>NC_083345.1:81353525-81994610 GCF_019175385.1 Lycium barbarum
GAATAAGGCAATTCGGGCAAGGACTATTTAGTGGGATACATGAGGATATTAGTGAGAGTGGCGATATGATACGCCAGACTTGGGATTATGCGATACGCTGGATTTAGAGAGTTTTTGGTTTAGAGTTGAGTGAGTTAAGGGACAACTATAATGTTTAGAGTGTGTGGCCTACTATTATTTCCCGGTGTGATTGTGCTACTGTGTGAGACTTATTGTTATGTGATAGACTACTAAGTGGGTTTGAGTAATGGTCAGACGATGTCAGTGTATGCAAACTAATAGAAATTAAATAATTAAAAAATCGAGGAAAGGTATAGTTAGCTGAGATTTGATAAGTAAAACATACATCTTAGGGATTTCTTGGGTCAGTATGGATTGTGGTGTTGTCTTCTTGCATATTTTCCGATGGGGTATGTGTCACGACCCAACCGAAGGGCCATGACGGGCACTCGGAGCTAACCCACCGGGCACCTCCCATCATACTTTCGCAATCACATCTAGGTGAGCCACATGGCCTGCTAACAATCTCTACGCATCAATAACACCATTTCCATTGGCTAAGGCACTTTTATATCAACATCAACGAGCATGCCCATATATATATATATATATATATATATATATATATACAAGCCGACAAGGCTGAAAAAAAGATATACAAAATATGAGCCGACAAGGCTGAAAGACATCTAACTATACATAACTGTCTACGAGCCTCTAAGAAGAGTATGTAACATTATAAAGACGGGATAGGGCCCCACCATGCCCATATCTATATACACAAAAGAGTAGTACCAACAGCTGCAGCTCCGGATCAAATGGAGCTCCTCTAAGAAGTCTCTGGATAAGCAATCTAAGGATCTAGTCTATCTCCCTGTCCACCCGCGGGCATGACGTAGCGTCCACAAAAGAAAGGACGTCAGTACGAACAATGTACTGAGTATGTAAGGCATAATCAATAACATAAGAGAAGAATGAGCGATAACATAAGATAGAAGTGTCATGGAGTGATAGAGCCATTTATACCTCTAGCGATGTTCATCACATTCACTTACCCTTTTTCTAATGGGAACCTTCCATTACATACACTTATATATATAGTAGTATTATACCCGACCATAGAGGTTCGGAGTTTCACATACCCGACCAAGACTAGGCTCGGTGTTATACATACCTGACCCTACCAAGGCTTAGTGTCATCCATACCCAACTGCGGTGGTGCATGCGCAATAGATATCATACCCGGGCACATAAGCTCAGTGTTACATACTGGCCATACATATATATATACCAATACATATACACCTAGGGGTACCTACGTAGCGTCAACATAATCATCGTCGATATATTTCCTCAGGGGATCAACTATTATAGGGTGAGATCAAAGATATCATGAGAGTATCAAGAACTATGAGCTTTTGTGATTCTAGGAATCAAATCATCATGGAAGATACTATGGATTTCACATGAAGGTATATATGAATGAGATCATGGCTTAAGAAAGAAGGGTTAGCCTTGCATACCTTTATGTTGTCTTAATTACTTAACGTTCACCGCCAAAGCTTGAGGAATCTACATTTAAAAGGATGCATACCTAGGTTCAGTCTTAAAGACACTCTTAAATTCAAACTAGAATAATTCATGAGTTAACAAAAATTGGGCAGCATTTCCCCTATTTCATCGAGTTCCACCGTATCGTAAAACAACTCCCCAACAACTATAATAACATCAACAATATCATAATCAAGTAGTCATGTTCCATTAAGTCTCAAAATTCATTCTCATATTCAACTTATATCACCAACTTTACACCAACCCTTTGTACAATTGCACACAACACTTCCTTGTCATTATTATCACCCTTCACAACAAGATTATACTCATAGCATTCTAAGAATCATATCTCAAGCTAATTTACTACTCAAAATATCATTAGTTCTACATTTGAGCTTTATTTTCTACTTTCTTCCCTCATCCAAGTTATTCAACAACCAAGCATGCTTAAAAACATGAAATAGACATGAAAACTAACCTTTTATCTCAAAGGATTGAGCTTTAGATCAAGTTACCAACTTGTATGAAAACCCTAGCTTCAATACCAAAGAAATTCTTGAAGTCTACCAACCCTAGTGAGTCTTCCAACACATGGATATCTTGATTCTTGCTATTTGATCTTTGATGTCTCTTGGGTTTGAGTGAAATATGTTTGAGAGAAGGTTCTAGAGCTTTTAAGAGTTTGGGAGAAGTGGGAAATGAAAATTAAGACAACGGTCATCCATATATATAAAAAGAAAAAAAAACTGCCCGACCGATTATACGGCCATTTATACGGTTCGTCTAAATGGACCGTATAATCCCACCACGGGATTACCCTTCACTAGAGTGGTAATACGGACCATTATACGGGTTGTATAAGTTATACGGTCCGTATAACACAAATATTTATGAAAGTTTTTCTCATCGATTCAATCAACCTCCAATCCTTATGGAACCTTATTGACACTTATATAACACTTCATTAACCATATAAGAGGCCCTATAGCTTCCCCTCAAGACAGTACTAAATAAATATTAGCTCAATTATTGTGAAAACCTTTCCAAACATGACTCGCATTTCACTTTCTTTGACGAACTGAGTTTCACCGATTCATATGACTTGAAATTCTTGTGGTACGCACTTAAATCTATCAAATACTCTCCTTAATCTCATAAGGACTTCATGTTCGTTTTAAGCTCGCGTTAGCCCACTCACAATGCAACTATCCGAAATCTCCGAGATGTAGCTGTTACACCTTGGAAAACTCCCCGTTAATGTACAATGAATAGGCTAGCAAGGGACATGACATATATGGTGATTTGTATAAGTAAGAAATAGCATTTGATGATCTTAATCGAGATTCAAAGACATTTCACTAAAAGGAGGAAGTTTGGCAAAGGAAGTAAAGGCTATGTTACATGTCGGGTAGGAATTATGGACGGCGAATTAATGATGGCATAATAATGTATTAGAGAAGATTAATAACGTCCCTTAGATTGGTATTGAGGTGTTAAACAAGTGTCAAGCAGGTTCCATAAGGATCGGAGATCAAACGAGTCGACGAGAATGAAAACTGAACAACTAGGCACTATATGGCCAAACATACGGACCGTATAAATTATACTGACCGTATGTGAGGCCGTATAATTAGCCAAGAGTGACACCACTCTCTGGAACAAATATACGGATACACACACGGTTCGTATAAAATGTACGGACCGTATATTGGTCCGTATAAGTTGGTCGGGACAGCTTTCAATTTAATATAAAGGACCCTTTCCCATTTCATTTCCACCCTCTACACTTCAAGAAACCTCTAGAATATTATCCATCATTTATCCATAAGAATTCAAGGGGAAAACCAATATTAACAACACCAAATCCATGAAAACAAGTGTATGAAACCTAGCCAAAGTTCATCTACACCAAGAAAACTCAAGGTGAGAGAAATAGGGTTTTGGTGCTAGAAGAGTAATTCCATTCAAGGCTTGTTCATCCATCATATAAGGGAAGTTTCATGACCATACCATGTTGTTTAAAGTATTGGAAGGCTAAGACACTTGAATTGTAGAAAGACATATAAAATGGGTCACAAATGAGTGAATAGTATCATTGTTGAATAGTGGTTGGGATGAATCATGAATGTTGGCATGTTCGGATCGTGAATACGTTATAAATGACATTTAGACCATAGAATAGGTATTATATGTGAGAAAACGCAATAAGGAGTCATAACCATAATTGTGGAGAAATTGAAGGGGAATGGTGAATTCTGGTAAATGTAGATAAATGATGATTGTCGTGTGCGATATTGTGAATGTGAATATGAACATTTGGGAGTTGATATAGAACATGAGAAAAGTAGTATAAACAAAGGAAGTGCTGCCCAATTTTCTCTAGCGTTAGTAAGTCCGTTCTTATAATTGTTAGCTAATGTCGATACGAATTCTCTTGAAGGTAGAACGTGCGCATTAAAGGAGAACAAGAAAGTGATAGGTTAGTTAAACGACAAAGGTATGTAAGGCTAATCCCTTCCTTCAAAGGCATGAATCTTCCAAGTTTTTCCATGATCCTCCTATATGATGGAGGTTATGAGTTCGTAAATATACCAAACTACATTCGAGCATGATAATGATGATGATGAGTTAAAGTATAGAGATTCAAGAGTTCATGATATGATGATCCGATAACGTTAATGATGTCATTATTGTTAACACTAACCTTATACATTATTTCCTTCAAGGTGAGGCAGAATACTCATAAATGTTCATAATATAATCGGGGGTTCACGACCTTACGTCACCTCGACATAGCCATGATTGCCTTCAAAATCTAATGTGTGCTCCTAATGATAAATGTGAAATGATACTAAGTCATGATATGTCTATAAGATGATCAATAATGCTAGCCTATAACATGCCTATGTTATGTATGAAAATGCCAAGCTATAATAAGATTATGATATGTTCATGAGATGTGTAAAAATGATAAATTCATGAATGATTATATGATGATACGATTCCACCGTGCCAAGATGGCCGGGCATGTCACCTGTAAGGCGGGCTGCATATGATTCCACCGTGCCTAAATGGTCGGGCATGTCACCGCTAAGGCGGGTTGCTATGTTTACACCGAGCCTAGAGGGCCGGGCATGATCACCACTAGTGGGCGACATATGATGGTTACCCGGAGGCAGGTTAACGATGAGGATTATGATGTGATGATATAGGTGATGTGATGACATATGTACCATGATTATGTAAAATATGATATATGTACGAAATGTATTTGCCTATGAAACTCATGCAGGTTATATCTTTCTCTTATGGCTCACGGTCCTTCTATTATATTTATTTCATTCCTGTCTTACATACTCAGTACAATGTTCGTACTGACGTCCGTTTTCCTTGGACGTTGTGTTCATGCCCACAGGTAGACAGGGAGGCGAGCTTGATCCAGACTCGTAGGAGCTGTTAGCTGATTGAGAGCACTCCTTTGTTCCAGAGGTGCTGGATTATTCTTTTGTGTATATTTGTATATTTTGGGCACGACGGGGTCCTGTCCCGTCTATATGTCTAGTACTCTAGTAGAGGCTCGTAAATACGTAGTGTGGGTTATGTGGTCTCACGAGGTTGCTACTATGTATATATATTATTTTGATGGCCGAAGGGCTTAAGTATATAAAAGTATTTATGTTTTCAAATGAAAGATGATTTTCTTATAATTTGGGTATGAAATTGATAAAGGAACGTTGAGTGAGTATAATGAGTAATAGAACGAGCGGTGCTCGATGGTTTGCCCCGGGTAACCGTCGCGGCCCCTAGCTGGGTCATGACAAAAGTGGTATCACAGCACTTCAGTCCTAAGAAGTGTCTACGATCCGTGTCTAGTAGAGTCTTGTTTATGGTGTGTTGCGTGCCACATCAATAAATAGGAGGCTACACGGCATTTAGGAAAAACGACCATCTTTCTTCTTAAGAGATCGTGCGATAGAGCTGACTTATAAGATTTTCCCCTCCTAATAGTGTGTTATGATTTCAAAAATGCCGCCAAAGGGAAAAGCTACAGCCGCCCAGAAGGCAAGACTATGACAAAAAGGCGGGTAGAAAGAGAGCCGCCCATGAATGTAGAAGAGGGCGAGTCACATAATGAGGCCCTATCTAATACTTCCTCCACCCCGCCTAATATGGAAGAACAAAGAGGAGCTCCAGCTCTAATTCCTCCACCGGGTGCTTCGGGTCAACAAGTGACCGAAGTCATTCACTTATTGACACAGTTGGTTGCCGCTCAGGCACAGCGGCAGAATGCGGGCCGAAGTGATCGGTCAGCTAGTACCCGAGTCCGTGACTTTATGAGTTTGAATCCTCCGGAGTTTTTCGGGTCGAAGCTGGATGAAGACCCGTAAGGTTTCATTGATGAGATGTTGAGGACATTGAAAATTATTCATGCCTCCGAGACTGAATCCGTGGAGTTGGCATCGTATAGACTCCGAGATGTGGCGGTATTGTGGTATAATAATTGGATAACATCAAGACAAGAGAATGCGCCTCCACCCGTATGGAAAGAATTTGTAGATACTTTTATCCGTCACTATTTGCCACCCGAGGTCCGCCGAGCTAGAGCGGATAGACTTCTAAATTTGAAGCAAGGAAATATGAGTGCCCGGGAGTATGGCATACAATTTAATTCTTTGGCTAGATATGACCCGACTATGGTGGCCGACATATGAGATCGGGTACACAAATTTGTGAGTGGTTTGGGGCCACATTTGTTCAAAGATTGCTTGACGGCTTCGTTACAAGATGGGATGGATATTTCCCGAATACAAGCCCATGCCCAGAACTTAGAGGGACGACAGCAACCACAAAGGAGTGATCGTGATATTGATAAAAGGCAAAGCAAGCGGGCCAGATCTATGGGGACAAGTAGCAACTATAGAGGGGGATCGAGGCAGACTTATTCCCGATATTCAGGCCAGTCAGTGACTAGTGCGCCTCCATGATTTGAAGATAGGAGATTTGATCGCTCTTTTCCTGCAGGACAGGGTCAGAGTTCGAGAGCTTCGGGTTCTCAATTTGGGGGTGATAATAGTCAGAGGAGACCACCAGTTCCATGATGTAGCCGGTGCCGAAAATTGCACTCAGCGCCATGTCGCCAGGACACAAATGCTTGTTATGTTTGTGGACAGACTGAGCATTTGATGTGAGATTGTCCCTTGCGGTATGGTAGAGGTGGGGTCCAGCCCACAGGTTCAGCAGCTGGCTCTTCCTCAGTGCGCCCGGTAGGGGATACTCCTCAGATGTTAGCCGGTCGAGGTAGAGGCAGAGGGGGAGCATCTACTTCAGGTGCCACTCAGCCCCGTGTATATGCTTTAGCCGATGATAAGATCTTGAGTCCTCCCCGGATGTGGTTACAGGTACATTGTCCATATTTTCCTGTGATGTATATGCATTGATAGATCCGGGCTCTACTTTCTCTTATATTACTCCATATGTTGCTGGTCGTATTGGGGTGAAACCTGAGCCAATCAAACCTTTTGAGGTATCCACTCCGGTTGGTGATCCCATGATAGAGAGACAAGTGTATAAAAATTGTGTACTTTTGATATGTGATCGCCAGACCAAAGCCGATTTAATTGAGCTAGAAATGTTAGATGTCGATGTAATTATGGGTATGGATTGGTTGGCCTAGTGCTATGCTAATATTGATTACCGATTGAAAGTAGTTCGATTCCAATTTCCGGGAGAGCCCATGCTTGAATGGAAGGGTAATTCATCATCTCCGAAAGGTAGGTTTCTTTCCTACCTTAAGGCAAGAAAGATGATAGCCGAGGGCTATATTTATCATTTAGTCCGAGTTCATGACACCGAGACAAAGTCACCAACTTTCCAATCCGTTCCGGTAGTGAATGAATTTTCAGATGTATTCCTAGATGAACATCCAGGTCTTCCTCCAGAAAGAGAGATTGACTTCGTCATTGATGTATTGCCGGACACTAAGCCTATTTCTATTCCTCCATATCGAATGGCTCCGGCAGAATTGAAAGAGCTAAAAGTGCAGTTGAAATATTTACTTGAGGAGGGGTTTATTAGACTCGATTCATCACTGTGGGGATCACCAGTCTTGTTCGTGAGTAAGAAAGACGGATCACTACGAATGTGCATCGATTACAGACAGTTGAACAAAGTGACGATAAAGAACAAATATCCTCTCCCAAGGATTGATGAGTTATTCGATCAACTACAGGGTGCCAAGTGGTTTTCTAAAATAGACTTCAGGTCGGGTTATCATCAAGTGAGAGTTAGAGAAGAAGATATTTGTCACGACCCGACTAGGGGGGCCGCGACGAGCACCCGGTGCTAGCCCACCCTGGCACCCTCTTAGCTCTCTTATGCTTACCTCTAGGTGAGCCACATAATTATACATGCATTTCCATTCATTCATCAAACTAGTCCCATTGGACGACATTACCATCATATCAAAATTTCCATTTATGCCACATCAATGTACATGGGCCAACGTGGCCGACAAAATGATATACAACATATAGGCCGAAAAGGCCAGACATAACTAACCACATACACGTGACTACGAGCCTCTAAGAATAGTATGATATATCACATGAGCGGGACAGGACCCCGCTATGCCCATAATTATATACACAAAAGAATAGGTACCCCAAAAAGGTATGGCTCCGAAGGAACTGGAGCTCTCTATGCAATCTCAGAATAAGCAGCTATGGATCAAGTCTGTCTCCCTGTGCACCTGCGGGCATGACGCAGCGTCCACAAACAAAAGAACGTCAGTACGAAGAATGTACTGAGTATGTAAAGCATGATCAACATCGATACAGAAACATAATAAACAACATACGAAGTAGCATAGGAGGGTGACAATAATATCATAGTCATAGCACTTACTTGCCTTTCATAGGGACATCCCATTTCTCACACATACTCGTGCCATATTTGTGCTCGTATTCGTATCCATATACATGGCCTTATCCGTATTCTTATAAATAGTCTTATCACATTCATATTCATATTATAAACATAGTAATTTTATATACATAACATATACATAGCATACCCGACCTCATAGGATCAGTGTTTCATACATGCTTGGCCAAGCAAGGCTCAAGGTCATACATACCTGGCCCTACCAAAGCATCAGGGTTAGCCGTACCATCTGCAGAGGTGTGCGCGCGTTACGTAATCATATGCATACTTTATACATATTCATATACATATATTCTTACCCGGCATTATATGCTCGAGGTTTCATTATAGCCCTTCATAGGCACATATAAGTATAATAGCCCGTAGGCACCTTTAATATCATTATTATTACCATCGTCATCTCTATCATCATCATTTTCGCTACATTTGTATCTTAGGCTTACTCGTCATATGAGGGGCGTAGTACAATCGTAGTACATATCAAGGATCGTGACCTTATGAGCTCGGAATATCAATCATTTGGAAACAACATACTCATATAGAGGAATTAGGAATTTGGCCAAGAAACCATGCCTTATGAAAGAAGGGTTAGCCTTACATACCTTATCGTCGGACAACTCTACACTTGCACGTACTCCTTCGATGCTCACGTTTCTACCTTCATTAGGGTCATACTATCATTAGCACCGATAACTAGTACACATGGCTAAAGCTAGAGAAAATCGGACAGCATCTCCTTTGTTTATACAACATTTTTCCATATCGTAATTCAACTCCCAAACGTCAACAATACATTCGTAATGTCATATCAATGGCCATTAATCATCTACATTATCCACAATCATGATTCAATTCAAACTATTTCTCAAAACGTCACTATTCATCATTCATAACCCATTTTGCTATTCTCTTCTAATGACCAAGCATTTCAACTCTCAAATACCTTAAACAACATATAAATATCATAAATCTTACCTTAGAAGTTGTAGGAACAATCCTTAGTCGATAATAATCCACTTTGATCAAAACCCTAGTTTTCTTCCATTTGGATTTCTTGACCTTGGATGATCTTTGATGGGTTCTTACTCTTGATTCATTTGTTTATGTTGTTCATCACTACAAACCCTGGAAAACTTATGAAATAGATGTAGAGAGATGTTTTAGAGAGAAGGGGTGTGGAAGGGAAATGAAATGAAATAACCTTGGTCCCTTACATTTATTGAGCAAATCTGTCCCGACCAAAATATACGGACCAACATACGGTCCGTATAAATTGTACGGGCCGTATGTCTGGCCTACTTTTGGTCCAGAAACTTTTGGCCATTCTGGGTTGATTATACGGTCCAGACATACGGACCGTATAAATTATACAGCCAGTATGTTTGGCCGTATAATCCCCAGTGATTCCAAACTTCGATTCGTCGATTGGTTTTGTCTCCAATCCATATGGAACCTTCTTAACACTTTTTCAACACTTCATTAGCAATCTAAGGGACGTTATCATACTTCTCCGAAACATCATTAAGTGCCCATTAAGTTGTTACTCGTATTTCCTTCCCGATACTTATCAAATACTTTGCCTTCTCTTGGCAATCCTCTTCCCCCATCTCTAACATCTTTAAAATCTTATCTAGAGTCGTTGAATCCCATCGCTTACCCATGAACATATTGTGTACTCGTACTCCTTACTAGTTCATTCACTTGCATACCAACGGAATATTTTTTGAGGTGTAACATTCTCCCCCCCTTAAGAACATTCGTCCTCGAATGTTAAAGTTTTCGGGAATCCTATAAAAATTTCGCCAGAGTTTCCCCTATAATATGGCACTATCACCCTGTCACAACAACCCATACTATCGATGCCTCACAGGGCCACAACATAATAGCATAAAAATTTGGCCACACATGACCCAAGAACATAAAAGGAAAGCATACATACCTTAGAATCTTGACGCCTCATCTTGGACTTCTTCCAAGGGCTGAAATAATTGTGGGTATTTGGATCGCATATTCTCTTCCGCTTCCCATGTCATTTCCTCTCGATTGTTATTCCTCCACAGAACTTTAACTGAGGCCACTTCTTTGTTTCTAAGCCTCCGTACTTGCCTATCTAATATGGCAATGGGTGTTTCATCATAAGTTAACATTTCTATCACTTGAACATCATTTACTGGGACGATCTTCGTAGGATCCCCAACACATTTACGAAGCATCGAGACATGGAAAACTGGATGGACTGACTCCAAATCGGGAGGTAAATCTAACTCATAGGCCACTTTGCCTATTTTGCGCACGATTTCATATGGCCCAATATACCGGGGACTGAGCTTCCCCTTTTTTCCAAATCTCATTACGCCCTTCATCGGCGACACTTTCAAGAATACCCAATCTTTCACTTCGAACTCTAAGTCCCTTCGATGATTATCCGCATAGGACTTTTGACGACTTTGAGCCGCTAGCAACCGAACTTGTATGAGCTTGACTTTCTCTATAGCCTGCTGGACCAAGTCTAGCCCCATTAACTTAGTCTCTCAGGTTTCAAACCACCCAATCGGGGATCTACACTTTCGCCCATATAAGGCTTCATACGGTGCCATTTCAATGCTAGAATGATAACTATTATTGTAAGCAAATTCAATGAGTGGCAAATGATCTTCCCAATTCCCTCCGAAGTCCATCATACATGCCCGTAACATATCTTCGAGAGTCTGGATAGTGCGTTCAGCTTGCCCATCGGTCTGTGGATGAAATGCCGTGCTAAGGCTGACTCGGGTCCCTAAACCCTCTTGAAAAGACTCCCAAAACTTATCTGTAAACTGAGTCCCTCTGTCGGAGATAATCGACACCGGAACCCCATGAAGTCTCACTATCTCATAAAGGTAATGCTTTGCATAATCTTCTGCCACATAGGTCGTTCTGACCGGTAAGAAATGAGTTGACTTTGTGAGTCTATCCACAATCACCCATATGGAATCATACTTACGTCGAGAACGGGGTAAGCCTGTAATGAAATCCATATTAATCACTTCCCACTTCCAAGTTGGGATCTCTATAGCTTGCAACAATCCACCCGGCTTTTGGTGCTCGATTTTCACTTGTTGGCAATTAGGACATTGAGCTACAAACTCCGCTATATCCCTCTTCATTCCATTCTACCAATATATAGACTTAAGATCATGATACATCGTCGTCGCTCCGGGGTGAACGGAGTAACGGGAACAATGAGCTTCTCTCAAAATCTGGTGGCGTAGATTTGCCACATCGGGGACACATAGTCTCCCTCGACATCGGAGAACCCCGTCTCCTGAAATATCAAATGACGACTCCTCTTTCTGAGGGAGTGTACCTCTGTATTGCATTAGCATGGGATCATCATATTGTCACTCTTTCACTTCCGCCACTAGCGACGATATTGCAGAATTCTGAATAGTAGCTCCGCTGCTACCTGAGCCCACCACTCGGACTCCTAGGCTAGCTAATTGTTGGAGCTCACGGGCCATCTCTTTCCTTTCTGGTCGTACATCACTTAGACTTCCCATCGACCTACGGCTAAGGGCGTCAGCCACAACATTTGCCTTTCCGGGGTGATACAAAATATCAACATCATAATCTTTTAGCAATTCTAACCATCGTCGTTGCCGCAAATTCAACTCTTTCTGCTTGAAGATGTACTGGAGACTCTTATGATCTGTATAAATATCCACATGCACACCATATAAATAATGTCTCCATATCTTTAATGCATGAACCACTGCAGCCAATTCCAAGTCATGGGTTGGATAGTTCTGTTCATGTTTCCGTAATTGCCTTGAAGCATACGCAATCACCTTACCATTTTGCATCAATACACAGCCTAGCCCAACGCCTAAAGCATCGCAATAAACAACATATCCTTCCAATCCCTCTGGAAGTGTCAAGACTGGGGCAGAAGTCAATCTATCTTTCAACTCTTGGAAACTACGTTCACAAGCATCTGTCCATTGAAACTTAGCTGATTTCTGGGTCATCTTTGTGAGTGGGGCAGAAATAGAAGAAAAACCCTCAACGAATCTCCTGTAATAACTTGCTAAGCCCAGAAAGCTACGAACCTCTATAGGAGTTGTGGGCCTTGGCCAAGTTTTTACGGCCTCAATCGTTTGGCTATCCACTCGAATACCATCAGCTGCAACAATATGGCCCAGAAATGATACTGAGTTTAATCAAAACTCACATTTAGAAAACTTTGCAAATAACTCTCGAGCTCGAAGAAATCCTAGGACAGTGCGCAAATGATCCGCATGCTCGGCCTCGGATCTAGAATACACCAAGATATCATCGATGAATACAATCACGAATAGATCCAGAAAAGGCCTAAATACATTGTTCATTAAGTCCATAAACGCTGTCGGTGCGTTAGTTAGCCTAAACGACATTACTCGGAACTCAAAATGATCGTATCTTGTTCTGAAGGCTGTCTTAGGGATATCTTTCTCCCTAACTCTCACTTGGTGATACCCGGACCTCAGATCAATCTTTGAAAACCACTTGGCACCTTGCAACTGATCAAATAGATCATCGATCCTCGGAAGAGGATATTTGTTCTTACTCGTTACTTTATTCAATTGCCGATAATCGATGCACATTCTTAAAGAGTCATCTTTCTTCCGGACAAACAATACGGGCGCTCCCCACAGGGATGAACTAGGTCTAATGAAACCTTTATCAAGCAAGTCTTTCAATTGCTCCTTTAACTCTTTCAATTCTGCGGCTGCTATTCTATAGGGAGGAATAGATATGGGCTTAGTGTCCGGCAACACATCTATAGCAAAATCGATCTCCCGCTCGGGAGGAAGGCCTGGAAGTTCTTCCGGGAATACATCCGGAAATTCATTCACCACCGAAACTGACTGAAGAGTCGGCGACTTAGCTTCTATATCTTGAACTCGCATTAGATGATAAATGTACCCTTTCATGATCATCTTCCTTGCCTTTAGATAGGAAATAAACCTACCTTTTTGTGATGCCATATTCCCTTTCCATTCTAAGACTGGTTCTCCCGGAAATTTGAAACGAACCATCTTCATTCTGCAATCAACATTGGCATAACAAGAAACCAAACAATACATGCCCATAATGACGTCGGAATCTATCATTTCTAGCTCATGCAAATCAATCATAGTACGACGATCACAGATCATAACTACACAATCTCTATATACTCGGCTAGCTATTACCGATTCACCCACAGGTGTAGACACCTCAAAGGGTTTGATCAACTCCTGCTCAACTATAAATCGACCCGCAATATAAGGAGTAACATATGACAACGTAGAGCCCGGATCAATCAATGTATATATATCAAGAGAGAATACCGATAATATACCTGTGACCACATCAGGATAAGACTCAAGATCTTGGCATCCAGCCAAAGCATAAATACGGTGCTGAGGACCGCTGGAACTGGGAGCTCTGCCTCTACCTCTACCCTGGCCAACTGGCGCCTGTGAGCCTGACCCCATAGGGCAAACAGGTGCTGAAGATCCGGCTGCCGACCCTGAAGGCTGGGTCCTACCTCTACCATGAACTGAGGGGCACTCACGCATAATGTGGCCTGGCCGACCACATGAATACCAAACATCTGAACCCAATCAGCATCGACCCCAATGCATCTTCCCACACTGGGAACATCGTGGTACCGGTGGCCTTGACTAGCCTGAATCATCTCTGAACGGGGGGCCTGAATAACTCGGACTCGGCCCTGAACGAGTAGATTTGTCAGCTCTCTAGCCCGTAAACTGTAGAGGTGGACTAGTCATAGAATAGCCTGAATGGCTGGGAAACGGCTGCCTGTGTCCACCTCTGGACTCACTCATTGGGCCTGAAGACCTGGCCCTCTTACTATGACCCCTATCTTGCTCGCGCTTACTCCTCCGCTGCTGTAGGCCTTCTTCCAAGTTCTGTGCATGTGCCTGAATGCGTGCAATATCCATACCGTCTTGAAGGGACGCAGTCAAGCATTTATCCATCAAGTGTGGCCCTAGGCCCTTTACAAATCGGTGTACCCGGTCACCCATAGCCGCTACCATGGCTGAAGCATACCTAGCCAAGGAGTTAAAACGGAGGCTGTCCTCTAGGGCACTCATACTACCCTGCCTCAAGTTCAAAAATTTATCGGCCCTGGCTCGTCGAACTTCTGGAGGCATATAATGACGGAGAAAGGCACTCTTGGCATACCGGGGGAGGTGCATTGGCTCCCCGTGAAGCCATCCAAACTGTATACCACTGGATCGAGACATCTCTCAATCTATATGACGCTAGCTCTACCGACTCGGTGTCTGAAGCATGTATCAACCGAAGCGTCCTTAGCATATCATCAATAAAGTCCTAAGGGTCCTCCTCCGGCTTTGACCCAAAACATTCCGGAGGGTTTAAAGTAATGAAATCACGGGCCCTTGCACTACCAGCCCTATCACCATGGCCTGAACTGTGCCTCTGAGCCTGGGCCATAACCAATTGAGTCAATAAAGTAATGGCCTCTTTCACATCTTGGCCCGAATCATTTGGTGGAGGAGCTGGAGGTGTTGGAGCTAGGGCTGAGGCTCCTTTACGCTCCTCAGAAATCGGCACTGTCTGGGAGGACTGAGATTGAGCCGCACCCTGGGACTCACTTTCCTCAACTACCGGTGGCGGTGCTTTCTTAGCCCGCGTTTTTGCCACCGTCTTGCCCTTTTGGGCTGCCGTAGTCTTTCCCTTTTTAGGCATCTCTGAAATACACAACACACGATTTAGGAGCAAGAATTTCCTACATCATAGCTCTATCGCACGATTCTTATAAAGAAAGAAGGTCAATCATTCCTAAAATGTCCGCAGCTTCTTGTTTATAAGTGTGGCGCGCAACACACCCATAACCAAGACTCTACTAGACACGGCTCGTAGACACACCCTAGGATTGAACTGCTCTGATACCACTTTTGTCACGACCCGACTAGGGGGGCCGCGACGAGCACCCAGTGCTAGCCCACCCGGGCACCCTCTTAGCTCTCTTATGCTTACGTCTAGGTGAGCCACATAATTAGACATGCATTTCCATTCATTCATCAAACTAGTCCCATTGGACGACATTACCATCATATCATAATTGGCATTTATGCCACATCAATGTACATGGGCCAACGTGGCCGACAAAATGATATACAACATATAGGCCGACAAGGCCAGACATAACTAACCACATACACGTGACTACGAGCCTCTAAGAATAGTATGATATATCACATGAGCGGGACAGGACCCCGCTATGCCCATAATTATATACACAAAAGAATAGGTACCCCAAAAAGGTATGGCTCCGAAGGAAATGGAGCTCTCTATGTAATCTCCGAATAGGCAGCTATGGATCAAGCCTGTCTCCCTGTGCACCTACGGGCATGACGCAGCGTCCACAAACAAAAGGACGTCAGTACGAAGAATGTACTGAGTATGTAAAGCATAATCAACATCGATATAGAAACATAATAAACAACATACGAAGTAGCATAGGAGGGGAGACAATAATATCATCGTCATAGCACTTACTTGCCTTTCATAGGGACTTCCCATTTCTCACACATACTCGTGCCATATTTGTGCTCATATTCGTATCCATATACATGTCCTTATCCGTATTATTATACATAGTCTTATCACATTCATATTCATATTATAAACATAGTCATTTTATATACATAACATTTACATAGCATACCCGACCTCATAGGATCGGTGTTTCATACATGCTTGGCTAACCAAGGCTTAAGGTCATACATACCTGGCCCTACCAAGGCATCAGGGTTATCCGTAATCATATGCATACTTTATACATATTCATATACATATATTCTTACCCGGCATTATAAGCTCGGGGTTTCATTATAGCCCTTCATAGGCACATATAAGTATACTAGCCCATAGGCACCTTTAACATCATTATTATTACCATCGTCATCTCTATCATCATCATTTTCGCTACATTTGTATCTTAGGCTTACTCGTCATATGAGGGGCGTAGTACAATCGTAGTACATATCAAGGATCGTGACCTTATGAGCTCGGAATATCAATCATTTGGAAACAACATACTCATATAGAGGAATTAGGAATTTGGCCAAGAAACCATGCCTTATGAAAGAAGGGTTAGCCTTACATACCTTATCGTCGGACTACTCTACACTTGCACGTACTCCTTCGATGCTCACGTTTCTACCTTCATTAGGGTCATACTATCATTAGCACCGATTACTAGTACACATGGCTAAAGCTAGAGAAAATCGAACAGCATCTCCTTTGTTTATACAACATTTTTCCATATCGTAATTCAACTCCCAAACGTCAACAATACATTCATAATGTCATATCAATGGACATTAATCATCTACATTATCCACAATCATGATTCAATTCAAACTATTTCTCAAAACATCACTATTCATCATTCATAACCTATTTTGTTATTCTCTTCTAATGACCAAGCATTTCAACTCTCAAATACCTTAAACAACATATAAATATCATGAATCTTACCTTAGAAGTTGTAAGAACAAGCCTTAGTCGATAATAATCCACTTTGATCAAAACCCTAGTTTTCCTCCATTTGGATTTCTTGACCTTGGATGATCTTTGATGGGTTCTTACTCTTGATTCACTTGTTTATGTTGTTAATCACTACAAACCCTTGAAAACTTATGAAATAGATGTAGAGAGATGTTTTAGAGAGAAGGGGTGTGGAAGGGAAATGAAATGAAATAACCTGGTCACTTACATTTATTGAGCAAATCTGTCCCGACCAAAATATACGGACCAACATACGGTCCGTATAAATTGTACGTGCCGTATGTCTGGCCGTACTTTTGGTCCAGAAACTTTTGGCCATTCTGGGTTGATTATACGGTCCATACATACAGACCGTATAAATTATACGGCCAGTATGTTTGGCCGTATAATTCCCAGTGATTCCGAACTTCGATTCGTCGATTCGTTTTGTCTCCAATCCCTATGGAACCTTCTTAACACTTTTTCAACACTTCATTAGCAATCTAAGAGACGTTATCATACATCTCCGAAACATCAATAATTGCCCATTAAGTCGTTACTCGTATTTCCTTCCCGATACTTATCAAATACTTTGCCTTCTCTTGGCAATCCTCTTCCCCCATCTCTAACATCTTTAAAATCTTATCTAGAGTCGTCGAATGCCATCGCTTACCCATGAACATATTGTGTACTCATACTCCTTACTAGTTCATTCACTTGCGTACCAACAGATGATTTTCCGAGGTGTAACAATATTCCCAAAAAAACTTTCAGAACGAGATATGGCCACTATGAATTCCGAGTAATGTCGTTTGGGTTGACTAATGCTCTGGCAGTGTTCATGAATTTAATGAATACTGTGTTCAGGACACTCTTGGACTTATTTATGATAGTATTAATTGATGATATTCTGGTATACTCTCACACAGAATCAGAACATGCAGATCATTTACGAATTGTTCTTGGCATTCTTCGACCCCGGGAGTTATATGCAAAATTTTCAAAGTGCGAATTTTGGCTAAATTCTGTAACATTTCTGGGCCATGTTATTTCAGATGATGGCATTCGAGTCGACACTCAGAAAATTGAAGCTGTGAAGACTTAGCCAAGGCCTACGACGCCTACAGAAGTTCGTAGTTTTTTGGGATTGGCAGGTTATTATAAAAGATTCGTAGAGGGATTATCCTCTATTTCAGCCCCATTGAGGAAACTAACCCAGAAGTCAGCTAAATTTCTATGGAATGATGCTTGTGAACAAAGCTTCCAAGAGTTGAAAGACAGATTAACCTCATCTCCAGTCTTAGCACTTCCAGAAGGGTCAGATGGTTACGTGGTGTACTGTGATGCTTCCAGTGTTGGGTTAGGATGCGTGTTAATGCAGCACGGTAGAGTCGTTGCTTATGCTTCAAGGCAGCTACAGAAACATGAAAAGAACTACCCAACTCATGATCTCGAATTAGCTGCATTCATTCATGCATTAAAAATGTGGGGACATTACTTGTATGGTGTGCATGTTGATATTTATACAGATCACAAGTGTCTTCAATACATTTTCAAGCAGAAGGAGTAAAATCTGTGGCAGAGGCGGTGGGTAGAATTGTTAAAAGATTATGATATGAACATTTTGTACCATCCCGGAAAGGCAAATGTGGTAGCCGATGCGCTTAGCCGCCGATAAATGGGCAGCTTATGCGAAGTCCCTCCGGAAAAGAAAGAGATGATTCATGAGCTTCACCAACTAACTAATCTTGGAGTACGTGCAATTGATTCGGGTAATGCAGGGATTAGTATTGATGATCCCACAGTTTCATCCTTGGCTATGGAAGTGAAAGAGCGGCAATATAAAGATCCTCAGTTGAGCCATTATAGAGACATATCTTATGAAAAAGAGAAGTCTCCATTTGAAGTTTCCACGGATGAAATTCTTAGATACCGAAGCATGCTATGTGTGCGGAATGTCGCAGAATTGCGCCGACGAATTCTAGAAGAAGCCCATTATTCTTGGTATTCTACTCACCCAGGTGCAACCAAGATGTATCATGATCTCAAATTGATATATTGGTGGGATGGCATGAAGAGAGACATAGCAGAATTTGTAGCCCAATGTTCAAATTGCCAATAAGTAAAAATCGAACATCAAAAGCCAGGAGGATTATTGCAAGCCATGGAAATCCCTACTTGGAAATGGGAAGTTTATCAATATGAATTCTATCGTGGGGTTGCCTTTTTCTCGAGCCAGGTATAATTCTATATGGGTGATCGTGGATAGATTGACGAAAGCAGCTCATTTTTTTCCAGTCAGACCCACATACTCAGCAGAAGATTATGCGAGGCTGTATCTCAAAGAAATTGTGCAACTTCATGGTATTCCACTATCTATTATCACAGATAGAGGAGCACAGTTTACATCCAAGTTCTTGAAGTCCTTCCAAGAAGGCCAAGGTACCTAAGTGAAGCTTAGCACGACATATACTACGGGCATGTATACTAGATTTTGGCGGTAGCTGGGATGATCATTTGCCTCTAATCAAATTTGCATACAACAGCAGTTATCATTCCAGTATCCAAATGGCTCCGTATGAGGCATTATATGGAAGGAAATGCAGGTCCCCAATTGGATGGTTTGAAACAAGAGAAGTATAGTTAATAGGCCCTGAATTGATTCAGCAAGCAGTAGAAAAAGTTAAAGTGATCCGAGATCGACTGTTGACAGCCCAAAGTCGCCAAAAGTCTTATACGGACAATCGCCGACGAGACTTGGAATTTCAGGTTGATGATTGGGTATTTTTGAAAGTGTCACCAATGAAAGGGGTGATGAGATTTGGAAAGAAAGGGAAGTTAAGTCCTAGATACATTGGACCCTATAAAATTACCCGCAAGGTAGGTCATGCAGCCTATGAATTGGACTTGCCTTCAGAGCATGAATCAGTCCATCCAGTCATCCATGTTTCGATGCTCCGCAAGTGTGTTGGAGATCCCATGAAGATTGTTCCGATTGATGATGTGCAAGTGACAACAAAGCTAACGTATGAGGAAGTGCCCATTTCCATTCTAGACAGGCAAGTGCGAAGACTTCGAAATAAGGAAGTAGCTTCAGTCAAAGTCTTATGGCGAAACAACAACCGAGAGGAAATGACTTGGGAGGCAGACGAGAAGATGAAATCAACATATTCGCATTTATTTCAGCCCCCGAAAGAAATCTATGATGAGACATTGAGATTATGAGGTATGTATGCTTTTCTTTTATGTACATAGGTCGTGTGTGGCCAATTTATAATGCAATTATGTTGTAGCCCCGTGAGGCAATGATATTATGCGTTGTTGTGATAGGTTGGTAGTGCCATATTACAGGGAAAACCCTGGCGAAATTTTCGTAGAATTCCGAGTGTTTAACATTCGAGGATGAATGTTCCAAAAGGGGGGGGAGAATGTTACACCTTGGAAAATTCCCCGTTAATGTATAGTGAATAGGCTAGTGAGGGACACGACGTATACGGTTATTTGGATAAGTAATAAATAGCATTTGATGAGCTTAATTGAGATTCAAAGACATTTGACTAAAAGGAGGAAGTTTTGCAAAGGAAGTAAAGGCTATGTTACGTGTCGGGTAGGAATTATGGACGACGAATTAATGATGGCATAATGATGTCTTAGAGAAGATTAATAACGTCCCTTAGATTGGTATTTAGGTTTTAAACAAGTGTCAAGAAGGTTCCATATGGATCGGGGATCAAACGAGTCGATGAGAACGAAAACGGAACAACTGGGCACTATACGGCCAACATACAGACCGTATAAATTATACTGGCCGTATGTGAGGCTGTATAATTATCCAAGAGGGAAACCAGTCTCTGGACCAAACATACGGACACACATACGGTCCATATAAAATGTACGGACCGTATGTTGGTCCGTATAAGTTGGTCGGGACAGCTTTCAATTTAATATAAAGGACTCTTTCCCATTTCATTTCATTTCCACCCTCTACACTTCAAGAAACCTCTAGAATATTCTTCATCATTCATCCATAAGAATTCAAGGGGAAAACCAAGATTAACAACACCAAATCCATGAAAACAAGTGTATGAAACCTAGCCAAAGTTCATCTACACCAAGAAAACTCAAGGTGAGAGAAATAGGTTTTTGGTGCTAGAAGAGTAATTCCATTCAAGGCTTGTTCATCCATCATATAAGGGAAGTTTCATGACCATTCCATGTTTTTTAAAGTCTTGGAAGGCTAAGACACTTGAATTGTAGAAAGACATATAAAATGGGTCATAAATGAGTGAATAGTGTCATTGTTGAATAGTGGTTGGGATGAATCATGAATGTTGGTATGTTGGGATAGTGAATACGTTATAAATGACATTTAGACCATGGAATAGGTATTATATGTGAGAAAACGCGATAAGGAGTCATAACCATAATTGTGGAGAAATTGAAGGGGAATGGTGAATTGTGGTAAATGTAGATAAATGATGATTGTCGTGTGCGATATTGTGAATGTTGATATGAACGTTTGGGAGTTGATATAGAACATGAGAAAAGTAGTATAAACAAAGGAAGTGCTGCCCAATTTTCTCTAGCGTTAGTAAGTCCGTTCTTGTAATTGTTAGCTAATGTCGATACGAATTCTCTTGAAGGTAGAATGTGCACATTAAAGGAGAACAAGCAAGCGATAGATTAGTTAAACGACAAAGGTATGTAAGGCTAATCCCTTCCTTCAAAGGCATGAATCTTCCAAGTTTTTCCATGATCCACCTATGTGATGGAGCTTATGAGTTCGTAAATATACCAAACTACATTCGAGCATGATAATGATGATGATGAGTTAAAGTATAGAGATTCGAGAGTTCATGATATGATGATCTGATAACGTTAATGATGTCATTATTGTTAACACTCACCTTATACACTATTTCCTTCAAGGTGAGGCAGAATACTCACAAATGTTCATAATATAATCTGGGGTTCAGGACCTTACGTCACCCCGACATAGCCATGATTATTGGAGAGCCCGAGACTTGAGTCGGGATCTGGTTAGCGTGCGATGGAGGTATGTAAAGCCTACCTTTCTTTCTTTCTTTCTTTCTTTTGGCATGACCTTTATGAAATGAACAAATGACATATATGTATGCTTCTAAAGAAAATTCTATTCTTAGAGCCACTAGGATGGCCGACGCCTTTGACCTCCATATGGTTTGATACGTGTTGATGATGTTCGAAGATTCTAGTTGTTATGTTTCCGAATGATGTCCGAAAAATATTTGATATGGCTAAAGTCTTGGATATATTTTGATATGTACATATGATTCTAAGGCTCCATTTGATTTGCTCCACAGCGATAGTTGAAAGTTCCCTAATATGATTGTTACTTGAATTTCCAAAAAGATCTTCGGAAATGCTTTTAGAAAGTTCTGTACTTCAAAAGTTTGTAACTTTCGTATACTAACTCCGATTGACCCGAAACTGATTTCTGAGCCTTCGGATGCCGTAAATATATTTGTCCATTGAGTTTTGAAATTTATTTATGTACTTATATGCATATGGTTTCCTCACTACTCCGCTCGTGCCTACTACTATGATATCGTTCGCCGGATCCCGGGCCGGTTTTTGTGATCGTGCGCACTATGTTATTTTCGGCAGTATGATGTGTTACGGTTCCCGAGACCTCGCCATAGGGCCGGGTACCGCTTATATACGGCGTAATGATGTGATATGTTTCGATGATATGATATGTTCGGGGATTGTACGGAGATTTGAAACCTTCTGGAGTATGATGTGTTGTGGCACCAGTGTCGGAGTGGCGACCACGTTCCTGAGCCCTATGCATGATTTTTATTTGCATTATATATATTTTCAGCACAGGTTTTGATATATTAATTCTGTATCCATTTTCTGTACTTCTCACTTCAGTTATGATTCGGATTACTACATTTCATGCTTTACATACTCAGTACCTATCTCGTACTGACCCCCCTTTTTTCGGGGATTGCGTTTCATGCCCGCAGGTACAGGCGTTCGTTCAGGTGACCCGCCACTGTAGGATACTTATTCTGCTGTTTGGAGTACTCCTTGTGATCCGGAGCTCATATATTTGGTACATATCTTCTGCTATACATGTTCTGTATATATGGCTATTTGGGTACGGCGGGGCCCTGTCCCGTCATATGTTTCTGTTATGGTTTGTAGAGGCCTGTAGTCATATATGTGGGTCATGGGTCATGTTTGTTCGATTGTGTGTGATTTGTGTCTTAAGCGGTCCCGTTTACTATTATGGCCAAAACGGCCCACATGTTTGTATATGTATGTGTGTTCGGGCGATGTGTGTTCCGCCAGCCTACCAGCTTTTGGTATGATATTTCTGTACGGGTGACCGCTAAAGATGATATCTGTTTTCAGTATCTATTTAAAATAACGTATGCTAAATTTGAATAAGTCTTCGATATGTCGATTTGGTAAGCGAATAGATTTGAGTGTCCAAATAGGGCACCAGTCGCGGCCCACGGGGCTGGGTCATGAAAAAAATAGCTTGGAGCGGCTCCACCATTAGCTCCAGGGGCGGAGGACAGGGAGATGAGAGAGGCAGTGCAGTTATTGAAGACATTAGTAGCAGTACAGGCTCGCAGACGCGGGTTAGGGGGTGATGATGGTGACAGACGTGACAGTTTGAGAGTCCGTTATTTCTTGACCTGTAATCCCCCAGAGTTCTACGGGTCTAAGCCCGAAGCGGACCCCCAGGATTTCATTCGACAGATGCAGCGCACACTGAGACTGGTCAGGGCTTCCGAGACTGAGTCTGTCGAGCTGGCTTCACATAGATTGCGAGATGTAGCGACTAATTAGTATGAGTCTTGGGAGCTGTCCAGAGGCGAAGATGCTCCCCTAGCCGTGTGGGATGAGTTTACAGCAGCTTTTCTCAGCCACTTTTTGCCCCCAGAGTTGCGGCGGGCGAGAGTTGACAGATTTTTACAGCTGAGGCAGAGAGGCAGGAGTGTTCGAGAGTACAGCTTAGAGTTTGATTCTCTGGCCAGATATGCACCTACCATAGTAGCTGATATGGCTGATCGGATGCATCGGTACGTGATAGGGCTGGATCATTATTTGGTGGATAGCTGTATGACGATGGCATCACAGACTGGGATAGACATTGCCCGGTTACAGGCCTACGCACAGGGTATGGAGGACCGGCACATAGGGCGCCAGCCTGATAGGGATCGTGACAGGAGGCAGCCCAAGAGGGCTAGATCAGCCAGTTATTCAGGGGAGTCTCGAGGCGGACAGCCTCAGCAGCAGTATAGCAGATATCTCCCTCAGTCAGGCCGGAGTACACGTCCACAGTCTACAGGCAGACGATTTGACGGTGCAGGGCACTCAGGAGCGGGCCAGAGCTCCAGGGCTTCAGGTTCGCAGGTGAGCCGAGGTTCCAGTCAGGCGAGGCCACCTATGCCTCAGTGTTCTTATTGTGGGAGGTCTCACCCAGGAGAGTGCTATCGAGCTACAGGTGCCTATTTTTCTTATGGCCGCCAGGGTCACATTATGAGAGATTGTCCGTTGGCGGGTGGTTCTGGTGGTGCAACTCAGCCGACGGGGTCAGCTGCTGGTTCGTCTTCCACTCCTTCAGCGATGCACCCTGCGGGGCAGGGTATGCCAGCACCAGCGGGCCGCGGTAGAGGCCGTGGCGGGGTTTCTGATTCTAGCAGTCTTTCGAACCGCATATATGCATTGGCTAGCCGACAGAATCAGGAGGCGTCACCAAATGTAGTCACAGGTACATTATTGGTGTTTTCTCGAGCGGTATATGCATTGATCGATCCAGGTTCTACTTTAGCATATATTTCTCCCCTCGTTGCTAGTAAAATTGGGATAACACCTGAACCTATCGAACCATTCGAGGTAGCTACACCGGTCGGGGATTTTATTATAGCGAGGCAGGTATATAAGGATTGTTTTGTGATTATATGTGGCCGTTGCACTAAGGCCGATTTGGTAGAATTAGATATGGTGGAATTCGATGTTATCTTGGGCATGGATTGGTTAGCCTCCTGTTATGTTAATGTTGACTGCCAGAAAAAGGTAGTTCGTTTCTAGTTTCCAGGGGAACCAGTTATAGAATGGGCAGGAAATACAGCATCGCCGAGGGGTAAGTTTATTTCATACCTCAAGGCCAGGAAGATGATTCAGAAAGGGTATATTTATCATTTGGTCCGTGTGCATGATACTAAAGCAGAAACACCTACTCTCCAGTCAGTTCCGGTTGTTAATGAATTTCCAGATGTATTTCCGGATGAGCTTCCAGGCCTCCCACCTGAGCGGGAGATAGAATTCACGATAGATGTATTGCCAAATACCCAGCCTATATCTATTCCTCCTTACAGAATGGCACCACCAGAATTGAAAGAATTGAAAGAGCAGCTGAAGGACTTATTAGAAAAAGGCTTCATCAGACCCAGTACATCACCCTGGGGAGCACCGGTATTGTTTGTAAGAAAGAAAGACGGGTCGCTGCGGATGTGCACTGATTACAGACATGTCACGACCCAACTAGGGGCCGCGACGGGTATCCGGAGCTAGATACCGAGCACCGCTCACTCTACTACTCATTTAATGATCTTTTGCCAGTTTTACGCATGAAGGTATAGGAAACATAATTTGTATTAAAACATAAGTACTTTATATACATATGCCTCTCGGCCATCAAAATAATATATACATAATAGTAGCATCTTTTGGGACCACCTCACCTACACTACGTATCTACGAGCCTCTACTATCATAATGAATACATAGACGGAACAAGACTCCGTCGTTCCCAAAATATATACACATATATACCAAAGAGAAATCATAAGCAACTCCGAACGATGGAGTTCTCTCAACAGCTGACAGCTCCTAAGTATCTGGATCAAGCTCGCCTCCCTGTCTACCTGTGGGCATGAACACAGCGTCCAAAGAAGGGACGTCAGTACGAATATTGTACTAAGTATGAGAGGCATGAACAATGAAGAAAGTCATCAATAATATAATGAGAGCATCAATATAAAGCATATGGATCTGACCGAAAATCATAAATGGAATAATGCATGCTGTCTTACTCATACTTATCATCATAACATGTATGCATCATATGCAAGCTGCCCGCCCATGTCAGAACGGTGTGATAATCAATAATATAACCCCGCGTCCAGGCCTCCCGCGTCCGGGGTACCATCTTATGCCGCCCACTAGTGGTGTCTGCCCACGCCCGAAGGTCGTGGTGTATCCGTATCGCCGCCCGCCGAAGCGGTGTCTGCCCGGCCAACTAGGCCCGGTATGCAATGCTCATGCCATGCTTATCATAAAATAATCATAATAATGTACTCACTGTAAAATACTTATCTTATCATAGCACATGCGTAAGGTTTGAGAACAACTTTACTCTATCGCGGTGACGTAAGGTCGTGACCCCCCGATTACTTTATAGAGAAATTACGGACATTCTGCCTCACCTTGAAAGGACTAGTACATAAGGTGAGTGTAGGCAAGGACTAACATCATCATCATCCTAGCATCATCATATCGTATAACTTATCTTATATAGGCATTTAACTTTTGGAATGTAGGAGCTCATGGAAAGATGGTAATTCGGACTATAAGATTCATGCCGTTGGAAAGAAAGGACTAGCCTCACATACCTTGCCGTTTAGCTAAGTTTTTGTCCACTTATTCTCCTTCGATACCACGTCGTCACCTTCATGAGAGAATTCGTACTTCATTAGTTAATTAACTACAAGAACGGATCGCTGGTTCTAGAAAAATTTGGGCAGTACTTCCTTCGTTTATACTACTTTTCCCTTGTTCTATATCTACCCCCAACATTCACAATGCTATTCGCAATATAGCAATCAAAATCATCATTTATGCACCATTAGCAAAATGCACCATTTTCCTCCAATTTTATCATATTTCTCCCTATAGCTCACCTTAGTGCTTTCGTGCATTTACTACTTGTTTCACGTTATAAACATCATTTATATCGTATTTGTACTCACAACACTTCAACATTCATGATTCAATTCCACTATCATTCATTTATGTCACTATTCACTCCATAATGACCCATTCCTATGTTCTTCTACATTTTAAGTATCTAAGACTTCCAATACCTTGAATCACGTGGTATAGTCATGAAACATACCTTAAATGATGATTGAACAGGCCTTGAGTTGAAATACTTCACTTAGCCAAAACCCTAGTTCCACCCTTTTAAGGATTTCTTGACTTAGATGATCCTTTGATGTCTTCTTACACTTGTTTTCATGAATTTAGTGGTGTTGATCTTGATGTTCCCTTTGATTCTCTTGAATTCTTATGGAGTAAATATTTGGAATGTTCTAGAGGTCTCTTGAGGTGTATGGATGAAAAATGAAGTGAAATGAGGCTTAAGTCCCTTTTAGTGATGACAAAATCTGATCTTTAATGAAAAATTGTCGGGATAAACAGTGGTCGTAAACCACAGTTTACGGTCCCGTATTGTGGTTTACGGTCCGTCCTCCACGATCAGTTTTAAGCATTTCAAAAACAGAAAGTTTGGCTAAGGGACATGGCAGTTTACGACCGAGGTTTACGGTCCGTAAACCATTTTACGGGCCATCCTCCAAGTCGTTTTTAGCCATTTCAACACTTTGACAGAACTTGAAATTTTTGGACAGCTGGAGGACGATTGCACTATACGGTCCGTAAATCACTTTACGGGCCGTATAGTGCCCTTTACGACCACTGAGCTGAAAATTCCCCGCCACTTCCTTATTTCCAAAAATTCATCATTAGCCATTCCCGACTTAGTAAAACATCATACACTCAAGCCCTTCATTGTTCTACTAATCACCCAAGTACGAAAACATTTTCGAGGTGTAACAAGACAGCTGAATAAAGTGACTATAAAGAATAAATATCCCCTCCCCCGGATTGATGATTTATTTGATCAGTTGCAGGGTGCTAAATATTTTTCGAAGATAGACTTGCGCTCGAGTTATCATCAGGTGCGGGTACGAGAGGCAGATAGTCCAAAGACTGCTTTCAGGACCCGATACGAGCATTATGAGTTCAGAGTGATGTCTTTTGGGCTAACTAATGCGCCAGCAGTGTTTATGGATTTGATGAATCAGGTATTCAGGCCGTTTTTAGACATGTTTGTGATCGTATTTATTGATGATATTCTTGTTTATTCCCGATCAGCAGAGGAGCCTTCAGATCATCTGAGGACCGTACTTGGCACACTTCGGCAACAGAAATTATATGCTAAGTTCTCCAAGTGTGAATTCTGGTTAACCTCAGTGGCATTCTTGGGGCATATCGTCGGAGCAGATGGTATTCGGGTCGATACATAGAAGATTGAGGCTGTACAGAATTGGCCTAGGCCCACGACACCGACTGAGGTACGCAGTTTTCTGGGATTAGCCAGATATTACAGAAGGTTTGTGGAGAATTTTTCTTCTATTGCAGCACCATTAACGAAGCTAACTCATAATGCAGCAAAATTTCAGTGAACCGATGCTTGTGAACGCAACTTCCAGTTGCTGAAGGGAAAATTGATTACAACTCCAGTTTTAACTCTTCCAGAAGGGTCAGACGGGTATGTTATTTATTGTGATGCTTCTGGTATTGGGATAGGTTGTGTATTAATGCAGCATGGTCGAGTTATAGCCTATGCCTCCTGCCAGCTCCGGCCGCACGAGAGAAATTATCCTACTCATGATCTGGAATTAGCCGCGGTAATTCATGCTTTGAATATGTTGATATCTATACGGACCACAAAATCCTTCAGTATATTTTTAAACAAAAGGAGTTGAATTTGCGGCAAAGAAGATGGCTCGAATTATTGAAAGACTATGACGTCGATATTTTGTATCATCCTGGAAAAGCTAATGTTGTAGCCGATGCGCTTAGCCGCAAGTCTATGGGCAGTTTGACTGACGTGCAGCCAGAAAAGAAATAATTAGTTTGTGAGATTCATCAGCTGGCCAGTCTTGGAGTTCGTTTGGCCGATTCTGGAAATATTGGGGTTTCTGTTCGAGAAGTTGCTGAATCGTCTATTATGGAAGAGGTAAAACGACGTCAGTTCGAGGATCCTGTTCTGGTACAGTACAAAGACACAACCCTCGATAGGGAAAAGACCCAGTTCGAAATTTCACCTGATGGAGTATTATTATATAGAGGCAGATTATGTGTACCTGACATTGCAGGGCTGCGCCGACAGATTATTGGGGAGGCACATTATGCTCGGTATTCCGTTCATCCTGGATCCACTAAAATGTACCATGATCTTAGATGCTTATATTGGTGGGATGGTATGAAAAGAGATATCGCAGAGTTCGTTGCTCAGTGCCCAAATTGTCAACAGGTTAAGATCGAGCATCAGAAGCCCGGGGGGTTGTTACAGGAAATGGAATTCCAGCTTGGAAATGGGAAATAATTAATATGGTTTTCATTACAGGCTTATCGCCACTCCACGGAGGTATGATTCTATATGGGTTATTGTTGATAGGCTGACAAAATCAACCCATTTTCTTCTGGTCAGGACTACTTATTCGGCTGAGGATTATGCCAGATTGTATATTAAAGAGATAGTAAGGCTTCACGGAGTTCCTATATCTATTATAACTGACAGGGGTGCCCAGTTTACGGCTAACTTCTGGAGGTCGTTTCAGGAAGGATTAGGGACTCAGGTGAGTCTTAGCACCGCATTCCATCCTCAGTCTGACGGACAGGCCGAACGTACTATTCAGACACTGGAAGATATGCTACGGGCCTGTGTTATTGATTTCAGAGGTAGTTGCGATGATCATTTGCCGCTTATTGAATTTTCTTATAATAATAGTTATCATTCCAGCATTCAGATGGCGCCGTATGAAGCCTTATATGGTAGAAAATGCAGATCTCCGATTGGTTGGTTCGATGTGGGTGAAACTAAATTGATTGGTCCAGATATGATCCAACAAGCAGTCGATAAGGTGAAACTTATTCGGGAGCGGTTATTAGCAGCCCAGAGTCGACATAAATCATATGCAGATAAACGACGTCGACCTTTAGAGTTCCAAATTGGTGACTGGGTATTTCTGAAAGTGTCACCTATGAAAGGTGTAATGAGATTCGGCAGAAAAGGAAAGCTCAGTCCGAGATATATTGGGCCTTATCAGATCGTTCGAAAAATAGGCAAGGTCGCCTACGAGTTAGACTTACCATCTGATCTGGAGGCAGTACATCCGGTATTCTATGTATCAATGCTCCGTAAGTGTATTGGTGATCCTTCCAGAATATTTCCTATAGAGGATATCCAGGTAACTGAGGAGCTGTCCTACGAAGAATAACCTGTAGCTATTTTGGATCGTCAGGTGAGGAGACTGCGCACCAAGGATGTGCCCTCTGTTAAAGTCTTGTGGCGGAACAATAACCGAGAGGAAATGACCTGGGAAGCGGAGGACGAGATGAAGAAGAATTATCCTCACTTGTTTCCTATGTCTACAGGTAATTTAAATTCCTTAAACTGGTTATATTGATTGGTGAATAAATTGTATGTGCTGTCCATAAAAAGGAACTCCCCCGAAATGCTTGCAAGACCCTCTAAGGCTAGTTTAACATTCGAGGACGAATGTTCTAAAGGGGGGGAGGATGTTATATCCCGTAATTTTGCACATTCGGATAAATTGAAATAATTGTGACTAATAAGAGATAAGGCAACATTTTGATCTTATTTAATATATATGTCATCTATGAAAAATATTGATACGGAAATATCGAGGAAGGCTAAGGGAAAAATTGGAATTTTGGAAATTAGTTTTATGAATCACAAATATTCACCATAAGTGAATTGGGCTAGAAAAATCAAAAAAAAAAAAAGGGAAAAAGAGGCCCAATATTTAGAGGTGGCCGGCCATGGGCAAAAGAAAAGGGCCCAAGCCCATGTGCTAAATTAGTTGATCAAATAAATAGATGAGATAGGCCATTATTCAAGAAGTTTCAAGAAAACAAGAACTAGAGCAAAACAAAAGGGGGTATTGGATTAGTAATGGATATGTGAGCGTTGATATTGACTTGAAAATACGTAGTTGAATTGAATGTGATAAGCTACGTCGAGATTGAAGGTTACTAATATTAGAATGCTCTTTATATCGATTCTTGATGTTATTGGTATGGTTGTTGGTATTGTTGGTATGGTTGTTGATGAATTTGGCCGAGTTACAGGGGAGATGCTGCCGAAATTTTCGTAGACAAGTACTAGTTAGAATTGGATTTCTAAGTACTTGTAGCTAATGTTTGGTAATTGATAACGTTATTGTAGATATTGGAGAGCTCGAGACTTGAGTCGGGATCTGGTTAGCGAGCGATCGAGGTATGTAAAGCCTACCTTTCTTTCTTTTGGCATGACCTTTATGAAATGAACAATTGACATATATGTATGCTTCTAAAGAAAATTCTATTCTTAGAGCCACTAGGATGGCCGACGACTTTGACCTCCATAAGCTATTCCATATGGTTTGATACGTGTTGATGATGTTCGAAGATTCTAGTTGTTATGTTTCCGAATGATGTCCGAAAAATATTTGATATGGCTAAAGTCTTGGATTTATTTTGATATGTACATATGATTCTAAGGCTCCATTTGATTTGCTCCACAACGATAGTTGAAAGTTCCCTAATATGATTGTTACTTGAATTTCCAAAAAGAGCTTCGGAAATGCTTTTAGAAAGTTCTGTACTTCAAAAGTTTGTAACTTTCGTATACTAACTCCGATTGACCCGAAACTGATTTCTGAGCCTTCGGATGCCGTAAATATATTTGTCCATTGAGTTTTGAAATTTATTTATGTACTTATATGCATATGGTTTCCTCACTACTCCACTCGTGCCTACTACTATGATATCGTTCGCCGGATCCCGGGCCGATTTTTGTGATCCTGCGCACTATGTTATATTCGGCAGTATGATGTGTTACGGTTCCCGAGACCTCGCCATAGGGCCGGGTACCGCTTATATACGGCATAATGATGTGATATGGCATATGATGTGTTCTGATGATTTGATATGTTTCGATGATATGATATGTTCGGGGATTGTACGGAGAATTGAAACCTTCTGGAGTATGATGTGTTGTGGCGCCAGCGTCGGAGTGGTGACCACGTTCCTGAGCCCTATGCATGATTTTTATTTGCATTATATATATTTTCAGCACAGGTTTTGATATACTAATTCTGTATCCATTTTCTGTACTTCTCACTTCAGGTATGATTCTGTCACGACCCGACTCGGGGCCGCGACGAGCACCCAGTGCTAGCCCACCCGGGCACCCTCTTAGCTTACTCTTATGCTTACATCTAGGTGAGCCACATAATTATACATGCATTTCCATTCATTCATCAACTAGTCCCATATGGACAACCGCACATTTATATCATCATAGGCATTTATGCCACATCAATATACATGGGCCAACGTGGCCGACAAAATGATATACAAGACATAGGCCGACAAGGCCAAACACATGTACCACACACACACATGTCTACGAGCCTTTAAGAGTATAACATATCTCACTAGCGGGACAGGACCCCGCTATGCCCATAATTACATACACAAAAGAATGAGTACCCAAAAGATATGGCTCCGAAGGAAATGGAGCTCTCTATGTAATCTCCGAATACGCAGCTATGGATCAAGTCTGTCTCCCTGTTCTCCTGCGGGCATAACGCAGCGTCCACAAACAAAAGGACGTCAGTACGAAGAATGTACTGAGTATGTAAAGCATGAGCAACATCAATAAATAAGCATCATGAACAACATATGAAATAGCATAGGAGGGGGGAGACAATAATATCATCGTCATAGCACTTACCTGCCTTTCGTAGGACTTTCCATTTTTCATACGTATTTGTACACCTACGTCATCATCCGTATTCCATAATAGTACTCGTACCACACTTGTGCTCATGTTCGTGTACATGCCCTTATTCATATTCTTATACATAGTCTTATCACATTCATATTCATATTATATACCTAGTCATTTCATATGCATAGCATTTACATAGCATACCCGACCTCATGGGATCGGTGTTTCATACATACTTGGCCAACCAAGGCTCAAGGTTACTCATACCTGGCCCTACTAAGGCTTCAGGGTTATCCGTACCATCTGCAGAGGTGTGCGCGCGTTTCGTAATCATATACATACTTTATACATATTCATATACATATATCCTACCCGGCGTTATAAGCTCGGGGTGTCATCATAGCCCTTCATAGGCACATGTAAGTATAATAGCCCGTAGGCACCTTTAGCATCATTATTATTATCGTCATTATCGCTACATCTTTATCTTAGGCTTACTCGTCATATGGGGTGCATAGTACAATCGTAGTACATATCAAGGATTGTGAGCTTATGAGCTCGGAATTTCAATCATTTGGAGACAAAGAACCATGCCTTATGAAAGAAGGGTTAGCCTTACATACCTTTTCGTCGGACTATTCTACACTTGCACATTTCCTTCCAATGCTAGCGTCTATACCTTCATTAATATCATAACAATGGCCATTAGTCATTCACATCATCCACATTATCTAGATTTCTCAATTTGCTTCTAATTCTCCCATATTTATGGTCATGACCTCCAACTTCGTCCATTCGTCTAAAGTGTCTATTTCATGATCTTAGTACCATTTATAATACATTCATATCGTAACACAACAACATTCATAATTCAATTCAAACTATTCCTCAAAATGTCACTATTCACCATTCATGACCTAGTTGACCACATTTTTTACAATCCATGTATTTTAATTCTCCAATACCTTAAATATCTTGTAAAAATCATGAATCTTACCTTAGAAGTTGTAGGAATAAGCTTTGGTTGATAATACTCCTCTTTGAGCAAAACCCTAGTTTTTCTCCATTTGGATTTCTTGACTTGGATGATCCTTGATGATTCCCTTATCCATGATTGCCTTCAAAATCTAATGTGTGATCCTAATGATAAATGTGAAATGATACTAAGTCATGATATGTCTATAAGATGATCAATAATTCTAGCCTATAACATGCCTATGTTATGTATGAAAATGTCAAGCTATAATAAGATTATGATATGTTCATGAGATGTGTAAAAATGATGAATTCATGAATGATTATATTATGGTACGATTCCACCATGCCAAGATGGCCAGGCATGTCACCGCTAAGGCGGGCTGCATATGATTCCACCGTTCCTAAATGGTCGGGCATGTCACCGCTAAGGCGGGCTGCTATGTTTACACCGAGCCTAGAGGGTCGGGCATGATCTCCACTAGTGGGCGGCATATGATGGTTACCCAGAGGCGGGTTAACAATGAGGATTATGATGTGATGATATAGGTGATGTGATGACATATGTACCATGATTATGTAAAATATGATATATGTACGAAATGTATTTGCCTATGAAACTCATGTAGTTATATCTTTCTCTTATGGCTCATGGTCCTTCTATTATATTTATTTCATTCCTGTCTTACATACTCAGTACAATGTTCGTACTGACATTCATTTTCCTTGGACGTTGTGTTTATGTCCACAGGTAGACAGGGAGGCGAGCTTGATCCAGACTCGTAGGAGTTGTTAGCTAATTGAGAGAACTCCTTTGTTCCGGAGGTGCTGGATTATTCTTTTGTGTATATTTGTATATTTTGGGCACGACGGGGTCCTGTCCCGTCTATATGTCTAGTACTCTAGTAGAGACTCGTAGATACGCAGTGCGGGTTTTGTGGTCTCACGAGGTTGCTACTATGTATATATATTATTTTGATAGTCGAAGGGCTTAAGTATATAAAAGTATTTATGTTTTCAAATGAGTGAGTATAATGAGTAATAGAATGAGCGGTGCTCGGTGGTTAGCCCGGGTACCCGTCGCGGCCGCTAGCTGGGTCGTGACAGTAGCATTCTTCTCCCCTTAGAAGCATTTGTCCTCGAATGTTAGACTTTTGGGGATTATACAAAAATTTCGCTAGAGTTTCCCCTGTAATATGGCACTACCATCCTATCACAGCAACCCAAAATATATCGCCTCACAGGGCTACAACAACAACATCAACAACCATGGCCACACACGACCAAGAAAGCATCAAGGAAAGCATTACATACCTGAGGACAATGGCGTCTCTGCCTGAGACTCCTTGAGAGGTGGAAATAAATGTGGGTACCTGAACTTCATGTCTTCTTCCGCTTCTCAGGTCATTTCCTCTCTATTATTATTTCTCCATAAGACTTTAACTGAAGCTACATCTTTGGTTCTGAGTCTCCGTACTTGCCTATCTAAAATGGAAATGGGAACTTCTTCATAGGATAATTGCTCAGTGACTTGAACATCATCTACCGGTATAATTCTAGAAAGATCTCCAATGCACTTATGGAGCATCGATACATGGAAAACCAGATGGACTGACTTCAAATTTGAAGGTAGATCTAATTCATAAGCCATTTGGCCTACTTTGTGTACAATCTCATAAGGTCCAATATATGGAGGGCTAAGCTTGCCCTTTTTGCCAAATCTCATGACGCCCTTCATTGGTGACACCTTCAACAATACCAAATCTTTCACTTGAAACTCTAAGTCCCTTCCATGATTATCTGCATAGGATTTCTGACGAGTCTGAGCTGTTAATAATCGATCCTATGTAAGCTTGACCTTCTCTATAGGTTACTGGACCAAGTCTGGCCCTATCAATTTAGTCTTCCCTACTTCGAACCACCCAATTGGCGATCTACACTTACGCCCATATAAAGCCTCATACAGGGACATTTGGATGCTGGAATGATAACTGTTGTTATAAGCAAATTCAATAAGTGGTAAGTGATCATCCCAACTACCTCCAAAATCCAACACTCATTCTCGTAGCATATCCTTGAGAGTCTGGATGGTACGCTCAGCTTGTCCATCTGTCTGTGGATGAAATGTTGTACTAAGACTCACCTGAGTCCCCAAACCTTCTTGAAAAGACTTCCAGAAATTGGCTGTAAACTGTGTCCCTCTATCGAAAATAATAGACATTGGTACACCATGGAGTCGTACTATCTCTTTGACATAGAGCTTTGCATAATCTTTCGCTACATATGTAGTTCTGACTGGTAGGAAATGAGCTAACTTTGTAAGTCCATCCACTGTTACCCATATAGAATCATACTTATGATTAGAACGAGGTAAGCATGCGATGAAGTCCATATTAATCACTTCCCATTTCAAAGTTGGAATTTTCATAGCTTGCAACAATCCACCGGGCTTTTGGTGTTCAATCTTCGCTTGTTGACAGTTAGGACATTGGACCACGAATTCCGCTATGTCTTTCTTCATTCCATTCCCCAATATATAAATTTGAGATCATGGTACATTTTCATTGCTCCGGGATGAACAGAATAACGGGAACAATGAGCTTCTTTCAATATTTGATGGCGTAATCCTGCAGCATCAGGAACACACAACCTGCCTCGACATCGGAGAACTCCATCTCCAAAAATCTCAAAGGATGACTTCTTCCTCTGAGGAAGTGTATTTCTGTAATGAACTAGCATGGGATCCTTGTACTCAAGCTCTTTCACTTCAACTACTAGTGACAAGACAACTAAATTTTGAATGGTAGCTCCTACATTGCCTGAGTCTACTACCCGAACTCCTAGGCTAGCTAATTGCTGGAGATCACAAGCTAACTCTCTTTTCTCTAGCTAAACATCACATAAGCTACTCATAGATCTATGGCTAAAATCATTAGCCACAACGTTTGCTTTCCCGGGATGATATAAAATGTTAACATCATAATCTTTCAACAACTCCAACCATCTCCTCTGCCGTAAATTCAATTCTTTCTGCTTGAAAATATACTGAAGGCTCTTGTGATCCGTATAGATATCCACATGGACACCATACAAATAATGTCTCCACATCTTCAATGCATGAATCGCCGCAGCTAACCCAAGATCATGCGTTGGATAATTTTTCTTATGTTTTTGCAACTGCATTAAAGCATAAGAAATCACCTTACCATGCTGCATCAATACACATCCTAAACCAACACCTAAAGCATCGCAATAGACAACATAGCCTTCCGATCCCTCTGGAAGTGTCAGGACTGGGGAAAAAGTTAATCTATTCTTCAACTCCCAGAAACTGTGCTCACAAGTATCCGTCCATTGAAATTTAGTTGCTTTCTGAGTTAGCTTAGTTAGTGGTGCAGAGAGAGAAGAAAAACCCTTTACAAATCTTCTGTAATAACCTGCCAAACCCAGAAAATTGCGAACTTCCGTAGGTGTTGTAGGCCTTGGCCAAGTCTTCACAGCCTCAATCTTCTGGGTATCTACCCGAATACCATCGGTTGAAATAATATGCCCAAAAAAGGTCATCAAATTCAACCAAAATTCACACTTTGAAAATTTTGCAAATAACTCTCGAGTCTGAAGAACTCTGAGAACGGTACATCAATGATCCGTATGTTCTTCCTTGGACCGAGAATATACTAGGATATCGTCAATGAACACAATTACAAATAAATCTAAGAAAGGCCTGAACACATTATTCATCAAATCCGTGAATACTGCCGGTGCATTAGTTAGCCCAAATGACATTACTCGGAACTCGAAATGACCATATCTTATTCTGAGGGCCGTCTAGGAATATCTTCCTCCCTGACTCTCACTTGGTGATAACCGGATTGCAAGTCTATCTTTGAAAACCATTTGGCACCTTTTAATTGATCAAATAAGTCATCAAACCTTGGAAGCGGATATTTGTTCTTGATTGTCACCTTATTCAGTTGTCTGTAATCAATGCACATTCGCAGGAATCCATCTTTCTTTCTTACAAACAACACGGGTGCTCCCCACGGGGACGACCTAGGCCTAATGAAGCCTTTCTCAAGAAAGTCCTTTAATTGCTCCTTCAACTCTCTCAACACCGCGGGAGCCATTCTATAAGTAGGAATAGATATGGGTTTAGTATCCGGTAGCACAACGATAGCAAAATCAAGCTCCCTCTCTAGGGGAAGGCCTAGAAGCTCATGGAATACATCCCGAAACTCATTCACCACGGGGATAAACTGAAGAGTCGGTGATTTGGCTTCTATGTCTTGAACTCGAACTAAGAGATAAATACAATCTTTAGCAATCATCTTCCTTGCCTTGAGATAGGAAATAAATCTACCTCTCGGAGACGTTGTATTTCCTTTCCATTCCAAAACTGGTTCTCCCGAAAACTGGAAGCGAACCATTTTTGTTCTATAATCGACATTAGCATAGTAAGAAGCCAACTAATCCATGCCCATAATAACATTAAAGTCCACCATTTTTAACTCATGTAAATCAGCCATAGTATGATGATTACAAATCATAACCACATAATTTCTATATACTCGACTAGCTATTACCGGTTCACCAACGGGTGTAGATACTTCAAAAGGCTTAATTGATTCTGGTTTCAACCCAAATTGGCCATCAATATACGGAGTAACATATGAAAATGTGGAACCTGGATCTATCAATGCATATACATTAAGAGAAGATACCGATAATATACCTGTGACGACATCAGGAGAGGATTCAAGATCTTGTCCCACAGCCAATGCATAAATACGATGCTGGGGAACGCTAGAACTAGGGGATTCTCCTCTACCTCTACCACGACTGACTGGCGTCTATGAACCTTTCCCCAGATGGCGTATGGACGATGAAGACCCGGTTGCCGACCCTGAAGGTTGGACCCTACCCTTACCACCAATCGAGAGGCAGTCACGCATGATATGGCCTGGCTGACCGCATGCATAGCAAATATCTGAGCCTAATCGACACTTGCCCCAATGTGACTTCCCGCACTGAGAATATCGTGGCGTGGGTGGCCTTGCCTGACTCAAGTCGGCTCTGTAATGAGAACCTGAAGCTCTAAAACTCTGACTCGACCCGGAGTGAGTAGATCTATCAAATCTCTGGCCCGTAAATCATAGAGGCACACTAGTCATGGAATGGCCTGAATGCCTAGCAAATTGTTGTCTTTTCCCTCCTCTAAACTCACTAGTCGAACCCAAAGATCTAGCCCTCTTTTTATAACCTCTGTCAAGCTCACGCTTGCCTCTTTGCGGTTGTTGGCTTTCCTCCAAATTCTGGGCATGGGCTTGAATGCGAGAAATATCCATATTGTCCTGAAGGGACGCAGTTAAGCACTTATCCATCAAATATGGCCCTAAGCCACTCACAAATCGGTGCACTCGATCACCCATATCCGCTAACATGGCCAAAGCATACTTAGCGAAAGAATTGAAGTGGAGACTATACTCTAAGGCACTCATACTTCCTTGCCTAATATTCAAGAACTTGTCTGCTCTAGCCTGCCGATCCTCCGGGGGCAAGTAATGTCAAAGGGAAGCATCAACAAATTCTGGCCATACTGTGGGAGGTGTATTGACTCCCCTAGAAGACAACCAAACCATATACCAATGAACCGTAACATTTCGCAATCTATATGATACTAACTCTACCGATTCAACGTCTGAAGCATACATTAGCCAAAGTGTCCTCAATATTTCATCAATAAAGCTTTGAGGGTCCTCGTCTAGTTTTGACCCGAAGAACTCCGGAGGGTTCAAGCTAATAAAATCACGGGCTCTAGCACTCACAGCCCTATCACCATAAGCCATACCCTATCGCTGGGCCTGCGCAGCAACCAATTGAGTCAATAGTTGAATGGCCTCTTTCATCTCGCGGCCCGAAACCTCTAGTGGCGGAGCTGGGGATGCTGGAGATGGGGCTGAGACTTCCTCATGCTCCTCAGAAATAGGCAATGAGTGAGAGGACTGAGATTGAACCACATTTTGGGACTCACCTTCCTCTATATCCATTGGCAGTACTCTTTCAGCCCACTTTTCTGCCACTGTCCTGCCCTTTTGGGCTGCCGTAGCTTTCCTTTTTACAGGAGTTTTTGAAATACATAACACACGGTTAAGGTAAGAGAAATCCTTATATCATGGCTATGTTGCACGATCTATGAAGAAAGAAGTTCATTCATTCCTAAATGCCCGCAGCCTCCTGTTTATAAGTGTGGCGCGCAACACACCCATAAAAAAAACTCTACTGGACACGGCTCGTAGACACACCCTGGGACGGAACTGCTCTGATACCACTTTTGTCACGACCTAACCGCAGGGCCATGACGAGCACCCAGAGATAACCCACTGGGCACCTCCCATCATACTTTCACAATCATATCTAGGCGAGCCACATGGCCTGCTAACAATCTCTACGCATGAATAAAACCATTCCACTGGTTAAGGCACTTTTATATCAACATCAACAGACATGCCCCTATATATATATATATACAAGCCAACGAGGCTGACAAAATGACTTACAAATATGAGCCGACAAGGCTGAAAGACATCTAACTATACATAACTATCTACAAGCCTCTAAGAAGAGTATGTAACATCATAATGACGGGACAGGGCCCCGTCATGCCCATATATATATACACAAAAAGAATAGTACCAACAGCTGTAGCTCCGGATCAAATGGAGCTCCTCTAAGCAGTCTCTAGATAAGCAATCTAAGGATCAAGTCTATCTCCCTGTCCACCTGCGGGCATGACGCAGTATCCACAAAAGAAAGGACGTCAGTACGAACAATGTATTGAGTATGTAAGGCATAATCAATAACATAAGAGAAGCATGAACGATAACATAAGATAGAAGTTTCATGGAATGATAGAGCCATTTATACCTCTAGCAACGTTCATCATATTCACTTACCCTTTTTCTAACGGGAACCTTCCATTACATACACTTATATATACAGTAGTACTGTACCCGACCATAGAGGTTCGGTGTTTCACATACCCGACCTTGACAAGGCTTGGTGTTATACATACCTAGCCCTACCAAGGCTTAGTGTCATCCATACCCAACTGCGGTGGTGCATGCGCAATAGATATCATACCCGGGCACATATGCTCGGTGTTACATACTGGCCATACATATATATATACCCATACATATACACCTAGGGGTACCTACGTAGCATCAACATAATCATCGTCGATACATTTCCTCAGGGGATCAACTATCATAGGGTGAGATGAACGATATCATGAGAGTATCAAGAACTCTGAGCTTCTGTGATTCTAGGATCAAATCATCATGGAAGATACTATGGATTTCACATGAAGGTATACATCAATGGGATCATGCCTTAAGAAAGAAGGGTTAGCCTTACATACCTTTATGTTGTCTTAACTACTTAACGTTCACCGCCAAAGCTTGAGGAATCTACATTTAAAAGGATTCATACCAAGGTTAAGTCTTGAAGACACTCTTAAATTCAAACTAGAATAATTCATGAGTTAACAAAAATTGGGCAACATTTCCCCTATTTCATCAACTTCCACCATATCGCAAAACAACTCCCCAACAACTATAATAACATCCACAATATCATTATCAAGTAGTCATATTCCATTAAGTCTCAAAATTTATTCTCATATTCAACTTATATCAACAACTTTACACCAACCCTTTGTAGAACTGCACACAACACTTCCTTGTCATTATTATCACCCTTCACAACAAGATTATACTCATAACATTCTAAGAATCATATCTCAAGCTAATTTACTACTCAAAATATCATTAGTTCTACATTTTAGATTTATTTTCTACTTTCTTCCCTCACCCAAGTTATTCAACAACCAAGCATGCTTAAAAACATGAAATAGACATGAAAAATAACCTTTTATCTCATAGGAATGAGCTTTAGATCAAGTTACCAACTTGTATGAAAACCCTAGCTTCAATACCAAAGAAATTCTTGAAGTCTACCAACCCTAGTGAGTCTTCCAACACATGGATATGTTGATTCTTGCTATTTGATCTTTGATTTCTCTTGGGTTTGACTGAAATATGCTTGGGAGAAGGTTCTAAAGCTTTTAAGATTTTGGGAGAATTGGGAAATAAAAAATAAGACAAGGGTCATCCATATATATATAAAAAGAAAAAAAACTACCTGACCAATTATATGGTCCATATTAATGGACCGTATAATCCCACCATGGGATTACCCTTCAGTGGAGTGGTTATACGGACCATTATACGGGCCGTATAAGTTATACGGTCCGTATAACCCTAATTTTTTTGAAACTTTTTCTCGTCGATTCGTTCAACCTCCAATCCATATGGAACCTTATTGACACTTATATAACACTTCATTAACCATCTAAGGGGCCTTATAGGTCCCCCTCAAGACATTACTAAATAAATATTAGCTCAATTATTGCAAAAACCTTTCCAAATATGACTCGCATTTCACTTTCTTTAATGAACTTAGTTTCACCGATTCATATGACTTCAAAATCTTGTGGTACGTACTTAAAGCTATCAAATACTCTCCATAATCTCATAAGGTCTTCATGTTCATTTTAAGCTAGCGTTAGTCCACTCACAATGCAACTATCTGAAATCTCTGAGATGTAACAATATGTTTGTTGAGTAGTTTAAACAAGAAAGTCTATTGAAATGGACTAAGTGATACGATGGAGTTTCGTGTGGGTGATTGGCGGCTAGTGAGAATGCAAATTTCAGGTAACCGACATGTTAAGGCCTATGGAAATGGCTTGTGTGGTACCCTATTTGGCAGTTTGTAATAATTCATAGTGGATGAGTTAGCGTGGGTTTAAGAGGAGGATTTGTGGAAGTTCCGATTATGCGAGGGTTAGCAGTGTATTTTCGAGAGGAGACCATATTCGTGGTAGTGTATTATGTTGAAAGTAATATTGATTAGATAGCCTAGGTGAGCACTATGGATATTAAGGACTTAGGAGTAGTTATGTAAGATTTAGAGCGGTAATTGTAAAATTAGATACTTTCGAAAAATTTATGGGCATATCGAGGTGATACAATGAGAGGTTCGATGGTTAAATGACTATTATATGAGGCTTCAAGTTTTGCGTCAAAAGGTTTGGGATTGTATCGGATTTGCATGTCAGGTAAAGGTCGAGAAGCATGAATATTGAGTTCGGAAGGTATAGTTATTCGGTACTTAGTGGACAATTTGGACATAATTCAGCTTTTAGGAGTGGAGAGCGATAGACGTGATTTATTATTCGTGGTAAGACCGTGATTAGTTTCGAAATTAGGAGTCAATTCGGGTAGTGATTGATAAATGTCAGGAATTGTGCAATGATTTTAGGTAAGTGTGGTTTGATTAAAACTTGATGAATTGTGTTCATAATTCCAAAAGAACTTATGGGTCCCCAATAAATCACCTTCATGGATTCGATGAGTTTCCGTTTAGCTTTGGGGTTTGTGCGAGTAGGCTTGAATGATATCTTACCAGGGTCAGCCTTTCAGTTAGTATAAGGGGTTGCAATGGGCATGGTAATGATTTAAGGAGGTAATATGGATGCGATAAATCTTCGTAGTGGTCAGTTGAGTTTCGATGGACTTTGCTTAGCGAGGTACTCGGTGGTGTGTTTCTATATAGTGATTTGAAGGTTTAAGAAGACTTAGAACTAGCCAAGTTGGCTGTCAGTAAGATCAGTTTTGATGGAATTGCGTAGGGATCTCAGATGAATAAAGGTTTCTTTCTGGTGAGAGTAAGTTATGGTTTCATAATTTTGGTATGTGTGTTCATGTGTTTCTAAGGAATTGATGTACGAGAAAGAAAGGTTAGCGGAATTAGAATATCTTCCAAGTTCAGAATGGGCTATGGTTTGGGAAAGTGTGTGTGGGGCCTATTGATCGCATTCAGAGTTGCGGCTTTATCAATTCAGAGAATTCGAGCAAAAGCAATTCGTTTATTCGAGGATCAGTTGTGTGGAAAATTTGAATACAGAGATACGAGGATTGGATCTTAAGCTATGTTTAAAGAGTTATGACTGATTAAGTGAGTGTGCAGGTTCTTCTGAAGGTTACACCCATGTAGGGTGTCATGCGATTGAGGAAAGAGGGCAAGTGAGACCAAGGTGTTCCTGTATTTTACGAGTTAGTTTTCCACCAAACCGGTCAGGTGTTTATCCGGTCTTCCATGGTTTTATATTGAAGAAGTACCGTTCTGGTGGTTCCTGTATCATTCGTTGGGTTTCAGTTTTGTTAGATGAGAATCTTTCCTATAAGGAGAAGTCCAACATGTGTTCTAGATATCCAATTGTTGCAAAATCAAGTATTTTTCCCTATTCCCTTCCTTGTCGCTCGAGGACTTGTGATGGTTTAATGGGTATCTGATATAACGACCCGTTTGATCGTTATTGCTTTTTCCATGCTTTTGAACCTTCCCGAGCTTTGGTAGTACATATTTGGCCCGCGGGGACCGTTGGGACGCTTCTCGTGGTCACCGAAATTGATTTAGGTAAGTTTTGGGGAAGTTTGGGCATAAGGTAAAAAAGGGTTGACTCAAGTGGTGTAACGACCGTTAAGCGTGCAATGACCGTTCTACCCTTGCTAGTACTTTCCCGAGGTTAGGAATGAGCAGACCTAAATAACTTGGGGTGTGTTTATGTGGTGTTTTTAGACTTATAAGTGACTATGTGATATGTTTTTAACTTGGTATGTTTGTTGGCTGTGATGATAAGGCCTTAGAATGAGTTTTAGATACTAAGTATAAGAAGTGGAAAATTTTTGAGCTCACTGCCTAGATTGCACTGCTGCAGTAGAAGAAGTTCCGCCACCAAAAGCCTACTGCAATGAGGGTGGGTCTCGCTGCAGTGAAGGGTCAATTTTTCAAATGGTCGCTGTAGCGAGGGTAGTTCTCGTTGCAGCGAGGCCGCTGCAGCGAAGCGGGGACCACTGCAGCAGACCTCAGTAAGTCAAAAACCCGATTTAAATAACTTATTTTGACCCCACTCCTCACATAATCCCAAAAAAATTCCCAAGAGCATAGAGGCGACTTTCTAAGGCTAGGGCACTATTCTCCATCAAAGGTAAGCCTTAATCACTAACTTTCTACACGTAATGTTCTTAGTTGATTCTTGTTTCACTCAAAGGACCTTTAATGGGAATTGAAAGGTATAACACAAATACCAACGAAACCCTAGAATATTAATGGGTATTGTTTATTGATGGATTGATTATCTAAGAATAGAGATTATTGCTTCATGGCATGAGGACTTAATATTCAATCATGGAAATTGGTTGTTGAGACCTAGGGTTCCAATAAAAATAGAAACTTTAGCTAAAAACATAATTGTAGGATTGAAATGATTAGGGAACCCATTGATTGATTCAATATGATACTTGAGACTAGCACTAGGATGATTATGACCCTAGGATAATTAACCCATTTGATTAAGGGTAGAATTGGTGGGATTGTCATCCCCAATTTATTATTGATAAGTTGATGATCCTTTACTTACTTAGAATTGTAATTCTTAACTTTGAACGTTTCGAAGCTTTGAGGAAAGGAAAAGCTATTGCGGAGTGATTGCATTGTTCCAGTTCAGCTTCGAGGTAGGTTATAGTTTACTTGAGTTAGACTTTGATTAGTTAATTGTATATGTCGTAGCCTCTATGGGAGAAATCATGTGTAGGACTTCAGATATGGAGTTTGGGTGATTGTTGTTAGTTGTATGATTTTATTGTGCGAAGTAATTTTCCATTGTTGAGGCTGATAAACTTGAGTTATGTTCTTGAGGCTGTTGAAACGAAGGTGTTCATATATACTCCTGAGAGATGAATTGTTGTTAATGACATGTTCTATTACGTGAGTAGATTATTTGTGAGTCTTATTGTGACTTGTGTTATTGAACTATACTTCATTGATGTTGACTTGATACGTGTTCTTGAGTCATTCCTTATGATTTTATTATGACACATTGTTGATGATGATTGAGGTGGAACACATACATCTTTTAAGGCACATTTGATTGGGGGTGAAAATGTAGCCTAGTGTGAGCTCGTGGTTCGAGGTTCTTTCCAGAACGAATGGTAGATTGTCACCATGGGTCCCCTTCAAGTCATTGCTATTTGGGAAAATATTACCATTCAGCTTGTGTGTATAGATACGTGACAGAGTTCGAACTTTATTGATTATTTTACTTTCTTTTGCTTGAGCATTAGTGTTTCATTGTTGATAATTGGTGACTTATTCTGAAATTGGATAAATTGAGGATCTTATTTGGGTTACATGTTTGTTGTGCCTGTCTGCCTATTTCATTTATTTTATGTATGTATGCATGATATTAATCTTAGTCGTCCTATGATACCTATCAGTACGTGTTGTTTGTACTGATCTACACTTCCCGTACTTTTTTGGTGAGTGCAGCTTTTGAGCCAGAGACGTCTTCCAAACCTCGCATCTAGTTGAGGTTGTTCGTATCAAGATCTGAGGGTGAGCTGCTATCCGTGCCATGCCCTCTCAAGATCATTGTTTATTTCAGATGTCTATTTTCATCCTAGTCATTATGTTATTTTTAGACAGTACTTCTTCTTTAGATATTGTTGGTTAGAGTCCTTGTACGACGACTTTCAGATTTTAGGGATGTAATAGCTAGACTTCCGCACTTACTATTTAGTTTATTTTATTGTCAGACATCTTATGCTATTATTTATTAGTAGTGTTTATTAATTGGTTTAAGAAATTTACATTGGCTTGATAATGGGTTAAAGGATTGGTTCGCCCACTATAGTACTAGTATGGGTGTCACTCATGTCTTTTTTGGACGTGACAAAGTTGGTAGCAGAGCTTCAGGTTCATTAATTTCGTCGTACAATCACCTGTCTAGTAGAGTCTTGTAGATCGGTACGAAGGCGTCTGTACTTATTTTCGAGAGGCTATGGGACACTAGGACACATCAACTTCTTTCTTTCTTTCGTGCTACTTGATTCCAATTGGTATTTGGATGATTCAAATTAGTATCTGACTTTTCTTTCTCTTCTCTCACAAATGGTGAGGACTCGTGCGGCAGCAACAGCTAACGAAACACTCGCGCTGGCCGCTGGGGCCGTAGCTCGCGGGGGACAGGCTGCTGGGGCCGTAGGTCATGGAGGAAGAGGCCAGGCCAGGGGCCGTGATCGTGGTAGAGGCAGGGGAGCAGCAGCACTAGCCAGGGGTGGAGCTCCTGCGGCTGGTCAGCAACGCACTAAGTCCCCTGAGCCTCAGGATGAGGTAGCCAAGTTAGCAGCAGAACCAGCTCAGCTGGATATTATTGCTACTCCAGTGCTATCAAATGTTATGGTCCGAGTGCTGAACCTATTGAATGGCTTAGCAGAGGCAGGTGTGTTACCAGCAGCAGTAGGTAATCAGGGCTCGAAAGCAGGGGGTCCAGCTCATGCTCCATTTTAGGCACCAGGGGTATAGCATGCCGTAGCTGTGGCTCCCCGTTTGGATGAGGCCCAAGGATCTGAGTTATTCCCTAGGCCAGTGGGCGGATCGGTTATGACAGGTGACGAACAGGACCTGTTTTGGAGGTTCACTAAGATGAAGCCTCCAGAGTTCTTTAGTACTGAGGCAGAGGATTTCTATGAGTTCATTATTAATTTCAACGAGAGAATCAACAAGATGGGGGCATTTGAGAAGTATGGAGTAGAGTTCGTGAATGTTCAGCTCATGGGAGATACCAAGTTACGGTGGAGGGCGTTTGTAGAGTATAGGACAGCGAATTTGCCTCCATTAACTTGGACTCAATTCTACCTGATTTTTCTTGAGATGTATGTTCCTCGTACCTTGAGGGACAGAAGGCGTCATAAGTTCAGTAATATTGAGCAACGATATTCTTTTATGGCTGCTTACGAGTCCCGATTTCACTCATTAGCTCATTATGCTCTCCAGCTTTTGCTTACTGAGGAGGAGAGGATTAAACATTTTGTGAAAGGGTTAAATACTGCCCTTCAGTTGTTGGCTCTTCAACTGGCAACTAGGGGTTGTACTTTTCAGGAGGTTGTGGATCACATAAAGACTGTTGAGGGCAACCGTTAGGATGGCTACAACAAATATGCAGAAAAGAAGGCCCGAAAGGGTGGTAATTTCAGTGGTACGTTTTCTAAGGGACAGGGATCCCAGAGTTACTCGGGTCGTCAAGTTCAGCAGACTATGCTGGCTTCCGATGGAGGCTCATCTGGAGTCGTTCAGTAATCTATCAGCCAGGCAGGGGGCTCTCAGTCTCGTGTTCAAGATCAGGGAGGTTATTCAGCTTCTTCAGCGTCAGTTCAGAGGCCCAACCTTGATCGTGCTTGCTTTGAGTGTGGTGAGCAGGGGCACATCAAGAGGTTTTGTGCTAGACTCTGGTAGGGTAACCCGAGTGGTTAGTTTCAGACTCCTAGGCCCCCAGTTGCTCCGGCTAGAGGAGGAGGATCATTTGGTAGGAACCGTACTCAGATTGGGCGGGGTGGTCACACAACTGGTAGAGGTGGCTCTAAGCCCAACAAGGGTGGTTATCAAGCTGGTAGGGGTAGTGCTTAGATAGTTCAAGGGGCCGTGGAGGTTTTCAGACTAGTAGTGGGCTAGGCGATCTCTATACCATGCCAGGCAGGCCAGAGGCCGAGGGCTCAGATGCAGTTATCACAGGTACTATCTCAGTCTGTCGCTGATAGGCTTCTGCACTATTTGATCTAGGCTCCATATTTTCGTATGTGTCTACTTATTTTTCTTAGAGCTTTGACATGACTTATGACTTGCTTAATACTCCTATATTTGTGTCTACTCCGGTCGGATATTTTGTGGTTTTAAATAAAGTGTTTCAGTCTTGTACTGTCACAATTATGGGGTATGGTACCTGGGTAGACTTAATGATTTTTGACATGGTAGATTTCGATGTTATTCTAGGTATGAGTTGGCTATCTCCCTACCATGCGATCCTAGACTGTGACGTTAAAACTGTCACCTTAGCCATGCCTGGGATACCTAGACTTGAGTGGAAAGGAAACCTTAATCCCTCTCTAAAAAAAAATTATCTCTTATGTTCGTGCCAAAAATCTAGTTGAGAGGGAGTGGCTTATTTGGCGCATATTCGTGATACTGATGCTGAGATTCCACCACTTGAGTTAGTTCTTATATTTTGTGAGTTCACAGAGGTGTTTCCTGCGGACTTAACCGGTATTCCACCAGACCGTGATATTGATTTCTACATTGACTTAGAGTCGGGGACTCGCCCTATTTCTATCCCACCATATCGTATGGCTCCAACAGAGTTGAGGAAATTGAAAGAACAGCTTCAGGATCTTCTCAGTAAGGGTTTTATTCGCCAGAGTGTCTCTCCGTGGGGCGCTCCCGTGCTTTTTGTGAAAAGGAAAGATAGGACTATGCAGATGTGCATTGATTACCGCCAGTTAAATAAAGTCACCATCCAGAACAAATATCTTATTCCTCGCATTAATGATCTGTTTGACCAGCTTCAGAGAACATGTGTGTTCTCTAAAAATTTATTGGATATCGGGCTACAATCAGTTAAAGATTTGGGCAGAGGATATCCCTAAGATAACTTTCCGAACTAGATACGGATATTATGAGTTTCTTGTCATGTCTTTCGGGCTCACTAATGCCCCTGCTACTTTTATGGATATGATGAACCGAATTTTTAAGCCATTCTTAGATTCTTTTGTTATTGTATTTATTGATGATATATTGATTTATTCGAAGAGCAAGGAAGATCATGAGAAACATCTGATAGTTGTTCTTTAATTGTTGAGGGATAGGGAGTTGTATGCTAAATTTCCTAAGTGTGAATTTTTGCTGGATTCAGTGTCTTTCTTGGGGCATGTCGTTTCAAAAGAGGGGATTATGGTTGAACCCAAAAAGATTGAGGCCGTCAGAGATTGGTCTAGGCCCACGTTTGTGATAGAAATTTGTAGCTTCGTGGGGTTAGATAATTACTACCACCGGTTCGTGAAGGGATTTGCTTCTATTGCATCACACTTGACCCATTTGACGCAGAAAGAGGTGCCTTTTCAGTTGTCCGATGAGTGTGAAGAGAGCTTTCAAAAGCTCAAGACTTTGTTAACTACAACACCGATTCTTGCTTTGCCCGTGGAGGGGAAGGATTTTGTGGTTTATTGTGATGCTTCCCGTTCAGGTTTGGGTACGGTGTTAATGTAGGATAAGAGAGTTATTGCCTATGCTTCTAGGCAATTGAAGGTTCATGAAAAGAATTATCCTACTCATGACTTAGAGCTGGCAACAGTGGTGTTTGCATTGATGATTTGGAGGCACTATCTTTATGGTGTCCATTACGAGATATTCATTAATCATCATAGCCTGCAGCACGTGTTTACTCAACGGGATTTAAATTCCAGGCAGCGGAGATGGATACAATTGTTGAAGGACTATGATATTACTATTTTATACCATCCTAGAAAGGAAAACGCAGTGGCAGATTCCTTGAGCAAAAAATTAGTTAATATGGGTAGCTTGGCTCCTTTGGTCACTTCAGAGTGTCTGTTGGCCATGGAGGTTCAGGCTCTGGCTAAAATTTTGGTGCGACTTGATTTATTCGGTTCTGGCGGAGTGTTGGCTTTTATTGAGGCGAGGTCATCCCTTTTAGATCAGATTAAGGGAAAACAATGTGACGATCCGGGTTTATGCAAAATTTGGGATAGTGTAATGAGTGGCGAGGCCAAGGAGGCCGTGATCGATGATGAGGGCGTGTTGAGAATCAAGGGGTGTGTGTGCGTTCCTCTAGTGGATAACTTGATTCGGACGATTTTAGAGGACGCCACAACTCTAGGTATTCTATTTATCCTGGTGCTACGAAGATGTACCGTAATCTGAGGCAGCATTAGTGGTGGGCTAGGATAAAGCGTGATATAGCTGATTATGTTTCCAAGTGTTTAAATTGTCAGCAGGTTAAGTACGAGCACAAAAGGCCCGGTGGTACGCTTCAGAGGATGTGCATTCCTTAATGGAAGTGGGAGAGGATCGCCATGGATTTTGTGGTGGGTCTTCCAAAGACCTTGGGTAAGTTTTATTCGATTTGGGTCATTGTTGATCGGTTGACTAAGTCTGCACATTTTATTCCGATCTAGCTTACTTATAATGTGGAGAAGTTTGCCAAGATCTACAATCGTGAGGTTGTTAGACTACATGGGGTTCCTACTTCCATCATATCCGATAGGGACACGACGTTTACATCTCAATTTTCGAAGCATCTGCATTTGGAATTGGATGCTAGGTTGGACCTTAGTATAGCTTTCCAACCCCAAACAGACGGTCAATCCGAGCGGATGATTCAGATTCTTGAGCAGATGCTTCGTGCGTGTGTGATTGACTCCGATGGTCATTGGGACCAGTTTTTACTGTTGGCTGAGTTCGCATATAATAATAGTTATCATTCGAGCATTGATATGGCTCCGTTTGAAACACTTTATGGGAGGAAGTATAGATCACCTATTGGGTTGTTTGATGCGTTCGAGGTAAAAACATGGGGTACTGATATGTTGAGAGAGTCTTTAGATAAGTTCAAGGTGATTCAAGAAAAGATCTTAGCAACTCAGAATAGACAGAAGGAGTATGCAGATCGAAAAGTCTGGGATCTTGAGTTTATGGTGGGAGAACAAGTATCGTCGAAAGTCTCACCCATGAAAGGTGTGATGAGATTTGGGAAGAAAGGTAAGCTTAGTCCTAGATAAATTGGGCCGTTTGAGATTCTGGATCGTATTGGGGAGGTAGCGTATGAGTTTGCGTTACCCCCAGGCTTGTCCGGTGTTCATCCGGTGTTTCATGTCTCTATGCTAAAAAGGTATCATGGTGATGGGTCCTATATCATTCGTTGGGATTCGGTTAGATAGGGAGGTGCGTAAGTTGAGATCGAAAGAAATCGCGACAGTTAAGGTCCTGTGGAAGAATAATCCTGTTGAGGAAGCCACTTGGGAGACCAAGTCATATATGCATAATAAGTATCCCCATCTTTTCGCTGAGTTAGGTACTTTTTCCATTGTTTCCCCTTTTTTCCCATCTTAGGATGAACAGTCCCATTGGGTTGTTATGTGTCCAATGACCATTCTACCCTTGCTAGTACTTTCCCGAGGTTAGGAATGAGCGGACCTAAATAGGTTGGGGTGTGTTTATGTGGTGTTTTTTGACATATAAGTGACTATACGATGTGTTTTTAACTTGGTATGTTTGTTGGATGTGTTTATAAGGCCTTAGAATGAGTTTTACAGACTAAGTATAAAAAGTAGAAAATTCCCGAGCTTACTGCCTAGATTGCACCGCTGCAGTGAAGGATCGATTTTTCAAATGGCCACTGCAGTGGACCCCAGTAAGTCAGAAACCCGATTTAAATACCATATTTCGACCCCACTCCTCACATACTCCCAAAAATAGTTCCCAAGAGCATATAGGCGACTTTCTAAGACTAGGGAACTATTCTTCATCAAAGGTAAGCCTTAATCACTAACTTTCTACATGTAATGTTCTTAGTTGATTCTTGTTTCAATCAAAGGACCTTTAATAGGAATTGAAAGGTAGAACACAAATACCAAGGAAAACCTACAATATTAATGGGTATTGTTTATTGTTGTTTAATGATTGATTGATTATGTAAGAATAGAGATTATTGTTTCATAGCATGAGGACTTGATATTCAATGATGGAAATTGGTTGTTGAGACCTAGGGTTCCAATAGAAATGGGAACTTTGGCTAAAAGCAGAATTTTGGGGTTGAAATGATTAGGGAACCCATTAATTGATTGAATATGATGCTTGAGACTGGCATTAGGATGATTATGACCCTAGGGATAATTAACCCATTTAATTAAGGGTAGAATTAGTGGGATTGTCATCCCCAATTTGTTAATGATAAGTTGATGATCCTTTACTTGCTTAGAATTTTCATTCTACACTTTGAATGTTCCGAAGCTTTGAGGAAAGGAAAAGCTATTGCAGAGCGATTGCATTGTTCCAGTTCGGCTTCGATGTAGGTTACAGTTTACTTGAGTTAGACTTTTATTAGTTGATTGTATATGTCATAGAATCTATGGGAGAAAGCATGTCTAGGACTTCGGATATGGAGTTTTGGTGATTGTTGTTAGTTGTATGATTTAATTGTGTGAAGTGATTTTCCATTATTAAGGCTGATAAACTTGAGTTGTGTTCTTGAGACTATCGAAAGGGTGGTGTTTATATATACCCTTCAGAGATGAGTTGATGTAAGTGACATGTTCTATTACTTGAGTAGATTATTTGTGAGTCTTATTGTGACTTGTGTTATTGAACTATACTTCATTGATGTTGACTTGATACGTGTTCTTGAGTCATTCCTTTTAATTTGATTGTGAGACGTTGTTGATGATGATTGAGATGAAACATATACATCTTTTAAGGCACATTTGACAAGGGGTGACAATGTAGGCTAGTGTGAGCTTGTGGTCCGAGGTTCTTTCCAGAACGAGTGGTACATGGACTCCATGGGTCCCCTGTAGGTCATTGCTATTTGGGAAAACATTACCATTTATCATGTGTGTATAGTTACGTCACAAAGTTTTAACTTTATTGCTTATTTTACTTTTTTTGGCTTGAGCATTAGTGTTTCATTATTGATAATTGGTGACTTATTCTGAAAGTGGATAAATTGAGGATCGTATTTGGGTTACATGTTTGTTGAGCCTGTCTGCCTATTTCATTTATTTTATATATGTATGCATGATATTAAACTTAATCGGCCTATGATACCTACCAGTAGGTGTTGTTTGTCCTGACCTACACTTGCTGCACTTTTTTCGTGAGAGTAGATTTTTAGCTAGAGACGTCTTCCAAAACTAGAATCTAGTTGAGGTTGATCATATCAAGATCCGAGGGTGAGCTCCTATCCGTGCCATGCTGCCTGAAGATCTTTCTTTATTTCAGATGTCTATTTTCATCCCAAACATTATGTTATTTTTAGACAGTACTTCTTCTTTAGACATTGTTGGTTAGAGTCCTTGTACGGTGACTTTTAGATTTTGAGGATGTAATAGCTAGACTTCTGCACTTACCATTTAGTTTATATTATTGTCAGACATTTTATGTTATTATTTATTAGTAGTGTTTATTCATTGGTTTATGAAATTGACATTGGCGTGATAATGGGTTAAGGGATTGGTTCACCCACTATAGGACTAGTGTGGGTGCCACTCACGTCTGTTTGGGATGTGATAAGTTGACTCTTGGGTAAATGGACCTTTATCCGAATTTCATCGATCCCGAGAGGTCTAGAAGGTCGTTTAGAACTTGTGTGCATATTTGGTGTTACGGTTCGCTTTTCGCCGGCGGGATTAGCGCTCGGAAAGTTTCTTCGAACTTATTGGTGCTCATTCGGACTTTGTTTTGAAAAAGAGTCACCACCTAATTTTTAGGAAATTAGGAAAACCAAATGTGAAGGGTTTATTCAAATACAGTGATAAAACCTTCGTAATCCAAAGTTCTAGGTAAGGGTTCTGATGATCCCCTAGGGAAGGTGTTAGGCACCCTAGTATTAAGGATCCGTACTATGCAGTTGACCTTCGAATTCCAGTGTATGATTATTTGCATGAACTATTTATTTAGTGTTTTATTTCCACATTTTATAAAAGACTATCAACATTTCTTATCATTTGGTTTTCTGAAAAGAGTTGAATATATTCCCCTTATATACGGGGTATTTAGGTTCATATTTATAATATCCGATTACGTCTACTTTTATGTTATAAGGATAGTATATTTTTTTTTGTCTATAAAGAGGCACAAAATGTTTTGGTTTTATAATATATAAGTGTATATCCTTTTTCGGTTCATGTTTAATCCCACACTTAACTTCAGGTCGATCCGTATAATACATATGAACATCTTATCTATGACTTTCATGCCTACGAATGTTTTTAAATTATTGAACAAACTTGATTCATAAAACGGTCCATTTATGTTATCATAAGTTCATGGACAAGTGTATATACATAAAATTCATTTTAGAGTTGGGCCTAGAGCCCAGAACGTTATTTGTATAAAAGGGCTTTTCAGTTTTGGGCTTGGCCCGAATTATTTTTTCGAAAATTTAGTTGGGGCTTAGCATGTCTTCTATTAACTAACTTTTTCTGAAAGAAAACTTGGTGGCCTTTTGGCCTAAATTTGTTAGTTTTCGCTGTTTGGACTTAGCCCAAATTACCTCATCATCATTTTTTTTATTCAAGTATTTAGCCCAGAAAAAACGTAATTAAGATTTTTGCAAAAAATTTATTCCTCTCATTTAAAAATGTTGATCAGGTTTATTAGACAAATTACCATGATACTTGTAATCCTTTTAAGTTTTCTATTCAATTTGTATAAAGATCATTTTATTATTCCTCAAACCTTGAAATCGTGGTTTTTAATTTGCGTTTTGAAAATTGTTTGGGGATTTAGGGGTCCACTAAACGACGTAAGTACCGTTGTCCTAAGACGGCTAGTTCACAACCATAAGATATTCCAATAAGTGTATGAGTTTTACAAATATTACAAATACAAGAAAATTTAGCAACTGCAAGAAAATAATGGAAATAAAAGAGAAAAGGGGCAAGCTATGGGCATACCAAGCCCCTAGTTGGTCATTTTCACCCATGGCTGGGCCTTCTGAGCATACTTGTAATATTAGCTTCCTTTCTCCATCTTGGACTCGATCATAATGCGAAAGAATTTCCTATTGGGCCTTGGCCCTTGGCCCAACAGGTTGGCTTTGGACTCGGCTTGAATGGCCATGCAGTGAAGAAGAGGATAGAGAAAAGAAACCCAGTTAGAAAAAATACTACTAATCTTATCAAATATATACGTATAAACACAATTAGATATACACATATATGCATTCAGTTTATAAAGATTGGGCCCAAAGGACCCATCTATATGTTTTATTAGTTCTACCCAAGCCCAATATATCTTCCTATTTTTACTCTAGATGTAGGACAAAGGCTCCAATGCCGAATCCCAAAATGGGCCAAGCCCAATTCTATGCTAAGTCTAAGTTTAAGTTGTTTATTAGACCTAATGGGCTTCGTATTTTGTCAGCACTAATGTATATCTCCTCAAAGCCCAACACACTCACATACACATAATATATTGGCCGATATACCCCTGTACCTCTAATGTCCTAATGGTATACTTATAAGCATATGTATATGTCACACCCTAACCTTGCTAGGGTGTGATGGGCACCCGACCCCATATTCGGAGCCGAGCGAACCCGCTGACTCTTATTACACACATACTCGCTTGGACTCCTAGCTCAGATAAAACGAAATACATAATAAGAGCTTTCAGAAACATTCTTTCCGTCGTTCTCAGGTCAAACAAAATCTGTAATCTTATGAGACTTGAAACATGATACATAATGACATATCGGCTGGTGGAGCCGCTTACAAGACTGACATTCTATACCCGCGATTCTGTCTGCAAAGTCTCTAACATCGACCAAGATACCATAACATGAATACTCTGACTCGGCAACACTCCAGGAGCAAATGGAGCTTGCCAATTCCGCTGGAACATCTTCTATGATGGCTTCTACTCATCTGGGTGTACCTGCGCGGCATGAAATGCAGCCCCCGAAGAAAGGGGGTCAGTACGGAATATGTACTAAGCATGTAAGGCAAGAAATACAGTAAAGAGGATCACAACTGAAACAGAGATTTACCAGAAACGAGTATGACTTTAAAAAAACATCAAAGCACTTGCCTCTTGAAATGAGAATCATGTACGTCATCATCATATATCATATATACATATAACGTGCCCCGGACCTCTAGTGAGGGACGCGGTGAATAAAATCATGTATGTCAATATCATGTATCACATATGCATGTAACGTGCCCCGGCCCTCTAGTGAGGGATGCGGTAAATGGGATCATCATATGCCATCTTGGCCGCCACCCCCATATCATCATATCATCACATATATAACGTGCCCCGGCCCTCTAATGAGGGACGCGATATAACATGGCCCGGCCCTCTAGTGAGGGACGCGGTGAACAATGCAGTGGAGTGCGCACGAGAACATGCCCTGGCCCTGGACGCAGTGAAGGATACATTGAGGCATGCACGAGCAGAGTAGTGAGAAACCATATGCACATAAATCAATTTTAAGACTCAATGGATAAGTATATAAAACGACACTTGAGGGATCACAAACACGTCGGGTCAATCCGAGTTAGTATAAGAAAGTTATGGACACTTTAGTACAGAACCCTCTGCGAACATTTCAGAAGCTATTTTTGGAAAATCAAAGCAATAATCATATCAAGTACCTTTCAAATATCGTTATGGCTCAAATCAAAATAAAACTTTTGGAACCATACACATGTATCAAGACATAGCAAAAAAGTTTTCGGAAGTCAAGAACGTTAGCCATCCTAGTGGCTCTAAGAATAGGAGTTTCTTTGAAATCATACATATACTTTGTCTGTTTGTTTCACAAGGATCATGCCAAAAGAAAGAAAGGGTAAGCCTTAAATACCTGCTCCACGTCCTATTAGCTACGCTTAATTGTCCAAGCTCACTATCGCTAGTCTACATTCAAGAAGATTTACACAATCATTAAACACATCGTCACACACTTGTCTTAGTCTTTCAAATAAATTCATTTATAATCTGCCGAAATTTCGGCAGCATTTCCCCTGTAAATACAACCAACCCCGAGAATCCAACTCGGCCAAATTATCAATCAACAATACCAACAATCGTATTTCCAACTCCAACAATCAATTCAAAGTGCATTCTAACACTAGCAACCCTTTCTACACAATTCGACGGTATTTCATTTATTTTCAATTTAACCACATATAATCAAGCCAACATCAATACTTACACGTCCAAATACTTTCCCAAGACCTTACAAACAAAATTCAAAAACACTTCAAACAATTCACACAATATTCAAAACAACCCAACCAACATACCTCTTCACCCGAAACCTTCCAAATTCAACAAGAACAATAGCGACACATTTCCTTCTTTCAAATTCATGAATTATGTCTACCACCCGAACACTTCTCAACTCAACATAACCAACAACAACACATTCTTTCCTTCCAAATTCATGAACTATAACAATAGTCTATGCATTAACAACTTCATTCTCATAATTACAAGAAACTATATTAAAATCACATTAGCTTCTACCACAATCCCACAACGATTACAACTTCATTTCAAGTCATCAAACCTTCATTTTCATCATGGAATCCACAACTACAACAATGAAATACTAAATAAAATTAGTCCATCACTCCTACACAACACACACCTACACGGCCACAATCTACATACACATGTACCATGAATTCCATCCATTTATACATACTTCAACACTCACAAATCATCTCTAACACATAGGAAAGGAGATTAAATCTTACCTTTATTCTTTGACTTCTTCCACTCGGCTAGGGCTTCCAACTTACACCATAAATACTTTGCTTGTTCCAACAACCACTCCACATTAATAAGGACCTTCCAATTGGTTGAAATTCTAGAAGAAAAATATTTTTCTTGATCAATTTTTATGGCACCATTTTTGGAAGCTTCTCCAACTTTCTTAAATTAAAAGATGGATATTTCTTAATTTGTTATCACTTGTCCATATATATATATATATATATATATATATATATATATATATATATATATATATATATATATAGTTCCTACTAACACAAGGTAACACATGCCACACGTTCAAGGTTCCTTCATGAACCTTCTTGATTTTTTTTTTGTGAAATTCCCGCTTTGCCCCTAGCCTTCCACAATATTACCATGAACCACCTTGTGAATTTCCCTCTTTACCCTTGACCTTCTCAATATTTCCATACTAATAAACAACTTGTATATTAAAATAACTTTGGAAGATAGTCTTGCCCTTAACTTACTACGACTATCTTGAAATATCCGAACGTACAAAATACGGGATATAACTGTATACTAAGTGTATATCCTGTTTGCATCCCTTCCTTTTCTCATTAGCCTAGTGTATATTTGTGTATATCTAGCCTTAAGCATGACCTTGAGTTCATGATTTAATCAATTAACCAAACATCCTTTCTTAATTTTTGCAAGTAATGATTATCTATCACACACCAAGACCAGCCCATATCAAAAACTAGTTAAACCCAGCATTAAACAGATAAGATATTCACACAAATTTGGCACAAACTCAGACCTCTAGCAGTTGACATAGTGAATACAGAGGAGGTCAAAGTAAATATATTGTCTGCTCATAAACATAGGCAACATCAAAGTAAACATATTCATTTCATGACCCTCTTGGTCATAGATGCTCTTTTTCTTTCATTCCATTCTGGCCCTTTTGGTCCTTTGACGTCTGGTTGAGTTTGCCTTTTGCCTTTGTTGTGGGTAAGCCGGTAGATGACGAATTTGTTTCCCTGTTTAAGAAGCCTGCATCCACAGAAAAATAGTTAGTTTCCTAAGTGGCTGGTTAGCGTCGTTGTCCTCCCGTCTGGTGTCTTCCCTTGATGCTTCTTTGAATCCTCTTGGAATCAGTATTTCGAGAGATGGTATCAGAGCGGACTTATACTAATTTTTAAAATCTAAAAGTAAAGTAATAAACTGCGCATTGTTTTCTTTGTTTTTATTTTAAATGTCATGACATGTGCTTTCGAACCGGGCTTTCCGGTCTTCCGGGAGGTCCTGTTGCTGATTCCCTGGACTGACGGAATTTTTGAGATTTTCTCAAAAATACTGCCCCAATTTCAGGTATTGCTTTGATTGACTCTTGTATCGTCTCATCGGGTGGGAATTTTTGAGGATCCCTAAAAAATTCTGCCCTAGTGTATGGTCTGGGCTTGTCATCTTCTTTGCTGATTGCTTCTGACTGGAATTTTTGAGGTCTCGTATTTTGCCCCATTGTAGGGTCAACGTTGACTGACTCTTGTGCCAATCCTTGTATTCTGATTTTGTTGATTTCTTCCAACTTTTTGCCTCCGGGGCTTCCTAATTGTTTCTTGGGTTTTTCTTTTATGACGACCGAGCTCGAAAGAGCCTACGTATCCTACCGCAACAGGAATCAGGTAAAACATAGTTTGGAATAAATTAATTAAGTTTTTGGTTTTTACTAATGATACGACCGGGTCCGATATGGAATGCCTACGTATTCTACTTGTGGGGAAGTCAGGTCATCGCGTAGTTCATTACACAGATGATTGTTTTTCCCTATTCTATCACAAAAGTAATATTACAAGCAAAAGATATGATTACAAGGAAATAATTACGCGATTACAAACAAATGAAATCTCAGACGTAGTATCTCTTGAATGTGTATGCATTGATGGCTTTGGGCCATTCTTGTCCATCTATCTCAGCTAGGACCATAACTCCTCTTGAGAGTACTTTTCTGACCATGTATGGTCCCTTCCAGTTCGGCGCAAACTTCCCTTTGTATTCTTCTTAGTGGGGGAAGACTCGCTTGAGTACGAGCTGTCCAATTTGGAAATGTCGGGCTCTGACCCGTTTGTTGAAAGCTCGAGACATTCTTTGTATATGTAGTTTCCTGTGGCATACTGCCACCATTCTCTTTTCATTGATCATGGCCAGTTGTTCATAGCGGTTTCTGACCCATTCTGCGTTGTTCAGTTCTGCTTCTTGGATGATCCTCAATGATGGATTTCTACCTTGGCAGGTATGACCGCTTCTGTGTCGTATAGTAGGAGATACAAGGTTTCTCCGGTAGATGTTCAGGTTGTCGTTCTGTACCCTAATAAAACATAAGGCAGCTATTCATGCCAATTCTTGTAATTGTCAATCATCTTTCTCAAGATTCTCTTAATGTTCTTATTGGCAGCATCTACGGCTCCATTCAACTGTGGCCTATAGGTAGTTGAGTTCCTGTGAGTTATCTTGAATTGTTCACATATGTCTTTCATCATGTGTCGAAGCTGCATATGAGATTGTTCTTGAAAAAATCAACCACGACTTTCTTGGTCACTGATTTGTGAGAAGTTGCTTCCACCCAGTTGGTGAAGTAGTCGATGGCGACTGAGATGAAACGATGTCCATTGGAGGCTGGTGGCTCGATAGGTCCGATGATGTCTTGGCACGACCCAATTTAGAATCGCGCGGGCACCTACTATTCCCACCTCGGTAGGCGAACCCTAAATCAAAATAACACATTTACCATGTAAAGAACAATTTCATTTCTTTCAATATATAAGTAATTAACAATGGAAATCCAATAATTCGACTAACTCAAATTACGGAAGTGATTACAATAGATAAATAATTATAAAGACTCATTTCTATTCCCATGACCTGGTCTAAACTAGTACAATATCGACTAATGTAAATCCAGAATGCAACAATAACTTTAAGACCCAACCTTCATCCCGGAATGAAGTGGGTGGAGGTCTTCAAGATAGGCACCGTACATCTTCCGAACATATCAACAATCAATCACCTGAAACACCCAACACCCCAAAAGGGTGTAGCAAGAGTAGTATCAGTACAATCAACACGTGCTGAGTAAGCATCATAGGCCAAAAATGGTTAGAAGCACATATCAGTAAAAGAGTTCACAAATAAGCATGATAATTAGACTAGATCAACGACATACATTATCTACCGCTCATCATACCATCACGATTCTTAGATCAATTAACTCTTATCTGATAGACACTAGGCAATTCCACACAAGTTTCGCAAGTCAAATATCATCATGCTATTCAATCTTAGTATAGAAGCCAACTCGCTATTATGATAATCATTATTCATCTAATTTTTAGAAAATCCAACATGTACAACAAGGATAATTCAAGATCATGGCCTACGGTTTAGCAACTAAGCCCAATCGTGTTAAGTCTCAAAATATATGATCTGAAACCAAACAACACAAGTAATTTTCAGATCATCACAATATAAGCTAGAATGCAATGCAATGCAATGGTGTATGAATGCAGATGCAACGCAATGCTGTGTACACATGTACTCCGAACAAAAGTATCGACCTCCCGGTAGCACAACCCATTGGGGGGGAGGGCCCGTAAAGTCCATGTACCTCACTTAATCCACGATTAAGGGACAGGCATTGGACATTGGACTCTCACATCATTCGCACACAATCCACAATTCCGGGACAACCAGTCATATCACTCGTACACAATCCATGATTCTGGAACAACCATCAGATATCGGACTCTCACATCACTCTCATGCAACAATATATCATGAAGGATGAGAGTGTGTGCCAAGTATAAGTCAACATCAATAGTCAGATCAATATCACAAGTCCCAAGCATGGGTACGCCAACAATATCATAAAAGACTACACAAGTCATATAGAACACTATCCTCATGATCAAATGTCAACAAGTGAGGTAATCATGAACAAGATATATCAATAGTCTCCAATAATCAACACGGACTAGTCACGTAAAATATCACCTTGCTTTGTTTACTGTCTATCAATATTAACATTGATAATTCCACTTTCCACTTGCAAGACATCACTAATACCATGCCTAGAATTCAATTCACGATCTTTAGTACATTTTATCCGTTTCAATATCAAATAAGATCCACTGTGAATAGCATAGAACTAATTATACGCATCTCATGGAAATTCTCATCAAGGGACATAGTAAACTAAGTACCGAACAACTAACTTCCAAGTCACAAAAAGTCCACCAATTTTTAGGGAAAAACAACACATGAACCTAAGAAGTCTACTTTCCACAAGTCCGAACACACAAATCGCACAACAGTACCATCCTGAGAATCCATCCCAAAACTCCAATTCCTAAACATGCATTCTCTGTTTCTTCTAATACATGAATATGTAAATCTAACTGGAGTCTACCAATAGGAAGCCGTAGCCTACCTCGAGGTCAAGCGGGTGCCACGAACATCCGTAGATATTCAATTCCTTCATCACGTCGTAATCCGCACGAACGAACTTGAAACCATCATGAGACCCAAAAATAGGAATCACCATTAGAGCACTTATAAGAGGCTCGAATTAATAAAGAAAGCTTGGGAATTTAGACTTCTTCTAGATTTCTAGGCCTTTATCACTAAATGAACTCTCTTTCCATCATCATAAAGCTAAGAGATTTATTTTCCTCCATTCATGATGAAGGTCAACCACTTAAGTTACTAGCTAAGTAAAGTCACCATTTTTAACTCTATTCCTTAGAAAGCCATTTTCAAGATTCATGGAAGAAATCCATTTACAATTTAGGAAGAAGATAAGAATCTTGGTTGGTAACCCATTCTATGGTGAAGAACACGAGAGATTGAATTAATATAATTCATAGTAAGAACATGCTAACCATTTGACCTTCTAAGTCTAGGAATTGGTGATACCCATTTTGTTAGCTCTCTAGGTGAAGGCCTTAGGAGCAATTTACTTTGTGAAAGGAGGGATTAGAAGAGGTTAGAAAGATTTCCATTCCCAAGAAAATCTGAATTTGAACTCTAAAAAGGCTTAAGGGGCGGCTGGACTTTAGGGTTTTTAGAGAAATGATGTCAATTCCCGAAATGAACTCTTAAATAGGAAAAATCATTGTACGTCACTGCTTTAGCAGTATGGGGACCGCTTCGGCGGTGCCGCTAAGACGGCTAAGGAACCACTGTGGCGGTCCACTGACCAACCCACCTAGCCGCTTCGGCAGTCCAACTAGGCCTAGTGGCCTAAATTTCAAAATTCTCACATGGCGCGCACAACATGTTCAATTAAGTTAGTGATTTCCAGAAGTACAACTAAAACAAAGACATTTTAATGAGTCAAAACTGTGGGTTTTCTCAAAATTCACAGTAACGATGAAACGGGTTGTTACATCAGATACCAATTGAACAACCGTTCGTCTTAAAATGGCAAGGGAACGAATAGACCCGGACGAGTGACACATTTGCGGCCAGGATCATAAATAGTACGTTCATACCTTCGTATCTCGAACTTAACAAAAGAAAATAGAATGAACAATGTAGCCGAGGGACCTTTTGTGACTTAGCGCAATCAGGCATAACTCAACAAAAATCAACCAATTTCTAATAGACCATTTTGGGTAATGTAGCCAACACTATACTCGTGATTATTACCGACTCTTACAAACCGAACTATAACCACGAATAATTAGGAGTCGCTGGAGGACAGAAGTTCCCTAAAATATCATGACAAGAATAACTCAAGGACAATAAGCAAATAACTATACGTCATAAGGCTAGAACTATACTGAAACATATCAAAAACATTTATGGACAGAATTTGGATAGACCGCTACAACGGCTACCAGACCGCCGGGTCGGCACCGCTTTAGCGTCAAGGGAAATCATTGCGGCGGTTTCGACAATTTGTATGGAGCCGCCATAGCGTCATGGATGACCGCTATGACGCCACCGCAACAGCGGTAAAGGTGCCGCTACAGCGGCAATTGGATGGGCAGAATATAAAGAGGCAGTAGCCTCTTTCCCTTCACTTCCCACTACTCACACAACCGAAAAACTCTCACCACAACCTTCACACTTTTACCCCCACTCCTATTATACCTCAATTAAAACTCTCACATACCCTTAATCTTCCCACTCAACACAAAATAAGGCTCCCCATTCACAGATTCTCTCTTAACCACAAGAAAACAAAAGGAAGGTTCAAGGCAAAAATTTTCAACTTCCATCCACTCTCTCAAATCTTCAAAACAAAGGTAAGAATTTGTTTCCCTTTATCCCATAGTCAAACAATGTAACCGAATTTACACGTAAGCAACCCAGAAGAACCGAATTTAGTAGTACAAGGTTGGGGTTTTTGGGTTTTGGTTGATGCACCACTAGGATGAAATTTAAGAGGAATTGGAACTACTTAATCGTTAGAATAACTTTCTCATCAAACATAGAGTGGGTATAACATCGATTTAGGCCACAAAACTTGAACGTCATAAAGGAAATTTTTTGAAGAAGTTTTTTGGATTTTCTTGACATTCGGGTTGGTTTGCTGTTAGAATAGCACTTCAATAAGGTTAGAACTTCATGCATAATAGTTTTCTGCCTGATCTGTGTCTAAAAAACAAGTTTTTGACTCAAAAATTAGTGTTAAAAATCTGGAAAAATTATGGGTTCTGTCGGGGACAACGACACTACACCGCTACAGCGATTGGCTGACCGCTGCAGCATTGCCGCTGTGGCACTAGGTCGACCATTGTGGTGGTCATCAAGGATTTTACACATAACCATTATGGCAGTCTGTGGCTCGTCATGGCGGTACCGCCATAGTTGTCTACAGACCGCCACAGCAAAACATGCAGATTCTGCAGTTGAACAATTTCGCGATAGGGTAGATTTTGATCGATTTTTCCACGCTGTTCTTACTAGAATGATATGAAACTGATAAGACATGAATTTAACACATTTCTAATCATTTTACAGGCAAGATGGCTCAAAATCAAAAAGGGGTCCCACAAAATGAGAAGGTACCCACGTATGATAAACTTCCCACCCGCCAAAGCAAACGCTTACACCTGAGCTAGAGATCTATTCATTTACTGCTGGAGCGGGGATTTGACATGTCCAGCATGGAAATGTGTGCTCCTAATTTCTAGAATGGGTTGATCAGGACAAAGTGGACTCGTTTGGTTAGAGATCCGGGTGACTGCAACGAATTATGGGTGAGGGAGTTTTATGTTATGCTGCCCATAGTTGATTGGGATTCTCCCAATTCGAAGGTCATAGTAAGAGGTACTTCGGTAAAAGTAGGGTCGAGGGCTATTAATCGGGTCTATAGGCAAGATGATAACTCGGATGAGCCTTTCGCGGAGAGAGCAGCTGAGAAGGATTTCATGTGGTTGTCCTCCAAACTGGTGCACGGGGATAATATTGTTACACCTCATAGTTTGGACGTTGAGTTTCGTAGGTGTCAACTCCTAAATTGTGAACACTCAAGTGATATGCGCCTATTTTATGGTTATAAAGGTTTAAGATCATGTATGAGAAGTACAGGAAGGATTGGAGGTCAAATGGGCGGAAGATGAAAAATTGGGCGAACTGGGCAGAATTGCCCTTTGCGTTTGCGAGATGGCCTCACGTTCGCAATGGCCATGGAAATTCCAAACCATCGCGTTCATGAAAGGACCTCGCGTTCGCGAAGGTCAATTATTCAGTCGGTTTTCATCGACTTTACCCACCTATATACGAAGCAAAACCTCATTTTTTCACTCAAAAACATATCCTAGAGCTTAGCAACATATAAGGGCATTTGTGTCATAAAAGGTAGAGGGATTTGAGTGAGTTTAGCTAATCAAGGCTTGGGTGGTGCATAGCGGTGACAATAGGATCGTGTGGCGGTGGATTTTGGCTTGGATTGAAAGTGAATATTGAGGATATTGCTTTTTTAGTAAGACTAAGGTATGAATCTTTTCTTATCATCGTTGCTTTATGTTTATTTTCGAAGGTAGAACGGTTAAATGAGCGTATAGTTAATTCATCGGTGGCGAAATCGGATAAAAAATCATATAAGATGTCTTGTGGAGTATTTTGATATGGTTGATGTTAGTATTGTTGTTTTTGTTTGTTGTTGGTATTGTGATTTCGGGCTTGGGTTATAAACAGGGGAGATGCTGCCGAAATTTCGGCAGATTCTTGAAAGAGTTAGTTTGAGGGCTTAAGACAGGCCTATGATCATGAGTCTAACAATAGTATAAATTTTCCTGAATATAGATTTACGAGCCCGGGAGGAAAAGCGTTGAGTAGTTAGAGTTAAGGCAACCAAAAAGGTATGTTAAGACTTTCCTTTTCTTTCATTATGGCATGATCCTTATCGTATGAACGAGACAATAAGCAAGCGAGTTACAAAGACTCTATTTTTAGACAGTGTAGGGATATTCATGTCCTTGTCCTCTTATGTTGATAATCATAGCCACCAGAGGCTTATCATATTAGTTTTTCTGATGTCACAGAGAGTTCTTGTATTATCAGAAGAGTCCAGAGTGCCCTTTTCTGGGTCTTTCATGCATTTATATATTTATGTGCAGCTATCATTTTTATATATATATGTACAGCTATTTTATAACACCGTGCCTATATGGCTGGGCAAACACACCACTACAGTGGGCAGCTTATGATACCGTCCCGGACGCGGGATGATGATGAGATGATGATAACACCGTGCTTATACGGTCGGGCAGTATAACACCGCGCTTTCATGGTCGGGCAGCGTAGTATATATATATATATATATATATATATATATATATATATATATATATATATATTTATATGACTATAAGAGTTTTAAAAGAAAGCATGTATACTGTACGCCCTCAGAGGCCCTTCAGTTATACAGAGTCATACAGGCAGTTTCTGACATACAGATTGACTTCCATGTTCAGATGTTCTCCATGATTCGTATGCTCATATTACTCTTATGCCTTACATACTCGGTACATTATCCGTACTGACTCCCCTATCGTTCGGGGGGCTGCGTTCATGCCTTCAGGTACAGATAGACAGAGAGGCGATCCAGCCCAGTAGAGCCTCTTCGCAGCTGTTGTGGTGCACTCCACTTGTTCCAGAGCTGCTATCTATTTTGGTATGTTATGTTTGATGTATGTATATGCAGGTACAACAAGGTCACGTCCCGTCCTTTCTACGGCCGATACTTTAGTAGAGACCTGTTGACAGTCGAGTACATTTAGATTTGATGTAGCCTTGTCGGTTTCTACTATTTTATTATACAGTATGTAGTAGCCATATCGGCTGGCACTGTTATTTCCTGTATATGTAATATATATATATATATATATATATATATATATATATATATATATATATATATATATATATATATATATATATATATATATATATATGCTTATATGCACAGATGATTGATAGTCCTTAAATTTATCTTGATATGAGTAGCATGGTTCAGCTGTGAGTCTTATGGGCCACTAACTTTTCCAGTAAGGTACAGGTATGAGAGTAGGGGTGTTTGGTCAGTAGTGGCTAGGCACTCATCACGACTCAGTGGGTGGGTCGTGACAGAAGTGGTATCAGAGCAGTTCCGTCTTAGGGTTGACTACAGGCTGTGTCTAGTAGAATCTTGTTTTATGGGTGTGTCGTGCACCACACTTATAAGCAGAAGTCTACATGACATTTAGGATGTTGCCGTTCTTTCCATTATTGATCGTACGATAGAGCTATGAGATAAGAAATACCTTTTTAATGATTTGTTCTGATTTCAGCAATGCCCCGCAAGAAAGCTACAGCCTCCCAGAAGGGCAAGGAAGTGGCTGGTGAGGCCACTAGCCGTGTTCAGTGAGCTACTAGGGCTCAGGATGAGCCCCAGAGTGATAGTCCACCTCAGCCTTTACATACTTCGCCTCCAGCACTTGCCCTAGTGCCCCCAATTCCTCAGCCAGATGCACCGGGCCAGGATGTGCGGGATGTTGTATAGCTATTGACCATATTTGTAGCCGCTCAGGCTCAGTGGCAGGGAGTTGGCATTGAGCAGGCAGATCGAGCTGGCGGTGTGAGGGTTAAGACTTTCCTCGGTTTAGACCCTCCAGAGTTCTCAGTGCTGAAGCAAAATATGGACCCTCAGGACTTTATTGATGGTATGCAGAGGACCTTGAGGGTTATGCACGCTGATGAGGTTGAGTAAGTGGAGTTGGAATCTTACAGGATACGTGACATCGCACTGCAATAGTATCGAACATGGGAGCTATCTAGGGGAGAGAATGCCCCTCCCGCCGTGTGGCAGGAGTTTTCAAACGCCTTTATTCACCATTATTTACCACCAGAAGTCCGACGGGCCCAAGCAGATAGGTTCTTGCATATTGAGCAGGGCAGTATGTGTGTCCAGGAGTATTGTGTGCACTTTGATTCATTGGCTAGATATGTCCAGCCATGGTGGACGATATGGAGGATAGAGTCCATTGTTTTATGGCTGGTCTAGGGCCGCATCTAATTGATCAATTCACGACAAATGCATTACAGCCGGGCATGGATATTTCCCGCATACAGGCATATGCACAAAATTTGGAGGACCGTAAGTGGCAGCGAAGAATGGGCGTGAGCATGATCGGGGTCGTAATAAGAGGAATAGATCATTAGATATGACTGGTGAGTCTAGGGAAGGACAGAGACAACAGCATTCCTGGTATCCCATTCATTTTGCCGGAAGTACACCTCTGCGGTTTTCAGGTCAGGGGTTTGATCGGTCTTCTTATTCTAGAGTGGGCCAGAGTTCTAGGGCATCAGGTTCTTAGTATAGGCCAGAGTCGGGCCAGATAAGGCCACCATTTCCTCGGTGTGCCCAGTGTGGTAGACCACACTCGAGGTAGTGTCAATTTGGGTCGGATGCCTATGGCCGGCCTGGCCACGTAAGGAGGGAGTGTCTGTCGAGAAGTAGTGTAGGTATTAATCAGCCTACAGGGTCCGTAGCTGGTTCATCTTCATCTATACACCCCAGGGGATATCTCTCAAGCACCAGCAGGATGAGGAAGAGGTGGAGCATCTAGCTCGAACGGTCCTCAAAATCGCATTTATGCACTAACTGGTAGATAGGATCGTGAGTCATCTCCTGACGTTGTTACAGGTATAATATCAGTTTCCTCCTATGATGTATACGCATTGATTGACCCTGAATCTACTTTGTCCTATATTACTTCATTTGTTGCTAGTAAATTCGGGATAGAGCTTGAGTCTATTAAACCTTTTAAGGTGTCTACGCCTATTGGTGACTCAGTCATAGCTAGCTGAGTATATCGAGGGTGTGTAGTTATAGTGTGTAATCGTCATACCATAGCAGATATGATTGAGTTAGATATGATCTATTTTGATGTCATTATGGGTGTGGATTGGTTAGCTTCCTGCTATGCTAATGTCGACTGTAGAACGAAGGTAGTCCGGTTCTAGTTTTCAGGCGAACCAGTTTTAGAATGGAAAGGTAATGCTATTTTGCCGAAGGGTAGGTTTATCTCCTACCTTAAGGCAAGAAAGATGATCAGAAATTGATACATTTATCACTTAGTCCGAGCCCAGGATGTACAAGCAGAGTCACCGACCCTTCAGTCTGTCGTTGTGGTTAATGAGTTTCCAGAGGTGTATCCAGATCAGCTTCCAGGCAACCCGCCAGAATGGGAGATTGATTTTTCTATTGATATATTGCCAGATACTCAACCAATATATATTCCTCCTTATAGAATGGAACCTGCTGAGTTGAAGGAATTGAAGGAGCAACTGAGGGATTTACTTGAGAAAGGCTTTATTAGGCCCAGTACATCGCCATGGGGAGCACCAGTATTATTTGTAAGGAAGAAGGATGGCTCCTTGCGAATGTGCATTGATTATAGACAGTTCAACAAAGTGACCATCAAGAATAAGTATCCACTTCCAAGGATTGATGACTTATTTGATCAACTAGGGGGTGGCAAGTATTTCTGGAAGATAGATTTGAGATTGGGATATCATCAGGTTAGGGTTAAGGAGAAGGACATTCCGAAGATGGCATTATGAGTTCTGCGTTATGTCATTCGGATTGACTAATGCTCCAGCTGTGTTTATGGACTTGATGAATCATGTATTTTTACCCTTTCTAGATTTGTTTGTGATTGTATTCATAGATGATATTATGGTTTATTCACCGTCAGAAGCCGAACATGCAGCCCACCTACGAGCGGTGCATAGATTTCTTCGAGATAAAGAACTATATGCGAACTTTTTTAAGTGTGAGTTCTGGTTGAACTCTGTGTCTTTTCTTGGTCACATTATCTCAGATGAAGGTGCTAGGATGGATAACCAAAAGATTGAAGCGGGAAAGAATTGGCCGAGGCCTACGACACTAACGGAAATACGTAGTTTCTTGGGTCTGGCAAGTTGTAATAGGAGGTTCGTAGATGGATTTTCTTCTCTTTCAGCTCCATTAACCAAGTTTACTCAGAAATTAGCTAAGTTTCAGTAGACGGACGCATGCGAGCGGAGATTTTCACACGTTGAAGGATAAGCTGACCTCGGCACCGGTCTTGACTCTTCCAAAAGAAACAGACGGCTATGTGATTTATTGTGATGCCTCAGGTGTTGGGATAGGCTGTGTATTAATGCAACATGACAAGGTTATTGCTTATGCTTCTAGGCAGCTGAAGAAGCATGAGCAGAATTACCCAACTCACGATCTTGAGTTAGCTGCGGTGATTCACGCCTTGAAAATATGGAGGCAGTACTTATACGGTGTTCATGTTGATATTTATACTAATCATAAGAGCCTCCACTATATCTTTAAGCAGAAGGACCTGAATTTATGACAGAGGCGATGGCTAGAGTTGCTCAAAGATTATGACGTTGATATTCTGTACTATCCTGGAAAGGCCAACATAGTTGCAGATGCTCTCAATCGTAAATCCACGGGTAGTTTGTCATATGTGTGGCTAGAGAAAAGAGAGATAGCCTGTGATGTTTGTCAGCTAGCCAGCTTGGGAGTTCGGTTGATAGGCACAGGTGATAGAGTAGTTACAGTTCAAGATACAGCGATGTCATCTTTGATATCCGAGATAAAGGAGCGGCAGTACGAAGACCCTGTTTTAGTACACTACCGAGATACAACTCCTCAGAAAGAAAAGACACCCTTTGTGATCACAGGAGATGGAGTACTCAAGTATCTAGGTAGGTTATGTGTTCCTAATATTTCGGGTCTTCGTCAACAGGTTATGGGGGAAACTCATTATTCCCGCTATTCAATTCACCCGAGCATGAAAAAAATGTACCATGACCTCAAAGAATTTTATTAGTGGGATGGTATGAAAGGAGATATAGCAGAGTTTGTCGCTCAGTGGCCGAATTGTCAACATGTCAAGATAAAACACTAGAGGCCCAGAGGTTTACTGAAGGCTATGGAAATTCCGACATGGAAATGGGAAGTAATCAAGATGGATTTTATTATAGGATTACCCCTTACTCTGCGGAAGTACGATGCAATATGGGTCATCGTTGATAGGCTTATAAAGTTAGCCCACTTCTTACCTGTCAGAACTACCTATTCGGCTGAAGACTATGCGAAGCTCTATCTTAAGGAGATTGTACGACTTCATGGTGTTCCTATAGTCATTATCTCATATAGAGGAGCGCAGTTCACAACTAACTTCTAGAGATCTTTCCAAGAAGGATTAGGGACTCAGGTGAGTCTTAGTACTGCATTTCATCCGCAGACAGATGGGCAAGCGTAGTGTACTATACAGACATTTGAGGACATGGTGAGAGCTTGTGTAATTGACTTTCGAGGTAGCTGGTATGATCATTTAACTCTTATGGAGTTTCCATATAATAACAGTTATCATTCCAGCATCCAGATGGCTCCTTATGAAGCTTTATACGGGCGGAGATGTAGATCACCTATAGGGTGGTTTGAGGTTGGAGAGAATCGATTAGTAGGCCTAGATTTAATACAGCAAGCAGTTGACAAAGTGAAAGTGATTCAAGAAAGGTTAATAGCAGCACAGAGTCGACAAAAATCCTATGCAGATAATCGGCGGCGCAAGTTAGAATTTGAGGTAGGCGACTCGGTTTTCCTAAAAGTTTCCCCTATGAAGGGAGTGATGAGATTTGGAAGGAAGGGTAAGTCAAGTCCTGGATACATTGGGTCATATAGAATTATTCATACAGTGGGTAAGGTAGCATATGAGCTAGAGCTACCTTCTGATCTGGAGTCTGTACATTCAGTGTTTCATGTGTCCATGCTCCGTGAATGCATAGGAGATCCCTCAAGAGTTGTACCAGTATAGGATATTTAGGTGACCGAGCAATTATCATATGAGGAAATCCCTGTGGCAATATTAGATAGGCAAGTTCATCGGCTACGAACCAAGGACTTGGTTTCTGTTAAAGTACTCTGGAGAAACAATAATATCGAGGAAATGACTTGGGAGGCGGAAGAGGAGATCAAGACTAAGTACCCGCACTTGTTCCCATTGTCCCAAGAGGCCCAGGTTAAGACATCATAACCCCAGGTATTGGATTTACTTATAGCTATTATAATTGGTCGTGTGAGGCTATATTGTTGTATATATTAGCATGTGGCCCGGTGTGGCATTATTTTGGTTTGCTGGGTATAGGTTGGATTGATATATTTATAAAGGAAACTCTGGTAAACTTTCTATAGAATTCCTAAGAATTTAACATTCGAGGATGAATGTTTCAAAGGGTGGTTGATATTGTTACAACTCGTAGTTTGGACGTTGACTTCCGTAGGTGTCAACTGCTAAATGGTGAATACTAAAGTGATATGCGCCTATTTTATGGTTATAAATTTTTAAGATCATGTATGAGAAGTACAGGAAGGATTGGAGGTCAAATGGGCGGAAGATGAAAAATTGGGCGAACTGGGCAGAATTGCCCTTCGCATTTGCGAGATGGCCTCGTGTTCGCGATGGCCATGGAAATTCCAGAGCATCGCGTTCATGAGAGGACCTCGCATTCGCGAAGGTCAATTATTGAGTCGATTTTCACCAACTTTACCCACCAATATAAGGACCAAAACCTCATTTTTTTCACTCAAAAACAGATCTTAGAGCTCAGCAACATATGAGGGCATTTGTGTCATAAAATGTTGAGGGATTGGAGTGAGTTTTGCTAATCAAGGCTCGGGTGGTGCATAGCGGTGACTATAGGATCGTGTGGTGGTGGATTTTGGCTTGAATTCAAAGTGAATATTGAGGATATTGCTTTTTTTAGTAAGACTAAGGTATGAATCTTTTCTTATCATCATTGCTTTGGGTTTATTTTTGAAGGTAGAACGGTTAAATGAGCATATAGTTAATTTATCGGTGGAGAAATCGGATAAAAATCATATAAGATGTCTTGTGGATTATTATGATATTGATGATTATATGGTTGATGTTAGTATTGTTGTTGTTATTGTTGGTTGTTGGTATTGTGATTTCGGGTTAGGGTTATAAACAGGGGAGATGCTGCCGAAATGTCGGCAGATTCTAAAAAGAGTTAGTTTGAGGGTTTAAGACGGGCCTATGAACATGAGTCTAACAATAGTATAAATTTTCTTGAATATAGATTTACGAGCCCGGGAGGACAAGCGTTGAGTAGTTAGAGTTAAGGCGGCCAAAAAGGTATGTTAAGGCTTTCCTTTTCTTTTATTATGGCATGATCCGTATCGTATGAACGAGACAATAAGCAAGCGAGTTACAAAGACAATGTAGGGATATTCATGTCCTTGGACTCTTATGTTGATAAGCATTGCCTCCAGAGGCTTATCATATTAGTTTCTGATGTCACGGAGAGTTCTTATATTATCAGGAGAGTCTAGAGTGCCCTTTTCTGGGTCTATCATTCATTTATATATTTATGTGCAACTATCATTTATATATATATATATATATATATGTACAACTATTTTATAACACCGTGCCTATATGGCCGGGCAAACACACCACTGCAGTGGCAGCTTATGATACCGTCCCGGACGCGGGATGATGATGAGATGATGATAACACCGTGCCTATACGGCCGGGCAGTATAACACCACGCCTTCATGGTCGGGCAGTGTAGTATATATATATATATATATATATATATATATATAAGAGTTTTAAAAGAAAGCATGCATATTGTACACCCTCGGAGGCCCTTCAGTTAAACAAAGTTATACGGGCAGTTTCAGACATACAAATTGACTTCCGTATTCAGATGTTCTCCATGATTCTTATGCTCATATTACTCTTATGCCTTACATGCTCGATACATTATCCGTACTGACTCCCCTATCGTTCAGGTGGTTGCGTTCATGCCCTCAGGTACAGATAGACAGAGAGGCGATCCAGCCCAGTACAGCCTCTCCGCAGTTGTTGTGGTGCGTTCCACTTATTCCGGAGCTGCTATCTGTTTTGGTATGTTATGTTTGATGTATATATATGTGGGTACGGCAAGGTCACGTCTCGTCCTTTCTACGGTCGATGCTCCAGTAAAGGCCTGTAGACAGTTCAGTACATTTAGATTTGATGTAGCCTTGTTAGCTTCCACTCTTTTGTTGTACAGTATGCAGCTGCCGTGTCGGCTTGCACTGTTATTTCCTGTATATATATATATATATATATATATATATATATATATATATATATATGTGTGTGTGTGTGTGTGTGTGTGTGTGTGTGTGTGTGTGTGTGTGTGTTTATATGCATAGATGATTGATAGTCCTTAATGTTATCCTGATTACGGCAAGGTCACGTCTCATCCTTTCTATGGTCGATGCTCCAGTAGAGGCCTGTAGACAGTCGAGTACATATAGATTTAATGTAGCCTTGTCGGCTTCCACTCTTTTTTTGTACAGTATGTAGCAGCCACGTCGGCTTGCACTGTTATTTCTTGTATATATATATGCACAGATGATTGATAGTCCTTAATGTTATCCTGATATGAGTTAGCATGGTTCAGCTGTGAGTCTTATGGGCCACTCACTTGTTCAGTAAGGTACATGTATGAGAGTAGGGGTGTTTGGTCAGTAATGGCCAGGCACTCATCACGACTCAGTAGATGGGTCGTGACAGATATAGAGAAGACCCTTTGGCCTCATGGTAGGGAGGCGACATATAGTGACCATTTTACTGCTGATGCAAAGAGTTGGTTGAACATCGTTTCTCGCCGGATCCGTCCTTCTTCGAACACCCATGATGTGACCTTTGCTCGTTCTCTTGTTGTTATTTGCGTTCTCGCTGACATAACAGTAAATGTGGGGTCGCAGGTTATTAATGAGTGGAAGGATTTCCTAAGGATTGGTAGAGGGAGCTTGATGTTTCCCTCTCTAATTACTTCCTTGTGTCGGAGGGCTAAGGTTCTCGAGCAGGGTGCTGATGACTGGGTCCGTTTTGATACTCCATTTCATCCACTACGGGTGAAGGGTTACAAAACTGCGATCAATAGTCGAAAGAGAAGGAAGATGGACAATGCATGAGAGAGGGAAAGTGGAGCCGGGGCTGACACTGAGGCTGGAGATGGGGCTGGACTGAGGCTCCTCGCCTTCAGGGCCCTTTTGAGCGCTTGGACTCATGCTTTGATAAAATGATTGCTATGTTCGAGACGATGTCCATGCCTTCTGACGGGTCCGGTACATCAGGAGCTGCTACTAGTTACCCTACTCAGGAGGAGATAAAGGGGTGTTTTGATACCCAGAAAGAGATGGGTGAGTCACTCGTCACCCTACAGGATGCATACACCACACTGGCCAAAAATCATAATGAGTTTCACAAGGACTTTGATGCAGAGAGAAAGAAGAATAAGTCATGCCCTAAGCTCCACATTAGGGCCTGGAGATGCATCAAGGGAGTGTGGAGTAGCATGCACCCCAATGATCCGATTCTGGTGAAGGACGGTGCTGGCTCAGAGCAGTATTCCTTCGAGAGTGTGGCTCAGGGTGATGGTGGTCAGGGTGGATTTGGAGATGCTGGTGGTGGTAGCTCAGATGATCATGGTGCGACCAGCAGGCTGGCGGCCTAGAGACCCATTTCCCCTGCATGTTTATGCATTGTTGCCCTTGTAGGGCTTTCTATTTTCAGACAATTTTTATTTGGTTTGCCTTGCTTGGCTTGGATGTTTAAACAGTTTCTGTTGGTTATCTCGCGTTTGGACTTGTGGTTTGGTCTTCTGTTTTGGACAATTTGTAATAAGTTTTTAGATAATTTGGTTGTAATAAGTTTTTGGATGATTTTTCGCCCTTGTCGGGCTTTGTTTTATGTGACTGCTGTTTGTAGAATTCTGCTGTGCATTCTGTTTTAGGCTGAATTTAGAACAGGAAAGGTTAATGAAAACAGGGGAGTTTGCAGGTCTCTGATCTCAGGCGCGCCACTTCTGCGGTCCCGCTTCTGCGGAAAAGGGACCATAACAACTGTCACTGGGAAACTGTAGTCACAGCTGTGGCGGTGGAGATCCCGTCATAGCGGTACCGTTATAGCAGCTGAATGACCAGTGTGGCAGGACCACTGAACGATGATAACCAAACACAATCCAACAAATTGAACTCATGGCACAAACCGAACAAGATCCTCACACTAACCGAACAAAGTCCTCACACAAACCGAGTCTAAATAGCGACGTTACACACATGCGTAGATACTAATTGGAATCATACAGATACCAATTGAATCCACCGAGATATCAATTTGACCGAAGTAGCACGATTAGAAAGAAAGAGGGGAAATTTCCTAAATGCCCTATATCCTCCCGTGGATGGGCATGGACGTCTACGTACCATTCCACGAAACTCTACTAGACATTACTCTTGTACTTGTGAGACCAGTAACCTAGGCTCTGATACCAACTTATCACGACCTAATTAGAATTGCAAGGGAACCTACCATTCCCACCTCGGTAGGAGAACCCTAAATCAAAATAACACATTTACCAAGTAAAGAACAATTTCATTTCTTTAAATATATAAGTAATTAACAGCAGAAATCAAATAATTCTACTAACTCAAATTGCGGAAGTCATTGCAACATATAAATAAATACAAAGACTCATTTCTATTCCCATGACCTGGTCTAAACTAGTACAAGATCGACTAATGTAAATCCAAAATGCAACAATAACTTTAAGACCTAACCTCCATCCCGGAATGAAGTGGGTGGAGGTCTTCAAGATAGGCACCGTGCATCTTCAGAACGTATTAACAATCAATCACCTGAAACACCCTACATCCCAAAAGGGTATAGCAAGAGTAGTATCGGTACAATCAACACGTACTGAGTAAGCATCGTAGGCCGACAATGGTTAGAGGCACATATTAGTAAAAGAGTTCACAAATAAACATGATAAGTAGACTAGATCAACGACATACATTATCTACCGCTCGTCGTACCATCACGATTCTTAGATCAATTAACTATTATCTAATAGACACTAGGCAATTCCATACAAGTTTCGCAAGTCTAATAGCATCGCGCTATTCAATCTTAGTATAGAAGCCAACTAGCCATTATGATAATCATTATTCATCTAATTTTTAGAAAACACAACATGTACAGCTAGAACAAAGAATAGTTAACAAGGATAATTCAAGATCATGGCCTACGATTTAGCAACTATGCCCAATCGTGTCAAGTCTCAAAATATCCAATTCGAAACCAAACAACACAAGTAATTTTCACATCATCACAATATAAGCCAGAATGCAATGGTGTATGAATGCAAATGCAATGCAATGCCGTGTACACATGTACTCCGGACGAAAGTATCAACGTCCCGGTACCACAACCCATAGCGGACCTGCGAAGTCCATGTACCTCACTCAATCCACGATTCCGGGACAACCATCGGATATCGGACTCTCACATCACTCGCACATAATCCATGATTTCGGGACAACCAGCGGACATCAGACTCTCATATCATCGCACACAATCAACAATTCAAGGATAACCATCGAATATCGGACTCTCACATCACTCTCATGCAACAATATATCATGAAGGATGAGAGTGCCAACAATATCATGAAAGACTACACAAGTTATGTAACACTATCCTCGTGATCAAATGTCAACAAGTGAGGTACCATAATATCATGAACAAGATATATCAATAGTCTCAAATAATCAACACGGACTAGTCATGTAAAATATCACCTCCCTTTGTTTACTGTCTATCAATATTAACATTGATAATTCCGCTTTCCACTTGCAAGACATTACTAATACCCAGTCCAGAATTCAATTCACGATCTTTGGTACATTTTATCTGTTTCAATATCAAATAAGATCCACTATGAATAGCATAGAACTAATTATACGCATCTCATGGATATTCTCATCAAGGGACATGGTAAACTAAGTACTGAACAACAAATTTCCAAGTCATAAGAAGTCCACCAATTTTCAGGGAAAAACAACACATGAACGTAAGAAGTCTACATGCCACAAGCCCGAACACACAAATTGCACAACAGTACCATCCTGAGAATCCATCCCAAAACTCCAATTCCTAAACATGCATTCTCTGTTTCTTCTAATACATGAATATGTAAATCTAACTGGAGTATATCAATAGGAAGTCGTAACCTACCTCGAGGCCGAGCAGGTGCCACGAACAGCCGTAGATCTTCAATTCATTCATCACGTCGTAATCCACACGAAGGAACTTGAAATCATCATGAGACCCAAAAATAGGAATCACCATTAGAGCACTTATAAGAGGCTCAGATTAATAAGGAAAGCTTAGGAATTTAGACTTCTTCTAGATTTCTAGGCCTTTATCACTAAATGAACTCTCTTTCCATCATTATAAAGCTAAGAGATTTATTTTCCATCATTTATGATCAAGGTCAACCACTTAAGCTCCTAGCTAAGTAAAGTCACCATTTTTAACTCTATTTCTTAGAAAGCCATTTTCTAGATTCATGGAAGAAACTATTTACAATTTAGGAAGAAGATTAGAATCTAGGTTGGTAACCATTCTAAGGTGAAGAACAAGAGAGATTGAATTAATATAATTCATAGTAAGAACATGCTAACCATTTGACCTTCTAAGTCTAGCAATTGGTGATACCCATTTTGTTAGCTTTCTAGGTGAAGGCCTTAGGAACAATTTACTATGTGAAAGGAGGGATTAGAAGAGATTAGGACGATTTCCATTCCCAAAAATCTAAATTTGAACTCTAAAAAGGCTTAAGGGGCGGCTGGATTTTAGGATTTTTAGAGAAGCGGGGTCAATTCCCGAAATGAACTCTTAAATAGGGAAAATCACCGTACGGTATTTGCTAAATTTATAAAAAATTACCTTGTTTAATTAATTATCAAAATTAGCATGTATTTTACTCCGTTTAAATTCAAGGGATCTGATTGATTAACAAATTGATCATTTCAACCCTTCAATTCTAAATTTTGCATGTCCCAATTTATTGAAATTAATCATAATTAATTAAGTGTTTAATTGTGGTTAAATTTTCATAAATATTTTGTTATATGGATAATAGTGGTTACAACTGAAATAATCAATTGTTAGCCTAATTCTGGCCTTAATTGAAATACCCAAATTCATTGGTTTAAGTCAATTAAGGTCATTATGGTAAAATTAACCTTTAACTGTTTAATTAGTTTGATTTAAGCTTTAATTAACATAGCTAATTTTTATGGCTTAGGTCAATTCAGGTCGTTGCAAATGTGGACATAAATTGAAGCGGCCTAATCAATTAAGGCCATGATTTCAAATTTGGACTTATTGCATAATTATCCGCGCCTTTATATTTGTTAATTAGTTAATTAATCGCGATTTAATCACGATTAAGGCATAATTAACTAGTTTCTTAAATTAGGGCCATTTATTTAAAAAGTTGTCCCACGTATACAAACATATACACAGATATACATGTGTATACATACATATCATGTGTATATGCATTTATTGCCCCTCCCCCCTTTTATTTTTGAGTTGAGCCGAGTCCAGCCCACTAAGGCCAGACCCGACCCAATATTTCATGTAAAGAAGGGGGTAATACCCCTTTCCTCTTCATTTCGTACCAAAAAAAACCCTTAAGAGGAGGGGAGGGTTTCTCTAAAGAAACCCTAAGTGCCGCCGCCTCTCTCCTCTCTCTCTCCTCGTCACCATCTCCATTTATGCCATATTTTCAGGCGAACCATGCTTTTTCCAGGCCTGTGTGACTGTATGAGGCAAAGCATTAATTGTTTCCCCAGTCTCTCACCAAACACAACCCAAACATGGTGCATTTCCCTATTTCTTCTTTATTTTTTGTGCATCAACGATCAAAACACTATAATTCCTTAATGGTTTTTGTTGCGTTGTGTTCGAAATCCTCGATTGCCATTGGTTTAAGACGAACCAAGTTAATTGATATTTTTGCGTCAAATCTGACCCTTCTTGCTTTGTTGTGATTGATCTCAGCCATTGATTGTCGTGTGAAGAGATGATTCTCAGAAATTGGGAATTTTCCCACACCGAAATCAAATTAGGGTTTGGGGTTTTAGGGGTTTCTATTTAAGGGACCCCAGCTTGCATTGTAACAAAAGAGTTGGCAACACCGAATATATCACAATATTCAAAAAATCTGAAAATACCTAGGTTTTGTAGCCTTTTGCTTAAAAACCTTTAATTTTTTCGGATTAAGTTAAATTTCTGAAGTTTTAATTATTGCTCTTGTTATTGTAGCTGAATGTGATTTGAAGGAGCATAGAAATTCTCCATGTTCAACACTCAACCAAGGCTGCGTAACGAAAAGGTAAATTTGCCTCCTTTTAGTTTTTTATTTTATTTTTTATTATGTGTTAGTTATATGTGTTGACACCTAATTTTTGACCTCCCGTAATTTATTTCAAAAACTCAGAATCCTCGGATAATAAATAAATGAGCTGAACATATTGAAAGATTTAAATGATTTTTTTATATAAATTGTCCAGGTCAATATTCCTTTCCCTTAAATTAATAAAAGGGATTTTCATGCATCATAAATTTATTTAGAAATTAATGAGTATTTTCATGATATTTTATGAGAATTTGTCAATTCTTTTTTTTTTAAAAAATATAAAAGAGAAGAAGGGTTTTCATTTATTTAATTATTTAAAATTATCAAAATTTTGGAAATATTCTATTTCCTTTTAAATCCATGAAGTTTTAGCAATTTAAAAAATTTAAGTAATTAATTATTTAACCCTTTAAATTTCAGATTTTTATATAATTTGCATGATATGTGCATAATTACCCATTTTTAATTAGGTTAATTAATTAATTAAGTGATAATTACTAAAATAAATTGATCCTTTTATATAAATATATTTTGCCTTGGCCCTAATTAATTTAATCAGCTCATGATTTAAAAAATTAGAGTTATTTTCTGCAAAATCAGCTTGTTAATATTTTATTCGAAATAATCTGTTTAATTTAATTTAAAAATTTCTAATCATGCTAGTATAGAGTTAATTAAGGCCATTTTAGGGCCATTAACAATTTGGCCGACTTTTTAAAATTAGTTTAATAAAATAATTACGGTCTAATTTTTCCTATAATTAAACTTCTTCAATTTTAATATTTTTTGCTAATTATTTGTTTTTATGTACTAGATATACATATGTATACACCAAGTATACATATTTATATATACAAGGTGTATATATATGTATACAGTTGGTGTATACATAAACACTAGGGCCCTTTTAAGTAATATTCAGCAGTTTTGGACCGAGTCCTTCCCAAGACCAGGCTGAGACCCTGCCCAACTCGTTTAATGAATAAGAATTTCACCACCCCACCTTTATTTCATTTAATTTCATTTTCAAATTAACCCCACCCCTACCCGCTTTCTCTCACTTCTACTTTCATGAAAACCCTAGCAGCCGCCTTAGTTTCCCTCACCTCTCTCATGCCAAAATTGGCTTATTTACAGACCTTGGATGACATGCACATCATTTTCATGCTTATTGTGGTGAAAGTGTTAAAGTTTTACTCGTTTTTCATGTTCTTTCGCCCCGATTATGGTAACAAATCCTTGCTTTACCTATTTTTCAGATTTTTTAGTCAAAATCGTAATTTTTATTAGTTGAAATATTTGTTTTTACTTTATTTATTTTCTTGTTTGGTTGAGTTATTGAGGTTTGGAAGCACAAAGGCTCCCAAATTCATTCTTTTCTTGGCTGTGCACACACAAGCTAATTCCTTATTCATTTTAGTTTGGTACTTATAGTTTTTCCTAGTCTAAATGTGTTAATATTATTTAAGTTGGTTTGTGATTAATACTTGTTAGTGGTGTTTTCTACTGCTAAGAGGTTGCCTATTTGGTTATGTGCTTAAACTTCTGTATTTGTTTAAGGTAGATGTAGTAGAATTCATGTGAATGCTTGTTTTGGAACTCACTTGGAAATTGGGCTGCTTGAACCTCCTATTGGTTTATTTGTTCATGTGATTCTGGTATTCCTATGTTTGCTGTGAAAGGATGGGGTTAAAGTACTTTAAAAATTTCATGTTTTTCCCCTTCCTTATTAAAGTCACATTAGTTTGTTAATTATAATCTTGAGTGGGATCAATGTAGTGAAGTCTAATCCTAGATGTTGTTTAAAGGAGGTAAGACAGTATAGGTGTTGTTTTGGATGAATATGAATAGACTTCTTGTAATGTGTGCTTGTGCTTCTAATTTGAAATTACCTCTCTTACTAATCAGTCATGAACTACCCTCCCTTGTGAAGCAATGTCTCTTATCAGGATCATCTTGACTATATATGTTTGAATTTAACAAATTGGTTTAGATAGAGCTTCTGGTGTGTTCTTTTATTTTAAAGTGAATAAATACTTAAGTATAAATGAACCTGTTGGCAGATTTTCTTTTTGTGAAGATGTAACAATAGATGATTCCATTTTACTTTTCCTTCCTTGTTAAGTGATCTAACTCACATAAAATAAAATAAAGTTAAGGATTAATTAATAGTTTGCCTTTTCTATTAAATAATACTCAGATTAAAAGAACATCAGGTCCAGTTTGAGTTTTTTGAGTTGGTTGACTGTTAATGACAATACCTCTGATTATGATCCCATGTAATGTAGGCTAGACTATGTGTAACTACCTGTGATATGTAGCAAAGATGTATTAATTGTCTATGATTTTTAGCAAATCCTAGAACTAATGTGACTAAGGGACTTTAATGTGAAAATCTGTTCTTTTCTTTGGATTGATTAAGGCTTAGTTTCTTATCGGGATTTGTTTGCTTAAACCTGCAGAGTGCATGATTTGTTATGTGTAGTCCATGTCATAACCCCTTCACCTGAAAATAATCTATTCCTAAATGTGCAGAGTTTGGTAAAAAGGGGAAAAGTGAAGATGAAAGGAAGTGATTAACTTTAGGAACTATAGGACTAAGTTTACATTTGAAAGTTAATTAGAGTTAATCTAATTAGTAACTAGCTAATATGATGGTTGGCAATCTGTAACTTGGTCATGATCGTGTTGGAATTGAAAAGTATAAAAATGAAAGTAGTGTCTAGGAGAGTAGTCCGTTCTCCCATTTGTAATTTCCTCTTGTTGTTCCTACCCCCATTAGTTATTTTATCTAAAGGGTGAAGTATGTTTATTATGAAAATGAACTTATATGCCATACTCTTGCATCTGCGTTGCTTTTCATCCATGTATGGGACTTAGTTTGGTAAATGATCATAAGTGTTAAAAGAAGAATGAAATGAAGAAATTTGGTTTTGATTTGTCCAGTCTTAAACAGTTTGGGGACTGAGGCTTTTGTTTTGAGACATTTAATTTTGTTTCTCTTTTCAGTGTGCATAAGTGAGGGATGTGGTGATAATAATTTGTGGTCCTTGACTGTCTAGGCTAAAGATGAAAACAAATAGGAAAAAACCTTATAATTCTAGTCTAAGTAAAAGAAGAGTATAAAAGGATATAAAAGAGGGAAAACAATGGTTGAAACTATAAGTGGATATTTGGTTTTGATCTGAGAACTGTCCAGTCTTCTTTTGGTATATGCTAAGGGGGTAATAAAAGGGATTATAAGTGTAGATATTGGGGTTGAAACCCATTTAGTTAGATGGGGAAGGTCTTTTAAAGACATCTTAGGAGAGGATTGAGAAAGGGTCAAGCATTTCTTGACCCATAGTATCTTTCCTCCCGAATAAGAGATTGTCATGGCATCCCTCAAAAGCCTATGGGTTATAACCTCCTACCTTTGCACATTTGGTGTTTCCTTTCCATTTTGTTAAGTTCATTAGATCCTAAAAAATGAAATTTCTTGTGCATTTATTAGTTGTCACTAGGATTGATAGCCTAGTCTTGCTGTATTTGTTTTGATGTGTCTTAAGAAAAGTGGTTGGACTAGTTTTGGATGATGTATGATGATTTGAAAAATTGTAGTAAAACTGGAAAAGGGGAAAGTTTTTTTTTCTTTTAAGAGGGAATACTTTTTTCTTGTAAGAGTTTTATGAAGATGATATGACAATGTGTAATATATTCTTTAACAACTGGTTAAGTTAAGTTCATAATTAGTAACTTCAGATTAATTTTGTGTGCGTTTGATGTGGTTCCAACTTATGTGTGAAAAATGGTCTGTCTTCCCCTTATTTGAAATAACAGTAGGACCTTTAAAATATGGAAATTAGTAGCTTACATAAATTTAAGGCAATAATGCAGTGTCTTAGGGGGTATATTTGACCCTTTCTCTGTGATACTTTTGACAACAAGTTATGTTTTCTTTCCATTTTTTAGATGTTTTTTGAGCTCATTAGTGTAAAAAAGGTCTAAGCAGATAAAGAACATAATTGTTCATGTTGGATAGATGTGTTCTCCCCTTGTGCAGCATTACAAACAGCTAAGAATACGTCGTGCTTGTCCAATTTTAAAAAAGTGAAAACTAAGAGTGGGCCATTGTTTGGGAACTTGTCTAAATCATGTGCATCCCTTTAAAATCAACTTGGATTTTTTTGCAATAGGATAGAATCAGGAGCAAAGATTTGAAAAATTCCAAACTCTGAACTTAAAAAATGTGAAACTGCTATGCATTCATGGGACTTTGACTTTTCTACTTGCTTAAGTTATGTGTGAAGGTGTAATTGATGTACCTAAGACTTGTATATTCTACATGAGATCATTATGACTTGAAATGTCTTGGCAGTTGTTTTTCTACAAATAATCGTGGTTTAGTTTTCATTTTTGCTTGCATCTTAAATTGGGTTCTATTGAAAAGTAATATAGCACAATGTTAGTAGATGGCTGTTTCAACAAAAGAGTTTTGATTTTTACCTATTGGGATCTGTCATTTCATACTTTTTAGGATTACAGATTGGTTCCTTCTGTTTATTCTCTGTCTTCTCTAGGAGGATCATTTAGACTTTGAAATATAATTTCTGAAAAAATGACAAGAATCTTCACTTGAATTGTCCATAAAATGTCCAGGCTCATTTGAGGATTATACTTAGATAGTTCTATATATACTTTATGAATACCAAACCTATTGTGATTGTACCATATCTAAAGGCTTGTTTTTTCCCTATCGTTTTGTGCCTTTGTACCTTGCCATATTTTCTTGATTCAACACTGTTAAGACTTGTGTTATTTATATGTAACTGCCAGTGTTGTGATTACCTGGTTTAAGTTTGGCCTTGACCATACTGTGGCCATGCAGATTGCCTTCCTTTTTTACGTTTAGGTCATACTTAATGCCTTGGCTTTGGTTCATGGGATTAACTTGCCTGTTGAATTTATTCATTCATTCTCTCCTTGTTTCATCTGTTCTTGTTGGCTTATAGTTATTCCATATACATGTATATTGGGAATATCCTATTTATTTAAGACGTGTGTGTGTGTGTATGTCGATCTGTATCTTCCATTCTTCCATGGTTGTGGTTGTTTGAGAGGTAGTTTAGGTAAAAACGGGTCTAGTTTGAACCCTTCCCTGGTGACCAGCCATGCCGGAGGTTCATAAAACCTCTTGGAACATGTGCGGCATCAAGAATAAGGGGGGGGGGGGGGTGATGACTTGGCCTTCCACCACCTAGTTTGGGGGTTTGAGTTTAAGGACATGGAACACACATATGCCTATCACATGAACTTATGAATAAATATGATATGTTGCTTGTAAATGTGTATATTTATGTATAGAATAGGACTTGTAAACAGTAGTGCATTATGTATATTGTGTGTGTATATCATGTGTATGATAGGAACAGTAAAATATAAACTAACCGGGGTCTTTTGTTTTTTCCCCTCTCCACTGCATGGCCACCTGGGCCGAAGTCTCGCCACCCTATTGGGTTAAAAGCCCAATAGGGAAAATTCTTTCAAGTGTCATTGAATCTAAAAACAAAAAAATAAAAAAATAAAAAGGGAAGCTAATATATTGAAGGCCCAGTCGTTGGTAAAAATGACATGAAGGCCCAACCATGGATGAAAATGGTTAGAGTTTGGTACACCCTAAATTTACTTTCTTTATTACATTTTTCTATTTGCTTAAATTGCTTTCTTGTATTATATTCATTACTTGTAAAACCCACAAACATTATTGGAACCATTATATTGTGAATTTAGATTGACTTAAGCACCTAAAAATTCTTTTATAAATCTGGAAAAATGCGTACTGATTTTGAAGATTAAAAATATGGAAAACAAACTGCTTTTAGTCTTAATAAATGGCGAACCAGAGAGGTTTTCTTCTGAGAAAATAGAGATGGTATAACGTATGAAAATGAGTAAGTTAGGCGAAAAATATTGATTTTTCAAAACTATGGAAGTGTTTCCTTTTTTGGGCTTTGAATTGGCTAAAAATAATATACTTCTGGGCCATAGCCTAACTGAGTTTTCTCAAGAAAAATGTCTGTTGAAATATTCTTTGGGCCAGAGCCCACTTAGTTTGGTCTTTTTAAAAAATCCAAATTTACATAAGCCATTATTTGGGCTGAAAACCCCGTTTGATTTTATATATAAATATTTGATTAAAAACGTGGCTAAGGACCATATATTAAATAGCTAGAAATAAGGCATATTTGGGCTGAAGCTCACGCAACTTTCTTTAAAAAGAAAACCCAACAAAACCATTTCTTTGGGCCAAGACCCACTTGATGTTTTCTAGATAAATAATCGTGGACAATAAATTTTGGGCCAATGCCCACGTTTAAAATAAATAAAGTAAAGTAGATTGGAAAAAAATATTTTTTTTAAAATCGATACATTTTCTTCCGAGATAAAATCTGGGACTTTGTAGAAAATAAATAGTGAATACATTATTTTTTTAAAGGAAATATATGCACTAGTTTCTAAAAAAGACCTAGTATGCAAAATGTAAAGAACCCCTTTTCGTAAAAAATCAAAACAGTCCAGTTCATGCTTATAAAACAAAATTTAGGTAAGGATAATCTGAAAATGTATTAAACGGATTAACACGGTCCACGTGTGAGTAAAGCATGAACAAAATTTGTTCATCCAAAACCATAAAATAAATAAACTTTCTATCTTTTTCTATAGAAAAACTACTATCCTTATATATAAAAGGAACTAATTATACACGGATATCATAAATTCGAACCTAAATGCCCTATATATAAAGGGAATATATTCAATTCTTTTTTCAAATAATGATATGCAACATGACAATCTTTTGCGGGAAATAAACACTGAATAAACATTTTATGCAAATACTCAAACATTGGAATTCAAAGGTCAACTATATAGTACGGATCCTCAATACAAGGGTGCCTAACACCTTCCCTAGGGGATCATCAGAACCTTTACCTAACTTTGGATTAAGAAGGTTTTTTTCACGGCATATGAATAAACCCTTCAAAACTGATTTTCCTAATTTCCTAAAAATTAGGTGGCGACTCTTTTAAAACAAAGTTCGAAAGAGCACCAATGATTTCAAAGTAGCTTTTTTCGAGTGCCAACCCTGCCGGCGAAAATGTGAACCGTTATAGATGGCGACTCTGCTAGGGACTTAAAGATTCTAACCATAAGGGTTCCAATATAATGTGGGTGTATTTGCTTTAACTGTTTACGTGTTTACTTTCTCGCAATTATCAATTGTCATTGCACGCATATCATAACTCCGCCACTCCTAGCATTTATTTTACATTTTGTTCCAAAGGTGACTTCACGGAGTACCTGGTCGTACCTTCAATAAAAAACCAAAATACTTCTTTGGAACCGTTATGAGGCGGGGTTGGTTCGTGGTCATCCAACAGACCTAACGGTTCAGCCCTAATTGTCCTCTCGGGTTCCTGGTCTTTTGTGAAAAAACCACTCTAGTAAAACTAGGGTAGAGCTAAGCCAAATCCCTACTGAACTAGAGCATTTATACCTAGACGAGATTTGGGTATCTCAGACCTACCTAAAGCTCATTACGGGAGACGACCTTGTGTTCGGACGGTCTATGACCCGAAGAACACCGCATCTCATTTATGTGCTATGTGGAAGCATGCTTAGTGCCTATGTGATAAACCATTGGCCCTGTGGGGATGGGAGAATCCTAACGGTGTTCTTTTTTGTTGATGGAAGGCCTCATCCATTTTAACATAATCGTCGAGGCTCCGAATTTATTAAGGGTTTTGTGGGCATGGTTAGATGATTCTCATAACTGGAAATTAGCTGCACCCTAGGTCACTTGCCAGCTATCATGACTGTGAAGGGTCAACCAGAACTAATGGAGGTGTTAATCGGACATTGGGACGGAAAGGAGATGTTGATCCGCTTCGGTGAAATTGAGATGACTCCGACCTTGGAGGAGATTAGGGACACCATAGACACCAATGGGACTTGTCTAAGGAGACGACACAAACTGGATCACCACCTGTTATTTCCACAGAGGCCCACTATCGGCCAAATCATGAAGTTCCTCGCACTGACTGAGGGACCTTGGGCGCGAGGACCCACTGTAGCCTTTAGGACCTGTATCGGAGATTCGGAGATACCACCGGATGTACTCTGTATCAGAGAGAGTTCAAGAGTATAGAGGAGTGGCAAGCTGTTAGACCCTTGGGATTTGCCATAGCCTTTCTAGGCATTATGGTGTTTCCACAGGGCGATTCAATGGCCATAGAAACCCGAGTGATCTACTTAGCCCATGCTATCTTCTATGGTATAACAAAGGACCAGGAAACGAGGTGCTTTGACTTACCACCCATCATCCCGTAAGACATTTTTAGGGGTTTAGAAAAATGCTGAAATGGCTTCCGATACTTCCAAGGATGTAGCCTGTTGTTACAATGGTGGATTATCAGACACATCAACAGGGTTAAGGAAGTCCAGTATCTGAGCAACCACAATAGGATAAAACATCTTACAAATTATTGCCCGAACCTTGGTTACATGTCCAAAGGGTCGTGGGCCATCTTCTTTTAGGAATTGACTGAAGGTAGAATCTTGTGGATGTTTCCTGACTTCATATCAGAGAATGTGGTGATCTGGCGTAAGAATTCCCTTTCGTGCCATTAGCCGGGGTTCGAGAAAGCCCCCCTTATTGTCCTTCTCGGATTTTAAGGCAATTTGACAGGAGGCAAGTGATACCTCAGGTAGGGAATCCTGAGTAATTCTTCATTGAGCACACAGGGCAAAAGATCAAGAATGTCGGGGTGATCCTCAGAGAATGGAATGGTCGTGTGAGTTAGGGTCTAGATACTTTAGCTCCAGATAGGTTCGAGGCGGGGTGTGACCTGGGGTATCATGAATGGCTACAGGGGCACTTGGCCCGTTCATCCATCCTAAGGCCTGCACCTCCTCTCGATGCCCAAGAAGAGGAGCATCTGAAGGAATGTCTGGAGAGCACGGATGAGCACGGATAAGCACTTACCCCAGATTTTAGAAGAAACAGATCCGGTGATAGTCAGGATGGAAATGTACCAAGCACGACTTCGGATTCAGACCACCCTTCAGATGGTGAAGAAGGCCAAGATAAGCCAGGCCTCAACATCAGCCGCTGGAGGAGAACCCTGTTGATTTACTGCTTTATATTAAGCCTCTTCTCGGCTTCATCATCTTTGTAATCCCTTCGGGGAAGATATTTTATTACTATTTTATTAACTAATGATGATTCTTCGAGGAAAAGGTTCACTCTCACAGATGGCACTTGCATGATTCAATCATTTAGGAGAACCTTCACTGAAAATGGTTTTTAGGAACGCGCATAGTATAAACATTTGTCAAACTATATGAATGCTTGCTACGTACTTCAAATGCCTACTTGCTATGTGCGTTATCATATATTAAGGCTTGAATACATTTAATCCGATGATCTAAAACTACATACTAAAAGAAAACCCCAAAGTTTAAAACTTACCCAAATTTATCTCCATAAAAGGTTGACCTACAATGGCAAACCAAGGAGAACAAGAGACGCGGACTTTGGGAGAGCCAGCAAAAATGTTGAGAGACAAAGTACTACAAATGGAGAAGCACCTCCAAGAGATAGAGAGGAAAATTGAAGAAGTGGACCGATTGCTGGAAATGGTTGGGAACCCATCCGTGGGCATACCCCAGGAACAATACTATGCGAATATCCCGAAAGGAGTAAGGGATCTGGTACTAAACTATATGCCTTTAGAGAGAAGGCCTATGACGCCTAGAGAGGAGACTCCGGGAGGAGTGAATGAAAGCCAAGGAGCTGGATTAGATCATTGAGTAACAGAGTCAGACCCGCGAGAGGAGTCAGAGCCTCATAAGGAAGCCTCTAAACCCATTGAGGAAGAAGAAGAAGAGAGAGCCTCAGAACATGGAGGAAGAGGAATCGGAGCCTATTGACATAGAGGCTGAGGGGGAAGAAGAACCATTTGGAATGTTTCCTGAGTTTGCAGAAGAGGAAAATGATGCCAATGAGGAATCTGATTATTATGCTCCGACCAACGAGGGATCTGACTTCTATGCACCCTCACCCATGTTAGTACTTGCAACCTCCACCATGGCATCAGAGAATTTTTGAAGGGTAGGCCCTTCTAAACCTGCTTGGTGGGGAATAGCCTTTAAAGCCCATTCTTCCCCATTCAGAGTGGCCCCATGGCCTGTCACCTGTAAGAAGGTGTATGAAAGGATGGTTTCCACGGGAGTGCCTTGCACCACTAGGACTAGATTGCCGCCGCCCGAGTTGGTGTATACATACGAAAAGTGCCCGTTCCACCGCAACAAGGCTGGTCATACCCTGAACGAGTTATGGGGTTGAGGAGAAGAATTTGTAGTCTGATTGATGATAGGATCATTGGAACTTTGGGGGGCAAAAAACCTTACTAGTTCATGACCCTATTATCCCTAGAGAAGGAGTCACACCTAATACTCAAATCTGGCGGTACGATTTCATAATCTCTGTGGAATCATACGCCCGCATATTCTCAACTCTGGCTAGTCTAAGGAACATTAGACCTATGGAACTTATCCACGAGCCCGCACTGTTAGGGCCCAACAGGAACAAGTTTTTCCTGTATCATACAAGAGCAATGGGACACAACATAGAAGAGTGCCACGTATTCAACCTTGAACATGAACACAAGGTTAGTACAGGAGAGATCTTGATCATCTTACCACCACAATACTGAGAAGGAAGGAGAATGAGAGTGAGTGGGTTCGTAAGGACAACGACTCACCAAACTGTATTTTTGGGTGGATAATAGGTGCCCCCATTTTTGCACATAAAATTTTAGCCCCTCCCCTTAAATATTGTAAGGAACCGCGCCGACCTGACGTCCCTATGGAGGGATACGCGGTAAGCCCTAGCCGGGCTTGGTCTGGGGATGTCATTAGTTAGATTTATCTTAAAGGATATTTAGAAAAGATATATATCCTTCTTTTGTAAAACGAACTACGATAGGGCCTGATTTCCCCTGGTGGGATACGTAGACAATCTACGTAAGACTCGACCCCTACATAATATAAATTATTATCCCCCCCCCCCTCCCAATTTGTTTAACTTATGTAACAAGGAAGGGTTTGCCTAACTGCTATTATCTTGAAAAGGTCAAGCAAAAATCAACAGAAAACTATAGGGAGTTTGCTAGAAGGTGGAAGGTCGAGGCAGCCTGCGTGTAGCCACGAATGTGTGAGGGAGAACTAGTCTCTATGTTCATTAGATCCTAGGAGCCTGATTTTTACGATAGATTGTTGTCCAAGGCTGGAAGACCATTTGCTGAATTGGTCAAAATGGGAGAGGCTATAGAAGATGGTCTCAAGTCCGGGAAAATAGTCAGTATCTTCAACAAGGCATCTGCACAAGCTGCTGCAGGAATCTTCCACAAGAAGAAAGAGGACGTGGCAAGCATATCCCAACTTCCAAGCCCAAGCCCAAAAGAACCACAATCCACCTACGTAACTACACCCCAAATAAATTACCCAATGCGTGTGTATTACTCGTAACCAAGCTTCCTGACCACTGTACTAGCTTACATGGTTCTGCCTAGTGTCTGTGTGTCTGCTCCCACTTACCAAGTACCACCCCAACAAAATTAGCGCCCAAGTAACCCACCACAAGGATATCAACCGCCCAGAATTACCAAAATCAACCGCCACCCTGATAATACAATGCTTCACGTTTCAAGAAGAGGTCAGTAAGGGAATTCACCATGCTCCTCGAGCCTAGGGATTGGCTCTTCGAAAGGCTATTAGCCACAGGCTTGATTAAGAATGTCCCGCTGAAACTAGTACAGCCAGGAAATAGATTTTACATGGCTGATCAGGCCTATGCCTATCATTCAGGAGGAAATGGGCACATCACAAAGGACTGTATAAATCTCAAGCATAAAATCTAAGATCTGATTGACAAGAGGGAAATCTTCTTGGCAACCGCAGCTCCCAATGTGAACACAAATTTGTTAACGAATCATGGAAACAACGGAGTCTACATGATTAAGAGGAATGGGGAATGGGAAGCTTGCAGAGAATTAATACTTAGAGTAGTCAAATCCCTGGAACACACAGTAGCCTCCCTTATGCTCTAGGAGCGTCCAAATTTCAAGGTTCTGGTCCCAGTGTTGGGAGATACGAAGGCAACATCGAGGTTCAGAGCCTTGATTCCAGCACCCGTGGTAGTACAGACAACACAACAACTTGCTCCCATACCCTAAAAGCCAAGCGTTGTACAAACAGCCATGGCTCAGGGCATGACCTGCTTAGGGAGGTGCTACACTCCTAAAGAGTTAGCCCAAAATGCTGCAAGGAAGGAAAACTCCCAGAAAAGGGTAATAACTGATGGAGAAGCAGAGGATTTCTGGTGGCGCATGCAGCCGAAATATTACTGTATTGTTAAGCATTTGAAGAAGACACCGGCACAAATATTGGTGTTGTCATTACTAGCCAGCTCCCCGTCACACAGACAGGCTCTCATGAGAGTGTTAGATGATGCACACGTACCAGCTGGTACAAGCAACGAAGATTTGGCTGGACTAGTAGCCCATATCATCGGAGAACACAAAATTTGCTTCTCAAAAGATGATTTGCCGGCAGAAGGAACCGCCCACAATAGAGCCCTTAACATCACCGTGGAATGCCATGGTAAAGCAATAAGGAGGGTACCGGTAGACAATGGATTAGGTCTCAATATTTTCCCCATCACCACATTGACTTAGCTTGGCTGCAACGTAGGCAAGATTTGCCAAAGTGGAACAAACGTCATGGGATTTGATGGGTCTCTAAGTGATTCCCTTAGAGAGATAGACCTATAAATCCAAGTTGGACCTGCCACTTTCAAAGCAGAATTCCAGGTCATAGCAATCACCGCCAACTACAATATGTTCTTGGGAAGACCCTGGATACACTCCGCCCGTGCAATCCCATCAACTCTGCACCAAGCCATGAAATTTGAATGGCAAGGACGGCAAATTGTGGTGGCAGCTGAGAAGGATATTTAGAAGTATCCTTACAACATCGTTCCTGTGATCTAAAGGGAGCCCTCACTTACCAAAATTTTATATAGTGAAATATGTTGGGGCCACTCATGTGGAGGAAAAGGCGGGTAAGCCCATGCCAGTAGTCTACAGAATGATTGCCTCCACCATGCTGAGGAATGGTTTCGAAACAGGAAAAGGTTTAGGAAGAGATCTCCGAGGGATAACAGAGCCTGTCTTAATCCCAAAGGAAAATTACCACTTCGGTGTAGGGTATACTCCTAGCGAAGAAGAGCTCAAAAGGGTGATAAAGAGAGAGGCCAGAACAAGGAACTTGTTTCGTCCAATTCCGGGTCTATACCAGTCATTCCCCAGAAAGATGCCGATGTTGAACGAAGAAAAAACTGATGGGAGTCTCGAGTCTCTGTTCCAAGAAGAGAGATGCTACACGATCATTGAAGAAAATCAGGAGACACCCAACATACGCAGTCTGAGGCTAGGAGAGCGCCTGAGCAATTGGACATCCACCCCCCTCTTGGCTCCTCCGTAGAAAGATGAATTTTTCTTAAAACCTTTTGCTAAAAGCGGTGACATCGGCTGAGGCCTGAATAATCGCCTTTTCTAAATTACTTCTCAATGTTTAAAAATGGAAATGATCTGACGTTGTTCCAAACCAGGACCATAGTTGTAGTCAATTGTTCTTGAATTAATGAAAAGTCTCAATCTACATAAAATTGTTATCTTTATCAGATAATAATAATAATAATAATAATAATAATAATAATAATAATAATAATAATAATAATAATAATAATAATGGTTTTCCTAACTAACTACGCGTAACATCTAATAATAAACCTAACTTTACTCTGCCTCTCCTTTTCAGTAGTAACCATAATAAAACAACCAAAAATGTCATGACGTGTCGGGAAACGAACGAGGAAAATAGACAACAGGACTACGAGGAGTACGATGAATAAACAATGATGCCAGAGGGATTGGTAGAAGAATTGAAAGAACTGGAAGAAAAGAAAAAACCAAATGTGGATGAAACTGAGATGATCAACCTCGATGACTAAGAGGATGTCAAGGAGACACGAATCAACGCTCATTTGGGAGCTCCACAAAAAAAAGAGCTCGTAGCTCTTTTAAAGGAATATATAGATGTCTTCACCTTGTCATACACGGATATGCCAGGTTTGAGCACTATAGTGGCACACATATTTCCCATTAAGGAAGGCTTCACTCCAATTAAGTAAAAGACCTAGACATTTAAGCCTGACATGAGCATTAGGATAGAGGATGAAGTGGAGAAACAAATCGAGTCTAGAATAGTAGAGGTGACGTCCTACCCCACTTGAGTGGCTAACATAGCGCAAGTGCTCAAAAACGACGAAAACATTTGAATCTGTGTGGACTACCGAGATATCAACCGGGCCAGTCCAAAAGATAACTTTTCACTCCCAAACATCCACATTCTAATAGACAACTGTGCCAAGCATAAGCTGTAGTTATTCGTGGATTGTCTTGCCGGGTACCATCAGATACTCATGAGCGTAGAAGACGCTGAAAAGATAGCCTTTATCACCCCCTTGAGGAGTCTACCATTACCGGGTGAGCCATTCGGCCTCAAGAACACCGGTGCCACATACATGAGGGCTATGGTTACCTTGTTTCATGATATGATGCATCGAGAGCTTGTTTCATGATATGAGGCATCGAGAGATCGAGGTCTATGTAGACGATGTCATCATAAAATCAAGGGAAAGCTCAGAGGTCTAAGTTCTTTGACAGACTTCGCAAATTCAACCTAAAGCTATACCCTGCGAAGTTCGCATTTGGAGTGCTTGCGGGTAAACTGCTGGGATTTATAGTCAGCCGTAGGGGTATTGAACTAGACCTTACCAAGATTAAAGAAATTCAGGAGCTACTACCTCCCAAAACCAAGAAGGAAGCCATGAGTTTCTAGGGAAAGTTGAATTACATTAGACGATTCATATCCCAATCAACTGTGATTATAGAGCCAATCCTCAAGTTGCTCAAGAAGGACGATCCCACAAATTGGGCAGAAGAGTGCCACGAGGCATTTGATAGAATCAAGAGATACCTTTCCAATCCTCCTGTCTTGGTACCACCCAGGCTAGGGAGTCCTCTGTTACTGTATCTGTTGGTATCAGAGAAAGCTTTCGGGTACATGCTCGCCCAGTATGATGAAGAGGGCAAATAGGAACATGCCATCTACTATTTGAGTAACAAGTTCACCTCCTGAGAAGCGCGGTACACACTTGTAGAGAAGACCTGTTGTGCTTTGACCTAGATTGCCCAAAAACTAAGGCATTACCTATCGGTATTTACCACTCACCTCATCTTTAGAATGGATCCGCTGAGATAAATGTTTCGGTAACCGATGCCTGTGGAAAAATTGGCAAAATGGCCGATGCTACTAAGAGAATTTGACATCGTATACGTAGCACAAAAAACAATCAAGGGTCAAGCCCTAGCAGATCTACTGGCAGAAAGTCCCATAGATGATGAACTGGAACTATTAAGGACTTTCTTCCTACACGAGAAAGTGATGGCAATGGAATAAGAGGTGGCGGAACCATATTCGGGCTGGAGACTGTTCTTAGAAGGAGCGGTCAACTACAAAGGATCAGGCATCGGAGCAGTGTTGATATCGAAAACAGGGCAACACTATCCAATGGCCGCAAAACTCAACTTCAGATGTACCAACAACATGGCGGAATATGAAGCATGTATCCTAAGATGACGCTGGACATGAACATACATGAGTTGTTAGTAATTGGGGACTCCGATTTGCTCATAAATCAAGTAAAAGGTAATTGGGTGATAAAAAATGATAAGATACTCCCATGCGTGAATCTGGTACAAAGATTGTGCGGGAGATTCAAGAGTATTGACTCCAGGCGTACTCCAAGGGCCCAGAATGAGTTTGCAGACGCATTCGCCACAATAGAATCTATGATCTAGCACCCTGAGAGCACCCATATTGATCCATTAGAGATCAGACTGAGAGAAGAGTAGGCTCACTGTGCCCATGTAGAGGCCGAGCCAGATAGCCAACCTAGTATACCGATATTAAGGCCTACCTGAAAAAAAAAAAAAAAAAAAGGAGTATCCCCGAGAGAGTTCAGCAAATCAAAAGAAGACCATCAGGAGATTTGCCAATGGTTTCTTCTTGAGCAAGGAAGTACTATACAAAAGGACCCCTGACCTTGGGTTTCTCAGATGTGCGGACACCGAAGAGGCCACAAAATTGCTAAGAGAAGTGCACGCAGGGGCATGCGGGCCCCACATGAATAGATTCGTCCTTGCTAAGAAAATCCTGAGGACAGGATATTATTAGATGACCATGGAACATGACTCCTACATATTCATGCAAAAGTGCCATCAGTGTCAAATACACGGGGATCTGATCAAGGCCCCACTCACAGAATTACACGAAATGAGCTCACATTGGCCTTTCGTGGCATGGGGAATGGATGTCATAGGACCCATCGAGCCTCCGGCCTCCAACGGACATCGCTTCATCTTAGTCGCCATAGATTACGTCACTAAATGGGTGAAAGCAACTTCCCACAAATGACAGACCAAGAAAGTCATGGCTGATTTCGTCAGGAACAATTTGATATGTCGTTTCGGTGTGCCAGAATCCATCATCACAGACAATGGTACTAATTTGAATATCCATTTCATGAAATATATCTGTGAACAATTAAAAATCACTCATAGGAACTCTACTCCCTATCGGCCACATATGAATGGAGCCGTAGAAGCTGCCAACAAGAACATCAAAAGAATCTCAAGGAAAATGGTCGACAACTACAAGAATTAGCACGAGCATCTGCCTTATGCTCTGTTGGGATACAGAACAATGACTCGACCTTCCACTGGGGCATTTTTTACGGTACAGAAGCGGTCATACCCGCAGAAGTAGGGATCCCTTCGCTCAGGATCATCCAAGAGGAAGAGCTGAAAGAGGCAGAATGGGTTAGAAATCGTTATGAACAGCTGGCCATGATAGAGGAAAAGATAATGGTGGTGGTGTGCCACAGATAGCTATACAAACAAAGGATGTCTAGAGCCTTCAACAAACCGGTCAGAGCCCGACTTTTTCAGATTGGACAACTCGTCCTCAAGCGATTCTTCCCTCACCATGAGGAATATAAAGGAAAATTTGCGTCAAATTGGCAAGGACCATACATTATCAGGAAAGTACTCTCAGGAAGAGCCGTGGTCCTAGCCGAGAAGGATGGACTAGAGTGGCCCAAGGCCATCAATGTAGACGCGCTAAAGAGATACTACGTTTAGGATTCCATTTGCTTGTAATCACATTGTTATTTCCTTATAATCGTACCTTTTGCTTGTAATCATACTAGAATAGGAGGAAAACAAACCATCTATGTAATGAACTACGCAATGACCTGAATTCCCCACGGTGGGATACCTAGGCAATCCATACTAGACCCGGTCACTTTATTAGTAAAACAAAAACTCAATTGCTTTATTCTGAACTATGTTCAACCTGAATTCCTGCTGCGACAGGGTATGTATGTCACGACCCGACCAGAGGGCCATGACGGGTACCCGGAGCTAGCCTTCGGAGCATACACCTACCTTCAAATTAACATAATCTGGACGAACAAAAATTCTCAAAATGAAACTTATTACACAATAACCATCAACTTCACCTTATATACATATATACATACGAGCCCACCAGGCTACAAAAATTATATACAAAATGTACATTAGTGAGATCATGAAGTTTCTAACTATCCCCATATGTCTACGAGCCTCTACATAGAGTACTGGAAATCATAGTGATTGGACAGGACCCCGCCATACCTCAAATATGTACACAAAAGAAGTATACCAATATATTTCAACTCTAAAATAAGAGGAGTGCTCCTGAATCTTCGCTGATGAAGCTCCTACAGATCAGAACCGTCTCCCTGTCTACCTCCGAGCATGAACGCAGCGTCCACAAAAGAAAGGACATCAGTACGAATAATATACTGAGTATGTAAGGCATGAATAGTAACATAATAAAGAAATAAAGAAACATGAGGTAAAGAGATAACCTGTATATATGACTGCCTCTTAAGGCGGAAACAATGCATGCTAACTTTTACTTTTAAAAAAACATCATAAACATATATATATAAATAAACCTCCCGACCATATAGGTACGGTGTAATCATCATTAGCCCGTGTCCAGGCCTCCCACGTCCTGGGTAATCATCTCATGCCGCACACTAGTGGTATCTGCCAGGCCATATAGGCACGGTGTAATTATCATCCATAAGCCACCAACCATAGTGGTGTCTGCCCAACCATGTAGGCACGGTGTAATCAAACAAAAACATAAGCATGCATGAGAGCCCAATAAAAGCTACAACTCTATCGGAGTGACACAAGGTCAGTAACCTCCGATGTACATTATGGGACAATCATCATCGCTATATCTCACCTCGAACGAACAAGTAACATAAGGTGAGATCAACAACAATGAAAAAAATCAATAAACATGTGACAAACCCAATAGTGTCATGAAAACATTGAGAACTTTAAGCTTTATCCTTTCTAGAATGCAAATCATCATCATAAGCATCATCACTATCTTGTCTTGCTTTTAGGGAATAAAAACATAAGATGGGACTAACTATCATGAATGTAATCAAGAATTACAAGGTAAGCTCAATCATACCATAAGAGTCTTGAGAGTTAAGGTTCTCTAGAACTTCTAGGAATAAGAGCAACATTGATAGCGTATATGGGATTATAACATGGGATTCATGCCTTTTCAAAGAAAGGGGTAGCCTTACATACCTTCATGTCTTCTTAACGACTAATTGTTTTCCTCCAAAGCTCACAAAATCTACATTCAAGAGGATTCGTAATGATGTTAGTCTTGAAAAACATGCTTAAGCGCAAACTAATGCGACTAAGAAAGCTAATGGAATTTGGGCAGCACTTCCCCTATTTCACCAACTTCCACTGTATAATAATACAGCCCCCAAACAACAATAATAACATCAATAATATCAAAATAAAGGAATTATATTCAATTTAATATCAAATTCAACCAAAATCCCCTTTTTACGTTCACACCATAGTCGTCTTCTTCACTACACATCCATAGCTTCTCCACTTTAATTATTTTCCTTTCTAAGGAGTCAATAAACCTTTGCATCAATCCAACTATATAAATAAGATGAAAAACATACCTTATGATCAAGGAACTCCGCCTTACTCAAATCCCTTCAAGATCAAATTCACTCTAACTTTGAAAGAAATCAAGAACAATCACGCTCCTCGGATTACTTTGGTGTTATGGTGTTGATTTTCTCTTTGGATGATATGGAAGGATGTCGAGTGTTAGGAAACCTTCAAGAACTCCCTGTAAGTCTCTAGAGAGGTGAGGAAATAAGTGGGGAAAGTTGGAAAAGAACTTAGGGTCTTTTGGGATTTAAAAAGATAGCAATTTCGCACGCCGACAAAGTTGGCGGAGATTATGCAACCTTGCACACTAAGTGTGCGGCTGCACACTCTCCCCTCCAATTAGGGGTGGTGCTGGGCAACCTTGCGTAATCGTGAAACCTTGAGTAATCGTGTTCTCTTTGATTCGTTTGACCTCCAATCCTTTTGGAAACTTTTTGGCACTTGTATAAAACGTCATTAACAATCCAAGGAGCCCTATATCTCATCCTCAAAGTGATACTAAGCAATGCATAGCTCAAATGATATGAAATTTCCCAAAACTTGGCTCAACCTTAACTTTCTCCGACGAACTTACTTCCTTTACCTCAAATGCCTTTGGAATCTTAAGGTATACTCTTAAAATTACCAAATATTTTCCTTAAACTTATAGGGACTTCATGTACACCCTAGACTTATGTTAGTCTATTTGTAATACGAATAACGTGTGATTTCCAAGGTGTAACAATGTAGGCGCTCTCGAGCTAGGTCATCATAAAAGAAAAACTAAGAAACCCCTAGGAAACCTCAGAGACAATAAGGCAGGGAAAGTTAACAAGAACAAGCTTGCAAGGTTCAGTACAAGAACCAGACAGTATCAACCCTACACTGGGGCAGAATTTTTGAGGAGGGCCTCAAAAAATTCCCGCTTAGCAAGACAACACAAGGGACACCCAAAGCAAGCCCTAAAATTGGGGTAGAATTTTGAGAGAGGTCTAAAACATTCTACTAGTACGAAAGTCAGCAATCATGCCTCCGAGAAGAACCGGAAAACCTCGTTCAAAGAAAACACACGTCATGACACATAAAAACGAAACAAACATTTACCTTTTAAGAAAAAATAATAATAATAACAACATGATCTATATGAATTTTTACTCTAAACTTTCAAAATATATAGCATAATACTTCCCAGAAACGTCTCTCGAAATACCGAGCCCAAGAGGGTCTGACGGAGCATCAAGAGGAGACATCAAGCGGGAAGACAACAATGCTAATTGGCTTCTTAGGAAACTTACAATTTTTCTGTGGATGTAGGTTTTTTTTGTTTTACAGGACGGCAGATACACCACCAACCAGCTTACACACAGCAAAGGTGAAGGCAAAACCCAAATGGTGGAGAAAGACCAAAAGGGTCACAGCAAAAACGGATAATAAAGACACACCTGACTAAAAAGGTCGCATAAAGAATGAACAACAAAGATATATCAGACCAAGAGGGTCACAATTGATAAGCGTAAAGACAAATCTGACCAAAAGGGTCACACAAAGAGTGAGCAGCAAATATATATCTGACCGGGAGGGTCGCAATTGATGAGCATAAAGATATATCTGAGAAAAACGGTCATGACAAGCACAAAGGGCACATTCGACCACAAGGGTCAACAACCAATACAGTGAACGAAAGAAAGATTATCCAGCCACAAGGGCCATAATTGTCATCTGCATGCAAAAAGGGCCATTCATTTATTTTGCCAAGAGGGCCATCCCTTTATATTTTTCCAAGAGGGCCATTCATACAAACAAGCCAAGAGGGTCATTCATACAAATAGCCAAGAGGGCCATTCATACAAACAAGCCAAGAGAGCAATTCATACAAACAACCAAGAGGGTCATTCATACAAACAAGCCAAGAGGGCAATTCATACAAACAAGCCGAGAGGGCCATTCATCTAAATTTCCATAAGAATATCTACATATTGTCAAAATCCAGGAGAGAGGCACACAGCCATCCAAAAGGAGCCGACTTGCTGACCCAGATCCAGACAAATTGCGAAGCAAACATGGAGCTTTTTATTATGCAGCCAGTCAAGATAGGGAGCCCATGAGAATCAAGCTCTCCGGCCAGTATTTGGAAGCCATCCAATCTCAGGCTTAGCCACAACTTGTCTTGTTTTTTATTTTTTCCACTAAAAACCACAATCAGTCGAATACACACCAAGAAATCTGAAGGTACTCCCACATAAGGGATATGCTCTTCTCAAGCAAGTCGAACTACATGGACTTGATTCCCAGAGACCAGGCATATGTAGGAAAACTCAAGCCTCGAGAGTCGGTCACATTCTAACAGTCTTCCGGAGAAATCCAATCACAATATTGGGATCTCCGGATAGCTTCTTCCAAATCACTCGAAGGTCTTTAGTTGAGTCGAACTAAAAGTGGCCCGAATTATCATATAGCTTAAGATATGTAGGAAACTCAGAGACCAAGGTCCAGCCACATATGTGAAAATTGCATAGAGACAAAGGGGTAAAATGAGTCGGGTCAGTCAAAAATTAGGGTTAGTCAAATTTCGTTGGTCAGGTATGGTCCCGCCATCCCCCAACAACAAAGGGGAAGTTGTTGACACCTAATTTTTGACCTCCCGTAATTTATTTCAATCACTCAGAGTTCCCGGATAATAAATAAATGAGCTGAGCATCTTGAAAGATTTAAATGATTTTTTTATATAAATTGTCCAGGTCAATATTTCTTTCCCTTAAATTAACCAAAGGGATTTTCATGAATCATAAATTTATTTAGAAATTAATGAGTATTTTCATGATATTTTATGAGAATTGTCAATTTTTTTTTTTTTTGAAAAAAAGAAGAAGAAGAAGAAGGGTTTTCATTTATTTAATTATTTAAAATTATCAAATTTTGCAAATACTATATTTCCTTTTAAATCCATGAATTTTGAGAAAATTAAATAATTTAAGTAACTAACTATTTAACTCTTTAAATTTCAGATTTTTTATATAATTTGCATGATATGTGCATAATTACCCATAATGTTTTAATTAGGTTAATTAATTAATTAAGTGATAATTACTACAAATTGATCCTTTTATATAAATATGTTTTTCCTGGGCCATAATTAATTTAATCAATTCTTGATTTAAAGAAAGTAGAGTTATTTTCTAGAAAAATCAACCTATTAATATTCTATTCGAAATAATCGGTTTAATTTAATTTCAAAAATTGCTAATCATGCTAGTATAGAGTTAATTAAGGCCACTTTAGGCCCATTATCAATTTGGCTGACTTTTTAAAATTAGTTTAATAAAATAATTACGGTCTAATTTTTCCTATAATTAAAACTTCTTCAATTTTAATATTTTTTCTAATTTTTTTTTATGTACTAGATATACATATGTATACACAAAGTATACATATTTATATATACAAGGTGTATATATATGTATACACTTGGTGTGTACATATACACTAGGGCCCTTTTAAGTAATACTCAGCATTTTGGACCGAGTCCAGCCTAAGACCAGGCTGAGACCCGGCCCAACTCATTTAATGAATAACAATTACACCACCCCACCCTTATTTCATTTTCAAATTAACCCCACCCCCTACCCGCTTCTCTCTCTTCTACTTTCATGAAAACCCTCGGAGCCGCCTTAGTGTCCCTCGCCTCTCTCATGCCAAGAATGGCATATTTATAGACCTGGGATGACATGCAAAACATTTTCATGCTTATTGTGGTGAAAGTGCTAAAGTTTTACTCGTTTTTCACGTTCTTTCTACCCATTATGGTGACAAATCCTTGCTTTACCAGTTTTTCAGATTTTTTAGTCAAAATCATAGTTTTTCTTTTGCTTTAAAGTTTATTTTGCTCTCATTTTTACTATTGTTTCATGTTGGGTGGGTCAGATCGACCCAAGAAGGGTCAGATCTGAACGTATGTTGGTTATGCCTTAGATCTGGGTCGTTGTATTGTTGTTTACTGAGTTTGATTGTGAAAAACGGTTTTATCCCACATTGTTGTTATTAGTTTTTAGTTGAACTTTTGGGGTTCGGTAAATAGAACCCCAACCCTCTTGCAAAGGAAAGTTTTGGAAGGTCGAAAAAATAGTAGATAGAAAAAACAGAGAAAATTTGAAAGTGGAAGGAGTTGAATAACTCTGATTTTTCAAAAAACTCTCTGTAAAAAGAATTTTAAAACCTAGACTGAAATAGTTGGGGGTTTCTTAGTTGAAATATTTGTTTTTACTTAATTTATTTTCGTGTGTGGCTGAGTAATTGAGGTTTGGAGGCACAAAGACTCCCAAATTTGTTCTTTTCTTGGCTGCGCATACAAAAGGTAATTCCTTATTCATTTTAGTTTGTTATTTATAGTTTTTCCTAGTCTAAATGTGTTTATATTATATAATTTGGTTTGTGATTAATACTTGTAAGTGGTGTTTCCTACTGCTAAGGGGTTGTCTATTTGGTTCTGTGCTTAAACTTCTGGATTTGTTTGAGGTAGATGTAGTAGAATTCATGTGAATGCTTGTGTTAGAACTCACTTGGAAATTAGGCTGCATGAACCTCCCATTGGTTTATTTTTTCATGTGATTTTGGTATTCTTATGTTTGCTGTGAAAGGATGGGGTTGAAGTACTTTTAACATTTCATGTTTTTCCCCTTCCTTCCTTCCTTATTAAAGTCACATTAGTTTGTTAATTATAATCTTGAGTGGGATCAATGTAGTGAAGTCTAATCCTAGATGTTGTTTAAAGAAGGTAAGACAGTTTAGGTGTTGGTTTGGATGAATATAAACAGACTTGCTATAATGTGTGCTTGCGTTTCTAATTTGAAATTACCTCTCTTGCTAATCAATCATGAACTACCCTCCCTTGTGAAGCAAAGTCTCTTATCAAGATCATCTTGACTATGGATGTTTGAATTTAACAAATTGGTTTAGATAGAGCTTCTGGTGTGTTCTTTTCATTTAAAGTGAATAAATACTTATGTATAAATGAAACCGTTGGCTGATTTTCTTTTTGTGAAGATGTAACAATCGATGATTCCGTTTTTCTTTTCATTCCTTCTTAAGTGATCTTACTCACATAAAATAAAATAAAGGTAAGGATAAATTAAAAGTTTATCGTTTCTATTAAGTAATACTCAGATCAAAAGAGGATCAGGTCCAATTTGAGTTTTGTGAGTTGGTAGACTGTTAATGACAATACTTGTGATTGTGATCCCATCTAATGTAGGCTGGACTATGTGTAACTACTTGTGATATGTAGCAAAGGTGTATTAATTGTCTATTATTTGTAGCAAATCCTAGAACTAATGTGACTAAGGGACTTTAATGTGAAAATCTATTCTTTTCTTTGGATTGATTAAGGCTTAGTTTCTTATCTGGATTTGTTTGCTTAAACCTACAGAGTCCATGATTTGTTCTGTGTAGTCCATGTCACAACGCCCTCACCTGAATATAATCTATTCCTAAATGTGTAGAGTTTGGTAAAAAGGGGAAAAGTGAAAATGAAAGGAAGTGATTAACTTTAGGAACTATAGAATAAAGTTCACATTTGAAAGTTAATTCGAGTTAATCTAATTAGTAACTAGCTAATAAATCTAATTAGTAACTAGCTAATAGGATGGCTGTAAATCTGTAACTTCGTCATGATCATGTTGGAATTGAAAAGTATAAAAATGGAAAGAAGTAGTGTCTAGGAGAGAAGTTTGTTCTCCCATTTGTGATTTCCTCTTTTTGGTCCTACCCCCATTAGTTATTTTATCTAAAGGGTGAAGTAAGTTTATTATGAAAATTTACTTATATGTCATACTAAATTTACTTATATGCTATACTCTTGCATCTATGTTGCTTTTTCATCCATGTATGGGAGTTAATTTGGTAAATGATCATAAGTGTTCCAATTTACTAAGTTTAAGTATTAAAATAAGAATGAAATGAAGCAATTTGGTTTTGATTTGTCAAGTCTTAAAAAGTTTGGGGACTGGGGCTTTTGTTTTGAGACATTGAATTTTGTGTCTCTTTTCTGTGTGCATAAGTGAAGGATGTGGTGATAAAAATTTATGGTCCTTGACTGTCTAGGCAAAAGATGAAAACAAACAGGAAAAAACCTTATAATTCTAGTCTAAGTAAAAGAAGACTATAAAAGGAGAGAAAAGAGGGAAATAAAGAGTTGAAACTATAAGGGGATATTTGGTTTTGATCAGAGAACTATCCAGTCTTCTTTTGGTATATGCTAAGGGGGTAATAAAAGGGATTATTAGTGTAGATGTTGGGGTTGAATACCACTTGGTTAGATGAGGAAGGTTTTTTAAATACATCGTAGGAGAGGATTGTGAAAGGGTCAAGCATTTCTTGACCCATAGTATCTTTCCTCCCAAATAAGAGATTGTCATGGCATCCCTCACAAGCCTATGGGGTATAACCTCCTACCTTTGCACATTTGGTGTTTCCTTGCCATTTTGTTAAGTTCATTAGATCCTAAAATATGAAATTTCTTGTGCATTTATTAGTTGTCACTAGGATTGATAGTCTGGTCTTGCTGTATTTGTTTTGATGTGTCTTAAGAAAAGTGGTTGGACTAGTTTTGGATGAAGTATGATGATTTGAAAAATTGTAATAAAACTAGAAAATGATTTTTTTTTAAGAGGGAATACTTTTTTTAAGAGTTTTATGAAGATAAAATGACAATGTGCAATAGATTCTTTAACAACTGGTTAAGTTAAGTTCATAATTAGGAACTTCATATAAATTATGTGTGCATTTGATGTGGCTCCAACTTATGTGTGAAAAATGGTCTGTCTTCTCCCTTATTTAAGTAATAGTAGGACCATTAAAATATGGAAATTAGTAGCTTACATCAATTTAAGGCAATAATGCAGTGTCATAGGGGGTATATTTGACCCTTTCTCTGTGATACTTTGGACAACAAGTCATGCTTTCTTTCCATTTTTTTAGATGTGTTCTGAGCTCATTAGTCTAAAAAAGGTATAAGCAGATAGAGAATTAATTGGTCATGTTGGATAGATGTGTTCTCCCCTTGTGCAGTATTAAAAACAGCTAAGCATATGTCATGCTTGTCCAATTTTAAAGAAGTGAAAACTAAGAGTGGGCCATTGTTTGGGAACTTGTCTAAATCATGTGTATACCTTTAAAAGAAACTTGGCTTTTTCTGCAATAGGATAAAATCAGGAGCAAAGGTCTAAAAAATTCCAAACTCAGAACTTAAAAAATGTGAAACTGTTGTGCATTCATGGGACTTTAACTTTTCCACTTGCTTAAGTAATGTGTGAAGGTGTAATTGCTGTACCTGAGACTTGTATGTTCTACATGAGATCATTATGACTTGAAAGTCTCTTGGCAGTTGTTTTTCTACAAATAATCCTGGTTTAGTTTTCATTTTTGCTTGCATCTTAAATTGGGTTCTGTTGAGAAGTAATAAAGCACCATGTTAGTAGATGGTTGTTTCAACAAAAGAGTTTTGATTTTTACTTATTGGGATCATTCATTTCATATCTGTTAGGATTAAAGTTTGGTTCCTTTTGTTTATTCTCTGTCTTCTCTAGGAGGATCATTTAGACTTTGGAACATAATTTCTAAACAAATGACAAGAATCTTCGCTTGAATTGTCCATAAAATGTCTAGGATCATTTGAGAAATATACTTAGATAGTTCTACATATAATTCATGAATAGCAAACCTGTTGTGATTGTACCATATCTAGAGGCTTGTTTTCCCCCTATCCTTGTGTGCCTTTGTACCTTGCCACGTTTACTTGATTCAACAATGTTAAGACTTGTGTTATTTATATGTAATTGCCAGTGTTGTGATTACCTGGTTTAAGTTTGGCCTTGATCATACTGTGGCCATGCAGATTGCCTTCTTTTTTTATGTTTAGGTTATACTTAATGCCTTGGCTTTGGTTCATGGGATTAACTTGCCTGTTGAATTTATTCATTCATTCTCTCCTTGTCTCATCTGTTCTTGTTGGCTTATATTTGTTCCATATACATGTATATTGGGCCTATCCTATTTATTCTAAGCCATGTGTGTGTATGTGGATCTGTGTCTTCCTATTTGAGAGGCAGTTTAGGTAAGGGGGGGGGGGGGGGGGGGGGGGGTCTAGTTTTAACCCTTCCCTAGTGACCAGCCATGCCGGAGGTTCATGAAACCTCTTGGAACATGTGCGACATCAGGAATAGGGGTGGGGGTGATGACTTGGCCTTCCACCACCTAGTTTGGGGGTTTGAGTTTAAGGACATGGAACACATATATGCCTATCACATGAACTTATGAATAAATATGATATGTTGCTTGTACATGTGTATATTTATGTATAGAATAAGACTTGTAAACAGTGGTGCATTATGCATATTGTGTGTGTATATCATGTGTATGATAGGAAATATAAACTAATCGGGGTCTTTTGTTTTTCCCCTCTCCACTGCATGGCCACTTGGGCCGAAGTCCAGCCACCCTATTGGGTTAAAAGACTAATAGAGAAAATTCTTTCAAGTGTCGTTGAGTCAAAAGAAAAAAAAGGGAAGCTAATATATTGAAGGCCCAGTCATGGGTAAAAATGACATGAAGGCCCAACCATGGGTGAAAATGGCTGGCGTTTGGTACACACCAAAATTACTTTCTTTATTACATTTTTTTATTTGCTTAAATTGCTTTCTTGTATTGTATTGATTACTTGTAAAACCCACAAACAATATTGGAACCATTATATTGTGAATTAGGCATCTTAGAAAAGATGGTGCATATGCCGTTTAGATTGACTTTAGCACCTAAACATTCTTTTGAAAATCTCGAAAAATTCGTACTAATTTTGAAGATTAAACAAATGGAAAACAAACTGCTTTTGGTCTTAATAAATGGCGAACCAGAGAGGTTTTCTTCTGAGAAAATAGAGATGGTATAACGTATGAAAATGAGTAAGCTAGGCAAAAAATATTGATTTTTCAAAACTATTGAAGTATTTCCTTTTCTGGGCTTTGAGTTGGCTAAAAGAATATACTTCTGGACCATACGCCATCTGAGTTTTCTCAAGAAAAATGTCCGTTGAAAAATTCTTTGGGCCAGAGCCCACTTAGTTTGGTCTTTTTAAAAAATCCTAATTTACCTAAGCCATTATTTTCGCTAAAAATCCCATTTGGTTTTATATATAAATCTGTGATTAAAAACGTAGCTAAGGTCCATATTTTAAATGACTAGAAATAAGGCATCTTTGGACCGAAGCCCATGCAGCTTATCTTTAAAAAGAAAACCCAACAAAACCATTTCTTTGGGCCAAGACCTACCTGATTTTTTCTAGATAAATAACCCATGGCTAAAAAATTTTGGGCCAATGCCCACGTTTAAAATAAATAAAATAAAGTAGTTTGGAAAAAAATGGATTTTTAAAATCGATACCTTCTCTTCCGAGATAAAATCTGGGACTTTATAGAAAATAAACAAAGAGTATATTGTTTTTTTAAAGGAAATACATGCACAAGTTATTAGACCCACAAATGCAATTCATTTTTTCTAAGAAGACCAAGTGTGCAAAATGTAAAGAACACCTTTTCGCAAAAAATCAAAACAGTCCAATTTGCGCTTATAAAACAATATTTATGTAAGGATAATCTAAAAATGTATTAAACGGATTAACCCGGTCCACGTGTGAGTAAAGCATGAACAAAACTTGTTCACCCAAAACCATAAAAATAAATAAACTTTCTATCTTTTTCTATAGAAAAACTACTATCCTTATATATAAAAGGAACTAATTATACCCAGATATCATAAATCCGAACCTCAATTCCCTATATATAAAGGGAATATATTCAATTCTTTTTTCAAATAATGATATGCAACATGACAATCTTTTGCGGGAAATAAACACTAAATAAATAGTTCATGCAAATACTCACACATTGGAATTCGAAGGTCAACCGTATAGTACAGCTCCTTAATACTAGGGTGCCTAGCACCTTCCCTAGGGGATCACTAGAACCCTTATCTAGAACTTTGCATTAAGATGGTTTTTTTTACGGCGTGTGAATAAACCCTTCAAAACTGGTTTTCCTAGTTTTCTAAAAATTCGGTGGCGACTCTTTTAAAATAAAGTCCGAAAGAGCACCAACAATTTCGAAGTAGCTTTTTTCGAGCGCCAACCCCGCCCGCGAAAATGCGAGTCGTTACAATATGTTCTCATTTTTATGTGTTAACTTGTTGTTTATGTGTGATTCATGTTTAATATGGTTTAGTTTAGACTTATCTCTTTGTTAATTATATGCTTCTATAATCATTTAGTTAGCTTAGTTAAGTCAAGTTGAGTTATTTAGTTCTAAAAAATGGGTTATTAGCTCATTTCAGTCTTTTCTAGATAGCATTAGAGATGTAGAAGATTGTTAAATCCTATCTGGTAATGCTTTATTTGATGTGGTATAGCACTAGTCCTACTTGAACTTGATTAACTCTCTGGTAACATGTAGTATTATCCTTCACCGGTCCATTTGAGAGATTATGAATTGATAATTATTTGAATACTTGTTTGTGCCCTGAAGCTTAGTCGTATTAGCCTATTAGTCTTGTTCTTGTCTTTCTGAATTTGCCAAGGTCTGTAGATCGATATGAACATCATGAGCTATCCCGTAATAAAACCAGTTGTTGTTGATACCTTCTTTTCGGTTCCTTCTTCCATAACCAGAGCTTGGTGAAGGAAGAGATAAGAGGGCCCTATGGAGAATGTGGTCAGAAATCCATCATATGCGGGATGTTCAGTACCGATTCTTATAGTACTGTTCGGGGAGTCGATAAGCTAATTCCTGTAGATGTATATTTGCCAGGTTGCCCACCTATAACCGGAGTTGAGTTATATGACTTTGCTATCTATTAATGATTGAATACATAACATTCCTTTGTAAGTTGGAGAATAATCTATGGTTAAACCTGTGTGTTCTTTTAATACTTATGTCTTGGAAAGAAACTGTACCCCCTATTGCTTCAAAGTTGCACATGTTTCTACTCAAGTAAACTGTAAAGATTCTAGTTTCCTCTACTAAGCCTTGGTTTGGTATTGCTTGATGTTGTTTGGTATACTAAGTCATAGTAAAATACTCAGACTGTCCTGTAATACACTTTTGAAACTACAACTGCCTGAAAAATGGAAATGATGTCATGTGTGCTTAAGTATAAGGAGATTTCATATCTGTGTCCCTTTGCTGAACTGAATCCTTTTGTTTGAAAACCATTTGTTGACAACTACCCTAACTATGCAATATTTGAAATCTGTTCTGAACTAAGAGGTTAGGATCTGGGATTTATAATGAGCTGAAGTTGGAAAAGGGTTAAATATGCTGATAATGATCCAGTTTGTTGGGAATAAGTTAGCAGTTGCTTTATTTGGTCTCTATGTATTGGTTTTTTGTGAATCAGAGGTATGAATTTGTATTGTGGTGCTATGTGTTGGATCTGTGACTCTTTTAAGTGTTGAAAGGTTTAAATAAAGAGGAGATCACTTGAAACGTGGACAACTATGAGTGTGACTTACCTAGGACTTAGAAGAAGGATAGAGGATGTTACGCCTCTCGTTTTCGTCGTAAGAAAGTCTATGACTTCCTAGTTGTGCATACCCTTAGTACGGAGATTAGTACCCGGGTTTACGAGATATTAACTACCTTACCTCGCGTATAGAAAAGTGCAAGTATATGTTCCTTGCAATACGATAGGATTAGATGTTAAACGAATCAAATCAAAACGAATCGGAGCAACTTAGGGAGCCAGGGACCAATACACTTTGACGATGCAAAGGGATGGCCCGTAGACATGTTGAAATGGCATTATTTCACACCATCAACATGCCAAGGGCCCTGAATCTCAGGTGGCAGAAGGACGTTGCATGTCGATGGCCGTCAACATGTTGATGGGCCATCGACCCTGAGGCGGTGGAGCTTTATTCCACTTACTATATATATATATAGCCAAATCACGTTTTCTTCTTCATTTTTCACTTCCCCAACCAGAGTTAAAACCTAAAATATCCCTCCCAATATTTCCTATCATATTAGTGAAGTTTTAGCAAGATCCGAGCACCGTGAACCCGAGTTAGTGAAGGGAAAGTTGTTCCTAGGATTTTATTGAAGTTGTTGAGCTTAGGAGTTGGATGTGAAGTTTGATTTTTGGAGTTCTAGTTCATTCAAGGTATGTATATGATTCTTATATTTATTATTGAACTGATTAACAATAGTTTTAGTGCTTTAAAATAAAGGGAATATAGTTATGAAAGCGGTAAGTCGATTGAGAGTAAAGTTGAGATTAGGGATTGTTTCGGGAGATGATTTGGAATGGATTTGATTATATTTTGATAGGTAAGTATTGCTATTGTTGTTGTTGGTATTGTTGTTGATGTTTGGGTTGAATTGGAATTTGAGGGATTATTAAGTTTGCAAAGGACATGCTTCCCGAATTTCGTTAAGTTGTAAACTAGATTAAAGGATGAAATATAAGTACGTTCTAGTCTAATAGTTGGTATACTTGGTCTTGTGTGTAGATTTTCAAGCTCAGGACATAAGCATAGTTAGCTTGAGAAGAGGATAAGGTATGTTAAGGCTGTCCCTTTTATTCTTTTGGCATGATCCTTATCATATGAACGAACAAAGTAAGCGAGCGAGATCCAAAGACTCTACTCCTAGATGGTATAGGATTCATCATATCCTTGATTTCATATGTTTCATATCTATGACTTCCAGAGATCTTATGTTGCTCAGAGGAGTCAAGAGTATCCTGTTACAAGTCTTTCATGCATTTTCATATATGTACAACTATTTTCTTACACCGCACCGCGCTATAGTCGATTGGGCAGGCACGTAGATGGGCACATCACTACAGTGGGTACATTATGAGATTACCCCGGATGCGAGATGACATGTTATATGGATTGGGTTGTACGTTCCACAGCATATATATATATATATATATATATATATATATATATATATATATATATATATATATATTTCTTTTTTGAAAGAGAGCATGCATATCATACGCTGCATTGGCACTTCCAGATATTGAGATTTGCTTTCATGTTTCAGATATATTTCATGATTTTTATGTACATGTTGTTATTATGCCTTACATACTCGGTACATTATTCGTACTGACTCCCCTATTGCTCGAGGGGGGATGCATTCATGCCTGCAGGTTCAGGTAGACAGACAGGCGGTCCAGCTCAGTAGGATTTCCACTCAGCAGTAGTCAGTGCGCTCCACTTAGTTCGGAGCTGCAACTCATTTTTGGTATGCTATTTTTGACATGAATATATATATGGGTATGACGGATCCCTGTCTTGTCCTTTCTACATCCTTATATTCCATTAGAGGTCTGCAGACAGTTGTGAGTAGTTGGGATGTGATGTAGCCTTTTCGACTTCTATTTTTGTTGTACAACATATGTGGCGGCCTAGTCGGCTTGCACTGTATTTTACATATATATATATATATATATATATATATATATATATATATATATATATATATATATATACAGGTGGTTGTGAGTTCTTGATGCAAAGTTTATGGTATTGTTCTTACAAGAATTAGTATACTTCAGGCATAAGTCATATATGGGCCACCCTGTTATTCAGTGATATCCAGGTACAAGTATAAGGGTGTCTGGTCAGTAAAGGTCAAACACTCGTCATGATTCATAGGTTTGGATCGTGACAGAGGACTTGGAGTTTCTAGCTAACTCAGTGCCCGTGTCTATCTTCTGAGTTGCTGGGGTTCCCTCATGGAAATTCACATTCCATGGGACCCTCCCAAAAGTTTAAAAAATTAAAAGAGATGTTGAGTTGTTATTTTAAGGTTCAAACTGATTTTGCAGCACTTCATCTCTCTGGTTGTATATTTTTAATCCCGTGAGCTTCTAGTTTACAAGTTATATGCTTTTAATATAAGCATTCATTGAGTGTACAATTTCTAAAGCTGTTGGTACAAGCATGGGAAGCTATGTTAGTCCTCCTTCCATGCTTATATATAATAGAAATATATAGGAGAATACTCCATATATTTCTATAAAAAATAAAAACCCGTAAGAACTAAACCCATCTTATTAGGACTAGAATAGTAGTAACTCTACTCGGGAGAAATCCCGGATGTATCCTAGTCCGGTAATAAAGTGAGTTGAATAGTTACGTGGATTTTTAAATACCAAAACCCCCTTTTCTAAAGGGGACTTTTTGCCTTTTTTTTTTGATTAATGATATGAATGAATGACGGTTTGCAAGAAACAAAACTATTTTAAGCAAATACTCTCAAATTATCACACATTGAACCTCGTAGGTCAACCGTATTCTACGGATCTTTAATACTAGGGTGAGTAAAACCTTCCCTAGGAGATCAGTAGAGCCCTCACCTCGAACTTTGCTACTAAAAGAATTTTTCTCTTGCTTGAGTAAGTCCTTTACCCAGTTTTCCTAATTTCTCTTAACAAATTAGGTGGAGACTCTAAAAAACAAAAATTCAATTTAGAGCACCAACAACCTCGTAGTAGCTTTTATGCACCCGCGTAAAAGTGAACCGTAACAGATGGCGACTCCGCTGAGGATTTTCTAGGTTCTAACCATAAGGGTTTCAATATAATGTGATTTTAACTGTATTATTTGCTTATGCGTTTAAATTTTTTCAATTTTGAACTGCCATTCATTTCATATCATAAACTCTGCCACTCCTAGCAAAAAGCATGATTTCAAAGGGAACACGCGAGATAACGGTCTAGCCTTTGCAGTCACTCAACGGCCGACAACAGTTCACCTCGAGTAGTCCGCTCGGGTCAAAGATTAATTTGAAAAGAAGGAAGAAACCCGACTAAAATGCCTTAATCCAAAAAAAAAATCCACCTACTCCTAAATTTACAAAATGCTTTCCTTAAACTACGCTAATTGGGACCATGGTCCAATCATACCCTTTAGAAAGTTATACAAAAGGTTTGGGAGCCCAAGCGGATTTGTGGAACATCCTGTGGAGTTCAAGACTTATGCCGAATGGATGACCACCAGACCTTTAAATTTCACCATTTGCTTTCTGGGAACCATGGGTTTTCCCAAAGATTGGTCATTAGCTACAGACATCCGAGTCATTTCAATTGCCCATGCCATCTTTTACGGCATAACCTAACAAGAAGAAACTAAATACTTTGACTTGACCCATATTATCCTAGCCGATTTGTACTGAGCCTTAAGCCTATGCCGAAACCATTACAAATACTTCCAAGGTTGTAACCTACTCCTACAATGGTGGATCCTTAAGCATATGATTAAAGTTAGGGGTGAACAACACCTAAGTAAGCCAGCCGAAAGGGATGGCCTTCTGGATTTCTGCCCGAGCTTCAACGAACAAACATAAAAAGTTGGACCTTCACTTTTTCCTTGTTGAAAGAAGAAAGCGTTCAATAGATGTTCCACGACTTTGTGTCCGATAAATTTGTGGTTAAAGGCAGAAAGTGTCCATTCTTACCACTTATGTTAGGGCCTCAAAAATTTAAGAGGATTCAAATCGTACCCCAGGTCGGAGGCATGGGATATTTTATCATTGACTATGACATCGATAGATAGCTGAGGGCTTTGGATTGCATACGAGAATGGAAAGGTCGCATGATTTGGGGTCTTGATACCTTAGCCGAAGATAGGTTTGGTCCGGGTTGTGTTGCGGAGTATAAAGATTTGTTGAGGGTTGACTTACAAGGTACCTTTCCTCCCAGACCTATTCTCTACAATTGAGTGCAAGATAAGGATTTGCAAGCTGAGATTCGAGCCCGTTTGGTTCATAGCATAGCTGACAACAGAGATGCCAAATATTTGGAAAAGATCGAGCATGACAAAGCCATCATAGAGAGTCTGAGACATGAGTTGGAGCTTACTAATGACGGTTTGGTTTAGCTCAATGATCGGATGAAGAAGACTTTAGATAACGTTGCTCCACTGACTTTCACAGAGAAGGGATCTCTGATGGAAGCCACTTTGACATAGGCCCATCTTCATATATAGACTACCTCTGAAAGTCAAAGAAGGCCAAGACCAATCGAGATCGGGCTTCATCATCCACCACCAGAGGGCGCTTCTGCAGATTTATTTTATGCACTGTCTTTACTTTATCTTTTGTACCTCTTTAGGGAAAAATATTATTATTAATGATTATGGGGCAATGGTTAGATTCAAATGGCACATTTATGTTTCAAACTATTAGTATGCTTAGGAACGCGAGTAGTATAATTTTATAAACTGCTTTATGTGACTTACTTGCTTTCATGTGTTTCGCCTGAATGTTTAATTGATATCAAGTACCGTCCACTCACCCAAAGAAAAACAATGAACAAAAATACCCGTATTAAGTCTAGCAACCTTTTTCGAATCTGAAGATGAACAGCAAGAACACACTAGATCTGGAAGCTATGAGAAAGAATGAGGTCTCCCGTCACCGGAAGATTCAGGATCAAAAAGCAAATTCGAGCAGTTAAGGCCAAGATCAAACAGGCTGATGAGTTGATGGATTCGGCGGAAAGCCAGCCCAAGGAACCAACTGAAACCCAAGGAGAGAATGTACTGGACAAGGGAAAAGAAATCCTTCCCAAATACATCCCAATGATGGAAGTGTCCAAGGAGGAGGAAATGGAGTTGGACTCGCAGGAACCTACTTGGACATCAAGGGAGGCTGCCTCCGCTGCGCCATTAAGCCTAAAAAGGGAAGGGACTTCTGCTGCGCCTTCAAGTCCCAGAAGAGACCCCAAGGAACGGGTAGAGTATGTCTGAACAGCTTCACCTGAATGGTGGGCTATTGCGCTCAAGGTGTTAGATCAAGTTTCGATGATAGGGATAATCAGTATCAGCTTCGACATGTTGCCATCGTGTGCTCCGATCTTCGCTCACAAGAGATGCCCTTTCCACCAGGATCAAGCAGGGCACACCATCAAGGAATGTTTGGCCTTCAAGAAAAGGCTCATTGAGCAGATAGATAAGAAAAGCATCACCAAGATATGGGGCCCCACAGTTACTTTTGTTCCACGCCAACATCTCCCCAATAAAAGGGATTACACTAAACACTCATATTTGGCGTTATGAATTTACAATATTCAAGGACTCTTATACCAGCGTCTTCCAAAAGGTGGTCAACATCGAAAATATTAGCCCCATCAGAACCAGAAGGGCTCAAAATTAAGGGGTTGGCCGCCGTAAAATGTGTCTGTACCATTCTGGAGGTATGGGGCACAACATAGAAGAATGCGAGGCATTCAAGTTTGAGGTGGAGAACCTGGTCCACAAAAGCGCCATTTGGCTGGTGCTTCCACCTCAGTATTAGAATTTAGGGTCGGAAAAGGGTTGAATGGACAAACAACTTGTTTTGACCTCAAAAGAAAGGTCACCTTATGGGTAGTTTTAGGGGATCCCGTTTTTTGTAATTAATACAGATTTGTGCCCCCCCCCCCCCCCCCTCCCCCTCATTTCATTTAAACAGAACTGCGCCGACCTGATGTCTTAGGGAAGGATATGCAGGTAACCCCTATCGAGCCTAGTCACCGGTAGGTTTTGAGATTTAGGGAATCTTATGTAAATCAAACTACGGAAGGGCCTGATTTCCCGAAGATGGATACATAGGCAGTCTATGTAGGACTTGGTCCTTATATGATTATTTATATGCTAAGTGTTTTTAACTGCCATCTATGTGTGATATCTTGATTATCTTCTGTTAGCTAACGAGCTAACTCTGTCTGCCTTTGAGTTACTCTTTTCTTATAGAAAGAAAGGTTGATTCGTGTTCACACTGGCATATTTCACCAGATCCAAAGCTGCAATAGCATCCCTATCTCAACAAGACAAAGGCATGGCAAAAATGACTGGTACTTCCAAGAAGGAGACTGCTCCAACTGACATCACTCTCAGAGATTCACCTCTTCGAGAATTACCTGAGTTCTCGCCTACTGAGGATGTTATGAAAATGATGTTTGAGAAAATTACCGACCTACAAGAAGAAGTTGCGCAAAGTTTAGTTGTTAATGCTGCCCGAGGGGCGCCAGATGAAATAAGGAGGCCTCCACCACTTTTTCCATCCCTAAGCTCACCATTACCTGATCACCTCCCCACTCGATCTATTATGACCACCATACCATTTACCCCAATTGACGGACACATTAGTGCCTCGTACCATACCCCACCACCACTTAACACTACCCAGATCCCCGAAACCACTCACTCTATCCCCTCTTACCTAGCATCACAAAAAACCCATCCCAGCGTCACTACACAACCAGGCATCATCTCGCTACCGACTGCCAAAATTACCCCGACCCACCGAACTCGCCGTGTTGTTTCCTTTCACACACCTGTCACCCTAGGCACCTTTTTACCCGATCAACAAATTGATCACTATGAGGAGATGGAAAAGGGTGGAAGGCCGAGCAAGAAAAACAAAGAGAAAGGTTTGAGTAGAAGATGACCACAATGTTAGAACGGTGCATAAGAACCACCCTCACTGGCACGGGCTTAAGCTATGACGATTTGTGTGTGCATATAAATTTGGATTTACCTAAAGGCTTTAAGGTGCTGCGTTTTGAGTTATTTAATGGGGCATATAATATAAAAGCATATCTACGGTCCTACTGTGACCAATTGGTCGGCGTCTGAGACAACCAAGCACTCATTTTGAGGTTGTTCAGCCAAAGTTTCACAGGAGAAGACTCCGAGTGGTTCATGGTGCAGGACGTACGCCGCTGGATCACATGGGAAGACATGGCTACGACCTTCATGGAAAGATTCTGCTTTAACATGGAAATGATACTTGATAGGTACTATTTGGAAAAGGTCAAACAGAATCCACTGAGAACTTCCGTGAGTATGCAAGTTGGTCGAGAACAGTAGCTGTCCGGGTACAACCGCTAATAGGCGAGGAAGAATTAGTGTCTGTCTTCATTCGTTCGCAAGAAACGGGCTTTTATGACAGAATGATTTCAATGGCCGGAGACCATTCTCGAAACTGGTCAAAATAGGAGAGGCCATAGAAGATGGTCTCAAAATAGGTCGAATCATAAGTATGATCGGAAAGTCCACTGGGTCAAGCTCAACCGGGTTTATAAGAAAGAAGAAGGAAGATGTGGCAAGCATATCGCACACTCCAAGCCCAAAACCCAAAAGGAGGGAAGAATTCCCGATGGAAGTTTATGCTTCATCTCCCCTAAATACTTACATACCCACTCCTTCCAATACGGTGCCTATATATTACACGCAACCGACCTTCCAATCACCCCCCCCCCCTAAATTACCGAACACTAAAAAATACCTTCTAATCACCTCCCCCGAATTATCAAGCTCCACAGCCAAATTATGAAACTCCCCCACCCGCTTGCCGTCCTCCACAAAATAATCAACCCAATACCTACAAAAATCAGCCACCACCAAATACGTATAATACGCCGCGTCAGACCTTCGAAAAGAAGCATGCTCGCTTGTTCACTCTATTAAGGCAATCACAGACTGATTTGTTCAAAAGATTGAGCGCGGTCGGGATGATCCAAACGCTTCCCCCAAAGGCCGTTGACCCAAAGAATCGATTTTTACCGAGCTGACCAGACGTGTGCCTACCATTCTAATGGCATAGAACATAGTACTGAAGATTGCATTAATCTCAACTACAAGATACAAGACATGATTGACAGGAAGGAGATCGTACTGCAAATAGCTCCTCCTAATGCGAACACCAATTCCCTATCAAACCATGGCAACAACGTGATTCATATGATAGAAAGAGAAGAGGACTGGGTCGCAGGCAGGCCCACAATCCGAGAATCTATGAAAGAACTTGAGCGCACAGTGGTGTAGCTTTCTCTACAAGAACGCCCACAATTCAAAGTATTAATCCCTGCGCCAGCATGTGGCCCAAGTAACCCCCGCACTGCTTTGGAAAGAATTTATTGTCCAAGTCGTTGTCGCCCATGGAATTATGAGATTGGGAAGGTGCTATACTCCTAAAGATCTAGCCCAACGAGCACCCCGAAGAGAGGGAAATCACCAAAGGGCAATCACTAAGGGAGAAACTGAAGATTTCTGGCGCTAAATACAACCCAAAGAATACTCCATTGTGGAGCACCTAAAGAAAACATCGGCCCATATCTCAGTGCTAGCACTTTTACAAAGTTCACCCAGTACCGCTTGGCTCTAATGAAGGTGTTGGTGGAAGCCCACATCCCAACTGAGACGAGTAGTGACAATCTGGCCGAATATTCGCCCATATTATGGAGGAACATCAAATTACCTTCACGGAAAGAGAGTTTCCTAAAGAAAGAACGGATCACAACAAAGCACCGGACAACATTTTCATATGCCGTAACAAAGTAGTGACTCATGTACTGATTGATAATGGGGCAGGGCTCAATATTTTTTTTGAGTCTACTCTGGTTCAGCTGGATATGACCTTGGAAAGGTTTGTCAGAGCCACACTAATATAAGAGCGCTTGACGGAGGCCGATGTGATGCCACCGGAGCAATTGACCTGGACATTCAAATAGGTCCAGCAGAGTTCATTACTGAGTTTCAGGTTATGGAAAAACCTTCCAACCACAATTTACTCTTGGGGAAGCCATGGATCCATATGGCAGGAGCAGTACCATCTTCACTTCACCAGTATCTGAAATTCGTCTGGGAAGGACAAGAGGTGATAATCCATGCAGAAGCAAGCATGCAAAATTACCCGAATATTCCGTCCCTGTCATCAAAGCGGCACCTAAAGGAACGAATTTCCATGTAATGGAACTCGTGGGGGCTGCCCACAAAATAGAATCCCCTGAGACTCATATGCCGAAAGTATATAAGATGATTGCTTTAACTATGCTCTTGAACGGGTTCGAACGCGGGAAAGGTCTGGGAAAGAATTTGCACGGCATCACTGAGCCAATTCCGATTCCCCAAGAAAAGTTTCGTTTCGGACTGGGATATGACCCATCTGAAGATGAGATACCTACCAAGAAGAGGAAAGAGGTTACGGATTGCCGACCCATTCCAAACCTGTACCGGTCATTTCCTAACCGAATGCCTATGCCGAGTGATGCTAACATTGAAGAAGGGATAAGGATGATATACCGAGAAGAAACTTTCTCAGTAATATTAGAATAATATGCAGAAGCACCCACCATCAGAGATGTAGATCCGGGCGAGCAACTGTCCAATTGGACCTCTACCCCGCTACTGGCTATTCGGTAGAGAAACATGAATTTATTTTGAAAATAGGGAGAATCGGTTGAGGCCCAATTACTCACTTTTTATCACTTTATGTACCACGTAATGTTTTCAAAAAAGAAAGTGGCTTGATGTTGATCCAAGCTAGGACCATAGTTTGTACTTTTATTTATCTAAATCAACGAAAGCCTCGGTTTAATCAAAACAATTTTATTTATTTATTATGCATTCATGTTTTATACTAACATACTTTGCTTGAATTTTTAGTAATAAAAATGATAAAATAACCCTAAATGTTATGACATGTTGCGAAACGAATGAGTCGGGCAGTATAGAGGAAGAAGAGTACGAGGAATACGATGAGACCACAATGTTACCCGAGGGTCTCGTGGAAGAGGTAGAGCAGTTAGAGAGTGAGCAAAAACAAAATATAGATGAAACAGAAGTCATAAATCTAGGTGACGAAGAGAATGTCAATGAAACAAGGATAAGTGCACACCTAGAGCCACCTTTAAGAGAAGAATTGATAAACTTACTGAAGGAGTATGTGGCTATCTTCATATGGTCATACGCTGACATGCCAGGGCTAAGTACAAGCGTTATATCCCATAAGTTGCCTATCAATGTGGGTTTCGCTATTGTGAAACAGAAAACTCGACAATTCAAGGAAGACCTTAGTATCCGCATCAAGAATGAGGTAGAAAAGCAAATCAAGTTCGTTGTAGTAGAAGTAACCTCATACCCCACTTGGTTGGTCAACATAGTGCCAGTACCTAAAAAGGATGGAAAGATAAGAATCTGTGTAGATTACCGAGATCTCAACAAGGCCAGTCCGAAGGATAATTTTCCACCACCGAACATCCACATACTCGCAGATAATTATGCCAAATATGAGCTACACTCATTTGTGGATTATTTCGCCAGCTATCATCAAAACCTAATGGATAGAGAGGATGCATGTAAAATAGCCTTCATCAATCCATGGGGAGTGTACCATTAGAGACGGATGCCTTTCGGCCTCAAAAATGCCGGCGCGACCTACATGAGAGCCATGACTACCATTTTTTACGACAAGATTCATAAAGAGATTGAAGTATACATGGACGATATCATTATCAAGTCAAAGGGAAGCTCAGAGCATACTACCCATCTAAGGAAATTCTTCGATAGGCTCCGAAAGTTCAACTTGAAGTTGATCCCGGCTAAATGTGCATTTGGGGTACCGGTCGAAAAATTACTAAGTTCATAGTAAGCCAAAGGGGCATAGAACTAGACCTAACAAAGATCAAAGAAATCCAAGAATTACCTCCTCCCAAAATCAAAAAAGACGTCATGAGTTTCCTGGGAAGGTTAAATTACATTAGATGATTCATAACTCAATCCACCATCATTGTGGAGCCCATCCTCAAGCTTTTGAATAAAGACGCTCCCACAAAATGAACAGAGGAGTGCCAAGAGGCATTTGATACTATCATGAGATACTTTTCCAATCCTCCAGTTTTAGTACCACCAAGGCCGGGAGCCCACTGTTGCTATACTTATCGGTTGCTGAAAATGCCTTCGGTTGCATGTTAGGACAACACGATGAAGAAGGGAAAAAGGAACGTGCCATTAACTATCTAAGCAAAAAGTTCACCGCCTGTGAGGCAAGATATACGCTAGTGGAGAAAACCTGCTGTGCTTTAACTTAGGTGACCCAGAAATTGAGGCATTACTATTGTTCGTGCACCACTCACCTCATATCCAAGATGGATCCATTGAGGTACATATTGTACCAGCCCATGCCCATTAGAAAATTGGCCAAATGGAAAATGATGTTCAGTGAATTTGACATTGTATACATAGCCCAAAAGGCCGTCAAAGGACAAGCCTTGGCTGGCCAGCTGAAAGCTCAGTGGATGAAGAGCTCGAACCCCTCCGCACTCATTTCCCAGGTGAAGGGGTATTGACCATAGAAGAGGAAGTGGTGGAACCATACGCAGACTGGAGATTGTTCTTCGATAGAGCGATCAACTACAAGGGTTCTGGAATAGGAGCAGTTTTAATATCAGAAAATGGGCAACATTACCCAATGGTCGTGAAGCTCAAATTTCATTGTACTAACAACATGGCTAAATACGAGCCTTGCATTCTAGGTCTCAGGATGGCACTGGATATGGACATCAACCGAATCGGATATGCGTGGAAAATATCCTCTGCTTTTCGCCGAGTTAGGTAACTTTTCCTAGATTCCTCATCCATTGTGCGTTTGGGGATGACCAGTGTTTTGATTGATATCTGGTGTAACAAACCTCCCGATATAACCTTCCCAAGGGTAGAACGAGCTAATAGAAACTCGATTATATACGTCTAAGAACTGAAACCTTGTCTTGTGTTATGATTTTGTTTGTTTGTGTTTAGTCCATTGGGGGTTGCATAGGGAATTTGAACTCCGTTGGGAATTCTGGGGCCTTGGGTGAGTTCGTATGGTGTTTTTATGTCTATGTGTATGTTTGTGAGGCCTCGGATGAGATATTGGGTGGTAGAGTTGAAAATCTATGGAATTAGCGAGCATACTGGTTCAGCAGCACCACTGTAATGTAAGAAGTATCGCTGCAGCGGCCAACTTTTCGCCACAGCGGTTGATCGATTTTCCTTGTGTTCGCTATGGCGGGCACTGGACAGCTATGGCGATGTCGCTATAGCAGGATCAGGCCTGCCATGATGAAGGACAGGTTTAGTGTGGTCTGCTATAACGGGCCGCAATAAAAATTTTATCGCCGCAGCGGTCGACGTGAATAGATGTTAGCTTTTAAACACTTAGTTCTGAACTCTTTATTCATAAAACTCCAAAACAGTTCCCCACAAGCACCTAAGGGAAAAACCCCAAGCTAGGGCAAAAATATCCTTGAGAAGTAAGTCTCAACCATTACGTTATCATCTTCATGATTATCATCCCGTTTATGGGTCTATAACGGTGAATTAAAAATAGCAACCCTAGAACCTAATAGACCTTCGATAGTTGATGGGTTATGATTGTTATCATGTGTTTATCATCTAATGGCTTGGGTTATCACCTTTTAATAAAGAATTGTACCATTAGTGTCATGAACTAAGTAAATTGAGACTTAGGATTTCGTAAAAATGGTAGCTTGACCATGGAAACTGCTTGTAATAGATGTTTTGATTGAATAGCCTTAAAAATTGATAATTAGTGGTTGCTAAGGCAAAATTTAGGTAGATTTACACCTATAAATCATTCACCCATTGGAATGGGGCTAAACAGACGGGTGTTCTTTAATTTATTTTGTGATTAGAGTAATTATGGCTTATTGAGCATTCTAATTGCTAGACTTTGAGTGTTCCGAGGCTCTACAGAAGGGAAAGGTTGTAGCGGAGTAATCTGTATTGTTCCAGCTCTGCATTTGAGGTAGGTTACAGTCTACTTGAGTTAGATTTTGATTAGTTGATTGTATGTGTTATGAAATTGATAGGAGAAAGCACGTCTAGTCTTCAAATATGATCTGTGTGGTTGAATTCCAATATGTTATTGATTGAGTGATTATGTGGGCTTCGTTCCACTATTCATTGTGTTGGAACTTACAGGTTGATGTGGTTGTGATGAGAAGTTAATATGATCTTCTTGGTGGAATTGAGATACAAATGATAATTTGATTATTGAAAATAACGTGACACTAGATACGTATATATATAACTATATGAAAAGGCTCATTTGACCGGGGATGAGGACGAGGCCTAGATATGAACAGGCATATTTGACCGGGGGTGAGGATGTGGCCTACTTATGAGCTCGAGTCCGAGGAGTGAGTCCGGAACGAGTGGTACATGGACACCATAGGTCCCCTGATGGTCATGACTACTGATCAATGACATCAGTTAGCATATGTGTACAGCACATTATAGTTATTGTTGGTAGACTTATTTTCGTTGCTTGCTTCCGGTGATTGAATCTTAATATCATTGGGTTACTTGATGGTTAGTATCCTTGGTTGTCTTTTTTATTGGGTTAATTGATTATGTGTTATTGGCTGGCCTGTCTATTTTATTGATTTTATGATGTATGCATGATACTAATCTTAGTCGGCCTATGATATCTACCGGTACATAGTGTTTGTACTGATACTACCTTGCTGCATTCTTTTCAGTGCATATTGTTATCTAGAGACTGCTACCCGACCTCGTATTTAGCATTGAGGCCGTTTGCTGACAGATTTAGGGTAAGACCCGAAGATCTTCTTTTATGATGTCTTTTTCTATTCCATACATTGTTGGTTATTTATCTAGACAGCTTACATTCTCTAGACATGTTTTGGATTAGTGTCCTTGTATGGCCACTTTCGAATTTTGGGGTTGTAATAGTTATGACTTCCGTATTTACTTCATTATTTTATGGCATGACTTAATTTGATTTATCTTGTGCCTGATTGTTTAATAACGGACTGGATTGGTTAATATAAAAATGAACTTGAATAAATAGATGGCTTACGTGTTGGGTCGCCCACTAGGAGTTAGGATAGGTGCCAGTCATGGCAGGTTGGGTCGTGACAGAGTTGGTATCAGAGCTTTAGGTTCATCGATCTCATCGTACAAGGACATGTCTAGTAGAGTCTTGCGGATTGGTATGGAGACGTCTGTACTTATCTTAGAGAGGCTACCAGACACTAGGAAAATTCTCTTTTCTTTCTTTCTTTCTTTCTTTCTATCTATCGTTCTACTTTATTCCAATTAGTATCTGGATGATTCAAATTGGTATCTGACTATCCTTCATTCTCTCGCTGATAGTAAGAACATGCACAGAAGTAGCCAGAGGCAGATATGGAGGTAAAGGAGCAGGTAGAGGGGCGGCACCGCCCCCAGCAGTTTATCATGTGCCTCCGGTGGCTCCTAATGAGGCCGTGGGAGATGAAGTTGCACCAGCTCAGCCAGCGGCAGTACTAGTTCCGCTAGGGGCTGCAGCTGCTTTTGGTATACCAGATGCGATGGTGCAAGTGCTGAATTGGTTACATTCATTAGCACAGACCGGGGCTATATCGATCGACCCAGCAGGTAGGGGCACAGGGATAGTAGCCCCAAGTCCAGATATAGTTCAGGCTCCGGGAGTTTAGCATGTCGCAGCAGTGGCACCTCGATTGGATGAAGTTCTGGGTTTTCTGGCTTTTTCGAGAACAATTGCAGGGCCGGTGATGACTGGTGAAGGGCGTGATTTATTTTGGAGGTTCACTAAAATGAAGCCTCCGATTTTCTAAGCTACTGAGTCAGAGGATGCGTAAGAGTTCATTACAGATTGTCACGAGAGACTCCGCAAGATAGGAATTGTGACAAGTATGGAGTTGAGTTTGTGACGTTCCAGTTCTTGGGTGATGCCAAGTTATGGTGGAGGGCATGTGTGGAGTGCAGGCCAGCTGGGTCACCTCCATTGACTTGGGTTTAGCTCTATTCAGTGTTCCTAGATAAGTATGTCCCGCATACTCTGAGGTATAGAAGGAAAGATGCGTTTGCTAATATTGATCAACGGAAGAGCCTAAACGACACAATAATAACACTTGAACACGCCAGGTTCAACATTAGCCTCCAACAGTTTATAAAATAAAGGTAAACAAATCATACATATATGAATTAAACCAGCGAAAGTATTTATAATTTAAATAATTCAACCAAAACATGATAGTGTGCCCGAAAGAGTTAAACAACAACTCTTCTTTTACCCACATTCGATTGTATACTAAGGAGCTTCTAAGAATAAGGAATAAATGTCTTATTCATCGAGACGCAGCCCGAAAACTAATATAAATAATTGGAATAAAATAAATAGGGTGTCCCACGAATGAATGTGTGGGCGCACTAAATCATCAGCAACCGCAAGTCCTTCCTAAACGCCCAGAGTATCAAGAACCTACTTTTCTCCGTTACCTAATATACCATCAAAAATAGAGTGCCTCGGGGACAATCAGTAATAAGAAAATAGAGTACATAATACATAAATATATCAGTCTTGAAGATCATGTGAAACCAATGTAAGGACAGTTATTCAGTTTGTGTATCTCAATAAGCATTATCAAAACCGATTATAAGGCCTCTTGTCAAGGTACAACTTCAAATATGCCTTTCAATTGATCATAATTAATGACAACAAATCCATGAGAAAATAAGAATATCACACATGCCAATACAGGCCCAAGAATCAAGCACATTGAAGGCGTGACCGTAGAGGTTCCCTTATCACAGCGCGCCACACCATAATATGAAATTCTCGGTGGCTATCCTTCCTCCCGAATAGCTAGGCCTTTACCGCACTCCGGGTAGCGAACCCGATAGTGGACACTCTTCCTCCTGAATGGCTAGGAAATTACCACACTAGGATCCATAGTGGCTACCCTTCCTCCCGAGTAGCTAGGCCAAACACAACAACAAAGTTCATAGCATAGAAGCCGATTCACAATTTGTCTCAAGGTATGTCACACCATCAATCAACATTAAGGATCATTATGCCATATCGTAAAGATAAATCATTTCAATGAATGTCTTGAAAACATTTACACTTCTTTAACCAAGATTTCAGTGTCATAATTCATCATGAAAACATTAATACCAATCCTTAGCCATCATTATTGATTATCTCTTATAGAGGAAAAACGATTATGATTCCATATACGCATATAAAGGATAATACAATCAAGGTTTAATGTGGGCTTGTCCCCTCACGCACACCAACCATAATCAAAGCAAGGAATTAGGGTTTTGCATGAGAAATTCACCTCTTTATTCAATAAATAACGTTTGAGAAGAAAACATATATCCATGATGAGGTTTTTAAAAGAGAGACATACAAATTACCTTTATATTCAAAAAGGATTTTATTTTTAAAGAGACACACCTTAATTACGCTATTAACAGTTCAACAAATAACTTTCCCAAAAGAGAATCACCCAAACCCTAGCTTGAATTCTCTTAAATTAGATTATGCAGTTACTCCCTTGAATTTGGAGGTTGTGAGAAGTAATTTTCGTACTTAGGGTTTTTGAACAGTTGAAAAGTGATAAAATTAACTGAACCCACGCTTTTATAGTTTTTGGTCAACGCGGGAGAAGTACATCCTAAAAGGACGGGACGTACTTCCAAGTATGGGCCATTCTTTCAGGCCGTACTTCAAAGAATTTTACAGTGAACAATTGTTGAGACACGGGGAAAGGACGGGCAGAAAGGACGTCCAGTCCTTTGAAGTACGGGCCGTACTTCTAGGCCATATTTTCCGTAAAATTTCCAAAAAGTATAGATTGTTGCAGATCAACGGACGTGCACAGAGTACGGGTTGTACTTTGAAGCACGGGCCAGACTTTTGTCGTAAAATCCCCCAATTACCGTTGAAATGGGATTTTCATCCCAACACTCCCCGATTTGATTTCTAAGTCCTGAATTGGAACACAACCTAACTTATAAGGTTCAAAATTGTTATAGCCCGTATTTTGTACGTTCGGATATTTCAAGGTAGTCGTGGGAAGTTCAGGGCAAGACTATTTTTAAAAATTATTTTAATGTGCAAGTTGTTTATTAGTATGGAAATATTGAGAAAGGCTAAGGGTAAAAAGGGAAATTCACAAAGTAGTTCATGGTAATATTGTGGAAGGCTAGGGGCAAAACGGGAATTTCACAAAGAACTCAAGAAAGTTCTTAAAGGGCCATGTGGCCGTCCAAGTGGGGTGGGCTTGGGCCCACATGGATGAATTATGTGTGCATATATATATGACTTATTAGTCATATTTCTCACCACAAATTCAAGAAGCTTGGAGAAGAAAAAAAGAAAGAAAAATAAGAAGAGGGTGTTCGGCCGTGGCACCAAAAATTTGGACCATGGAAATTGATCAAGAAAAATTATTTTCTCCTAGTATTCCAACTAATTTGAAGGCCCTAATTAACGTGGGGAGGTTGTTGAAGCAAGCAAACCATTCATTTGTGCAAATCCCAACCCTAGCCGAGCAAGAGAATGGATGGAAGAAGGTAAGGTTTAATCCTGTCTCTTATGTGTTACGAATGATTTGTGGATGTTGTGGTATGTAGAAATGGATGAAATTCATGAAATATGTGTGTGTAGGGATGTGGCCGAATAGGGGTTGAATTGGTGAGATGTGATGAATTGATTTTACTTAGTATTTTAATTGTTGTTGTGGTAGATTCTATGATGTAAAATGAGGATTTAGTGGTTTGAAATGAAGTGGAAATCGTTTGTGGATTGTTGAAGAAGTTAATGTGATATTAGTATGGTTTCTTATATTGTATGAATGATATTGTTAATGTGTAGGTTGTAAATATAATTCATGAATTTGGAAGGGAGACATGTGTTGGAAGATTGTAAGTTGGGTTGTTGTGATTGAATTTGAAAGAAGGAAATGTGTTGTTATCGTTCTTGTTGAATTTGGAAGGTTTCGGGTGAAGTGGCATGTTGGTTGGGTTGTTTGAACATTATGTGAATTGTTTGAAAGTTCTTGAACCATGTTAGAATATATTTTGGATTGATTGTTGAAGTTGTTAGTATGATTGTTGGTATTGTTGTTGATAGCTTGGCCGAGTTGAATTCTCGGATTGATATCGATAAATTGGTCGAGTTAGGTTCTCGGGGATGGTGTATTTACAGGGGAAATGCTGCCGAAATTTTGGCAGATCATAAGTGGATTTATTTGAAAGACTAAGACAAGTGTGTGTGTGACGATGAGTTTAATGATTGTGTAAATCTTCTTAAATGTAGATAGCAAGCTTGGACAAATAAGCGTAGCTAATAGGACGTGGAGCAGGTATGTAAGGCTTACCCTTTCTTTCTTTCTTTTGGCATGATCCATATGAAATAAGTAGACGATATATATGTATGACTTCAAAACGATTCCTATTCTTAGAGCCACTAGGATGGCCAACGTTCTTGATTTCCATAAGCTGTTTCATATGGTTTGATACGTATCTATGATGTCCGAAGTTCGGTTGATATGTTTCCGAATGACATTCGAGAGATAATTGATATGACTAATGTCTTGAATTTCAAATGCTAGCACGTTCGATTATTCCATTGAGTCTTTGATATATTTTGATACGTACATATAGTTCCAAAAGCTCTATCTGATTTGATCCATAACGATATTCGAAAGGTACCTAACATGACTGTTGCTTTGATTTTCCAAAAATGGCTTCTGAAACGTTCGTAGAAAGTTCTGTACTTCAAACGCTCATAACTTTCTTATACTAAATCAGATTGGCCCGAAACTTGTTTCTAAGCCTTTAGATGTCGGTAAGTATACTTGTCCATCAAATATTAGAATTGATTTATATGCATATGGTCTCTCACTACTCTGCTCGTGCATACTATTGTTATATCATTCGCTGAGTCCCGGGCCGGTTATGTCATTGTGCGCACTATGTTATACGCAACAATATATATATATATATATATATATATATATATATATATATATATATATATATATATATATATATATATATATATATATATATATATATATATGGATCGGGCTGCACGTTCCGCAGCAATACAATATATATATATGGATCGGGCTGCACGTTCCGCAGCAATATAATATATGGATAAATGGATCGGGCTGCACGTTCTGCAGCAATATAATATATGGATAAATGGATCGGGCTGCACGTTCCGCAGCAATATAATATATATAAATGGATCGGGCTGCACGTTCCGCAGCAATATAATATATATAAATGGATCGGGCTGCATATTCCGCAGCAATATAATATATATATATGGATCGGGCTGCACGTTCCGCAGCACTAAGCATGCATGGTACCGCCAAAAGGCATTCATATGTACAGGTTGCTCTTTTATCTTACGGTATGCCCTATATGTCCATTCTGTTATTATTCATACTTTACATCCCTCACAATGTTACTATTCATGCCTTACATACTCAGTACATTGCTCATACTGACCCCCTTTCTTCGGGGGCTGCGTTTCATGCCGCGCAGGTACACCCAGATGAGTAGAAGCCATTATAGAAGATGTTGCAGCGGAGTTGGCAAGCTCCATTTGCCCTGGAGTGTTGCCGGGTCAGAGTATTATGCTATGATGTCTTGTCCCGAGTTAGAGACTTTGCAAACAGAGTCGTGGGTATAGGATGTCAGTTTTGTAAGCAGCTCCATCAGCCGATGCGTCTTATTGTATTATGATTACAGATTATACTTGATCTGAGTACGATGAAAGAAAAGTTTCTGAAGGCTTTACTATGTATTTCATTCTTATTTGATTAAAAGGTCCAAAGAGATTATGTATGTAATAAGAGTCAGCGGGTTCGCTCGGCTCCGAATATGGGGTCGGGTGCCCATCACACCATAGTAAGATCAGGGTGTGACAAAGTGGTATCAGAGCAGGTCGTCCTAGGGGGTTGTCTGCAAAGTCGTGTCCAGTAGAGTCCTGTTTATGGGTGTGAAGCCGGCTACATTTATAAACAGGAGGCTGCAGGCATCTAGGGATTGTTGACCTTCTTTCTGTCCAAGATCATGCGATAGAGCCAAGTCACGGGAAATGAGATTCCTTATATAATCCTTACATACAACGGAAGAAGGTAAGTGATGAAATGGAAAGTTATAGAAGTAAGTCTTGATATATTTGTTCTGTTACCTAGAATTGGAAGCTCTTGGTGGCTGGAATGTGTCATATAGCCGTTTGTTCTGTGAGGTATTGTCGATATTTGCTGCGTACAGATTTTGAATAGTAAGAATGGTAAAGACGATTCTGCCAGAAATCTTTCAAAATCAGGTCATTCAACTAGGTACACCTAACGGGAAGAAGCATGGAAAGGAAATATTGTAAAGAGACAATAAGTGGGATGTGATATTTTAGAGGAGCTATGGATTTGGGCATGACATGAAGAATAATAGCGAGAAGGACGATTAGCAGTCTGAAGGATTGCAATGGATAATATTCGAGGCTTAGTAGGAACAAGGTCTGTTAGAGGATTCAGGGAAAGTCGACAATTAGTTTTGCGGTAGATTATCATATAAAGATGGTGAATAGGAATCTGAACAGGCTGATACCCGAAGTATTCATAAGTAACGGCGACGAAGGTATATTCGTTACCATCGGGAATCTAGAAATCTAGGACGAAGGGTAGTTATACACATAAGTGAAGGGTGAATATTGGGGATTGAAAAGGGCAAAACAGTAATTGTAAAAGAAAGGACGTGTTACGAAAATGTCTCGGAATCTGTAAGACTTCGACTTGATCCAGATCATGTGATAAAGGTCATGCGAGGAAGTGGACGCTATTATATCAACATTAAGGCACCGGATTCCATCGAAGTTTCGAGGTTAAGCGTGCTAAGGTGGGAGAAATCTTAGGATGGGTGACCCCCTGGGAAGTGCGCAAGAAATTCTATAGATTTAGACATAAGAGACAAATGAAAAGTTAAAGTAGCCTAAGGGAAACTAGAGTATATGGGATAGTTGGAGACCTTGAGAGGTCGCGTAGGGCGAGGCAGACTAGACTGGTGAATAGACAGAGAGTGCATCACAGCTCTGGAATTAGGATAGGCTTGAATAGCGTTTGGAAGTATTTTGTGGGCTAGTTGATAGTAATTATATATATATATGAATGCGTACGATATCCCACATGAGGATGTATTGGTGGGAATGTGATGTGTGTGTCTCAGCAACCGGCGTTACGGTATGGACGGCCTCAATCGAGTAAGGGTACCGAAGTTCAAGTGACAACAAAAATAAATGGTACAAGTGTTACAAGGTAAGCTGATGTCATTTTCACTACAGGTTAAGATTGGAAAATTCTAATACTACGATATTTGGAAAAGAAGGAATGTGAGTAAATGGAAGGCAAGGAGATCAAAATGTCAGAAAAAGGTGAAAGGTAAGAAATCCCGGTAGAGGAAACCCCGAGAGAAATTACCGGCAAAACATGAGACTACTTGGGTAAAGACTCAAAGATAGGCACGTGAAAAGAATAAAGTGTGGTAATATAGAACAAAAGAGGAATGTGTGAGGTTCGAGAACCAATTTCAATAAGGGGGCTAAAGGAATAATGACTAGGACAGGGAGATGTGAAGTAAGACAAAGAATGCTTAGGCCTTGCGATGATGTTAAGGTGAGAAGTATATAAAGGGATAAATGTATGGTAAAATTAACACGGTTGCCTCGGACATGGAAGAGCTTTGCAAAGGATAATTTAAGAATAGAACGAAATTGTGCGTTTAAAGTAAAAATTCACGAACTTTAGAGCCGATGCCACAAATGGCAAAGGAAGAGAGGTGCTCGAGTAGGAAGAAACCCAAGAAAGGTTAAGGATGGAAGTAGAAAAGGTATATCTAACGGATTAGTCGAAGGAAATGGAGAACATTTGGGAGAAAAATAATTGGAAATCTTTAACCATAGGAGTAAGAAGGATACCTTAACGAGTTAGCGGTAGGAATCCGATTACGCATTAAAGAAATAACAAGAACGATGGATCGACACTGTTGATTGGGAAATTAACGGTATGGAATGAGGATTCATGTGAGGTCTGGGAGATTTGATCTCAGAGGAAATGAAATGAAATGCAAGAAACGTGCAGGGGAGACCGCTTGGTCATAGCATCATAAATACAGTTAAGGGTTCAACGATCAAGAATAAAGAGAGTGTAAGCGGTAAGAATTCTATGCTAATAGAAAAGGTGGCAGGATGCTCGAGACAACATAGGTGCACAACTGTAACACTAACGCATAGTTAAGAAGACTTACGAGTATGTGAATTAAATGGGTGAAAAGATTAATAGTGGATGAAAGAGTATGGGAATGTGGACAAAATGATGATATAGACAGAAAGTAAAATAAAAACTTATGGTAAGAAGTTTCGATATGTTATGCACAAAGTTGGAAAGAAAGATGAGGAGTAAGGTATAAACGAAGACTTCACAAAAGGACTGTTGGCGTATAAGGAGCCCCTTAAAAAGGGAGGGGGGGGAGAATATATTATATCAGACTCTAAAGGAATCGCAACATTTTCAGGCTCCAGAGGAGGAAAATTTATTAGCTCGGGGCCGGAGTTCCAAACATATCGGCATATAGAGAGAATACAAGAAAGGAATAGAAACGAGTTGACAATGAGTGCACTGTGAGGCCGACATGAATGGAGAAAAATGATAAGATTCAAAGGATATTTCGGACGAGAACGACTATTATAACGAAAGTATCAACGATTGGTAGTTTGGAAATTTTTGAAGGAAAGAAAGGACGCAGTGCCTATGAATGAAATAAAAGAGTTCATCGGATACTAAAAAATAGTTCATGGACCATTAATTATACGGAACATGAGAATATACGCTATGAAATTATATGAACCATCGACGTGAAGCGATGCTCGATCATGTTGGTAAGAAATTCACACCGGAGAGCCAATAAGGAATAACGATGGACGAAACGAGCGCCTATACGAAGAAAGCAAAGACAAGTATACATGTGTCGAGAAATGTGAGGGAAGGAAGTAAATAAAAAGTTGTAGCAAGAACTCAAGATGTTGCGAACTAAGAAGATAAGTGAACTCGGATCATCAGTTACCATAAGAGTAATTGGACTGCAATACTGTAGATAAATAAGAGCAAGGAACATCCTGTGGCCATATTGGATCGTTAAGTGAAGATTGCGTACCAAAGACATGGCTTCTGTTAAGGTGTGGTGACGAAACAATCACAGAAAAGAAATGACCTGGGAAGGACAAGGATAATAAGTTGGCGCAGTGAATTAGAAAAAAACCCATGACACAGAATGAGGACTCATGTAAAGACCGAGGAGTTCGATTATAAAGGAAATAGGGTGAAAGATAAGGAATGAGCATGAATAAAAGGACAACTATAAAAAGGGACCCTCCCGAAGTATTATGACACCTTATGAGGGTAGTTGAACATTCGAGGACGAATGTTCTAAAGGGGGGGGGGGGGGGGGGGGGGGGGAGGATGTTATAGCCCGTATTTTATACGTTCGGATATTTCAAGGTAGTCGTGGGAAGTTAAGGGCAAGACTATTTTTCAAAATTATTTTAATGTGCAAGTTGTTTATTAGTATGGAAATATTGAGAAAGGCTAAGGGTAAAAAGGAAAATTCACAAAGTAGTTCATGGTAATATTGTGGAAGGCTAGGGGCAAAACGGAAATTTCACAAAGAATTCAAGAAAGTTCTTGAAGGGCCATGTGGCCGTCCAAGTGGGGTGGGCTTGGGACCACATGGATGAATTATGTGTGCATATATATATGACTTATTAGTCATATTTCTCACCACAAATTCGAGAAGCTTGGAGAAGAAAAAAAGAAAGAAAAAGAATAAGAGGGTGTTCGGCCATGGCACCAAAAATTTGGACCATGAAAATTGATCAAGAAAAATTATTTTCTCCTAGTATTCCAACTAATTTGAAGGCCCTAATTAACGTGGGGAGGTTGTTGAAGCAAGAAAACCATTCATTTGTGCAAATCCCTGTTATAACCCGTATTTGGTACGTTCGGATATTTCGAGGCAGTCGTAAGTTAAGGACAAGACCATTCTCAAAAACTATTTTAATATACAAGATGTTTATGAATATTATTTATGAACATTATTAGTATGGAAATGTTGAGAAAGGCTAAGGGTAGAAAGGGAAATTTGTAAAAATGGTTCATGGTAATATTGTGGAAAGGCTAGGGGCAAAATGGGAATTTCACAACAATTCAAGAAACTTCTTGAAAGGGCCATTATGGCCGTGTGATTGAAGTTGTGGGACCCACCCCATGGCCATGTGTTCATATTTTAATTGTAGGAGCTTTGTATATATATGCATAAGTGGCAAGAAAGAAGACATAATTATCATACTAACTCTAGAACCTTGGAGAGAACAAAAAAAAAAAAAAAAGAAGAAGAAAGAAAGAGAAGGGACATTCGGCCATGGTCCCAAAAAAATATGTCCATGAAATTGACCAAGAAAAATTATTTACTTTTAGTATTCCAAGCAAGTTGAAGGCCCTAATTAACATGGAGTGGTTGTTGGAACAAGAAAACCATTCATTCTTGCAAGGCACAACTCTAGCCAAGTTGAAGAACTAAGTGGAAAAGGTAAGGTTTGATCCTCTTTTATATGTTGTGGATGGTTTGTATATGTGTAGAGTGAAGAAATGGATGAAATTCATGAAAATATGGAAGTTGTGTTGTGGTCGTGTATGTGTTGGTGTTGGCCGTGTATGTATTGTGTTGTGTAGAACAAATGAAATCATTTTATTTAGTAGTTTGATTGTTGTGGTTGTGAATTCCATGACGAAAATGAAGGTTGGATAATTTGAAATGAAGTTGTAATCATTGAGAAACTATTGGAGGAATGAATGTGATTCTAATATGGTTTCTTGTGATTATAAGAATAGCTGCTAATGTATAGATTATTAGTGTAGTTTATGAAATTGAGAGAAGGAAATGTGTTGTTAGTGTTCTTGTCGAATTTGGAAAGTTTCGGGTGAAGTAATATGTTGATTGGGCTGTTGGAATATTATGTGAATTGTTTGAAGTATTCTTGGATCATGTTAGAAATATTTCGGATTAATACTTGAATGTGGGATCATTGGTATTGGTTTGATTTCATGTGATTGAATTGAGTATAAATGAAATGTCGTCGGATTGTGTAGAAAGAATTGTTAATGTTAGAATGTATTTTGAAATAATTGTTGAAGTTGGAAATATGATTGGTTGTATTGTTGTTGATGATAATTTGGCCGAGTTGAATTCTCGGGTTGTTGTTGATAAAGTTGGCCGAGTTAGATTCTCGGGGATGGTGTATTTACAGGGGAAATGCTGCTGAAATTTTGGTAGAATATAAGTAAATTTATGTGAGAAACTAAGGCAAGTATATGACGACGAATCTAATGATTGTGTGAATTCTTTTGAAGGTAGACTAGCAAGCTTGGATAAATAAGCGTAGCTAATAGAACGTGGAGCAGGTATGTAAGGCTTACCTTTCTTTCTTTTGGCATGACCTTTATGAAATGAGCAAATGACGTATATGTATGATCTCAAAGTAATTCCTATTCTTAGAGCCACTAGGATGACCAATATTCTTGACTTCCTTAAGCTACTTCATATGGTTTGGACGTGTATCTATGATATTCGAAAAATCTATTTGATAAGTTCCGAATGGCATTCGAAAGACAAATTGATATAACTAAAGTTTAATTTTCAAATAATAGCACGTTTGATTATTCCCTCGAGTCTTTGATACATTTTGATACGTGCATATAGTTCCCAAGGCTCTATTTGATTTGATCCATAACAATATCCGAAAGGTTCTTGATATGATTGTTGCTTCGATTTTCCAAAAATAGCTTCTGAAACGTTCATAAAAGGTTCTGCACTTCAAACGCTCCTAACTTTCTCATACTAAGTCGGATTGACCCGAAACCCGTTTCTGAGCCTTCAGGGGTCGGTAAGTATACTTATCTATCGAGTCTTGATTTATATGCATATAGTTTCTCACTACTCTGCTCGTGCATGTGTTATTACTTCTTTCGCCGAGTCCCGGGCCGGTATGCATCGTGCGTATGGTTCGCCGGGTCCCCCGCTTGAGGGCCGGGTGCCATATATGTATTCCGGAGTTAGATGTGTTACGGTGTTATGATGTGTTTATGGTTCGCCAAACCATATATGATGTGATACGATGATGTGGTATTATGATGTGTGACGGAGATTACGGAGCAAAACTTCTGGAGTTAGATGTGTGTGGCGCCAAAGGCAGGGTGGCGCCACGTGTCCCCGGGTCCCGCAAGGGACCGGATACCGTTCTTGGCATGCATGGTTTGTGTTTCCAGTAAGTATTTTTAATACTTTGCATATCGTGCTTACTTTCTGTACTAATCGTTTGTACTATTTATTCCGTTTGTGATTCTGTTCATATTACTCCATGCTTTACATACTCAGTACATACTTCGTACTGACCCCCTTTCTTCGGGGGCTGCGTTTCATGCCACGCAGGTACACCCAGATGATGTAGAAGACTTTGCTAGGAGGTGTTTCAGCGAGATTGGCGAACTCCACTTCCTTCCGGAGTGTTGCCGAGTCAGAGCGTATATAAGTTGTGATTTCTGATTTGTGTTAGAGACTTTGCAGACAGAGTTGTGGGTACAGAACATCAGTTTTGTAGGCAGCTTCATTAGCCGATGTGACATTTTGTGATATGTTACAGATTTTATATGATTACAATTTTTGTTTTATTTGTGAACGATAGAAAGGAATTTTCTGAAAACCTTACCATGTGTTTCATGTTCATTTGATTTAAAAGTTTGAAAAGAGTATGTATGTAATAAGATTCAGAGGGTTCGCTTGGCTCCGAATATGGGGTCGGATTCCCATCACACCCTAGTAAGGTTAGGGTGTGACAAAGTGGTATCAGAGCAGGTTTGTCCTTGGGGTTGTCTGCAAAGTCGTGTCCAGTAGAGTCCTGTTTATGGTATGAAGTCGGCCACATTTATAAACAGGAGGCTACAGGGCATCTAGGGATTGTTGACCTTTTTTCTATCATAGATCGTGCGATAGAGCCAAGTTATAGGAAAATGAAATCCCATATATAAGCCTTACATACGACGGAAGGAGGTAAGTGATGATATGGAAAGTTACAGGGGTAAGTCCTGATATATTTGATCTGTTACCTGAAATTGGCAGTTTCGGATGGTTATAATGTAATATATAGCCTATGCTCTGTGAAGCCTTGTTGATATTTGTTGTGTACAGATTTTGAAAAGAAAGAATGGTATAAGAGGAACAAGGTCTGATGGAGGATTCAGAAAGTCGACAATTAATTTTGCTGCAGGTTATTATGTAAAAATGGTGAGTAGGATCCAAACAGGCTAATACCCGAGTACTTACAAGTAATGACGATGAAGGTGTAATCATTACCATCGGGACTCTGGGAATCCAGAACAGAAGGTAATTATACATGAAAATGAAAGGTGAATATTGAGGATCGAAAAGGGTAAAACGGTAATTGTAAAAGAAAGGACGTGTTACGAGAGTGTCTCGGGATCTGTAAGACCTCGACTCGCTCCAGATCATGTAATAAAAGTCGTGCAATCAAGCGGACGCGACTATATCAGCATTAAGGCACCGGATTCCATCAAAGTTTCGAGGTTAAGCGTGCTCAGGTGGGAGCAATTTTGGGATGGGTGCCCCCCTGGGAAGTATGCAAGAAATCTTAAAGATTTAGACGTAAGAGACAAATGAAAAGCTAGAGTAACATAAGGGAAAGCTAGAATATATGGAATGGTTGGAGGCCGTGAGAGGTCGTGTAGGACGAGGCAGGATAGACTGGTGAATAGACAGAGGATGCATCACAGCTCCGGGATTAGGATAGGCTTGAATAGCATCTGGAAGTACTTTGTGGGCTAGTTGATAGTAATTATATATATATGTATATATATGAATGCGTAGGATATCCCATATGTGATTGTCTCGGTGGGCATGCGTGTGTCCCAGCAACCGGCATTACGGTGTGGAAGGCCACAATTAAGAAAAGGGTACCGAAGCTTAAGTGACAACAAAAATAAATGGTGTAAGTGTTATAAGATAAGCTGATGTCATTTTCACTACAGATTAAGACTGGAGAATCTAACATAACAATATTTGGGAAAGAAGGGAAGAATGTAGGTGGAAGATGAAGAGATCAAAGTGTCGGAAAAGGGTGCTAGGTAAGAAACCTTAGGGAGTGAAGCCCCCGAGAGAAATTACCGGCAAAGTAAGAGACTATTTGGGTAAATATTCAAAGATAGGCACGTGAAAAGGGTAAAGTGCGGCAATATGGAACGGAAGAGAAATATGTGAGGTTCGAGAATCAATTTCAATAAGTGAGGCTGAAGGAATAGTGACTATGGCGAGGGATGTGAAGCAAGAAAAGAATGATTAGGCCTTGCGACGATGCTAGGAGATTTAGGTCTTTGAAAGGTATGTGAAGGAATAAGATGTGCCGCTATACTAATGTGGTTGCCTCAAAAATAGAAGGGCCTTTTTGAAAAGATGACTTAAGAGTGAAACGGAATTGCACGTATAAAGTAATATTTCACGAACTTTAGAGCTGGTGCTGCAATACCGAGAGGAAAGTATTTAGGCGTAGGGAAATTGGGAACCCCTAACCATAGGCGTAAGAAGGATACCTTAACGAGGTAGTGGTAGGAACCCAATCACACGTCAAGGAAAGAATAAGGGTGACGAGTCGATACGGCTGATTGGGAAGTTAGTGGTATAGGACAAGAATTTACGTGAGGTCTGAAAGATTTGATCTTAGCGAAAATGAAATGAAATATAAAGAATGTGCATGGAAGACCGCTCAGTTATAGTGCCATAAGTATAGTCAAAGGATTCAGTGAGCAAGGTTAGAGAAAGTGTAAACTGGAAGGAGTCTGTGCTGCGAGTAAAAGTAGCAGGACGTTCGAAAAATATGGACGCACGGCTGCAGTGCAAGCGCATAGTTAATAAGACTTACGAGTAAGCGAGCTAAATGTGCGAGAGGACTAATAGTGGATGAAAAGATATGGGAATGATGACAAGAACGATGATATCGACAGAGAATGAAAAGAAACCTCATAGTAAGAAGTTTCGAAATGTTATGCACAGAGTTGGAAAGAAAGACGAGGAATAAGGTAATTATCGTAGACGAAGGTACTCGAATACTGTTGGCATACAAGGAGCCCCTTAAAGGGGGTGGGGGGGGAGACCATATTATATTAGACTTAAAAAGGAATCACAACAATTCCAAGCACCAAGAAAGGAAATTTATTAGCTTGGGACCAGAATTCGAAACATGTCGGCACATCAAATGGATACATGGAAGAAGTAGAAACGAATGGACAATGAGTGTACCGTGTGGCCGACATGAAGGGAAAAGATGGAAGACACTTTGAGAGAATGCTTCGTGCCAACATGAACTATGATATGTTTATGCCATGATTGGGATCCCTCATACCGTGCAAATTTGTGCCGTACCTAAGTACGCAGCAACATGTTTCGGAGAGCAAAAAAAAATAATGAAGAGAGAGGCAAGAAATATTTACAAGCTAAACTCACGAAGGATAATGAAGAGGACGATAAGACTCAAAGGATATTTTGGATAACAACGACTATATAACGAAAGTATCGACAATTGGTAGTTTAAAATTTTTGAAAGAAAGGGAGGACGCAGTGCCTGTGAATGAAATAACAGAGTTCGTTGGATACTAGAGAATAGTTCATGGACCATTAATTATACGAAATATGAGAAGATACGCTATGAAATTATATGAACCATCGATGTAGAGTGATGCTCGATCATATTTATAAGGAATCCACACCGAAGAGCCAATAAGGAATAATGATGGATGAAACGAATGCCAACATAAAGAAAGGAAGGACAGGTGTACTTGTGTCAGGAAATGTGAGAGACGGGATTAAAGAAAAGCCGAAGTAAGAACTCGAAGATGTTGCGAATTAAAGAGCTAAGTGAATTTGGATCGTAAGCTACCATAAGTGTGACTGGACTGCGAAGGATGATAAATGGTAAGGAAACATTACGCATATACGGTTTTGGACAAATATTTAGAATGAGAGATTAAGAAAGAGATAGTGACAAGACATAAGGAAACAGGGGCGAAGAAAAGAGAGAACACCAAAGGCAGCTGAATATTTATAGCACGATAAGCGAGACTACAATATCGTAGACAAAATGAGAGCAAGGAACAGCCTGTGACCATATCGGATCGTCAAGTGAAGATTACGTACCAAAGATGTGGTTTTGTTAAGATATGGTAATGAAACAGTAACCAAGAAGAGATGACCTGGGAAGGACAAGGATAATAAGTTGGCGCAGCGGATTAGAAAACCTATGACATAGAATAAGGATTCATGTAAAGGTCAAAGAGTTTGATTATAAAGGAAATAGGGTGAAAGATAAGGAATGGGCGTGAAAGAAAGGACAACTATATAAAGAACCCTCCCGAAGTATTATGACACCCCATGAGGTTAGTTGAACATTCGAGGATGAATGTTCTAAAGGGGGGGGGAGGATGTTATAACCCGTATTTGGTACGTTCGGATATTTCGAGGCAGTCGTAAGTTAAGGACAAGACCATTCTCAAAAATTATTTTAATATACAAGATGTTTATGAATATTATTTATGAACATTATTAGTATGGAAATGTTGAGAAAGGCTAAGGGTAAAAGGGAAATCTGCAAAAATGGTTCATGGTAATATTGTGGAAAGGCTAGGGACAAAATGGGAATTTCACAACAATTCAAGAAACTTCTTGAAAGGGCCATTATGGCCGTGTGATTGAAGTTGTGGGCCCCACCCCATGGCCATGTGTTCATATTTTAATTGTAGAAGCATTGTATATATATGCATAAGTGGCAAGAAATAAGACATAATTATCATACTAACTCTAGAACCTTGGAGAGAACATAAAAAATAAAAAATAAAAAAAAAGAGAAGGGCCATTCGGCCATGGTCCCAAAAAAATATGTCCATCAAATTGACCAAGAAAAATTATTTCCTTTTAGTATTCCAAGCAAGTTGAAGGCCCCAATTAACATGGAGTGGTTGTTGGAACAAGAAAACCATTCATTCTTGCAAGGCACAACTCTAGCCATGTTGAAGAATTAAGTGGAAAAGGTAAGGTTTGATCCTCTTTTATATGTTGTGGATGGTTTGTATATGTGTAGAGTGAAGAAATGGATGAAATTCATGAAAATATGGAAGTTGTGTTGTGGCCGTGTATGTGTTGGTGTTGGCCGTGTATGTATTGTGTTGTGTAGAACAAATGAAATGATTTTATTTAATAGTTTGATTGTTGTGGTTGTGAATTCCATGACGAAAATGAAGGTTGGATAATTTGAAATGAAGTTGTAATCGTTGAGAAACTATTGGAGGAATGAATGTGATTCTAATTTGGTTTCTTGTGATTATAAGAATAAAGTCGCTAATGTATATATTATTAGTGTATTTTATGAAATTGAGAGAAGGAAATGTGTTGTTAGTGTTCTTGTCGAATTTGGAAAGTTTCGGGTGAAGTAATATGTTGATTGGGCTGTTGGAATATTATGTGAATTGTTTGAAGTATTCTTGGATCATGTTAGAAATATTTCGGATTAATACTTGAATTTGGGATCATTGGTATTGGTTTAATTTCATATGATTGAATTGAGTATAAATGGAATGCCGCCGGATTGTGTAGAAAGAATTGTTAATGTTAGAATGTATTTTGAAATAATTGTTGAAGTTGGAAATATGATTGTTGGTATTTTTGTTGATGATAATTTGGCCGAGTTGAATTCTCGGGTTGTTGTTGATAAAGTTGGCCGAGTTAGATTCTCGGGGATGGTATATTTACAGGGGAAATGCTGCCGAAATTTCGGTAGAATATAAATAAATTTATGTGAGAAACTAAGGCAAGTATATGACGACGAATCTAATGATTGTGTGAATTCTTTTGAAGGTAGACTAGCAAGCTTGGATAAATAAGCGTAGCTAATAGAACGTGGAGCAGGTATGTAAGGCTTACCTTTCTTTCTTTTGGCATGACCTTTATGAAATGAGCAAATGACGTATATGTATGATCTCAAAGTAATTCCTATTCTTAGAGCCACTAGGATGACCAATATTCTTGACTTCCTTAAGCTACTTCATATGGTTTGGACGTGTATCTATGATATTCGAAAAATCTATTTGATATGTTCCGAATGGCATTCGAAAGACAAATTGATATAACTAAAGTTTGATTTTCAAATAATAGCACGTTTGATTATTCCCTCGAGTATTTGATACATTTTGATACGTGCATATAGTTCCCAAGGCTCTATTTGATTTGATCCATAACAATATCCGAAAGGTTCTTGATATGATTGTTGCTTCGATTTTCAAAAAATAGCTTCTAAAACGTTCATAAAAGGTTCTGCACTTCAAACGCTCCTAACTTTCTCATACTAAGTCGGATTGACCCGAAACCCGTTTCTGAGCCTTCAGGGGTCGGTAAGTATACTTATTTATCGAGTCTTGATTTATATGCATATAGTTTCTCACTACTCTGCTCGTGCATGTGTTATTACTTCTTTCGCCGAGTCCCGGGCTGGTATGCATCGTGCGCATGGTTCGTCGGGTCCCCCGCTTGAGGGCCGGGTGCCATATATGTATTCCGGAGTTAGATGTGTTACGGTGTTATGATGTGTTTATGGATCGCCGAACCACATATGATGTGATATTATGATGTGGTATTATGATGTGTGACGGAGATTACGGAGCAAACGTTCTGGAGTTAGATGTGTGTGGCGCCAAAGGCAGGGTGGCGCCACGTTTCCCCAGGTCCCGCAAGAGACCGGATACCGTTCTTGGCATGCATGGTTTGTGTTTCCAGTAAGTGTTTTTATTACTTTGCATATCGTGCTTACTTTCTGTACTAATCTTTTGTACTATTTATTCCGTTTGTGATTCTGTTCATATTACTCCATGCTTTACATACTCAGTACATACTTCGTACTGACCCCCTTTCTTCGGGGGCTGCATTTCATGCCACGCAGGTATACCCAGATGATGTACAAGACTTTGCTAGGAGGTGTTTCAGCGAGATTGGCGAACTCCACTTCCTTCCGTAGTGTTGCCGAGTCAGCGCGTATATAAGTTGTGATTTCTGATTTGTGTTAGAGACTTTACAGACAGAGTTGTGGGTACAGAACATCAGTTTTGTAGGCAGCTTCATCAGCCGATGTGACATTTTGTGATATGTTACAGATTTTATATGATTACAGGTTTTGTTTAATTTGTGAACGATAGAAAGGAAGTTTCTGAAAAACCTTACCATGTGTTTCATATTCATTTGATTTGAAAGTTTGAAAAGAGCATGTATGTAATAAGATTCAGAGGGTTCGCTCGGCTCCGAATATGGGGTCGGGTGCCCATCACACCCTAGTAAGGTTAGGGTGTGACAATTCCAACCCTAGCCGAGCAAGAGAATGGATGGAAGAAGGTAAGGTTTAATCCTCTCTCTTATGTGTTATGAATGATTTGTGGATGTTATGGTATGTAGAAATGGATGAAATTCATGAAATATGTGTGTGTAGGGATGTGGCCGAATAGGGTTGAATTGGTGAGATGTGATGACTAGATTTTACTTAGTATTTTAATTGTTGTTGTGGTAGATTCTATGATGTAAAATGAGGATTTAGTGGTTTGAAATGATGTGGAAATCGTTTGTGGATTATTGAAGAAGTTAATGTGATATTAGTATGGTTTCTTATATTGTATGAATGATATTGTTAATGTGTAGGTTGTAAATATAATTCATGAATTTGGAAGGGAGACATGTGTTGGAAGATTGTAAGTTGGGTTGTTGTGATTGAATTTGAAAGAAGGAAATGTGTTGTTATCGTTCTTGTTGAATTTGGAAGGTTTCGGGTGAAGTGGCATGTTGGTTGGGTTGTTTGAACATTATGTGAATTGTTTGAAAGTTCTTGAACCATGTTAGAATATATTTTGGATTGATTGTTGAAGTTGTTAGTATGATTGTTGGTATTGTTGTTGATAGCTTGGCCGAGTTGAATTCTCGAATTGTTGTCGATAAATTGGCCGAGTTAGGTTCTCGGGGATGGTGTATTTACAGGGGAAATGCTGCCGAAATTTTGGCAGATCATAAGTGGATTTATTTGAAAGACTAAGACAAGTGTGTGTGACGATGAGTTTAATGATTGTGTAAATCTTCTTGAATGTAGATAGCGAGCTTGGACAAATAAGCGTAGCTAATAGGACGTGGAGCAGGTATGTAAGGCTTACCCTTTCTTTCTTTTGGCATGATCCTTATGAAACAAGTAGATGACGTATATGTATGACTTCAAAGAGATTCCTATTCTTAGAGCCACTAGGATGGCTAACGTTCTTGATTTCCATAAGTTGTTTCATATGGTTTGATGCGTATCTATGATGTCCGAAGTTCGGTTGATATGTTTCCGAATGGCATTCGAGAGATAATTGATATGACTAATGTCTTGAATTTCAAATGCTAGCACGTTCGATTATTCCATTGAGTCTTTGATATATTTTGATACGTATATATAGTTCCAAAAGCTCTATCTGATTTGATCCATAACGATATTCGAAAGGTACCTAACATGATTGTTGCTTTGATTTTCCAAAAATGGCTTCTTAAACATTCGTAGAAGGTTCTGTCCTTCAAACGCTTATAACTTTCTTATACTAAATCAGATTGGCCCGAAACTTGTTTCTAAGCCTTCAGATGTCGGTAAGTATACTTGTCCATCGAATCTTAGAATTGATTTATATGCATATGGTCTCTCACTACTCTGCTCGTGCATACTATTGTTATATCGTTCGCCGAGTCCCAGGCCGGTTATGTCATTGTGCGCACTATGTTATACGCAGCAATATATATATATATATATATATATATATATATATATATATATATATATATATATATATATATATATATATATATATATCGGGCTGCACGTTCCGCAGCAATACAATATATATATATATATATGGATCGGGTTGCACGTTCCGCAACAATATAATATATGGATAAATGGATCGGGCTGCACGTTCCGCAGCAATATAATATATATAAATGGATCGGGCTGCACGTTCCGCAGTAATATAATATATGGATAAATGGATCGGGCTGCACGTTCCGCAGCAATATAATATATATAAATGGATCGGGCTGCATGTTCCGCAGCAATATAATATATATAAATGAATCGGGCTGCACGTTCCGCAGCAATATAATATATATATGGATCGGGCTGCACGTTCCGCAGCACTAAGCATGCATGGTACCGCCAAAAGGCATTCATATGTACAGGTTGCTCTTTTATCTTACGGTATGCCCTATATGTCCATTCTGTTATTATTCATACTTTACATCCCTCACTATGTTACTATTCATGCCTTACATACTAAGTACATTGCTCGTACTGACCCCTTTCTTCGGGGGCTGCGTTTCATGCCGCGCAGGTACACCCAGATGAGTAGAAGCCATTATAGAAGATGTTGCAGCGGAGTTGGCAAGCTCCATTTGCCCTGGAGTGTTGCCGGGTCAGAGTATTATGCTATGATGTCTTGTCCGGAGTTAGAGACTTTGCAGACAGAGTCGTGGGTATAGGATGTCAGTTTTGTAAGCAGCTCCATCAGCCGATGCGTCTTATTGTATTATGATTACAGATTATACTTGATCTGAGTACGATGAAAGAAAAGTTTCTGAAGGCTTTACTATGTATTTCATTCTTATTTGATTTAAAGGTCCAAAGAGATTATGTATGTAATAAGAGTCAGCGGGTTCGCTCGGCTCCGAATATGGGGTCGGGTGCCCATCACACCCTAGTAAGATCAGGGTGTGACAAAAATTACTCATATAACGCTTTCATATTCCATACGAATTTACGGGATGTTACATTACCCCCCCCCCCCTCTGAAGATCATTCGTCCTCTAATGAGAATCAAAGCTTAGAAGGCATTCACTAAACCACAAGTTGCTTCAAACAACACAGACGATTCATCTAAGGATAATTAAAACGCTAGCTCATACCTTCCATAGGGAACAAGTGAGGATATCTTTTCTTTATGTCTTCCTCTGCTTCCCAAGTAGGTTCCTCAGTATTATGGTTTCGCCACAACACTTTGACCGACGCGACATCCTTTGTTCTCAACCTTCTAACATGATGATCTAATATCTTAAATGGTTCTTCTTCATAAGACAGAGTTTCGTCAAATTCAATATCTTCATGATGCAACACATGGGAAGGATCAGGTTTATACAATCTCAACATCGAAATATGAAACACAGGATGCACCATGGCCATATCAGATGGTAACTTCAACTCATAAGCCACCGTCCCAACTTTCCTAACAATCTCATAAGGGCTAATGAAACGAGGACTAAGCTTCCCCTTTTTACCAAACCACATTACTCCCTTCATCGGAGACACTTTTAAGAACACCTTGTCCCCAACAAAAAACTCTAGTTCACGCCGCCTCATATCTGTATAAGACTTCTGTCTACTCTGAGCTGTCTTGAGTCGTTGCACAATAAGATTTTACTTAGTATTTTAATTGTTGTTGTGGTAGATTCTATGATGTAAAATGAGGATTTAGTGGTTTGAAATGATGTGGAAATCGTTTGTGGATTATTGAAGAAGTTAATGTGATATTAGTATGGTTTCTTATATTGTATGAATGATATTGTTAATGTGTAGGTTGTAAATATAATTCATGAATTTGGAAGGGAGACATGTGTTGGAAGATTGTAAGTTGGGTTGTTGTGATTGAATTTGAAAGAAGGAAATGTGTTGTTATCGTTCTTGTTGAATTTGGAAGGTTTCGGGTGAAGTGGCATGTTGGTTGGGTTGTTTGAACATTATGTGAATTGTTTGAAAGTTCTTGAACCATGTTAGAATATATTTTGGATTGATTGTTGAAGTTGTTAGTATGATTGTTGGTATTGTTGTTGATAGCTTGGCCGAGTTGAATTCTCGGATTGTTGTCGATAAATTGGCCGAGTTAGGTTCTCGAGGATGGTGTATTTACAGGGGAAATGCTGCCGAAATTTTGGCAGATCATAAGTGGATTTATTTGAAAGACTAAGACAAGTGTGTGTGATGATGAGTTTAATGATTGTGTAAATCTTCTTGAATGTAGATAGCGAGCTTGGACAAATAAGCGTAGCTAATAGGACGTGGAGCAGGTATGTAAGGCTTACCCTTTCTTTCTTTTGGCATGATCCTTATGAAATAAGTAGATGACGTATATGTATGACTTCAAAGAGATTCCTATTCTTAGAGCCACTAGGATGGCTAACGTTCTTGATTTCCATAAGCTGTTTCATATGGTTTGATGCGTATCTATGATGTCCGAAGTTCGGTTGATATGTTTCCGAATGGCATTCGAGAGATAATTGATATGACTAATGTCTTGAATTTCAAATGCTAGCACGTTCGATTATTCCATTGAGTCTTTGATATATTTTGATACGTATATATAGTTCCAAAAGCTCTATCTGATTTGATCCATAACGATATTCGAAAGGTACCTAACATGATTATTGCTTTGATTTTCCAAAAATGGCTTCTTAAACATTCGTAGAAGGTTCTGTACTTCAAACGCTTATAACTTTCTTATACTAAATCAGATTGGCCCGAAACTTGTTTCTAAGCCTTCAGATGTCGGTAAGTATACTTGTCCATCGAATCTTAGAATTGATTTATATGCATATGGTCTCTCACTACTCTGCTCGTGCATACTATTGTTATATCGTTCGCCAAGTCCCGGGCCGGTTATGTCATTGTGCGCACTATGTTATACGCAGCAATATATATATATATATATGGATCGGGATGCACGTTCCGCAGCAACACAATATATATATATATATATATGGATCGGGTTGCACGTTCCGCAACAATATAATATATGGATAAATGGATCGGGCTGCACGTTCCGCAGCAATATAATATATATAAATGGATCGGGCTGCACGTTCCGCAGTAATATAATATATGGATAAATGGATCGGGCTGCACGTTCCGCAGCAATATAATATATATAAATGGATCGGGCTGCATGTTCCGCAGCAATATAATATATATAAATGATTCGGGCTGCACGTTCCGCAGCAATATAATATATATATGGATCGTGCTGCACGTTCCGCAGCACTAAGAATGCATGGTACCGCCAAAAGGCATTCATATGTACAGGTTGCTCTTTTATCTTACGGTATGCCCTATATGTCCATTCTGTTATTATTCATACTTTACATCCCTCACTATGTTACTATTCATGCCTTACATACTAAGTACATTGCTCGTACTGACCCCTTTCTTCGGGGATTGCGTTTCATGCCGCGCAGGTACACCCAGATGAGTAGAAGCCATTATAGAAGATGTTGCAGCGGAGTTGGCAAGCTCCATTTGCCCTGGAGTGTTGCCGGGTCAGAGTATTATGCTATGATGTCTTGTCCGGAGTTAGAGACTTTGCAGACAGAGTCGTGGGTATAGGATGTCAGTTTTGTAAGCAGCTCCATCAGCCGATGCGTCTTATTGTATTATGATTATAGATTATACTTGATCTGAGTACGATGAAAGAAAAGTTTCTGAAGGCTTTACTATGTATTTCATTCTTATTTGATTTAAAGGTCCAAAGAGATTATGTATGTAATAAGAGTCAGCGGGTTCGCTCGGCTCCGAATATGGGGTCGGGTGCCCATCACACCCTAGTAAGATCAGGGTGTGACAAAAATTACTCATATAACGCTTTCATATTCCATACGAATTTACGGGATGTTACATTACCCCCCCCCCCCCCCTCTGAAGATCATTCGTCCTCTAATGAGAATCAAAGCTTAGAAGGCATTCACTAAACCACAAGTTGCTTCAAACAACACAGACGATTCATCTAAGGATAATTAAAACTCTAGCTCATACCTTCCATAGGGAACAAGTGAGGATATCTTTTCTTTATGTCTTCCTCTGCTTCCCAAGTAGGTTCCTCAGTATTATGGTTTCGCCACAACACTTTGACCGACGCGACATCCTTTGTTCTCAACCTTCTAACATGATGATCTAATATCTTAAATGGTTCTTCTTCATAAGATAGAGTTTCGTCAAATTCAATATCTTCATGATGCAACACATGGGAAGGATCAGGTTTATACAATCTCAACATCGAAATATGAAACACAGGATGCACCATGGCTATATCAGATGGTAACTTCAACTCATAAGCCACCGTCCCAACTTTCCTAACAATCTCATAAGGGCTAATGAAACGAGGACTAAGCTTCCCCTTTTTACCAAACCACATTACTCCCTTCATCGGAGACACTTTTAAGAACACCTTGTCCCCAACAAAAAACTCTAGTTCACGCCGCCTCATATCTGTATAAGACTTCTGTCTACTCTGAGCTGTCTTGAGTCGTTGCACAATAAGATTAACCTTCTCAATTGCTTCATAAACTAAGTAAGGACCCAACATTTCTACTTCAGTTGGTTCAAACCAACCAATTAGAGACCGACAACGCCTCCCATAAACAGCCTCGTAAGGAGCCATCTGAATACTTTCTTGGTAACTGTTGTTGTACGCGAATTCCACAAGAGGTAAATGTTCATCCAAATTTCCTCCAAAATCTATAACACAGGCTCTCAGCATATCTTCCAATGTTTGAATAGTTCTCTCTGCCTGCCCGTCAGTTTAAGGATGAAAGGCAGTGCTCAATTTCACTCTAGTTCCCAAACCTTCCTGAAATGATGTCCAAAAATGAGCAGTGAATTGCGTACCTCTATCTGATATGATGGATGTCCGAATCCCATGCAATCTAACTATCTCCTTTAGATATAGATTGGCCTATTGCGCCGCGACATACGACGTCTTCACAGGGAGAAAATGGGCAGACTTTGTGAGTCTATCCACTATCACCCAAATCAAATAAAACTTGGTCTTAGTGCGGGGTAAACCCACAACGAAATCCATGTTAATCTCCTCCCACTTCCATTGCGGAATATCAATATTCTGCGCCAGGCCTCCAGGCCTTTGATGGTCAGCCTTCACCTGTTGACAGTTCAAACACTTAGCCACAAAGTTAGATATATCAACCTTTATGCTCTTTCACCAGTAGTGTTGTTTCAAATCCTTATACATTTTGGTAGATCCCGGATGCATCGAATACTTGAAACTATGAGCTTCCATCATCAATTCTTGTCGAAGGCCATCAACATCATGAAGACACAGGCGTCCCTGCAAACGTAGAACACTTTCGCCAGTCCCAACAGTAAGTGAAATGTACTCACCCCTTTCCACTCCCTCTCTTAGCTTTGCCAGAAGCTCATTATTATATTGCTTGGATTTAATCCTTTCCCTAATGTCAGACCGTGATGGAGTGATTCCCACTAACTCTCCATCTTCAGTTTCATCAAGCCTAACCCTAAGGCTAGCAAGCCCTCGAATCTCCTTCCCCACGGGCATGTCATCAGCACGCAAATAAGCCAACGTGCCCATAGATTTCCTACTCAAAGCATCAGCAACCACATTATCCTTACCAGGATGATACAAAATATTCAAGTCGTAGTCTTTTCACATCTCCAACCACTCATCTGCATAAGGTTAAACTATTGCTGCTTGAAGATATATTGCACACTCTTGTGATCAGTAAAAACATCATAATGCTCACCATACAGATAATGACGCCATATTTTCAAGGCAAATACCACAGTAGCCAACTCCAAGTCATGAGTCGGATAATACTTCTCATGCTTCTTCAACTGACGCGAAGCATAAGTAATCACCTTGCCGTTCTGCATCAATACACAACCCAAACCAATTCTAGAAGCAACACAATACACCACATATCCACCAGACCCAGAAGGTAAAGTCAAAATAGGAGCTGAAGTTAACCTTGTCTTAAGCTCTTGGAAACTCTTTTCACAAGCTTCGGACCACTGAAACATAGCAGTCTTTTGTGTCAATTTTGTCAGTGGAGAGGCTATTGACGAAAAACCTTCCACAAATTTTCGGTAATAATTTACCAAACCCAAGAAACTATGAATTTCAGTCGCACTAGTGGGTCTAGGCTAATCCTTCATCGCTAAAATTTTCTGAGGGTCTACTTTAATACCGTTACCAATCACCACATGACCCAAGAAAGCCACAGAATCAAGCAAGAATTTGCATACAACTCGTTCTTCTCAAGTGTTGTCAAAGTTATCCTCAAATGATTAGCATGATCCTCACGATTCTTAGAGTACACCAAAATGTCATCAATAAACACAATAATGAAGCGGTCTAGATACGGCTTAAACAAACGATTCATCAAATCCATGAATACAGCAGGCGCATTAGTCAACCCAAAGGACATGACTAGAAACTCAAAGTGCCCATACTGCGTATAGAAAGCGATTTTCAGGATATCCTTTTACTTTATCTTCAATTGGTGATACCCAGACATCAGGTCAATCTTTGAAAAGAACTTAGCACCTTGAAGTTGGTCAACTAGATCATCTATCCTAGCCAAAGGATATGTATTCTTAATGGTCACTTTATTAAGTTGACGGTAATCAACGCACATGCTAAGGGAACCATCTTTCTTTCTAACAAACAAGACTGAACCAATAAGTCCTTTAACTCCCTTACCTCCATTGGAGCCATACGATAAGGTGGAATGGAAATAGGTTGGGTGTCAGGAATAACATCAATCCAAAAATCAATAACCCTATCAGGAGGAATACTAGGAAGATATTCAGGAAACACTTTGGGATAATCACTAACTATGGGAACAGATACAAATTCAGGTACTACGGCTTTTGTATCATTAACAACAACCAAATGGTAAATACACCCCTTCGTAATCATATTAAGAGCCTTAAGATAGGAAATAAATCTACCCCTTTGGCTTAGCAATTTCACCCTCCCACACAATAACAGGCTCCTCGGGAAAGGTGAAGCGAACTAACTGATGGCGACAATCCACATTAGCATAACATGCAGACAACCAGTCCATCTCTATAATTACATCAAAATCCACCATCTTAAGTTCATACAAATCAGCCACGGTCTCACGTCCCTTAATCACAACAACACAAGTTCTATACACTCTAGAAACAATAACAGGAACACCAGAAGGTGTATCAACAGCAAAAGGTTCCAACAAAGGTTTGGGTTTCATACACATATCAAGAGTGAAATAAGGAGTCACATAGGATAAATTTGAACCCGAATCAATCAATGAGTAAGCATCATGAGAATAGATGGTAAGGATACCTGTAACCACAGCGTCAGAAGCCTCGGCTGCCTCCTTACGAGTCAGCCCATAAAGTCGAGCTATCCCTCCACCAGAAGCATTAGCAACTTTCTTTCCTTTGCCATTATTACAAGCATTCTAATAATTATTGATAGCATTACCTGCAGGCGGATTTTTAGCAAATGCAGAAGCAGGCGAATCATTCTTTTGATTAGACATAGCAGCCATCTCGCGTAGCCACTTTCTGCCTTCCCTCTTAAGATGCCCCCTAATATCACAGTGATGACAAATACGATCTTCCCACACTTACGGATGACTACTTCCTTGGTAGAACCTACTTTGGTTATTATTCTTCCGACCTTGCCTACAATAAGGTACAGTAGCATTCGAATATCCGCCAGACTGAGCAGGTGCCGAATACCCTTTACTCTAACCTTTCTTATAATTATTACCACTAAAACCACCAGCCGATCGGGCCTTGTTATTCTGATCTTGATCCACCCTCTCTTCATTTTTTCAACTTTCTTATTGTTCAGCAAACCCAACCAGAGATGAGTAAGTGCAAGTAGGAGACATAGCCACAGCAGCACATGGAGACTTGATACGTCGCACCAAGCCTTTCACAAAATGACTCAACTTATGATTTTCAGTCGGAATCATGTATAAAGCATACTTTGATAGACGGGTGAACTCCAAACTATACTCACAAACTGACTTGTTACCGTGTTCTAGCTTTTCAAACTTCGTGGCCATAGCAATTCTCTCCTCATCAGACAGAAAACTTTCCATGAAGGCCTCATGAAATTCAGCCCACGTCGAAGCTAAAGTAGCGTCACCCCTCTCAGACTCCCACATCTCAAACCATGCACGAGAAACATCCTTCAACTGAAAAGAAGCAAGCCTCTCAGCTTTGGAATCCTGGGCATCCATTGCCCTCAATGCCTCGAAGGTCTCATCTAGAAAATGCTGGGGGTCATCCACCTCTCATGACCCGAAGAACTCTGGTGACTTCAAGTCGAGGAATTGCTTAAGTCTGCCTCCACCATGAGGTCCCACACCTCTCGCTGCTGCTGAGCAGTTTGCATAGTACCAATCTTAGGCACACCCACAACAGGAACAGCAGGAGCAGGCGGTGCTGGAGGTGGTGCTTGATTTCCTGCATTATTTCCATTAACAGCATTCGCGCCCCCAAGATTTCGGTTAGCTCTCACGGGTTGTGCTCGGTTACCGTTTTTGGATCGCGTCAGATCCATTTCTACAAGGCATGAATTAACGAGCAAATTAGAATGATCCTAAAGGGTCTTGAAGCTTTACAGCACAATCTAGAATCAAGAAGAATAGGAAACACCTATAAATGTCAAGGGAGTTTCTCGGTCATGCAGGTGATCAGGCTGCACAAGGAAAACTCCACTAAACACAGCTCCAGAGTCACTTAGAATAATCCTAGGACGTATTTAAACCTAGGCTCTGATACCAAGCTTGTCACACCCCAAAACCCACCCTAGACGTGACTCGCATCCGACGTCATGAACACCATCGGAAGAACCTAAACGACACAATAATAACACTTGAACCCGCCATGTTCAACATTCGCCTACAACAGTTTATAAAATAAAGGTGAACAAATCATACGTATATGAATAAAATCAGCGAAAGTATTTATGATTTAAATAATTCAACCAAAACATGATAGTGTACCCGAAAGAGTTAAACAACAACACTTCTCTACCCACATTCGATTGTATACTAAGAAGCTTCTAAGAATAAGGAATAAATGTCTCATTCATCGGGACGCAACCCGAAAACTAATATAAATAATTTGAATTAAATAATTAGGGTGTCCCACGAATGAATGTATGGGATTACCAAATCAGCAGCAACTGCAAGTCCTTCCTAAACGCTCGCAGTATCAAGAACCTGCTCTTCTCCGTTACGTAATATACCATAAAAAACAACAATAGTATGCCTGACTACTTCGTACTCAGTGAGTGTCTCAGGGACAATTAGAAATAAGAAAATAGAGTACATAATACATAAAGAAATCAGTCTTGAAGATAACGTGAAACCAATGTAAGGACAGTTATTCAGTTTGTGTATCTCAATAAGAATTATCAAAACCGATTATAAGGCCACTTGTCAAGGTACAACTTGAAATATGCCTTTCAATTGATCATAATTAATGACAACAAATCCATGATAAAATAAGAATATCAAACATGCCAATACAGGCCCATGAATCAAGCACATCGAAGGCGTGATCGTAGAGGCTCCCTTGTCATGGCGCACCATACCATAATATGAAATTCTCGGTGGCTATCCTTCCTCCCGAATAGCTAGGCCTTTACCGCACTCCGGGTAGCGAACCCAATAGTGGCCACTCTTCCTCCCGAATGGCTAGAAAATTACCACACTAGGATCGATAATGGCTACCCTTTCTCCCTAGTAGCTAGGCCAAACACAACAACAAAGTTCATAGCATAGAAGCCGATTCACAATTTGTCTCAACGTATGTCACACCATTAATCAACATTAACGTTCATTATGCCATATCGTAAAGATAAATCATTTCAATGAATTTCATGAAAACATTTACACTTCTTTAACCAAGATTTCAATGTCATAATTCATCATGAAAACAGTAATACCAATCCTTAGCCATCATTATTGATTATCTCTTATAGAGGAAAAACGATTATAATTTCACATACGTATATAGAGGATAATACAATCAAAGTTTAATGTGGGCTTGTCCGCTCACGCACACCAACCATAATCAAAGCAAGGAATTAGGGTTTTATGTGTGAAATTCACCTCTTTATTCAGTAAATAACCTTTGAGAAGAGAACATATATCCATGATGAGGTTTTTAAAAGAGAGACATACAAATTACCTTTATATTCAAAAAGGATTTTATTTTTAAAGAGACACACCTTAATTACGCTATTCACAGTTCAACAAATTACTTTCCCAGAGGAGAATCACCCAAACCCTAGCTTGAATTCTCTTGAATTTGATTATGCAATTACTCCCTTTAATTTGGGGGTTTTCAGAAGTAATTTTCGTACTTAGGGTTTTTTAACAGTTGAAAAGTGATAAAATTAACTGAACCCACGCTTTTATAGTTTCTGGTCAATGCGGGAGATGTACGTCCTAAAAGGATGGGACGTACTTCTGAGTACGAGCCGTTCTTTCAGGCCGTACTTCCATGAATTTTACAGTGAACAATTGTTGAGACACGGGAAAAGGACGGGCAGAAAGGACATCCAGTCCTTTAAAGCACGGGTCATACTTGTAGGCCATACTTTCCCTAAAATTTCCAGAAAGTTCAAATCGTTGCAGATCAAAGGACGTCCACAGAGTACGGGCTGTACTTTGAAGTATGGGCCATACTTTTGTTGTAAAATCCCCCAATTATCGTTGAAATGGGATTTTCATCCCAACACTCCCCGATTTGATTTCTAAGTCCTGAATTGTGAACACGACCTAACTTATAAGGTTCAAAACGACTCATATAACGCTTTCATATTCGTTACCACTTTATGGGATGTTAAAAGGACCGTGCATCGGAGGAGGGGCGGCCACACCGCGGGTAGGGGTGGCGCTCTGCCTAACCGAGGTTATCCTCAGGCAGGAAAAGGTGGACAACAGCCTGGCAGGGGCGGGGCTCAGTCTGGACAGGGTAATCGTAGTGGTTCAAAGGCTACAGGAGGGCGCAGTCATTTGTATGCTTTCCCAGGTAGACCCGAGGTATCACAGGTACTATCTCAGTTTATGATCGGATGGCTTCTGTTTTATTTGATCCGAGTTCTACTTTTTCATATGTGTCTTCATAGTTCGCTATGGGTTTGGATACGATGTGTGATTCTCTTGATGCCCCTATTTATGTATCTATTGCGGTTGGGAATGTCACACCCTAACCTTACTAGGGTGTGATGGGCACCCGACCCCATATTCGGAGCCGAGCGAACCCTCTGACTCTTATTACATACATACTCTTTTCAAACTTTCAAATCAAATGAACATGAAACACATGGTAAGGTTTTCAGAAACTTCCTTTGTATCGTTCACAAATCAAACAAAACCTGTAATCATATAAAATCTGTAACATATCACAAAATGTCACATCGGCTGATGAAGCCGCTTACAAAACTGATGTTCTGTACCCACAACTCTGTCTGCAAAGTCTCTAACACAAATCAGAAATCACAACTTATATACGCTCTGACTCGGCAACACTCCGGAAGGAAGTGGAGTTCGCCAATCTCGCAGAAACACCTCCTAGCAAAGTCTTCTACATCATCTGGGTGTACTTGGGTGGCATGAAACGCAGCCCTCGAACAAAGGGGGTCAGTACGAAGTATGTACTGAGTATGTAAAGCATGGAGTAATATGAACAGAATCACAAACGGATAAATAGTACAAAAGATTAGTACAGAAAGTAAGCACGATATAAAAAGTAATAAAAACACTTACTGGAAACACAAACCATGCATGCCAAGAACGGTATCCGGTCCCTTGCGGGACCCGGGGAAACGTGGCGCCACCCTGCCTTTGGCGCCACACACATCTAACTCCAGAAGTTTTGCTCTGTAATCTCCGTCACACATCATAATACCACATCATAATATCACATCATATGTGGTTCGGCGAACCATAAACACATCATAACACCGTAACACATCTAACTCCGGAATACATATATGGCACCCGGCCCTCAAGCGGGGGACCCGGTGAACCATACGCACGATGCATACCGGGCCGGGACTCGGCGAAAGAAGTAATAACACATGCACGAGTAGAGTAGTGAGAAACTATATGCATATAAATCAAGACTCGATAGATAAGTATACTTACCGACCCCTGAAGGCTCAGAAACGGGTTTCGGGTCAATCCGACGTAGTATGAGAAAGTTAGGAGCGTTTGAAGTGCAGAACCTTTTATGAACGTTTCAGAAGCTATTTTTGGAAAATCAAAGCAACAATCATATCAAGAAACTTTCGGATATTGTTATGGATCAAATCAAATAGAGCCTTGGGAACTATATGCACGTATCAAAATGTATCAAAGACTCGAGGGAATAATCAAACGTGCTATTATTTGAAAATCAAACTTTAGTTATATCAATTTGTCTTTCGCATGCCATTCAGAACATATCAAATAGATTTTTCGAATATCATAGATACACGTCCAAACCATATGAAGTAGCTTAAGGAAGTCAAGAATATTGGCCATCCTAGTGGCTCTAAGAATAGGAATTACTTTGAGATCATACATATACGTCATTTGCTCATTTCATAAAGGTCATGCCAAAAGAAAGAAAGGTAAGCCTTACATACCTGCTCCACGTTCTATTAGCTACGCTTATTTATCCAAGCTTGCTAGTCTACCTTCAAAAGAATTCACACAATCATTAGATTCGTCGTCATATACTTGCCTTAGTTTCTCACATAAATTTACTTATATTCTACCGAAATTTCGGCAGCATTTCCCCCGTAACTACACCATCCCCGAGAATCTAACTCGGCCAACTTTATCAACAACAACCCGAGAATTCAACTCGGCCAAATTATCATCAACAACAATACCAACAATCATATTTCCAACTTCAACAATTATTTCAAAATACATTCTAACATTAACAATTCTTTCTACACAATCCGACGACATTCCATTTATACTCAATTCAATCACATGAAATCAAACCAATACCAATGATCCCACATTCAAGTATTAATCCGAAATATTTCTAACATGATCCAAGAATACTTCAAACAATTCACATAATATTCCAACAGCCCAATCAACATATTACTTCACCCGAAACTTTCCAAATTCGACAAGAACACTAACAACACATTTACTTCTCTCAATTTCATAAACTACACTAATAATCTATACATTAGCGGCTTTATTCTTATAATCACAAGAAACCATATTAGAATCACATTCATTCCTCCAATAGTTTCTCAACGATTACAACTTCATTTCAAATTATCCAACCTTCATTTTCGTCATGGAATTCACAACCACAACAATCAAACTACTAAATAAAATCATTTCATTTGTTCTACACAACACAATACATACACGGCCAACACCAACACATACACGACCACAACACAACTTCCATATTTTCATGAATTTCATCCATTTCTTCACTCTACACATATACAAACCATCCACAACATATAAAAGAGGATCAAACCTTACCTTTTCCACTTAGTTCTTCAACTTGGCTAGAGTTGTGCCTTGCAAGAATGAATGGTTTTCTTGTTCCAACAACCACTCCATGTTAATTAGGGCCTTCAACTTGCTTGGAATACTAAAAGGAAATAATTTTTCTTGGTCAATTTCATGGACATATTTTTTTGGGACCATGGCCGAATGGCCCTTCTCTTTCTTTCTTCTTCTTGTCTTTTTTTTTGTTCTCTCCAAGGTTCTAGAGTTAGTATGATAATTATGTCTTATTTCTTGCCACTTATGCATATATATATATACAAAGCTCCTACAATTAAAATATGAACACATGGCCATGGGGTGGGGCCCACAACTTCAATCACATGGCCCTTTCAAGAAGTTTCTTGAATTGTTGTGAAATTCCCATTTTGCCCCTAGCCTTTCCACAATATTACCATGAACCATTTTTGCAAATTTCCCTTTTTACCCTTAGCCTTTCTCAACATTTCCATACTAATAATGTTCATAAATAATATTCATAAACATCTTGTATATTAAAATAATTTTTGAGAATGGTCTTGTCCTTAACTTACGACTGCATCGAAATATCCGAACATACCAAATATGGGTTATAACAGGGAATTTGATGGTTGTGGATAGAGTCTACCTTTCTTGAGTGATTACATTAATGGGATATAGTACTTGGGCGGATTTGATGATCCTAAACATGGTAGATTTTGATGTCATTTTGGGCATGAGTTGGTTGTCCCCGCATTATGCAGTTCTTGATTGTCACTCTAAAACTGTTACCTTAGCTATGCTCGGGGCACCCAGACTTTAGTGGAAGGGTAACGTTAGTCCTCTCCCTAAGAAAGTCATATCCTCCGTTCGTGATAAGAAGCTAGTGTAGAATGGTTGTCCAGCTTATTTGGCATAGCCGTGATACCTGCACAGATACTCCATCTATTGATTCAGTTCCAGTGGTATGTGAGTTTGCGGATGTGTTCCCCGCGGACTTGCTAGGTATGCCCGCTGACTGTGACATTGATTTTCGGATTGATTTAGACCCAGAGACTCATCCTATCTCTATTCCACCATATAGGATGGCACCAACAGAATTAAGGGAATTGAAAGAACAGCTGCAAGATCTTTTGAGTAAGGGGTTTATTCGACTGACTACCTCTCCTTGGGGTGCTCTTATGTTGTTTGTTAAAAAGAAGGATGGGTCTATGCGTATATGTATTGATTACCGTCAGCTAAATAAGGTAACTATCTGAAACAAGTATCCCATTCCCCATATTGATGACTTGTTTGATCAGTTACAGGGAGCTTCTGTGTTCTCTAAAATTGACTTAAGGTCAGGGTATCACCAGTTAAAGATTCGGGCAGAGGATGTTCCTAAGAAAGCTTTCAGGACCAGATATGGGCACTATGAGTTCTTGGCGATGTCTTTTGGGCTTACAAATGCCCCAGCTACGTTTATTGATTTGATGAATAGTGTTTTTAAGCCTTTTTTAGACTCTTTCATAATAGTGTTCATTGTTGATATCCTGGTGTATTCTAGAAGTAGGGACGAGCATGAGAAATATTTGAGGATTGCTCTTGGGGTATTGTGGGAGAAGAAGTTGTATGCTAAGTTCTCCAAGTGTGAATTGTTTTTTGTCTTCTGTGTCCTTCTTGGGGCATGTTATTTCGAGAGAGGGTATTATGGTGGATCCGCAGAAAATTCAAGCAGTCAGGGAGTGGGCTAATCTGACATTAGTGATCGAAATCCATAGTGTCATGGGTCTGGCTATTTATTATCGTCGGTTTCTGAAAGGGTTTGCCTCTATTGCTTCTCATTTGACATGTCTGACTCAGAAAGTGGTACCGTTTCATTGGTCCGACGAGTGTGAAAAGAGCTTTCAAAAGCTCAAGACATTGTTTACTACAACGCCTATTCTAGCATTGCCCATGGAGGGCAAGAATTTTGTTATTTATTGTGATGCTTCATGTTTTGGTTTGGGTGTTGTTTTGGTGCAGGGAAAGAAGGTGATTTCTTATGCTTCTCGTTAGTTGAAAATACATGAGAAAAACTATCGTACTCATGACTTAGAACTGACAGCAGTGGTGTTCGCGCTGAAAATCTGGAGGCACTACTTGTATAGTGTCTATTGTGAGGTGTATGCTGACCACCGAAGCTTGCAGTAGTGTTCACTCAGAGAGATTTTGTCACGCCCCAAATCTGGAGCGGCATGACTGGCACTCGGTGCCAAACTAGGCCTGACCGAACCACTCTAAATTTGATACTCTGCTAAGGACTACGTGCACACAGATAATACGAACAAGCCGGCGAGGCCGTAATCTGGATGGATATATATATATATATATATATATATATATATATATATATATATATATATATATATATATATATATATATATATATATATATATATATATATATATATATTGACTATCTCGTCTGAACTGGGCACACACACACCTAAAATATACATACACAATTGAGCAAGCCGACGAGGATGCTATGTCGCTGAACAACAAACTCCAACAAGGCTACATAACGGTCTAACTACATACAACTGTCTACAGACCTCGAAGGAACACGAACTGCAGAAAGGACAAGACAAGACCCCGTCTTCCCCATATATACACATGTCAAAATAACATACTAAAAAGGTTTGCAGCTCCGAACCAAGTGGAGCGCACTGTCTATAGCTGAGTGGAAGGCCTACTGAACTGGATCGTCTGTCCGACTACTTGGACCTACAGAGTGCCCCTAGACAAAGGGGCGTCAGTACGAATAATGTACTGAATATGTAATGCAAGATAACAACTAAAATTAAATCACAAGCTATACTTTGGATATTTCATGGAAGCATCTTGAGGTACTCTACCTGGGTTGGCTTTTATCTGAGGCAAAATAACATAGCTCTATAGATATAACTCTGTGACCCGAAGGTCAGGCATAAATAAATCCATGACTCATAGGTTAGGTAATAACTTCATGGCTCATAGGCCAGGTAATAACTCCATGGCTCATAGCCCAGGTGTAATGAACTCCATGACCCGTAGGTCAAGTAATAACTCCGTGGTTCATAGGCCAGGTAATAACTCCATGGCTCATAGGCCAGGTATAATCAACTCCATGACTCGTAGGTCAGGTAATATAAAAATGTCTCACTGACCAAGTGGCCAGGCTAAAGAAAAATATATGTATCATGCAGTATGTCATGCATACGCTGAAAAACACGGATGCTATAACATGCCTCTTCTGTCCCTCTATAACTCAAGGACATAGGGAGGGGATGTGGCCCCTTAGAAATAACAACATAACACTAAAAAATTATACAACAATATGACAAGCTATACTTTGAAAAATCTCGAATCATGAGGTTTATCACGCCCTTATCATATATGGAAACATGCCAAGAAAAGAAGGAACAATTATCATAAGAACTTTGAGAATCATGAACTTATAGCTTTTTGGGAATAATAACATTATGGAAATCATGTAGGGTTCACAAGAAACGAATCATGCCTTTAGAAAGAAAGGGACTAGCCTTAACATACCTGGAAGCTTACTTTTTGACTTTTCAGCCTACTTCATATCTTACGACCTACTTAATATCACTCGTAGTCTCGTAATCTACATATAAAATCATTCATACTATTGTTAGACGTATCATCACATTCTTGTCTTAAGCCTTCAAATTAACCCCTTTAGAATCTGCCAAAATTCGGGCAGCATCTACCCTGTTAATATCCCTAGCCCGAAATCACAATAACAAAAATAACACAATAATAGCAATACTAATATCAACAAAATCATCATTCATACCAATATACTCAATAAAACTTTCCATACGATGTTTACCCAATTTCTCAACCAACCAATCGACTTTACAAAGCTCTACCCACTAAATCACCATAACATAACTCATAATATCCATAGTAAAGAATATTCTTACCTTAATCAAGGTTGGAAGAGCTTGACATCTTGTCTATATTTTACAAATTCCTTTTCCCCGCCAAGATTTGGTGTTTGGCACAAAAATAACAAAACTCTATACACTTCCTGAGCCTCGTATATAGTCCCGTCACTTTAATCCGCTCAAAAATTAACCTTTCAATGTTTCTTGGAGCTCTCATATGTTTGTGGATGAAGAGGAGTGGATAAAATGAGGTTTGGGGTCAGATTTGGCCCTTAAATAGCTTCTAGAGGTCGGACCTAGGATTTTCCCTTGCATGTTCGCGCACTGTAGCTACGCATTCGCGCAGGGTAATTTCTTGCCCGCCTTCCTGACTTGTAACATCCATAACTCTCTACTCCTACGTCTTATCAACAAGCGATTTGTTGCGTTGGAAACTAGACTTCATGAACATCAATCTAAGCTTTCGCTTTACTTCAAAACCCCTCATATACTAAAAGATATTCTTCTTCCAAGTTGGACCAAAATTTCTGTCCAAAATTCTGCCAACTTTTTCCAAATTTTTGACAAACTTATTTTCTTCATTTTTCTTGGTCCCGAAATCTTTCGAAACTCTCCATATATGATATTTATCATTAATCATACTTTATAATGGTCATGTCCTTTGGTTCCAAGGTTTTTCTTCCCGATTACGACTTACGAGATTGTAATTCATCCTTTACTTCATTGTTACCAATTTTCCATGGCTTGTACCTTTTTAAACTTCATGGGACATCTCTAATACTAAATTAATACGGTGAAATACATTGCATACTCATGCTCTGAAAGTGCGAGGTGTAACAGATTTGAACTCTAGGCAGCGGTGATGGATGGAACAGCTGAAAGATTATGACATCACCATTCTGTATCATCCTAGGGAAGCAAATGTGGTGGCTGACACGTTGAGCAGGAAGTCGGCTAGTATGCGAAGTCTGGCTAATTTGATCTCTTCGGAGTGCTAGCTAGAGAAGTTCAGACTCTGGCTAATAGTTTTATGAGGCTGGATATTTCTAACACGAGCAGGGTGTTGGCTTGTGTTAAGGCTTGATCATCATTACTGGAGCAGATTAAGGCCAAGCTGTTTGAGGATGCTAAGTTGTGGAAATTCATGACAAGGTGTTGCATGGTGAGCCCAAGGAGGCCGTGATTGACGAAGAGGAGGTGCTACGGATTAAAGGGCGAGTTTGTGTGCTATGTGTGGATGATTTGATTAAGATTATTCTAATAGGGGCTCAAGGTTCGAGGTATTCCATTGATCCTGGCGCTACTAAGATGTACCGCGATCTGAGACATTATTACTGGTGGACTAGGATGAAGCGTGATATAGTGGGATTTGTTGCTCAGTGTTTGAATAGCCAACAGGTGAAGTATGAGCATCAGAAACCTGGGGGTACACTTCAGAGGATGCCTATTTCTAAGTGGAAGTGGGAAAGAATAGCAATGGATTTCGTGGTTGGTCTTCCGAAAACATTGGGGAAGTTTGATTTTATCTGGGTTATTATTGACAGGTTGACTAAGTCTGCCCACTTTATCCCGGTGCAGATAACTTATGAAGCGGCTAAATTAGCCAAGATCTACATTCGTGAGGTGGTTAGACTGCATGGGGTTCCTATCTCCGTCATTCCCGACAGGGGCACGACGTGCACATCTAGATTTTGGGAACATGTGCATGAGGAATTGGGTACTAGGTTGGCCCTTAGTATAACTTTCCACCCTCAGACTGACAGGCAGTCCAAGCGGACTATTTAGGTTCTTGAAGATATGCTTCGGGCTTGTGTGATAGACTTTGGTGGTTATTGAGATTAGTTCTTTTTGTTGGCCGAGTTTGCATATAATAATAGCTACCACTCGAGCATCGACACGGCTCCATTTGAGGCTTTGTATGGGAGGAGGTATAGGTCTCATATTGGGTGGTTTGATGCATTTAAAGTGAGACCTTGTAGTACAGACCTTCTGAGAGAGTCTTTATATTAGGTAAAGGTGATTCAAGCTAAGCTTTTGGCAGCACAGAGTAGGCAAAAAGAGTATGCGGTACGTAAGGTTTGAGATCTTCAGTTTGGGGAGGGAGAGCAAGTGTTGTTGAAAGTCTCACGCATGAAGGGTTTGATGAGGTTTGGGAAGAAGGGCAAGCTAAGCTCGAGATATATCGGCCCATTTGAGATTCTCAAGCGTGTGCGGGAGGTAGCTTATGAGTTGGCTTTATCTCCGGGCTTATCAGGAGTTCATCCGATATTTCACGTTTCGATGTTGAAGAGGTATCATAGTGACAGATCATACATAATTCGTTGGGATTTGGTTTTTCTAGATGAGAACTTGACGTATAAGGAAAATCCCGTTGCTATCTTAGATAGGGATGTCCGCAAGTTGAGGTCTAAGGAAATAACCTCTTTGAAGGTTCAATGGAAGAATCGCCCACTGGAGGAAGCTACTTGGGAAACCGAATCGAATATGCGTGGCAAGTATCCTCTGCTTTTCGCTGAGTCAGGTAACTTTTCCTAGATTTCTCATCCATTGCCCGTTCTGGGACGAACAGTGTTTTAATTGGTATCTGGTGTAACGACCCTCTTGGTCGTTATAGAAAATATAGGATCACCCCAATAAATAGAACTTTCCCAAGGGTACAACGAGCTAATAGAAACTCGATTGTATAAGTCTAAGAACTGAAAACTTGGCTTGTGTTGTGATTTTGTTTATTTGTGTTTAGTCCATTGGGGGTTGCGTAGGGAATTAGAACTTCATTGGGAATTCCGAGGCCACGGGTCAGTTCGTATGGTGTTTTTATGTCTATGTGCATGTTTTGTTATTGTCTGTGAGGCCTCGGATGAGATATTGGGTGGTAGAGTTGAAATATTGTGGAATTAGTGAGCACACTAGTTCAGCAGCACCATTGTAGCGGAAGAAGTACCGCTGCAGCGAAACTACTGTAGCGACCAGCTTCTCACCACAACGGTCAGTCGATTTTTGTTGTGTCCGCTATGGCTGGCACTGGACCACTATGGCGATGTCGCTATAGCAGGATCAGGCCCGCCATGGTGAAGGACAGGAGTAGTGTGGTCCGCTATAGTAGGCACTTGACCGCTATAGCGAGACCGCTGCAGCGGCGATTTGACCTTGCAGCGATCGACGGGAACAAAATATCGGCTTTTAAACACTTAGTTCCAAATTCTTTTTTCATAAAACTCCAAAACAGCTCCCCACAAGCACTTAGGGCAAAATTCCAAGCTAGGGCAAGAATATCCTTGGGAGATAAGTCTCAACCATTCCCTTCATCATTACGATATCATCTTCATGATTAGCATCCCGTTTATTGGTCTACAATGGTGAATTAGAAATAGCATCCCTAGAACCTAATAGACCTTCGATAGTTGATGGGTTATGATTGTTATCATGTGTTTATCATCTAATGGCTTGGGTTATCGCCTTTTAATCAAGAATTGAACCATTAGAGTCATGAACTAAGTAAATTGAGACTTAGGGTTCCGTACAAATGGTAGCTTGACCTTGGAAACTGCTTGTAATAGATCTTTTGATTGAATAGCCTTATAAATTGATAATTGGTGGTTGCTAAGGCAAATGTTAGGTTGATTTACACCTATAAATCATTCACCCATTGGAATGGGGCTAAAGGGAAAGGTGTTCTTGAATTTATTTTGTGATTAGAGTAATTATGACTTATTGAGCATTCTAATTGCTAGACTTTGAGAATTCCGAGGCTCTAAGGAACGGAAGGGTTGTAGCGGAGTAATCTACATTGTTCCAGCTCTACATTTGAGGTAGGTTACGGTCTACTTGAGTTAGACTTTGATTAGTTGATTGTATGTGTTGTGAAATTGATAGGAGAAAGTACGTCTAGTCTTCAAACATGATCTGTGTGGTTGAGATTCCTATATGTTATTGATTGAGTGATTATGTAGGCTTCGTGCCACTATTTATTGCATTGGAACTTACAGGTTGATGGGGTTGTGATGAGAAGTTAATATGATCTTCTTGGTGGAATTGAGATATAAATAATAATTTGATTATTGAAAATAAGGTGACACTAGATACAGAGATATATACCTATATGAAAGTCTCATTTTACCGGGGGTGAGAATGAGAGCTCGATATGAACAGGCACATTTGACCAGGGGTGAGGATGTGGCTTAGTTGTGAGCTCGGGTCTGAAGAGTGAGTCCGAAACGAGTGGTACATGGACACCATAGGTCCCCTGCAAGTCATGATTATTGAGCAATGACATCAGTTAGCATATGTGTACAACGTGTTATGGTGTTTGTTGGTAGACTTATTTCCATTGCTTGCTTCCGTTGATTGACTCTTAATATTATTGGGTGACTTGATTGTTAGTATCCTTGGTTGTCTTGTTGATTGGGTTAATTGATTATGTGTTGTTGGCCGGCATGTCTATTTTATTAATTTTATGATGTATGCATGATACTAATCTTATTAGGCCTATGATATCTACATGTACATAGTGTTTGTACTGATACTACCTTACTGTATTCTTTTCAGTGCAGATTGTGATCCACAGACTGCTACCTGACCTCATATCTAGCGTTGAGGCCGTTTGCTGACAGATTTAGGGTTAGCTTCTATCCATGCCAGGCCGCCCGAAGATCATCTTTTATGATGTCTATTTCTATTCCATACATTGTTGGTTATTTATCTAGACAACTTACATTCCTTAGACATGTTTTGGATTAGACTCCTTGTACGGTGACTTTCGAATTTTGGGGTTGTAATAGTTAGGACTTCTGCATTTACTTCATTATTTTGTGGCATGACATCTTGCCATACGTGAACTTGGCACAAAGACTGTGGAAGAAATTCCGAAAGATTGAGTTCCGACATACTCCAAGAGCTCAGAACGAGTTTGTCAACGTGCTGGCCACCATAGCGTCAATGATCCAACATCCTGAAAGTAGTCACATTGACCCACTGAGGATAAGCTTTAAAGAAGAGCATGCCCATTGTTTCCACGTAGAAGCAGAGTCGGATGGCAAGCCGTGGTACATTGACATAAAGATATACTTGAAGAAACGGGAATACGCCGAAGAAGTCACGAGTGGACAAAAGAAGACCATCAGAATAATGGCAAATGGTTTCTTCCTGAACAAAGAAGTGTTGTTGTACAAACGGACGTCGGACTTGGGTATACTTCGATGTGTAGATGCCGGCGCAGCCACCAAACTTCTAGAAAAAGTACATGCTGGGACATGTGGACCCCATATGAATGGATTTGTATTGCATACTATTAGATGACCATGGAATGTGATTGCTGTAAGTATGTGCAAAGGTGCCATCAATGCGAAACCTACGGTGATCAAAGTTCCACCGTGTGAGCTTAATAATATGGGCTCACCATGGTCTTTCGTTTCCTGGGTCATGGACGTCATTAGACCCATCGAACCCGCAACCTCAAACGGGCATCGATTCATTTTAGTCGCCATCGACTACTTCACCAAATGGGTGGAAGCAACATCACACAAGTTAGTCACAAAGAAAGTGGTAGCCGATTTCGTGCGAAACAATATCATATACCGATTTGGCATTCACGAGTCCATCATAACTGACAATGGGGCCAACTTGAGTAGTCATCTGATGAATGATATCTGTGACCAACTCAAGATCTCTCACTGGAACTCAGCATCCTACCGGCCATAAATGAGCGGAGCCATAGAAGCAGCCAACAAGAATATCAAGAGGATATTAAGGAAAATGACAGACAATTACAAAGGTTGGCACGAGCAATTGCCTTATGCTTTACTAGGATACCATACTACGGCCAGAACTTTAACAGGAGCAACTCCATACCTGCTATCTATGGTACTGAAGCGGTTATACCTGCCAAGGTTGAGATACCTTCCTTAAGGATCATCTAAGAAGCAAAATTGGACAATGCTGAATGGGTCTGAGTTCGATATGAGCAATTAGCTTTAATTGACGAGAAAAGGAAGCTTACTGTATGCCACGGTCAACTATACTAATAAAGGATGGCAAGAGCTTTTAATAAACAAGTCAGGACTCGACTTTTCCAAATTGGGCAGATGGTGCTCAAAAGAATTTTCCCGCATCAAGATGAATACAAAGAGAAATTTGCTCCCAACTGGAAAGGTCCGTATGTGGTCCGCAAAGTATTCTCCAGAGGAGCGGCAGTACTGGCAGAAATGGAAGTACAAGAGTGGCCAAAGCCAATCAATTTAGACGCAATCAAGTGCTACTATGCATGAAGACAAGTTTTTCAGTCTGTAATAGTACTTTTTGCTTGTAATCGTTATTTTATTTGCTTGTATTAGCTATTTCCTTTTGCTTATAGTCGTTTTATAGTAGATAGGAAAAACAAAACAACTTTTGTAATATGAACTACGCAATGACCTGACTTCCCTACAGTGGGATACGTATGCAGTCCATTTGGGACCTGGTCGCATTATTAGTAAAATCCAAAAACTCATTTTGCTTTTATTCTGAACTACGTTCGACCTGATTCCTGCTGCGACAGGATACATAGGTGCTCTTTGAGCTCGGTCACACCAAAAGAAAAACCCAACAAACCCCTAGGAAACCTCAGAGATAATATTTTCCGAAGGACGCCAGGATGGCCACACACCCAACTGAGGCAGAATTTTTGGGAAGATCTCAAAAATTCGTGCCATTAATCCACCACAAAGAGTCAGCCAACCCAGAGTTTCAAACTGAGGTAGAAATTTTGAGAGAATCTCAATATTTCTCATTTATTCAATACCATAAGCTGGGGCAGAAATTTTGAGTCACGTAACTCAAAAGATTCGGCACGAGAGTTCATCGATCAAGATTTAAATTGGGGCAAGTTTATGAGAAAAGGTCTCAATAAAAAATTCTGCTCAAGGAAGCGAAGAACCCCAGTCACCAAAGAAGGGGTCTCCCTTATTCAAAGCACATGTCATGACAATTAACCTTATAGCTTTCAAAAAAATGCATTTATTTTCCTACTAATAAATATCTTTATAATAACTTTGCAAAAAATGATTTTCTGCATAATGAAAATAAATTCATCTTTCGAATATCGGAGTCGAAGGGGTTTCAAGTCCAGAAAGCCGAAGATGCGACTACGCTGGCAACGTGAATCAACTTTAAATAGGAAAAAAAACTAACCTATTTCTGATGCTCGTCACTAGGACGCCGGGAGAATGATCCCTTTTTCTAACTTTGTTTCATGTGCAGGAAACGGTTCTCCGAAAGAAGGTCAAGACCGCTGCAGAAATCAGGTTTAAAGGCGAATATCTAGCCACGAGTGCTACAAAGGACAAAAACGCCATAAGGGCGAATATCTAGCCATGAGCAATCAACAAAAGACGAAAATGTCATAAGGGCGAATATCTATCCATGAGGGATCAACAAAGGATGCAAACGCCATGAGGGGAATATCTAGCCATGAGGTATCAACAAAGGACGAAAATGTCATAAGGGCGAAGATCTAGCCATGAGGGATCAACAAAGGACGAAAACGCCATAAGGGGAATATCTAGCCACAAGGGCTACAAAGGACGAAAATGCCATAAGGGTGAATATCTAGCCATGAGGGCTCAACAAAGGACAAAAACTCCATGAGGGCGAATATCTAGCCACAAGGGCTACAAAGGACGAAAGTGCCATAAAGGAGAATATCTAGCCACAAGGGATACAAAAGGACGAAAACGCCATTAGGGCGATACCTAGTGTTGACATCTAATTTTGACCTCCAGTAATTTTATTTTAATTACTCAGAGTCCTTAGATGACAAGCAAAGCAAACCATGCGGTCTTAAAGGTCAAAGTGATTTTCTATAAAAAGTATTGAGGTAAATATTTTACCATTCTAATTGGGTAAAGTAATTTCCATAATAGTATAAATCATTTGGGAATTAATGAGTACATTTTGTGACATTTACAAGATATTTCTTAGTTTTAATCAAAGGAAAGCATTTTCAAATAATGATTTATTTGATTGCTTTAATTTTAAAAAAATCAACTTAGCAAATATTTTATTCCAAGGAATTTGATCAATTAAGGGAATTTACCATTCTACCCCTCAATCCGTAATTCTATATATTTAACATACAATTTGTTAGAATTAATCATAATTATTTGATTATGATTAAAGTCATTTTTGCAAATTGATTTTAATTGTCTAATTGTTTCTGTTATGGCCACAATTGAATTAACTAATTCATGGTTTAAACTAATTAGGGTCATTTTTTGCAAAAAAAATAGCTTTTTAATGGTCATAATTGAAATAATCAATTAGATTGAATCAATTAAGGTTGTATATGCAAATTCAGCCCATTACATAATTGGCCATGTTTTAAATTAATTAGTAAGTTAATTATGTCCTAATTTGATTATAATTGAAATACCATAGTCAATAGTCGATATTTTAATTATTGTCCGTTTGTTAAATTTACCTGTTCTGCCATTTATACCCATATATACATATAATACATATATGGGTATACACTATATACATTGAGTAAAGGGGGGCTCTCTCATTTCTTCTTTACCCGGACCGAGTCCAGCCTAAACAGGCAAGACCCGGCCCAAGGTCCATCAGATTATGGGGGTAATACCCCGCTTTACATTTTCATTTTCATACCAAACATCACCCTATACTCTCTCTCCTCTCCTCCCTTTCCCTTTTACCCTAACCCTAAGCCGCCGCCTCACGTTTTCTTCTCTCTCATGCAAGAAATAGCAATGCTGTAGAAAGCACAGTGTTTTGCAGTCTTCGTACGTCTGTTTACATGGTACAATTAATGGCTTCAACCTCGTTTCCACCTTCCTCACCCCAAACGCGGTAGTAATCCCTCTTCTTTCACTTTTTCTTTTAATTTTGAGTAGAACATATGATTTTATGCATTTTTTATAATTTTATTGTGTTTGTACTTTCTCGACTCTCATTTTTTGAGCTCAAATCGACTTGGATCGAGGGTGAGAATGTCAAAATCTATCCATTTATTTGTTGTTGATGCAAATCTTGTTTGTCCATGTAGAAATACAATGTTAATGTCTGAAAAATTTTAGTTGTCCTACATCGTTGGCCTTAGGTTATTTATATAGTTTTGGGGTTCTATAAATTGATCCCCAACCCTCAAGTTTGAAAAACAAAAGAGAGAAAAAAAGAAAAAAAGGGCTTTGAGAATCGAAAAGCTGGAATTTTGAGTTTAACTTAAGATTTAAGCTTGTTAGTAAAATTTTAGAACCTTAAAAAGTTTGAGTCTTTCAGTTCTAAAAATTTATTTACTTTTGTTTTTTGTGTGACTGATCTCTGGGATTGGAAGCATTAAGGCTCCAAGTTCAATTCTTGGTACAACTGCACACACAAAAGGTAACATTTTATCTTGTTATTCCTTTTCTTGTATTTTCCTTGTTTTAGTTTTAGGCAATAGTGAACTATTTAACCTAGGAAGCATTGTTAATGTGAGTTAGGGGTTATCATGTTATCATTTTTCTTTCCTTGCTTAGTTTGATTATTAGTGATGGTTTACTTAGTGTAAGAGTATTGTTAGTAGGAATAGTACTTAGTTGAAGTCATTTTGTGATCACTTTCCTGTAGTCCTCCTTGCTTGGTTGAGTAATGATTTATTGATGTTACCAATGTGAATATGCTTAGCTTGGGTTGATATCTTAATAATGCTATGATAGTTTGTGGTTATTTGTGGCAAATATGTGATCATGATCAATTAGTAGTATTTTACAAATCGAGTTTTAAATGTAGTTGTTTTTGGTTTAAGTACATCGGTGCGATAATTCATCCTTTGTCTTGATCATTTATTTGAGTAGATTAAATTTAGAGAATAATGGGAGAAAATTACTGAAATGAGCTTGAGTGTAGAAGGATGTTGCTTGGAGTTAAAATTTAGGACTTGATATGATTACTGAGAGTGAAATTGAGTAGTTTATCCTTGTAAAAAAATGAAATAGTTTGAAGTGCATGTGATATCTGCTGCTTGCCCAATTTTCAACATGAGTGTCCTGTTTTGGTCACTAGATACTTAAACTAACCTGCTAATGGTGTAACAAACATGACTAATGATAGGGTGATAGAGTGAAACTGATATTTTGATGACGGCATGTTGTGTGTAGTGTTGTCTATGAGGTTCATATTTTTCTAGAATCACTTGGATCTGATCCATGTAAAAAGCAGCCTTAAATAGGAGACACTTGGACCATATAGGACTCTGTTAAAGATGAAAGAACTTAAAACCCTATCATAATCAGTCCTCTAAGTTGAGTTAACCTGTAAATGTTAGTTGTTTTTGTTGTTGGTGCTTAACTTGGTTGAATTACAAGGGGAGAAGGTCATAATGTGTGTATATGTGAACTCTAAGTCACATGATCAAGGGAAGCCTTTTAAAGGCACCTTAGAGTGAGGATTGAGAAGAACCAAGTATAACTTGGCTCATAGTATCTTTCCCCCCACATAAAAGGTGTCATGGCATGCACTCAGGTCTATGTGATATGTGTTTACCATATCCATGCTATCAATCTTCATCCTTATCATTAAACTAAGAATTGCAATAAAATGAACCTGCTGTTGATCAAGTATGGCCAACATAGTTAAAGAACAAGGACTATCCACCTAAGAACACTCATCCTCAAAGAAAGCGAGCAAAGAGTTGGCTAAGTTGAAACTTGATTAGTAAAGTCCTACTTCAAAATGAAGTGCCAAGTCCAAGTCACTTAGTCTATTTGAAATCCTTGAGTTATTCTTCTTCCTCAGAATTTTGCTGCAAACTGGATGTCATAGTTGTTGCTTTCTTTCCTTTCATTTCACCTAAGTCTTAGCACGTATGTATCCTGTGAATCTTTGTACTGCTTTTACTCTACTAAACATGACTAGGACTTGAAAGGCCATTCTTATGCTGAGTACCTAAATCTATTTAAACCGTGATCTGTTTGTGCTGTGTTTGCTGGTTCAAAACTGCAGGATTTTTATACTTCTGCATCCTGTTTCTGAATACCTAGACTTAGTTAAATCCTGTTTTTACTTATACTGAACCTGTTTGTCTAAGTCAAGAGCTCTTATACCTTGTGCATTTTTTTTTTTATTTTTTTATTGTCATGACAAAATACTTCCCATGGCCTCTCCCTTATTCTGTCTTTGGTGCACTGTGCGAACATGTTCTTCCTATTTTTGGCATTGCTTAGGATAGTGAAACAGTTAGGATGTTTAATTAGATATTCCTGTATTCTTCTATGTAAACTACTTGGGGCCTGAATTTGTGCCAAGCTTTGTGTCAATAGATATCCTGCTTCAGCATTGGTTTGACTAGTTCTGAACCTAAGATAGTCTTGGTGTGGGAAATATGATCATTACCTACAGAATTGGGAGTAGATACTTAGGTAATTGGTGGAGTCATAGGTTCAAAGAAATATTCAAGGATAGATAGACATAAAATTATACTAAGTTATTAAGAAATGAAGAAGGTATACACATGGTATATACTTGATATACACATTATGTGTGCATATCATTAGGCATATTGAGTGTATATGAGTAAGCAGGCTAGTCATATATAGGGTATATACATTAAATGAGCAAAAAGGGACAGGAATCCCGTTAAGCCTTAATTTTTAACTTAGCTTCATTTTAGAAGATAGATGGGCCTAGCCCAATTCCGATTCAATTAAGAGTGTACCAGATTTCATTAAGTCCAAAAGTAAAAGAAAGAGGGTGACCTGGGTATCTTTCTTTTGTATCCAATCTTGGGTTGTCAAAGCCCAATATTCTGAAACTGTATATACATGTGCATATGTGTTGTCCTATATTTGAGTTATATATATGTATATATACATGTGTGATAAGTTCAGCGAATTAATTCTAACCGGGGTTTTCTTGTTTTTCTCCCTCCTCCACTGCCTAGCTGCTTGGGCCGAGTTTTGTATCCAACCTGTTGGGCCAAGGCCCAACAAGCAATTCTTTCACATTAAAGAGTTCGTTTGAAGAAAAGAAGCTAATATAGATACATTAAATACTCAGAAGGCCCAGCCATGGGTGAAAATGGCCAACTAGGGGCATGGTACACCCCTAGCCTTCCCTCTTCATTTATTATTTATCTAAGCATTTTCCTCAATGATGTTGTACTTGTGTTTGTAATGTTTGTAAAACTCATATATTATTGGAATTTTTATGGTTTGAACTAGTCATCTCAGGACAACGGTGCTTATGCTGTTTAGTTGACTTTAGGTCCCCAAACGATTTTCAAAAACCAGATTTAACATAACAATTTTGACAAAATTAAATGGATAACTAATAAAACCAATTTGGAAGGACAAAAAAGAAATTCTTAAATCATAAACTCCATGGCATTTTCTCCAAGGAAACGAATCAGTTTTAAGACCAAGAAACACATTTGTTGATTGAACCTAGTTCTGGATCAAGTCTTAATTCAAATTAAATGATTTTGGGCCGAGCTCAGTATGAAAAAATAGAGATTTCTAGCTAAGGCTCATTTGGAAGCAAGTACATTTTGGACCATACTTTAATCGATTTTTTGAATAGAAAACAATTACAAATAAATTTGGGCCAAGCCCAAAACGGAAAATGCCCTTTTCAAAGAAAAGCCGTAAATTTTGGCTTTTAAGCCCAACTCCAAAATTAATTTCGTGTGTATGCATGTATTCACAATAACAAGAGCAAACTATTTCATAAGCTAAAACGTACACAAATAAAGATTAAAATGCATTCGTAAATATAAAGGTTTTAGATAGGACGTTCTAACATACTATACTGATTGACCCGAAGATAAGTGTTGGATTAAGCATGAACAGAAAAAAAATATATACTTATTTATATATATTATAAAGCCAAAAACATTGTGTGTTTCTTTTTCAAATATAGTATCCTTATACATATAAGGAGACTATTCATATTCGGATATTATAAATCCGAACCTAAATACCCCATATGTAAGGGGAATATTTTCAATTCTTTTTCTTAAAATCAAATGATATGCAATAAATGACAATATTTTATAAATGCAGAATAAACACAAAAAAATAAACAGTTCATGCAAATAGTCATACACTGGAATTCGAAAGTCAACCGTATAGTACGAATACTTAATATTAGGGTGCCTAACACCTTCCCTAGGGGATCACCAGAACCCTTACCTAGAACTTTTGATTACGAAGGTTTTTTCACTGTATTTGAAAAAACCCTTCACCTTTGGTTTTCCTAATTTCCTAAAAATTAGGTGACGACTCTTTTTCAAAACAAGTCCGAAAGAGCACCAACAAATTCGAAGTAGCTTTCTAGCGCTGACCCAGCCCGCGAAATGCGAACCGTAATAGATGGCGACTCCACTGGGGATTTAAAAGTTCTAACCATATGGATTCCAGTATAATATAAGTTTATTTGTTTCAACAGTTTATGTGCTTATTTTTCGCAATTATAACTGTTATTGCATGCATGTCATAACTCCGCCACTCCTGGCATTTAATTTACATTTTGTTCCTAAGGAGACTTCACGGAGCACGAGGTCATTCCTTCACTATGAAACAAAATACTTTATTTGGAACCGTCATGAGGAAGGGTTGGTTCGCGGTCATCCACCGCCCTAACGGATCAGCCCCAGTTGTGCGCTCGGGTTCCCGGTCATTCGTAAAATCCCACTCTAGTGATAACTAGGATAGAGCTAAGCCAAATACCTACTTAACTGGAGCATTCATACTTAGACGAGCCTTAGGTACCTCAGACCTACCTAGAGCTCATTAAGAAAACTACCTTGTGATCGGACGGTCTATGACTCGAAGACACCGTATTTAATTTATATGCTATATGAAAACATGTTTGTGCCTATGTGGTGAACCATTGGCCCTACGAGAAATGGGAGAATCTTAACAGTGTTTTGTTTTGTAGATGGAAAGAAGAATTCGATTTGACATAGTCTTCGAGGCCCCGGACCTACTTAGAGCTTGGTGGGAATGGTTAGGAGATGCTCATTGTCAGACTTTCAGTTGCACCCTGGGTCATTTACCCTCTATTATGACCATGAAGGGTTGCCCGAACCTAACATAAGTGTTAATCGAGTATTGGGACGATAAGGAAATGTTGTTCCATTTTGATAACATAGAGATGACTCCGTCCCAGAAAGAAATTAGGGATGCCATAGACAGCAATGGAACCTGTCTAAGAAGGCTGCACCAGCCAGATCATAATTTTTTGTTTCCTTAAAGGTCGATCATTGGCCAAATTATGAAATTTCTTGCCCTGATTGAGGCACCCTGGGCACAAGGGCCCACTATAGCCTTTAGGGATCTGTACCGGAGGTTCGGGGATATTTTCAAGTATACTTTATATTAAAGAGAGTTCAAGAGTCGAGAAGAATGGGAAGCTGTTAGGCCTTTAGCATTTTCTATCGGGCTATTAGGTACTATGGTGTTCCCGAAGGACGAAACATTGAATATAGACACACGAGTGATCTATTTAGCCCAAGCTATCTTCTATGGTGTGACCAAGGATCAAGAAACTAGGTATTTTGACCTAGCCCCTATCATCTTGGCAGAGATCTTTCGAGCCTTAGACAAATGTAGAAATCATTTTCGATACTTCCAAGGATGTAATATTCTGCTGCAATGGTGGATTATCAAAGAGGTTGAGGGTTGGAGTCGACAGAATAGGATAGACCGCCTCGTAGATTACTGTCCAACTCTAGGATTTTTGTCCAAAAGGTTGGGCTAATTTATTCGCTGACTTGACTGAAGATCGGATTCAGTGGATGTTACCCGACTTCACATCAGAAACCATAGTAGTTCGGGGCAAAAATTTCCCATTTGTGCCATTAGTCGAGGTCTGAGGGACAAGCCCCTACTATTCATCCAGGGGTTTTGAGGCATTTTGGGAGAAGGCAAGTAATACCCCAAGCTGGGAACCCCGGGCAGTTGATCATCGAACATATGGAACAGAAAATCAAGAATCCTAGGATAATTCTCAGAGAATGGAATGGTCGCGTGAGGTGGGGACTAGACACCTTAGCCCCAGACAGGTTCAAAGCAGGATGTGACCCGGGCTACTATGAATGGCTGCAAGTTCATTTGGCCTGCACACCTATCCCAGGGCCCACACTTCATCACGATGTCTGGGAAGAAGATCATCTGAAAGAATGTTTGGAAAGTACGGATGACAATTTGGCTAAGATTTTGGAAGAGTCAGAACCTGTGATAGTCAGAATGGAGCTGTATCGGACACGTCTTCATATTCAGACAGCCCTTCGAGGGGCCAAAGAGGCCAAAACAAATCAAGACTCAACACCAACCGCTGGAGGACTTTGCTGATTTTACCGCTTTTATTATTATAAGCCCCATGTCAGCTTCGTCATCTTTTGTAATCCCTTCGGGGAAGTTATTATTATTAATGAATGATGATTTTCGGGGCAATGGTTCATCTTTATAAATTGCACTTGCATGTCTCAAACGATTAAGATAGCCTTAGCTTGAAAAGGCTTAGGAACACGAGTGGTATAGCTATTTACAAATTACATGACTATTTTCTACGGGCTTCACATGCCTACTTGCTATATGTGCTATCATGTATTAAAACTTGAATACGATTGAACCAATGTTTTAAATTACATACCTAAAAGAAAAACCAATTGACTTAAGACTTACCCTAGTTTATCTCCACTCAACAAAAGGTTGACTTACAAATAGAAAAAACAAAGGAGATCAGAACATGCTCACCCTAGGAGAAACCGCTAAGATATTAAGACTCAAGGTTCCACAAATGGAAGAGCATCTTCAGAAAAGAGGAAAGAAGATTGAAGTGGTTGATAGGCTACTGAGCCTGGTTAGTAACCCACTGGAAGGGATACCACAAGAACAGTACTATGAGGAGAACATCCCTGAGGAAGTGAGCGAGTTGGTGATGAACTACATACAACTGGAAAAGAGGCTATAGACACCTCGAGAAGGAGCCCCAAAAGAGGGAAATGAGAATCAGGGAGTTAAATCTGACCCGTGGATGATGGAGTCAGATCTACAAGAAGAGTCAGAGCCTCAAGAGGAAGCCTTCGAACCACGAGAAACTGAAGAAGAGCAACCAGAGGAAGTTAAGCCCCAAGATATGGAACAAGAATAGTCTGAACCTGTGGACATAGAGGTCGAGAAAGACCAAGAGCCTTTTTGGATGTTCCTCGAGTTTCAAGAAGAAGAAAATGAAGTGAATGATGAATCTGACTATTATGCCCCTACCGATGAGGGATTTGATTTCTATGCACCCTCACTTGAGCCGATGCCATATTCCTTCACCATGGCATCAAGAAATTTCAAAAGAGCAGACCCACATCCACCCGCCTAGTGGAGCGTAGCCTTAAAAGCCTAATTTTCCCGTTCAGAGTGGCTCCTCGACTCGTCAGTTATAAGGACGTGTTTCAGAAAATGCAAGCTATGGGGATACCTTACTCCACTTGAGTCAGACTGTAAGTCCCCGAGTTGGTCTACGCCTACAAAAGATGCCCATTTCACCGTAATCAGGCAGGCCATACCTTGAATGAATGTTTGGGATTAAGGAGAAGGATTGTTAGCTTAATTGATGGTAGGATCATTAGAAATTTATAGGGACCACATACCCTACTAGCCTACGACCCTATCATCCCAGGAGAAGGAGTCACTGCCGAAACTCAGATTTGGGGGTATGATTTCACAGTCTTTGAGAAGACAGATTCCCGCATCTACTCAACTTTGGTTGCTTTTAGGAAAATCAGACCGGTGGAACCTCTCCACGAGCCTGTGCCAATAGGGCCCAACATGAACAAATTTTGCTTGTACCATAATGGAGCTATGGGACATGACACTGAAGAATGATATGCATTCAACCTCGCCCTCGAGCATATGATTAAGATGGGGGAAATTTCGGTCATCCTCCCACCACAGTACTGAGAAGGGAGGAAAGATAAGAGAGCGAGTTCGTAAGGGCAGCGATTCGCGGAGCTATATTTTTGGGTAGATAGTAGGTGTCTCCTATTTTTGCACATAAATAGCCGGCAAGGATATCATAACCAACTGTGACGACCTATGAAATCTCAAGTCTGGACATAATCTGACTCTACATAACTGCCTATAAGCCTCTAATGAAAAACATAACATAACATGGCAGGGACAGGGCCCCGTCATACCCATACATATGTGTGTACATATCCATATATATAAGACCATGCTAACTCCTGGCATCTCCGAACCAAATGGAGTGCATCAACTTCATCCGCTGAGCTAACAACCTAATAGATGGATCACCAACCTGTATTAGCAGACCTATGGATACGTAATGACCCGTTTGGTCGTTATAGTCTTTTCGACATTTTCGCCCATTCCCGAGCATTGATTAGCTCACTTTTGACATGAGGGGACCATTGATACGCTTTTCGAGGTGTCTAGACGGGATTCAGATAAATTTGGTGAAAATATAAGGTTAAAGTTAAAAATGGTTGACCCAAAGTTGACTTTTTGGCAAACGAATCTTTTTTGAAATTTCATTGATTTTGAGAGGTCCGGATGGTTGTTTATAACTTTTTTGTGTGTTTGGTTCGGTTCCTAATGCATTTGGGTGCATTTTGGGACTTGGGAGGGAAATTTGGAATTGAGGCACCGGGGGTTGACTCGGTCAATGAGACCTCTGTTGGGAATTCTAAGGCCACAGGTGCGTTCGTAGCGTGTTTTTATGTGGGACTATGCGTCTGTTATGTGAGCAAACGGCCTTGAAAATTAGTCAAAAAATCATGTCGAAAGGAAAACTTGGGTTAATTTTCTGGTGTCAGGTGCCCACTTTGGTGGCACATGAACCGCAGCAGCGGCACCGCTGGAGTGGTGGCCCTTCTGCTGGAGCGGTAAATGACTTATTTTCATTACCGCTGAAGTGGCCAGGTGGTCGCTGGGGCGGCGCCGTTGGAGCCGTCCAGGTACCGCTATAGCGGTGACGGGCAGTGATTTTTCATTAAATATGTCTTAAATAAGTCCTAGACCTTCATTAATTCATATCTCGATATTGGAGCTTTGGGAAACAGTTCTTCGAGATGACTTTAAGAAATTCTTGGAAGTAAAACTTGCTAAATCCTTTACTCTTCTTTAATCATAGTCACCTTAGGTTTTTTCCCCTTCCCTTTAACAATCCCTTAGAGATGGAATTTCAGAGAGGGTTTTGAAAGAACATCTCCCTAGATTATTAAGGATAAATTGATGATGGTTATGCTAGATATTGATTAATCTAAGCTTATTAAGCATATATCTTCCACTTTTAACATTGAATTTCTGATTTAGAGACTTAGAGTTTATACCCAATGTGGGGGTTTTACTTGAAATCAGATTTAGGCCAATTCTTGAGCTAAATCAACAATTAGTGGTCAGGTTATGATCAACTAGTACTTAATTTGGTATTTTGCTCGCGAATTTCCCGTTTTGCCCTTGTGGACCCGTTTCCCCAATTTCTAGGGTTAAAATGGACCTAGTTGATATCATAGCAGTATTAGTATCATTCTTCATTATTTCTAATATAGAATTCGATTATGCTTAGACTACTTTGGTTCTGAGCTTTAGAGGAAAGACAAGGCAAAAGAGTGAGTTATTGATATGTGTTGCGGTTCAACAGTCCAGGTAGGTTATGACTTACCTTTAGTGAGACTTCGTATAGTGAATCACATATTTAGATTATAATGTCGGAGACAGCATGTGAACCTTCCGGTATGAAGTTGCGATGGATATTGCCTTAGGTTGGGCCCTGATGTGTGTTAGGACTAACCACCCCATTTTTTGTGTGTTGATTAATTAATTGTATTGGCTTGATGCCATGTGTAGTTGATAGATATTACATCCTGCTTGTCGTCCTGATTTGGATAGAATGGACATACCATTGTTAGTATTTGTGCTCGATATATGTTGGCGTACCCACTGTTGGTACTTGAGTTATTGATATGTGTTGGCGTACCCACTGTTGGTACTTGACTTGATATATTTTGGCATACCCACTGCGGTGTTGTAAGGCGATACGTTGTTAGCATACCTCGTTGTGGTATTTGTGATATCGAACTTGATTATTGATGATTGACATATGTATTGCACGAATTCTATCATATTCATGCATGGCCAATACCCGGTGATGATCCGGTATCATTGATTGAGCGAAACTGATATTTTATAAACTCTTTTACTTGAGTGATTATGAAAATTCCAATGTCCGAAGATCCATTTCAGAATCGTTGATTACATGTAACTGATATTTGATGAATATCTTTTACTTGAGTGATCGTAAGAAGATTGATGTCCGAGGTTCAATTCCAAAATCATTGATTGTGTGAAACTGATATTGACAGACTCTTTTATTGAGTGACTGTGAGGAGACCGATGTCCGATGAGCTATTTCGGGCATCGTTATTGCATGGCCGATTTTGATGTTATCCCGAAATCGTTGTTAGTGTATAGACTCCGCGGGTCCCCCAGGGTGGTGCCGGTGAGACTCCTCCTGTGAGCAATTAGCCAGGGTCCTGTCTGTTTGTTGGGCAAAGATACGGGACGGGTGGCACTTAGACTTCGCAAGTCATGCTGGGTTGTGCTACCGAGACGTTGATATTTCCGTTCGGAGTACATGTGTACACCTCATTTGCATGGCATGGCATCGCATTCATACCATTATTCCACTATTTCATTATTACTTGATTGAGGTGTGGTGATGATTGGATTGCGATGTTTCTGCTGTGATGATTGGATTGTCTCGATTCTATTGTGGTGATTGGATTGGATCGGATATACTTAGACTTATCATATTGGGGTTTAGGTGCTTACATAGGTGATGACGGATACTCGTTTGTGATCTATTATCTCATACTTGGTTGGTTTTTTTACTTATCTGCTTTATTTTCTGAATTATGTTAACTATGCTTAGTCGGCCGATGATGCCTACCAGTACTGTGGTTTGTACTGACCTGCACTTGCTACATTCTTTTATGAATGTAGAGTACCAAGTCGGATCTACTTCTCTTACCCGTGGTTGGTCGAATCTTCAGCTTCCATTCGAGTTTCCCAAGGTGAGCATGGCATCTGCTGACCTTGAAGACACTTCTATTACTTATGTCTTGCTTTCCATTCTGAGACATGATTTGAGACTACTTATGTATTATTATTCAGACTTTTAGTATTTGGATTTAGATGCTCTTGTATGACCAGACCAGCTACTGGGGTGGGTTTCATTTACTTCCGCACTTGTTAATATTATATTTGTGTGACTTACGTTATTTTACTTCCTTCCACTATTTTCTAGTATTGGTGAATGTTGACTTAAGGGTTCGCCTACCGAGATGGAAAAGGTATGTGCCTGCACGATTCAGTGAAATTTGGTTTTGACAAGTTGGTATCAGAGCCCTAGGTTACCCGGTCTTTAAAACAAGAGTGTCTCTAGTAGAGTCTCGCGGATTGGTACAATGAGATCCCTACTTATCGGCGAGAGGCTATAGGACATTTAGGAAACCTCACTTTTTTTCGTCCCGTCGTGCTACTTTATTCAAATTGGTATCTGGAAAGATAAAATTGGTATCTGACTCTTATCTCTTCTCTCACAGATGGTGAGGAATCGAGCAACTATGGCCCGAGGTCAGGTGCCAGAGCCTGAAGCTACGGCTGGCACCCGAGGGAGAGAGATAGCTAGAGGGCGCGGCAGGGCGAGAGACCGCGGGGCTGCCCCAGCCAGGAGTAGAGCCCCGACGGTAGGACAACACCGAGAGAGATCTCCATCCCCCGAGCTCCAGGATGTGGCTCCAGCTAAGACACAGCCGGAGGTTACATCTGATTAGGCCATGCATGACACTATGGCCAGAGTGTTGCTTCATCTTGATGCCCAGCAGGCGGCAGTTGGTGTTACTACACCCGGAGGGGGTTCACAGACTAGGGTTAGGGTGCAGACCCCTGAGCAGAGACCTATGAGGACAGTACAGCCCGTCGCAGCTATGGCTCCTCGCATGGATACGATACCCACTCCTGGTGATGAGATTAGGCCCATGAAGGGCACTGTTATGATCGCTTCTGACCAGGAGCTAGTTGGGAGGTTCCAGAAGTTAGACCCACCGAGGTTTGCTGGTACCTCGTCCGAGGATGCCTATGAGTTTATTCTTGATATGCATGAGTTTCTTCACCGTATGGGGATAGTGGAGACCCACAGAGTTGATTATGTGTCCTACCAGTTTCGTGGCGATGCGAAGACTTGGTGGAGGTATTTTGTGGCGTGCAGACCTGAGGGTTCTCCTCCTTGGACTTGGACTCAGTTCTACCGGACCTTCCTTAAGAAGTATATGCCCCGATCTTTGAGAAAAGCTCGTAGGGAGTAGTTTTTACCCCTTGAGCAGAGGGCATGTCCTTGGAGTCCTATGTGACGTGTTTCCTCTATTTGGCCCGTTATTCTACTCCGTTGATCCCTACCGAGGCCGATAGGATCAGGCGATTCGTTGGAGGACTAGTGGGATTTCTACAAATTCCTTGTCTTCAGATGGAGTCTATGGGGGCTTCCTTCCACTCCATTATTGAGCATGCTTCTATGGTTCAGGGCGCCAAGGCCCATGCTTTTAGTGGTTGTGACAAGAGGCCACGTCAGACAGGCAGTTTTGGGGGTTCGGTACAAGGGGCGCGGGTCAATTTTTTAGGCCACCTCAGCTCTATTCCAATCGTCTCGTGCATTCAGCATTACTGGCTTTCTCGAGTGAGCCATCTAGATAGAGAGCTCCTGAGAGTTCGTTCTCTAGACCAGTGGACAGGGCTGCTACATCCGGGTCTTCAGCTTCCGTGTTTTAGCACTCGACTCCTCTTACCTGTTTCTCTTGTGGAGAGGTTGGGCATGTTGCCAGGAGATGTCCCCAACCTAGGCGGGATTATTAGCCGTCGAGGACTCCTGTACCATCCGGTGGTTAAGGAGGGACTTTTCATAGAGGCGGTGATCAGTCAGGCCGCGGTACTTCCCATGGTTCCAGAGGTGATACTCAGAGTGCGAGAGGGGAATCTCAGAATGGGCGTGGTGGAGCCCATTGTTACTCATTTCCTGGTAGGCCTGAGGCAGAGGCCTCCGATGCTGTGATCTCAGGTACCATTTTTTTCTGTCATAGAGCAACATCTGTGTTATTTGATCCTGGATCCACTTATTCGTATGTATCTGTATTTTATACCGTTGGTTGGGATTTACCTTGTGATAGCATAGATATACCTGTTCATGTGTCTACTCCGGTCGGAGATTCTGTGGTTGTTGATTGAGTCTACCGGTCTTGTTTGGTTACTTTTATGGGGTACGACACTTGGATAGATTTGGTGATTCTTGATATGGTGGACTTTGATATTATATTGGGTATGTCTTGGCTTTCTCCTTACCATACTGTTACACCCCGAAAAATTTCATGTTACCAAGACTGTAGACGGCTTAGTATGAGCTCAAGGGAGAGTAAAGTTATACAAGTAAGTTATACAAGTATTAGGGATGAAGATTATATTATATGAGTATAAGAATAACATATAGATGACATTTGGAGACCGTATGATGTAAATCAATCAATACGTTATTTGATGAATAACCCTCGTAACCGTAAGTTAAAGTGGGGCCCAAAGGTCGGGGTTTTATAAAGGACATATGAAAAGTGATATGAGTAGTACATGGGAAGTTGAGCAAGTCTTAAGAAGGACCCTTAAGCCAAATATGGGCATAAGCCTTCCAAAAGGATGATTTAAGAATACGTTTTCAGATGATTGGACTTGCAGGGGCAAAAACACTATAATAAGTTTGGAATTTGGAAACACACCAAAAATGAAAGTTGTAGATAATTGAAAGAGTTTTTCAACCATAGGTCGTAGGCCCTCATACGATATCGGGATCAAGAATTATGGCCATTTTAAGATAAAGACTCCAAGCTGCCAAATCGCTTCTGCGGGTCCCACTTGAGAAGGTCGGTGGAACCGACTTATGAGGGGTATAAATACCCCTATTAACTCCATTTTTGCAGTATTTTACATTCTCAATAATTTTAAAAACTTCCCAGCACAACCCCCAAACATTTATAGCCCATTAAATCAAGAATTTAGCAAGATTACACAAAACTAGTCCATGAAAGGTGATTGTTCTTGCTTCTACTTGATGTTGTGGTAAGTTTGGTCTTGACGAAAGTTGGTGTGGCTGAATGTTTTCAAGTATAATGTATGTTCTTCATCCTATCTCCTATGTTGAGTTGATTTGAAGGTTTAGCAAGTCTTAAAAGTGAAAATAGTTATGGAGGAATGGTCATAAAGTGTTGTGTTGTAGCTGTTGTGTTTATGGAATGTTTTGAGCATGTTGTGGCCATGTGGCTGGGCTGATTTACATGTATAGAGATGGTATCTAATGTTGTTGGTGTGTTGATGGGATTATGCTCCTTGATCGGGAAGAAAGAAAGTGTATATTGTTGTTGTATGTTGAAAAACATCGTGTGGGATGTTTTATGGAATATTGTGGTATTGATGACGATATGGTTGATACTAATATTGCTATTGTTGTTGTTTTATTGGTAATGTGATTTCGGGCTAGGCATATAAACAGGGAGATACTACCCGAATTTTGGAAGATTCTAAAGGCGTTTGGTTTAAGGACTTGAGATAGGCATATGACGATAAGTCTAACGGTAGTATAATTTCTCTTGAATGTAGATTTGCAAGTTCGGGAGAATAAACATTAATTCATAGGAGATCAATCAGGTATGTTAAGGCTATCCTTCCCTTCTTTTTGGCATGATCTATGACAAGTGCGAAGCGTAACGATATCCATAATGAATGCACTCCTAGATGTAGGATATCCTGAGTTCCTTGACTTCTTAAGTCCCGAAGGGGCATCCATAAGTTGTACGATTTCATAATGATGTCTAATTCCCGAAGGGGACATTCGTAAGGTTTCCTTATTCCCATGCATTTCACATTTGATTTTGAGTCTCGAAGGAGACAAATGAAAAGTGGAAGAAGTTTCCATTTTTGAGACAAAAGGGAAGAAGTTCCCATTTTTTAGACAAAGGGGAAGAATTTCCCATTTTTGAGACAAAGGGGAAGAAGTTCCCATTTTTAAGAAAAGGGAAGAAGTTCCCATTTTTAAGAAAAAGGAAGAAGTTCCCGTTTTGAACTAAGGGAGTCTTTTGATGGTTTCCAAAGATTTTCATGCATTTGCATATTTCCATACATGCACGGCATCATTTCATGGGGATGGGGAAAAGGGCTAAGGCGTTATATACGCAAACCACCTGATCAGCTGGTATACGATGATTATGATACCCGAAGGGGCCATTATGCTATTATGCCCGAAGGGGCTTCGAGCTAGGCGAAGGGATGCATTATATATATATATATATATATATATATATATATATATATATATATATATATATATATATATATACATACATACATACTCATGCTGCATCAAAAGTTCATATGCACATACATGTTTATCAGAGTTGGTTACAGGTACAGATTGAGTCTGTTACTCTTTTATCATTCGAGTCGAGATATATTTTTTCAGTTCTGCCTTACATACTCGGTACATTATTCGTACTGATGTCCCTTTACCTGGGGGCGCTACGTTTCATGCCACGCAAGTGTATACAGATGAGTAGAAGACATTGGCTATAGGATGTTCCTAGGCTGTCAACTGGATTGGAGAGCTCCATCTCAGTTCGGAGTGTTGCAGAGTTAGAGTACTCATGTTTTGGTATCTCATGTATGTTAGAGACTTTTGCAAACAGTGTCCTGTGGATAGTGCATCGAGATGTCGACAGTTGTGTAAAGCGGCAATGTAGGTCGTCGTGTTCATATGCATTATTTTAAAGATTATATTGTGACTAAAGGTTTTCTTTGAATTAACGATAAGGGAGAAGTCCCTAACTTGACGAAAGAGTTTTATCAAAAATGGTTTTTCATGTTTTACTTGACGGAAGCGTCATTACATAATTTAAAGGTTCACATAAGATTTTGACTATGAATAGAATGGTATTATGACACTCAGTTGAGTAGGGTCCTGGGTGTCAGTCACGGCCCTCCGGTTTGGGTTGTGACACATGCGATCTTGGACTGTCATACCAAGATAGTCTCTTTAGCCATGCTCGGCATTCCTAGGCTTGACTGGAGGGGTGCTCCTACTCCCTCTCTGAAGAAGATCATTTCCTTCCTTCGAGCGAAGAAATTAGTAAGTAAGGGGTGTTTAGCATATTTTGCGCATGTTCGTGATACGACTGTTGCATCTCCATCCCTTTAGTCTCTTCCTATTATGAGCGAGTTCACAGAGGTATTCCCGTCAGACTTGCCGGGTATGCTACCCAATCGCGATATTGATTTCTCTATCGATGTGAACTCTAGCACTCGTCCCATTTCCATCCTACCATATCGGATGGCACCTGCCGAGTTGAGAGAGCTTAAGGAACAATTACAGAATTTATTGAGCAAGAGGTTCATTAGACCGAGCGTCTCCCCTTGGGGTGCTCCTATTTTATTTGTGAAGAAGAAAGATGGAACCATGAGGATGTGCATTGATTACCGCCAATTCAACAAGGTCACTATTCGGAACAATTGCCCTGTGCTTAGTACTGATGATCTGATTGACCAGCTTTATGGTGCTTTGGTGTTTTCGAAGATCGATTTGCATTCCGGCTATCACCAGTTGAAGATCAGGGCATAGGATATTCCGAAGACAACATTTCGGATGAGATAGGCCACAATGAGTTTCTAGTGATGTCTTTTGGGCTTACCAATGCGCCGACTGCATTTATGACTTTGATGAATGGCATCTTTAGGCCGTTCCTTGATTCTTTTGTGATTGTGTTTATTGATGACATATTGGTGTATTCCAATAGTAGAGTGGAGCATGAGAGCCATCTTCGTACCGTCCTTAGGTTGCTGAAGAAACATAGTTTGTTTGCTAAATTTTCTAAGTGTGAGTTATATTAGAGTCTGTGGCATTCTTGGGTCATATGGTGTCCAAGGAGGGGATTATGGTTGATCCACAGAAGATTGAGGCTGTGAGGGGTTGGGTGAAGCCCACTACTATTACCGAGATTCATAGTTTTGTGGGTTTGGCTAGTTATTACCGTTGCTTCTTGAAGGGTTTTACTACCATTGCTTCGTACTTGACCAGATTGAATCAAAAGGATGTTCCCTTCCAGTGGACGGATGATTGTGAGGAGAGCTTTCAAAATCTCAAGCTTTTGTTTACCACAGCCCGATCCTAGCCTTACCTATGGAGGGTAAGGACTTCGTTGTCTATTGTGATACTTCCTGTACGGGTTTGGGTGCGGTGTTGATGCAGGAGTGTAGTGTTACACCCCGTAGTTTTGTATGATGAGATTCGAGCTACCTTTCAGGTGGCATATGAGATTATATGCGCTTATCTTATGATTGTGAGGGTTTAAGTTCATATAATAAGCTATGGAAGGATTGAGGGGCAAGTGAATCAAGGAAATTAAAATTGTTGGAACTTTGAAGAAAATATGAGGGGCAATTTTGGCCCAACTTGGAGAAAGAATATCTTTTAGTATATGAGGATTTTTGAAGCAAAGCAAAAGCCTAAATTGAATTTCATGAAGTCTAGTTTCCAATGCAACAAACCGCTCGTCGATAGGAAATTGGAGTAGAGAGTTATGGACGTTACAAGTTAGGCCGCCAGAGCAGAAAATTTCCCTAAGCAAACGCGACCCAAGGCCGTGAACGCAAAGGGTAAATTTTGGGTCGGTTGAAACCGACTCTATAACCTTATAAAAGGGGGTCCTCCCCCACCCCCCCCCCCATTTTCATCCAACACCCTCCACAAACTTCCCCAAACCTCTGGAATGTTCTCCCAACTTCCGCCCAAACAATCTTTGCCCAAATCAAGTAAAACCTCGGGATTTAGGTTCGGATAGCGTATAGTTGCGGCTTTAATATCGTATTGCGGTAAATCTTGGCCATGATTCAAGGTGAATATTGAAGATATTGTTGTTCTAGTAAGGACAAGGTATGAATCTTCCCTTATTAATATTGATTTAGGTTTATTTACGAAGATAAGTTTATTAAATAGTAGTATTACAAGTTGGTTAGTTGAGAAATTTGGAAAACATCGTGTGGGATGTTTTATGGAATATATTGGTATGGATAATTGTGTTGATGATGTTTGTATTGTTGTTGTTGATATTATGATTTCGGGCTGGGCATATAAACAGGGGAGATGCTACCCGAATTTCGGCAGATTCCAAATGGATTTAAATTGAAGGCTTAAGACGAGCATATGAGGATGAGCCTAACAATAGTGTGAATTGTTTTATATGTAGATTACGAGACTGTGAATGATCTTAAGTAATTTGCAAGAGAGGAAGTAAGTTGGAAAGTCGAGAAGTGAGTTTCCAGGTACGTTAAGGCTAAACCCCCTTCTTTCTTAAGGCATGATCCCTTTGTTGGGAACCTATATATGATATCCTCAATAACCCTGTTTCTGAAAATACCAACGCTTACAGTTCTCGATGTTCTTGTGATGTCATTGAACTTATTTCATGGCTATTGATGCTATTCATTGATGTTGATCTCACCTTATGATTTTGTTCCTTCAAGGTGAGATGTGTTCATGATGATGATTCCATAATAATAACCCAATGAGTTTAGGAGCAGGTTCTTAAGGAATGTTTTATAGGACATGAATAGAGTGCTAGTAGAGGATTCCTAATGAGGTGTTTAATGTTCGAAGAGAAGTTTATGTTGTATCTTAGGATTTGGTTGTTGTCTAATCAAACGGGAAGAGGTACTAATGGCCTGAGCTGTGCTTATAAGTCTTATGTGATTATGTAGACCTTACGGGTTAAGCGATGACCATTAGAAGTGCATAGAGATTACTTGTAGAAGTTTGGTTAAGATGTCGATTATAATTACCACTAGTCTACGACCAGTCGGGCAGATGTTACCACCAGGCTGTGGCCGGTTAGGCAAATATGTGCTTACCACCATGCTACGGCTGGTTGGGCAGTTATTACCACCGAGATACGGCCGGTTGGGCAATTACCACTGATCAGTCGGGCAGTTGCGCTCTACCGTCGGGCGATAATCGGACGGGCAGTTACCACCACGCTACTGCCAGTCTGGCTGTTACCATTGATCAACTGGGCAGATAGCACCAGGATGATATGCAGGTGAAGATCACAGTATGATACATAGATGTAGTTAAGGATATGAGAGTGTAAAGAGACATGCATACTAGATTCTCATTAGTACGTCAGAAGTGCCAGGTTGATTCTTATCCTTTTTCTTGCAGTATATGTTTATTATGTTGCATTTCCGCCTTACATATACTCGGTACACTATTCGTACTGACGTCCCTTCTTGCGGACGTTGCGCTCATGCTCGCAGGTGTAGACAGACGAGACGAGGATCTTCCGCAGTAGGCTGCCTCCAGGTACTAGTATTGATTGGTGGGCTCCACTTCTTCCTGGAGCATTACCAAGTCTGGGTTGTGTATGTATTTTGTGTTACGGGTATGTCAGGGGCCCTGTCCCGACTTGTATGTTTCAGTCATGTTCATAGAGGCTTTGCAGACAGTTTCTTGTATACAGCTTAGTTATGTCTTGTTAGTGGTTATGTCGGCATCGTGGGCCAGTGTACATATACATTTGCATGATATTATGTTCATATTTTAGTCTCTTTGGTTTTCTGTTGCAATTCGAGACATAGTGAGTGTAAGTTATAGCTTGGTTCGCTCGGTTCCCAGAGGTGTCGGGTGCCAATCACGCCTTACCAAGGTTGGGGCGTGACAGGTAGGGTGATAGCTTATGCCTTCCGTCAGTTAAAATTTCACGAGAAGAAATACCCTACCCACGGTTTGGAGTTATTGGCTGTAGTCTTCGCCTTGAAGCTTTGGAGGCATTACTTGTACGGTGTCCATTGTGAGGTTTTTACCGATCACCGTAGCCTTCAACATATATTTAGCCAGAGAGATCTTAATTCCAGGCAGTGCCGACGGATGGAGCTCCTGAAGGACTATGACATATGTATTCTGTATAACCCTGGTAAAGCTAATGTGGTGGCTGATGCCTTGAGTCGCAAGGCAGTAAGTATGGGGCGTTTATCTCGATTGATTGTTTTCGAGCGCTCGTTGGCCATGGAGGTTTAGACTCTAGCCAACAGTTTCATCCGTCTTGATATTTCAGCCCCGGGAAGGATTTTTGCTTGCACAAAGGCGAGGTCATCATTATTGGATAGGATCAAGGCTCATCAGTTTGAGGATGCTCAGTTAGGCAAGATCCAAGATAGTGTTTCGAGGGATGAGGCCAAGGATGCCGTGATTGATTTTGAGGGCATACTGAGGATTAGAGGGCGTGTGTGCTTTCCTTGTGTTGGTGAGCTGATTCAGTAGATTTTATCTGAGGCCCATTGCTCTCGTTATTCCATTCATCCGGGAGTGACCAAGATGTACTGTGACCTCAGACAACACTATTGGTGGCGTCATATGAAGAGAGATATAGTTGATTTTGTGGCTAAGTGTGGAAATTGTCGGCAAGTGAAGTATGAATACTAGCGACCCGGTGGGGTGCTTCAGAAGATTCCCATTCCCGAGTGGAAGTGCCATGGATTTTGTCATAGGCCTTCCGAAGACCTTTGGCGAGTTTCATTCTATTTGGGTGATAGTAGATCGATTGACTAAATCCGCTCACTTTGTTCCGGTTCAGGTTTCCTATACGACGGAGACGTTAGCCAAGATGTATATTCGGTATATTGTGAGGTTGCATGGGATCGCTATCTGTGTTGTATCTGATCAGGGTACTATTTTCACTTCCCGATTCTGGAGGGCATTTGATGAGGAGTTCGGTACCCCAATTGGACTTTAGTACAACTTTCCATCCCCAGACCGATAGCCAGTCCGAGCGGACCATCCAGGTTCTCGTGACATGTTAAGAGCATGTGTTATTGACTTTTATGGTCATTGGGATCAACACTTACCCTTGGTAATGTTTGCGCACAATAACAGTTATCATTCGAGTATTGGTATGGCACCTTTTGAGGCTTTATATGGTAGGAGGTGTAGATCTCCGATTGGTTGGTTTGATGGGTTCGAGGCTCGGCCTGGGAGCGCAGATCTATTGAGAGATTCCCTTGATAGAGTGAGAGTTATTCACGCCAGACTCGTGGCAACTCAGCGTCGGCAAAAGATGTATGCGGACCGGAAGGTCCGAGATTTGAAGTTTGCTATTAGTGACCAGGTTCTATTGAAAGTCTCACCCATGAAGGGTGGTATGAGGTTTGGTAAAAGGGGAAAGTTGAGCCCTAGATACATTGGCCCGTTTAAGATTATGGATTGTATCGGTGATGTAGCTTATGAGTTGGCATTTCTGCAAGGCTTGGCAGGAGTTCACCCGGTCTTTCATATTTCGATGCTGAAGAAATAACATGCAGATGGTAACTACATTATCCGTTGGTATTCCATATTGCTTGATCAGAATTTTACTTATGAGGAGGAGCCTATCACGATCTTAGATAGGCAGGTTCGAAAGTTGAGGTCAAAGGAGATTGCTTCTGTGAAGGTGCAATGGAAGCACCGTCCTGATGAGGAGGCTAGCTAGGAGACTGAGTCTGATATGCGTAGCCGATATCCCCAGTTATTCACTAATTCAGGTATTTCCCTACTTCCCTTCTTTTCATTGCTCGAGGACGAGCAACAATTCAATTGGTATCTGATGTAACGACCTGTTTGGTCGTTATAGTTTTTTCGACATTTTCGCTCATTACCGAGCATTGATTAGCTCACTTTTGACCCGAGGGGACCGTGACATGCTTCCCGAGGTGTCTAGACTGGATTCGGGCAAATTTTATGAAAATATAGGGTTGTAGTGAAAAATGGTTGATCCAAAGTTGACTTTTGGGCAAACGAACCTTTTCCGAAATTCCATCGATTTTGAGAGGTCCAGATAGTCGTTTATAACTTGTGTGTGTGTTTGGTTCGGTTCCCAATGCACTTGGGTGCATTTCTTGACTTGGGAGGGAAATTTATAATTAAGGCGTTGTGGATTGACTCGGTCAACGAGACCTCCATTGGGAAAGGAAATCTTGGGTTAAGTATCTGGTGTTTGGTACCCGCTTTGCCAGTACCAGCGGCACCATGGCAGCGGCACCGCTGGAGTGGTGGCCCTACCGCTAGAGCGGTCAATGACTTATAGTCATTACCGCTGAAGCGGCCAGGTGGTCGCTGGGGCGGCGCCGCTGGAGCCGTCCAGGTATCGCTACAGCGGTGACAGGCATTGATTTTTCATTAAATGTGTCTTAAATAAGTCCTAGACCCTCATTAATTCATATCTCGATATTGGGGCTCGGGGAAACAGTTCTTGGAGATAACATGAAGAAATTCTTGAAGGTAAAACTTGCCAAATCCTTTACTTTTCCTTAATCACAATCATCTTAGATTTTCCCCTTCTCTTTAACAATCCCTTAGATATGCAATTTGAGATAGGGTTTTGAAAGAACATCTCCCCAGATTATTAATGATAAATTGATGATGGTTATGCTAGATATTGACTAATCTAAGCTTATTAAGCACATATCTTCCACTTTAAACATTGAATTTCGGATTTGGAGACTTAGGGTTTATACCCAATTTGGGGTTTTTTACTTGAAATCAGATTTAGGACAATTCTTGAGCTAAATCAACAATTAGTGGTCGGGTTATGATCACCTAGTACTTAATTTGGTATTTTTTTCGCGAATTTCCCGTTTTACCCTGGTGGGCCCGTTTCCTCAATTTTTAGGGCTAAAATGGACCTAGTTGATATCATAGTAATATTAGTATCATTCTTCATGATTTCTAATATATAATTTGATTATGCTTAGAGTACTTTGGCTCTGAGCTTCAGAGGAAGGGCTAAAGAGTGACTTGTTGGTGTTGCGGTAGTCTAGGTAGGTTATGGCTTACCTTTAGTGAGACTTCGTATAGTGAATCACATATTTAGATTATAATGTCGGAGACAGCATGTGAACCTTCGGGGTATGAAGTTGGATGGATATTGCCTTAGGTTGGGCCCTGATGTGTGTTGGGACTAGCCATCCCGTTATGTGTGTTTGATTGATTAATTGTGCTGGCTTGATGCCATGTGTAGTTGATAGATATTGAGTCCTGCTTGTCGTCCTGATTTCGATAGAATGGACATACCGTTGTTAGTATTTGTGCTCGATATATGTTTGCGTACCCACTGTTGGTACTTGACTTGATATATTTTGGCATACCCGCTGCGGTGTTGTGAGGCGATAGGTTGTTGGCATACCTCGTTGTGGTATTTGTGATATTGAACCTGATTGTTGATGATTGACATATGTATTGCACGCATTCTCTCATATTCATGCAGGGGTGATGATCCGGCGTCATTGATTGAGCGAAACCGATTTTTGATAAACTCTTCTAAAGATGCATTCCGGAATCATTGATTATATGAAACTGGTATTTGATGAATATCTTTTACTTGAGTGATCGTGAGAAGGTCGATGTCCGAGGTTCAATTCCGGAATCGTTGATTGTGTGAAACTGACATTGACAGACTGTTTTATTGAGTGACTGTGAGGAGGTCGATGTTTGATGAGCTATTTTGGGCATTGTTCTTGCATGGCCGATTCTGATGTTACCCCGGAATCGTTGTTAGTGCATGGACACTGCAGGTCTCCGAGGGTGGTGCCAGTGAGACCCCCCCTGTGAGCAATTAGCCAGGGTCCCGTTTGTTTGTTGGGCAAAGATACGGGACGTGTGGCACTTAGACTTCACAAGTCAGGCTGGGTTGTGCTACCGAGACGTTGATATTTCTGTCTGGAGTACATGTGTACACCTCATTTGCATGGCACGACATCACATTCATACCATTATTCAACTATTGCATTATTACTTGATTGAGGTTTGGTGATGATTGGATTGTGATGTTTCTGCTGTGATGATTGGATTGTCTCGATTCTATTCTGGTGATTGGATTGGATCGGATCGGATATACTTAGACTTATCATATTGGGGTTTATGTGCTTACGTAGGTGATGACGGATACTCGTTTGTGATTATATTATCTCATGCTTGGTTAGTTTGTTTTTCTTATCTGCTTTATTTTTTGAATTGTGTTAACTATGCTTAGTCGGCCGATGATGCCTACCAGTACTGTGACGACCTAGCTAGGGGCCGCGACGGGTACCCAGGGCTAACCACCTAGCACCGCTCGCTCCACTACTCATCATGCTCATTAACTACTCTTTTATCGGTTTTATACTCAAATCATAAGAAAGTTATATTTCATTTGTAAACATAAATAGTTTCATATACATAAGCCTCTTTAGGCTATCAAAAATAATATATATACAATTATACCATAGAAACTTTATCCGACCGCATAACCCACATTGAGTATCTACGAGCCTCTACTGGAGTACAAGACACATAGACAGGACAGGACCCCGTCAAGCCCAACATATACAAATATACACAAAAGAATAATCAAGCACCTCCGGAACAAAGGAGTGCTTTTGTCACGACCCAACCCCGTAGGCCGTGACTAGTGCCCGAGCTGGACACTTGTATACACCCCTAATAGCTATATGATCAATCCACAACCAAACATAATATGGAACCCATAGGACCAACACATAGTCACAACTATCAACAGATGCACAGTATATAAGTCGACAAGGCTGTCATAGCATGTGGGAACGTCCCAACTATATATATATGCGCAAGCCGGCAAGGCTGCGACTACACACACATCCCAAAACATATATATATATATATATATATACGCAAGCCGACGAGGCTGCCACTACGAGTGGGAATGTCCCAAAACATAAGTCATACTAACACCGCTGGACAAAATTTATACATATAACCCACACACATATCTACAGACCTCTAAGAGTAACAACAGTAGCATATGAATAGCGAAATATGACGGGGCAGGGCCCCGTAGTACCCCTGGATAGCATATACATATATTTATCGTAAGATTTAAACCAAAAGTCTAGACTCCGGAACAACAGAGCTCTCCCAAAATAGCTGAGTAGGAGTCCTATGTTGCGGGGTCACCAACCGGCTATCTGTACCTGCGGGCATGAAACGCAGCCCCCTGGAGAAAGAGGGTCAGTACGGAATATGTACTGACTATATAAAGCATGAAATACAATAAGGAAGATCATAACTGAAGTAGAGATTCTAGGAGACAAGTATGATAATCAAGAAATCACTGTACCTGTGCCTTACGAAACAAAATCATGCATATCATTATCATATACTGTACCCGGCCCACGATGGGACTCGGTGAATAAAATCATATCATCATATACCGTACCCGGCCCTCTAGTGAGGGACTCGATAAATAAAGTCGTGTACACGTATTCCGTACCCGGCCCATCATGGGACTCGGTGCCATAATCACATCATCATATCATCATATAACGTACCCGTCCCTCTAGTGAGGGACTCGGTGAACAATACAGTGAAACTGTGCACGAATACATACCCGGCCCGAGACTCGGTGAAAGACATATTGAGGCATGCACAAGCAGAGTAGTGAGAAACCATATGCAATTTAAATCATTATCAAGACTCAACAAAATAAGAAGAAAGATTAACGCCTGAGTATCAATAGCGACAATCATATCAAGTATCCCTCGGATATCATTATAGAATATATCTAGAGGCTTAGGAATCATAGACATGTATCAAGATCCTATGAAACAGTTTATAGAAGTCTAGTCATTAGTTATTATAGAGTTCCTGAGAATAGGAGCTTATGTATCGACAGTTATCCAACGTACAGAAACTGAAGAGGAAGGCTCAATCACTTGAGAATTATAATATCAAGAAGTGAATAAGGATCATAAATATCACTCAAAGCTTATGAATGGAATTACCCCAAAGTGCATATCAGTCATCACTTAAGTCTAAGACATGCCAAAAGAAAGAAGGGACGGCTTTACATACCTGTTAGCGACTATTCGTAAATCTGTTCGCCTCGTCGCTCTTTTAGCCTATTTAATATAAGAGTAACGTTATCGTTTGTAACTATACTTTCTAGTTCGTAAATCTATAGCCCATTTCTTATAGAACCTATATTTTAGCTTATACATTCTCATTTAGGGTTTTTGTTAGTTAGGGACTTAACGGAAATCGGGCAGCATTTCCCCTATATATTCGCCTATCCCGAATTTCCAATTATTGCCCTGTTAACACAGAAATACCAAAAATTGATATATACATACAAAATTCTCCCAACTCAACTCATAACAATCCCAACAATCCAACAACTTCTCTAAATTCATTTCAGCCCACAATTTCATATAACGTCAATTTTATGCATTTTCTTTCTTCCAATTCCGTCCAATACAATTTTAATAATTCCATTACAACACTACTAATACAATTACATCATAAAATAAGAAAATCTTACCACAATTTTCTCGGAGGAATTTCTACGCTCAATTGCTCCGATTTCGCAATTTCTTCTTCTCCAACTTAAAATCCAATGTTGCTATCACCTCCTTGAATTTGTACTACACTTGAAATTTTCTCAAAACATTCAAAACTTTATTTTCTCCTCACTCACCATGGCTGGCCGAGAGCAGCCATTGGAGCTTTACCTTTTTTTTTTTTTTTGCTAAGTTAATTTGAAAAAATGAATGAATAACTAAGGTTTGTTCATCACCAATTAAGTATATATATGGTGGCCCTATTATTGACACGTGCCACCTCCATCTATGAATCATCAAATGCCTTCTTGAGTTGTTGTTATTTTTTTTCGGGTCGGGCCCACGAGCATATTTAAATTAATTAATTTTGATTAATCACTAATCCCTACTTAATAATCTAATCATAATTAATTAGTTCCTAATCTCCAATAATATTTCTACACTAAATAAAATTTATAAACAATTTATGTTTTAATTAAAATTGAAAATTAAAGATTTCTATCTCGTGTCCGAAAATAATTCCTCCCTTAGCTTGAGTCAATTTTCTTGCGGATAATTTTGGCGTATAAATATACGGGGTATAACATCCTTCCCCCCTTTAAAACATTCGTCCCAAAATGTTAAACTGGTACTGAACTCCCAGTACTTTCTTAAGCGTCCTCTTAGTTAATTATGCCATTCACATACCCTTTTCGTTTGTCGATTCTCTTTAATTAATTATAACGCATTCCAGGTCTCTACATAGTCATACCTGTAATATCTTCTCCTCCTGTTGCTTCTCGAGGTAATTATCACATCATTGTCTTTGCTCTTCTCTTTTCTTCGCAGTTGGTTGTTGATTGTATTTCGAGCTATTCTGTTGAAGTGTTACAGTTTCTGTTATCTGCATACTGTTCAATTGTACTGTCCTCAATTAATTCAGACTTGTACTCATAGTGCACGTAGTCCTGACTTGACTCCCCCTTCTCCTTTAGTTATTCTCCTGAGGTATCGTTTCGTTTGTCTTACCTCTCAATCTTTAAATAAGTTTTTTATAATGCGTAGACGTCTCTCGTTGGTCCATTAGACTTCAGTATCCCTGGAGTATCGCATGCCTCTGGTAACCCGTGGACTCTTCGCGAGTTCTGCGAGTAAACGAAATTTCCCAGAGGGTAACATTTTTGTACTCCAATACCCTTGCTTTACTCTGTTGTTATAGTACGTATTCTGGAATCCTCAGCATCATGTGTCACTTTCTGACTTCCTATTACAAGTCCTTTAACTATCGCTTGCCTTTACTTCTTGATCTCGATCTTTAGGGTTGGCTATCAAATAGCGCAATGGTCCCCTCATATTATAGCTTTACTGTCATCCAGTAATCAGTAACCTGGTTGTTCCGATCGTCTCGGTTAAATCATTTCGTAATTTCCTTTACTCTAACTGGCCACCATATTACCTCGTGTCGTTCCTTTATTTTTGACTCAAATTCTTCTATTGCCCCTTTGCTCAAATTTGCTCTTAGCTTTCCTTTCACGCATCCTATTGCAATCTTTACACAAGTATATGTGGGTTCTCAATCAGTCTAAGAAATACTTTAGCGTCATCTCGCTAGTCTTTACGCAGACCTTACATTCTTTTCTCGTACCTTTCAATTGACGTCAAGGCTCAACTATGGCCTTTTCCCTCGGTACTAATTATATCTCTGTAGTTTTGCCTCAAATCATCTTATAGCTTTCGTTGATGTATCCAAAATATCGCAACCACATTGTTGTTACTGAATTCTTACTCTTCTTATCAAGTACTCACTTGATCTCATCCTTAATATACAAGTATTCGCAGGTTGAATAACTATTCATGTACAATTTGTACAAAGTGCATCCAATCTTAGTCACAGTCTTTCCTTCTCCTGGCTTATTCTGCTTTACATATCTTATTGTACTATCACTCACCTGCTGTCTATTTTGCCATACTCCTTCCCCTTCCTCTATCCACCATTTGGTTCTCTCATATCCTACTATAGGAGAGATTTCCTATTCTTCCTCCTTTGCTACTTATGTGTCGTAATATCATTCGCCAATAACTCCGTTGTCAACATCTTAACCTCTAATCTCGTATAGCCTTGCTATTCTTTATAATATCCTTTTAAGATACTCGTTACCATTTTCTAGTCGTATTCTTCATTTTTATAAGCCTCCACCTTCTGATGTCATATTATCCAAGGTCTTTACCAGTAATTCTCAGCACTGTCTCAATTACCATCTTGGCTTTTATCCGTCTGTTGCTGGGTTTCAGATCTCACTAGCTTGTTTTAGCATGGGATCTCATTTGAAGTCTAAGTATTCACATTAAACGTATTGCAGTATCAGCTGATTTTATCTTACACTTGCATTTCTCTCATCCGCTTCCCCCCTTTTGGGTGTACTCACATCATTATCTATTTATATTCCGCTCTATGCCTCCATTTCCAACTTTCAAATTCCTACGATTCTTTTTCCATACATTTGGTATACTGTGCCATATCCATGTCTTCCTTTAGACCATTTATAACTTAGATTGCCCATGTACGAACCCTTAACATAACCACAAGGTGATGAAAACTCTCGATATGTAGTACAACATTTAATCTGATGGTTGGTACTCGAGTATTGTAATTAGTGTAGAAATTTATCCAAAGCCACATTCCATTCATTCCAGGCAGTAATTAGCTAGTACTTATAGTCATTTCAAATTCTCCATTTGGTAGCACCTATATTCTAACAATAAGTGTCCCAAGCTTTCCTATAACACCATCTTTATCCCAACGGATATCATCTGTTTCTTCTAATAAATTCACAATACATCCGTTGTTTTGCAAATCCTCAATCCTTATCTTTTAAGGATTTCACTATTTCCGAGGTGTAATCATATACGCAGTACTCCTTTGTGCCTTATGCTCTTTTACCCTTGTTGTGTACCCAACACTGGCTTCTAACTTACTCAAAATCATATCAAGTTCGTCTTAATCATGGTCTTATCTTATCACCTTGTCGTCGTATTACACTTTTAAGTTCATAGCTATATGTTTTCCTATTTTGTTTCATACTCGTACTCAATTATTTACGTCCGTCTTGAGTACTTCCTTTAGTATTCCTTTCATTTATCTAGTCTATGTCCATCTTTTATTCTGTGCACGAGGGATCTCATGCTACTCCTACATCCTTCGGAAAACACTACTTCTACGTAACCCCTTTCTCATTTTCGAAACATATTCTGTTCATCTCTATTTGTTCTTATCATACCTGTCATTTCTAACATTCATTCTGTCTTTTTACTTGTCTTCCTTTAGGTTGGTCTTTCACAATTTTGTAACTTGTATTACTCGCTTTCTAAGCTATACATGTCATAACACATCGCTACACTGTAATCCCACTCGCTTCCTTCTTATCTTTTTCTTTCTGTTAACTCCTTCTCTTCCTATGCTCGCTTTCACTTCCGTTATCACATAATCTGTATTCTAAACCTTTCCTATAAAAGAACTTTATAAGTCTTTCTTATTCGTTCTGTACCTTGCCTTTCCATTTCACATTTGCCCTTCCACTTTAGTCGCATAGATCACGTCATCTCTTTTAGTCACTTCCTCACTAAGCTTTACTCATTTTCATAATAACCCTCATGGTATTCTCATTACATCCTGTTCGTAATCTATCCTATAACGTAACACTTCCTAACCTTATTCACGATTCTTACTATGTTCTAATTGCACTCTGTGGAGTAGGCGTATTTAACCCTTCACCCTTTCTGATCAATCTTATCCTTAATATCTCACAAGCTGTCTTATCAATATCTTCATAATTTGTCATAATTCTTCCTCCTCCGTACTTTTATCTCAACCATACTATCACTCCTTTTAACTGTAAACTCGTCATAATTTACCCCTTAGTATCACAAGCCCTTCCGAATTATTCTAGCATTTCATCAACAACATCTGAAACACATGATCCTAGACGGCCCACAAGTTTGAGTTTTCCTTCCACAAATTCCATCTCCAATTAGTTTATTAATAACTAATAAAATGTCACCATGAGGTATTCTCCACCCACCACCAGAAGAAGAAAAACTAGAATCCGATAAGCACCACAGGACTTCTAGTGCTTGATTCATATGGTTTACCTCCAGATTTATTCTTGAGTCGTGAACGAATCATTTAGTTCCCAAACTACTTGTTGTATGCTTTGTACTCTTCCAATAGAGTGAAACTTAATTGTCGGACGTTTTTACCCTTCAACATAAGCTTTTTCTAAGGCAAAAAAATGTGGCTGGAAAGTATTCTGATCCGTCTAAATGAACTGCGAATTTGCTGCCCATATACGCTTCTTCGAAATACAAATTTTCAAATAACACTGGTGCCTCTTACGGATGACATGGAGGGTATCTCTTAAAGCTTTAATCCGACATAATAAATTTACCCTATCAGTATCGACTTTCAAGACATATTATGAACTTATATATCATTCTTTCCTTTCTCTATTTCTGAGAAAATTTAGGCAGAGTTTCCTCTGTACTTCTTACTATCTCAAAACCTGCACGCAGGAAATACCAACAATGCCTCTTTCGCACCGTTACTTACCTGTGTACTTTGTAGCTTGTAATATCGTCAGTCTCTTCCTTCTGTCGATGTCGTTCTTCAGCTGAAATCAAAGGTTAGTATAAGGAATTTCATTTCCTATGGCTGGGCTCTATCGCACGATCTTAGATATGAAAGAAAGGTAACATCCTAAATGTCCTGTAGCTTCCTGTTTATAGATGTGGTGCACAACACACCGATAAACAAGACACTACTAGACGCGGTCTATAGACACTCCGAGGACGAACTGCTCTGATACCACTTTTGTCACGACCCAACCCCGTAGGCCGTGACTAGTGCCCGAGCTGGACACTTTTATACACCCCTGATAGTTATATGATAAATCCACAACCAAACATAATATGGAACCCATAGGACTAACACATAGTCTCAGAACTGTCGCACAAATATGTATATATATTAAGCAACCTGTCTTCTGAGGGGTCACAACTATCAACAGATGACACAGTATATAAGCCGACAAGGCTGTCATAGCATGTGGGAACGTCCAAACTATATATATATATATGCGCAAGCCGACAAGGCTGCCACTACACACACATTCCAAAGCATATATATATACGCAAGCCGACGAGGCTGCCACTACGAGTGGGAACGTCCCAAAACATAAGTCATACTAACACCGCTGGACAACATATATACATATAACCCACACACATGTCTACAGACCTCTAAGAGTAATAACAGTAGCATATGAATAGCGAAATATGATGGGACAGCGCCCCGTCGTACCCCTGGATAGCATATACATATATTTATCATAAGATTTAAACCAAAAGTCTAGACTCTGGAACAACGGAGCTCTCCCAAAACAGCTAAGTAGGAGTCCTATGCTGCGGGGTCACCAACCGGCTATCTGTACCTGCGGGCATGAAACGCAGCCCCCCGGAGAAAGGGGTTCAGTACGGAATATGTACTGACTATATAAAGCATGAAATACAATAAGGAAGATCATAACTGAAGTAGAGATTCTAGGAGAAAAGTATGATAATCAAGAAATCACTGTACCTGTGCCTTACGAAACAAAATCATGCATATCATTATCATATATCGTACCCGGCCCATTATGGGACTCGGTGAATAAAATCATATCATCATACCATCATATCATCATATACCGTACCCGACCCTCTAGGCAGCATTTCCCCTATATATTCGCCTATCCCGAATTTCCAATTATTGCCCTGTTAACACAAAAATACCAAAAATGGATATATACATACAAAATTCTCCCAACTCAGCTCATAACAATCTCAACAATCCAACAACTTCTCTAAATTCATTTCAGCCCACAATTTCATATAACGTCAATTTTATGCATTTTCTTTCTTCCAATTCCGTCCAATCCAATTTTAATAATTCCATTACAACACTACTAATACAATTACATCATAAAATAAGAAAATCTTACCACAATTTTCTCGGAGGAATTTCTACGCTCAGTTGCTCCGATTTCGCAATTTCTTATTCTCCAACTTAAAATCCAACGTTGCTATCACCTCCTTGAATTTGTACTACACTTGAAATTTGCTCAAAACATTCAAAACATTATTCCTCACTCACCATGGCTGGCCGAGAGCAGCCATGAGAGCTTTACCTTTTATTTTCCAAGTTATGAATAACTAAGGTTTGTTCATCACCAATTAAGTATATATATAGTGGCTCTATTATTGACACGTGCCAGCTCCATCTATGAATCATCAAATGCCTTCTTGAGTTGTTGTTATTTTTTTTTCGGGTCGGGCCCACATGCATATTTAAATTAATTAATCACTAATCCCTACTTAATAATCTAATCATAATTAATTAGTTCCTAATCTCCAATAATATTTCTACACTAAATAAAATTTATAAAAAATATATGTTTTAATTAAAATTGAAAATTAAAGATTTTTATCTCGTGTCCGAAAATAATTCCGCCCTTAGCTTGAGTCAATTTGCTTGCGGATAATTTTGGCGTATAAATATGCGGGGTATAACAGCTTTCAATCGGCTAACAGCTCCTACGACTCTGGCTCAAGCTCTCCTCCCTGTCTACCTGTGGGCATGAACATAGCGTCCAAAGAAAACAGACGTCAGTACGAACATTGTACTGAGTATGTAAGGCAAGAATGAAATAATTATAATAGGAGGACAGTGAGCCATAAAAGAAAGATATAATCCGCAAGAGTGTCACAAGTAATTACATTTTGTACATATATCACATTTTACATAATCATGGTACGTAAGTCATCACATCACATATCTCATCATATCACGTGTCTCGTCATATCACATATCTCATCACATCACATAACGTATCTCATCGTTATCCCGCATCCGGGTAACCATCGTATGCCGCCCACTAGTGGTGATCATGCCCGGCCCTCTAGGCTCGGTGTAACATCGCAGCCTGCCTTAGCGGTGACATGCCCGGCCATCTAGGCACGGTGGAATCATAAGCAGCCCGCCTTAGCAGTGACATGCCCGGCCATCTAGGCACGGTGCAACATCGCCTTATTATAGATGTCTGAATCTCTCTTTCGCTCTAGTCTCCTTGGAGTTAGTCTTCCTCCTTTCACAATTCTCTATTGTCATATTCAGATACTTCTTCCTTTCTTTAATACTATAACTCATATCGTGGCGTATTCTTCTCAGTCCTCTTGTGGGCTTGTTCCCTCCTATCCTCTTTCCTTCTATTATTGAGCAAAACCCTTTGTAGTTCACTTTCTCTGGTAATACTTCTTGATAAATCCTTCTATCAGGACATAAAGTATTTCTGAATCTCATTATCATATTGCTTCGTCAATCAGTGGGACATAAGTATACTGGTTGTGGTAATCAATTTTAACTAAAACTCGTCTATCATGCTGTATCTTCCTTCGCTTTAATGAATACCATTCCACACTTGACATCCATTAATGTCGAATTTCCAACGAAAGTGGTCACAACGTAGCTACCTACATAATTACCTGTAACTTAGTATATCCATCTGTACTCGAAACTTAAATCAAGTTTCTATTATCTTAAAGTTATCCCCTCGATAACACTGTATAATAGGAATTATCTCCTGGTAGCAGCCATGGAAGCTCAATTCCATTGAAGGACAAGGAAATTTTATGTCAAGATCAGTGGGCTTTAATTAACAATTAAAAAGTGTCTTGTGGTGGAAGAATAGCTCCGGCCCAATAAAGATTTTTTCCCCAAGTCTTACACCTATTTGGAGGCCCAAATTAAAGTCGGAAGTGAGATGGAATGAGGCCCCCAAATCAGCCCCAAAAGAAGAAGTTTCCAGCAGCCCAAATTAGCCCAAATATTAGTTTCTAGAAACTAATATTTAATTGTTGTTTTAATCTATATTGACTTGCATTGGACCAAGTGTGGGTAGTCTTCTCGATTGTTTTAATCTATGTTGACTGCATTGGTCCAAGGGTGTGGGAAGTCTTCTATGCTTCTAGGGAAGATAATTCTCATTTATTTCTATTTTGACTAGCTCCTTCTTTACAACTATATAAAGGGGTGATTGTCCTTCATTGTAAATCGGATTTTGAAGAATATATTATATTGAGAGTTCTTTTGAACCTTTGTGGAATTACTTCGAGATTTATCTTTCAACCTAACTAATTCATAGTTCAAGGTAGTAAGTTAATTTCTTCTTTGATATCTTTGATTTCATTTTTGTATTCTTCCGAAGGCGATTAGTCCTAATTACTAATTGTTGTCGTAAGTTACTCACAAAGCGGTCAAGATCCGAATCTATTGTTTTTGATTTGTTATCTCAAGTAAAGGCTTTAATTTCTTCCTATAAATCTATACGTTGTTACTTGGATCTTGTCAAGACTTTAGAACTTACGTTCTTGGAAATTTGTGGATTGTTCCTTCGAATTTCCCATATCTTTTATTTTTCTAGTTTTTAGATTCTTTTCTATATTTGCTTCCGCACTCCTTATATTTTAATTACAGAAAAGGCTCAAATATGCCCCTGAACTATACGAAATTGCACATATTTTCCCGTCATTAAAAGGTTGGTGCAAAGATGCCCCTAACATTTTGTTTTGGCCATACATGCCCATGAGTTAACGAAAAATATTGGAGGGCATATTTGTTCAGTTTCACATAGTATAAGGGCATATTTGATTCATTGAAATTCCTGAACATTATGGCACAAAACATCATTGAATTTCAAAACATAAAAAAAAAAATTGTAATTACAATCCATCCACCATTGCATTACATCAAAATTATACAACTAAAAGAGCAGATGCAATTACAACCATCTTTTAAAGACTGTTTTCACAAACAATAGCACCTTTTCCCCTTTTCAAATTTTTTTTTACTAATGATAATACCATTTTTATTTTTCAATTTGTTGAATATCTGGATAGTTTTTTGTGGATATTTTTCATCTCATCAATCTCAATATCTACACGATAATGGATGCAACAATTGCCGCAATAAAACATAAACATAAAAAAGGAGATAACTTACATTAGACCTATGACACATGAAAAAATGTCTCCCGCAGTACTCAAAATTTTGATAATAATAATAATAGAAAGAGTATAACATTTTAAGCATTTATACGGTTTCTTATATAACATTTAATGCGATTTGGCCTTTTCGCGAATTACACGCATAACCGAAATTTAGTAGAATTATTTGAAGTTCATAAGTGAGATGGAGTGCAGTAACTCCACGTCCACAAATCCTTCCACAACTCCACATCCACAAACCTTTCCAGAGCTATTTGAAGAACTCGAAGCTTCAGACATTTCATAAACAAGTGAAAGAATAAGAGAGAAAAGTGAGGGGTTGTAGGATAAGTGTGGAGTTTCAAAATGCAATTGCAATAAATCATTGGCTAGCATAAAGTTCACTACAAAAAAATTTGAGAACTATTTGTGCCATAATATTCAGGAATTTCAATGGATCAAATAGGCCCCTATATTATATGAAACTGAACAAATATGCCCTCTAATATTTTCCGTTAACTCAAGAGCATGTATGGCCAAAAAAAAAATGTTAAAGGCATCTTTGCACCAACCTTTTAATGACGGGCAAATATGTGCAATTTCGTATAGTTCAAGGGCATATTTGAGCCTTTGTCTTTTTAATTATAAATTTGGGATCTCCCTAACCTCGTTGTTATCAAGTGGTATCAGAGCAGTTCTATCAAGATTCTATTCTTGATAATCTTGGGGGTTTCTTAAAGGAAAAAAAGAGCAAAAATAAAATAAAATACTGTAGCAATGAACAGTGACAAAAAAGGTTTTGTGTTTGGTCTCCAAGAAATTTCTTACATCTATTTGCTTTCTAAAGATTAAGACAGAAAACAAGAAGAGGGGATCTTAGAAGCAATCAATTTTTTTCTTACTCCTTTTATCTTGTTTAAAAGAAAAGTCCTTTTTGTTCGAGTCGTGTTTCAACTAAATTCTAATTCTTTCTATGATTGGTTCTTCACTTTCTTTAGTGCCTCAAAATTCTTTATTTTACCACTAAGGGCTTGATTCTAGTAGGGTTTAATTATAAATCCACAAAGCGTTTTCCCAAAGGTTATTTGAGTGGAAAAGGCAAGAGTGGGTGTGAATAATTGAGGGAAAAAAGCCAAAAAAATAAAATAAAATTGAGTGATACATTTTTTAAAAATAACTATGTCTTTCATAGGTAAAATAATCTATGATTCTGAAGGATTGACCAAGTGTGGTATTAATAATGTGGTAGTACCAAAATTGTGCATGTATGCTAGTATAGAAACTTACCTCCAATGGGAATATTATATGGAGCATATATTTGCTTACAATAATTTTTGGGGGATGGAAAAATTAGAGTTTGCCACTAGGGCCTTGTCTAAAAAATTGCGGAAGTTAGTCTATGATTATCGTAACCCTCATTGGGTGAAATTTAATCGACTACTTTTGACGTGGAGTGATTGAAAGGAGGAATTGAGGCGCATTCATTCTATAACACTGTCTTAAGATGAAGCTAACTCCAAAAGTCCTATTCGTTCCAACAAGTTGGTGAAGTATGTAATCTTCCAAGAGGGGAAGTCAAGTAGTGAACAAGAGAGTGACTGTTCCTCGTGTGTAACTTTCCGTACACAAGGAGAAGTTCCTACTCCTACAAAAAAAAAAGAGAAGATGAGAAAATAAAATAATTGAGTGAAAACGAAAATGGTAAGGAAGAGAGATACAAAATTGAGAGGAGTAAGGGAGTGGAAAATGGAGACTCAAGAGAGAAAAAGGAGAAGAAGTGAGTTCAAGAGGTAAAATAGAGAGTGAACAACTACACTTGAGAGATGAGGAAAAAGAAGAGACAAAAAATAAATAGAGGGCATAAGTGTGAAAGATTCTTGTTCAAGCTCTAACCAATTAACTCATTCTTTTTGTCACGACCTGACAAGGGGGGCCATGACAGGTACCCGGAGCTGACTACCGAGCACCACTCATTATGCTAGTCATCATACTTATCCTGGACACATATAATCTCCAAGGCAATACATAAATATATATAAGCCCTGACGGCAACAAAACGATATACGACATATGCTCTGATGTATCCATGAGAGAACTACTACTCACACATACGTATCTACGAGTCTCTACTAGAGTACTAATACATGAGGACGGGACAGGACCCCGTCGTGCCTAAATATATACACAAAAGAATATGACCATAAGTAGAACCTCCGGAGTAGTAGAATGCTCCTGTGAATCCGTTAATAAGACAAGCTCCTACGAGTCTGCACCGTCTCCCTGTCTACATGTGGGCATGAACACAAAGTCCAAAAATAAAAGGACATCAGTACGAAAGGTGTACTGAATATGTAAGGCATGAATAATACTAACATAATAAAGAAATGATGAAACATGAGGCGAAGACATAACCTGCTTAGCTTTTAAAGGAAAACACATGTTATTCATATCAAATATACCATCACCGTTAATCCGCATCCGGGTAACTATCACACGCCACCCACTAGTGGTGTTATGTCCGGCCATCCTGGCACGGTGTTATCTTAAGCCGCCCGCCTTAGCGGTGTCATGCCCGGCCATCTAGGCGCGGTGTAATCATAAGTCTCCTGCCTTAGCGGTGTCATGCCCTGCCATCTAGGCACGGTGTAATCTCATCATTATATACTTATCATAAAGCATGCATAAGAACTCAAGGACAAGCTATAACTCTATCGGGGTGACATAAGGTCGAGAACCCCCGATTCCATTGTGGAGTAGTCATGATCATCATGCCTCAACTTGGAGGAACTAGCATTATGAGGTGAGTCTAGCAACAATGAATAACATCAAGGAATCATTAGCTTCATACGAATATCATATCATAAGATTTGGAATTTATAGTCTTTGACTCATCATCATCATTGTCATATTCATAGCACATCTCTTATCTTTATTTCATGAAAATCGCTTTACAAACATAGACTCGTAGTTTCCGAAATGTAAAAGGGTCATGGAAAGATAAAGGGAGTCATGTTATAGGTATCATGCCTTAGAGAAAGAAGGGACTAGCCTCACATACCTTTTCGTCGTTCTAACTTGCCGACCAGACGCTTCCTCCTAAGTTCGTAATTCTACATTCAAGGGATTTCATGCTAAGATTAGATAATCGATAACATACTTAAACTTAAGTTAAAGCGACTAAAGGCTAATAGAAATTGGGCAGCACTTCCTTTGTTTCTACAACTTCTTCCATATGCTATAACAAGTCCCAACATCAATAACAACATTCACAATATCATAATCAATAAAATTTGTTAAGTTGGCCATTATCAAATTCTTACAATTCCCTCTCAAAGTCATCCATAACCATGGTTATCACCCAACGTCGTATTCATCCACATATAATTCTTCTCCAACATTCTTAATATTATTTATAACAAGATTATACTCATAATATCTCAAGAATTATGGTTCATGTCAAACTATTTTTCAAGAACACCATTATTTTCACATTTGAGCTCCATATTCTACTTTCTTCCATAATCCAAGTCTTTCAATCCTTCAATATTCTAAATAACATTAAATGATCATAAAACTCACCTTTGATTGTGTAGGAATGGGTTTTTCTGGAAATTCTTCACTTGAAGAAAACCCTAGCTCCACTTCCAAAGAATTTTCTAGCTTCCATCAACCCTCATTAACATTCTTGCACTTGATTCTACTAGTTTTGGTATTTGATCTTTGATTTCCCTTGAATTCTTGTAAATGAAGTGTGTGGAATATTCTTGTTACACCTCGGAAAATTTTCCGTTGGTACGCAAGTAAACGAACCAGTGATGTGTGCGAGGAGTGCGAGTGTATAATGTTTCATGAGCAATGTGCGTATATGGACGAGAATGATTAGAATGAAAAGTCGAGAAATGTTAAAAGTTGAAAGTTGGCAAAACTGCCCAGTGGTCGTAAAGTGCAAAATATGGACCGTAAAATGGAATACGGTCCGTAAACTGGCAGTCGTAAATTGCCATGCAAGGTTTCAACTTTCTGCCCAGTTGAGAAGTGGTAAAATACGACCTGGTGGACGGACCGTAAAGTAATTTACGGCCCGTAAACCATGGTCGTAAATCACCATGCATGCAGCCAAAGTTTCTGGTTCTGCTTAAGGTTAAAGACGACCACGATGGACGGTCCGTAAACTAGAATACGGACCGTAAACCTCCATGGACAACCACTGTACACCTCAGCACAGAATTTCAATTCATTAAATATGAGGACCAAGACTTGTTTATTTCATTTCTACATTACACCACTTCTCTCTAGAATCATCTCTCTACATTTATTTCATAAGGCTTCAAGGATTATAAGTCACCAACAACATAAACAAGTGAAGCAAGTGTAAGCAAGCCATTGAATACCATTCAAGTCAAGAAATGCAAATGGAGAAAAACTAGGGTTTTGCTCAAAGTGGAGTATTATTAACCAAAGCTTGTTCCTACAACTTCTAAGGTAAGATTCATGATTTTTACATGATGTTTAAGGTATTGAAGAGTTGAAATACATGGATTGTAGAAAATATGGTCAAGTAGGTCATGAATGATGAATAGTGGCATTTTGAGGAATAGTTTGAATTGAATCATGAATGTTGTTGTGTTGTGATATGAAGGCATTATAAATGGTACTAAGATCATGAACTAGACACTTAGACGAATGGACGAAGTTGGATGTTATGACCATGAATATGGGTGAATTAGAGGCAAATTAAGGAATCTAAATAATGTGGATAACGTGGATGACTAATGGCCATTGTTATGATATCAATGAAGGTATAGACGCTAGCATTGGAAGGCAGCGTGCAAGTGTAGAATAGTCCGACGAAAAGGTATGTAAGACTAACCCTTCTTTCATAAGGCATGATTCCTTGGCCAAACTCTTGAACCCTCTATATGAGTATGTTGTATTCAAACGATTAGCACTCCGAGCTCATAAGCTCACGATCCTCGATACGTGCTGCGAATGTACTACGTACCCCATTTGACGAGTAAGCATAAGATAGAGATGTAGCGAAAACGAAGATGTTATTGACGACGATGATAATAATAATGATGCTAAAGGTGCCTACGGGCTATTATATTCACATGTGCCTATGAAGGGCTATAATGTCACCCCGAGCTTATAATGCCGGGTAGAATATATGTATATGGATGTATATATATATATATGTATGTATATGATTACGTAACGCGCGCACACATCTGCAGATGGTACGGATAACCCTGAAGCCTTGGTAGGGCCAGGTAGAAATAACATTGAGCCTTGGTTAGCCAAGTATGTATGAAACACCGAACCTTATGGTCGGGTACGCTATGTATGTATATGAGTGTATGGATATGTATATAATATGAGTATGAATGTGAAAAGACTATGTATATGAATGCGAATAGGGGCATGTATACGAATACGAGCACTATTATGAAATACGCATGAAAAATGGAAAGTTCCTATGAAAGGCAGGTAAGTGTCATGATGATGATATTATTGTATTCCCTCCTATGCCACTTCATATATTGTCTATGATGCTTCTATATTGATGTTAATCATGCTTTACATACTCAGTACATTCTTCGTAAGGACGTCTTTTTATTTGTGGACGCTGCGTTATGCCCGCAGGTGCACAGGGAGACAGACTTGATCCATAGCTGCTTATTCAGAGATTACATAGCGGAGCTCCATTTCCTTCGGAGCCATTGTTTTTGGGTACTTATTCTTTTGTGTATATAATTATGGGCATAGCGGGGTCCTGTCCCGCTCATGTAATATGCTATACTCTTCCTAGAGGCTCGTAGTCATGTGTATATGGTTAGACATGTCCGGCCTTGTCGGCCTATGTTTTGTGTATCATTTTGTCGGCCACGTTGGCCCATGTATATTAATGTGGCATAGATTCCTATGGTGATATAAATGTACTGTTGTCCAATTGGGACTAGTTGACGAATGAATGGAAATGTATGTATAATTATGTGGCTCACCTAGATGTAAGTTTTAGAGTATGCTATGAGGGTGCTCGGGTGGGCTAGCACTGGGTACTCGTCGCGGCCCCGATTCGGGTCATGACAATTCTAAAGGTTTAGAGAGAAGTGGAGAAGTTGGAAGAATGAAAAATTAGAAGTGTGAACATGTATTTATACTTGGAAAATATTCAGCCCGACGGGATTTGTATGGAGCCTTATACGGTCTGTATAATATTATACGGTCCGTATAAGTGATCGTATATCACCATCAGGGAAATTCTCTTTTCTGTTGGGTTATACGGACCCTTATACAAACAATATAAGTAGTCGTATAACTCCACTTTTCTGAAATTATTTCCGACGTTTCGTTTGATCTCCAATCCTTATGGAACCTTCTTAGAACTTTTTTAACACTTCATTAACAATCTAAGGAGCGTTAAAACTCTTCCTCAAGACATTATTATATCAACATTAGCTTGGTACTTTGCAAACCCTTCACAAAGCACAACTTACACTTTACATTCTTCAACGAACTTTCTTCTCTTGCCTCGAATGTCTTTGGAATCTTAATTAGAATCGTTAAGTGCCCCTTCTTGCTTGTAGGAACATCGCGTACATATCACCCTGCGTTAGTCTATCCACCACATGACGACATAGAATTTTCCGAAGTGTAACACTCTTCTCCCCTTTAAAAACATTCGTCCTCGAATGTTTAGTTCTCGAGATTCTACAGAAATTTTGCCAGAGTTTCCCCTGTAACATGGCGCTACCATCCTGTCACAACAACCCACAATAACATCACCTCACAGGGCTACAGCACAATAGCAAGAAAATATGGCCACACACGACCAAAAACATTAAAAAGAAAGCATTACATACCTTATGACAACGGTTGTCCATCTTGAATCTCTTTCGGGGGTGGAAACAACTATGGATACTTGGACCTCATATTTTCTTCCACTTCCCAAGTCAGTTCCTCTTGATTATTGTATCGCCATAAGACCTTAACTGAGGCTACCTCTTTATTACTAAGTTTTCGTACTTGCCTATCTAATATGGCAATGGGTACCTCTTCATAAGTCAACTTTTCTGTAACTTGAACATCGTCTATGGGCACGATTCTAGTGGGGTCTCCGATACACTTACGGAGCATTAATACGTGGAAAAATAGATGGACTGCTTCAAGTTCTGGGGGTAAGTCCAATTTATAAGCTACTTGGCCTATCTTGCAGACGATCTTATAAGGTCCAATGTGTCGAGGACTTAATTTTTCCTTCTTGCCAAATCGCATCACACCTTTCATCGGTGATACTTTCAGAAATACCCAATCATAAACTTGGAATTCTAAGTCTCGCCGATGATTGTCCGCATAAGATTTCTGGCAACTTTGGGCTGTCAATAATCGATCTCGGATAACCTTGATCATTTCCACTACTTGTTGAATCAACTCCGGGCCTATTAGTTGTATCTCTCCTTCTTCAAAACACTCAATTGGGGATCTATACTTTCTTCCATATGGAGCTTCATACGGGGCCATTTGAATACTGGAATGATAGTCGTTGCTTTATGAAAACTCAATAAAAGGTAAGTGGTCATCCCAACCACCACTGAAATCTAACACACATGGTCGTAACATATCTTCCAAGGTCTGAATAGTGCGTTCGACTTTCCCATCAATTTGTGGATGGAACGCTGGGCTAAGCCTTACCTGAGTACCGAAACCTTCTTGGAAAGACTTCCAGAATTTAGCTATAAATTGTGCTTCTATATCTGTGATAATAGATATCGGAACACCATGAAGTCGCACAATATCTTTAAGATACAACCTTGCATAATCTTTCGCCGAATATGTGGTTTTGATCGGAAGAAAATGAGCTGATTTCGTGAGTCTATCCACGATCACCCATATGGAGTCATACTTGCATCGGGAACGAGGAAACCCTACAATGAAGTCCATATTGATCACTTCCCATTTCCAGGCTGGGATTTCCATGGCTTGTAACAATCCTTCTGGCTTTTGATGCTCAGTCCTCACTTGTTTGCAATTTGGACGTTGAGCTACAAATTCTGCTATGTCTTTCATCATTCCATCCCACTAATACATTAATTTGAGGTCATGATGCATCTTTGTCGCTCCTAGGTGAATGGAATACCGAGAGTAATGAGCTTCCACTAGAATTCGACGACATATTCCTGCAACATTTGGAACACATAGCCTGTCTCGGTATCTAAGATCTCCATCTGCAGAAATTTCAAATGGCGACTTCTCTTTCTCATGAAATGTATCTCTATAGTGACTCAACTGGGGATCTTCATATTGGCGCTCTGTCACCTCCATATCTAAGGATGAAACAGTTGGGTTGTGAATACCAATTCCTGCATTCCCTGAATCAAGTAGACGGACTCCGAGGCTGGCTAGCTGGTGAAGCTCACAGATTAATTCTTTCTTCTCTGGAGGAACTCACATGGACTACCCATTGATTTGCGGCTAAGCGCATCAGCTACTACATTCTCCTTTCCGGGGTGGTATAAAATACTCACATCATAATCTTTCAGTAGTTCCAATCACCGCCTCTGCCTTAGATTCAACTCCTTATGTTTGAAAATATATTGGAGACTCTTCTGATCTGTATAAATATCAACATGAACGCCGTACAAATAGTGTCTCCACATCTTTAGTGCATGACTAACTACAACCAATTCGAGGTCATGAGTCGGATAATTCTTCTCATGTTTCCGCAATTGCCTTGAAGCATAGGCAATGACTTTACCATGCTGCATCAACACACAGCTTAACCCAACACCAGAGGCATCACAATACATAGCATAACCATCTGGCCCTTCTGGAGTGTCAGAACTGGGGTTGAAGTTAATTTATCCTTCAATTCCTGGAAACTACGTTCACAAGCATCGGTCTACTGGAATTTTGCTGATTTCTGAGTTAGCTTCGTTAAAGGTGCTAAAATAGAGGAAAACCCTTCCACAAATCTTCTATAGTAACCTGCCAATCCCAAAAAGCTACAAACTTCAATAGGCGTTGTAGGCCTTGGCCAAGTCTTCACAGCCTCAATCTTTTGAACATCTACTCGAATGCCATCAGCTGAGATAATATGGCCTAGAAAAGTCACAGAATATAGCCAAAACTCGCATTTTGAAAATTTGCATACAACTCTTAAGTCTAAAGAATTCCAAGGACAATACGCAAGGGGTCTGCTTGCTCCATTTCTGACCGATAATATACTAAGATGTCATCGATGAGCACGTTCACAAATAGATCTAGAAAGGGCCTTGATACATTATTCATCAGATTCATAAACACCACCGGAGCATTAGTCAACCCAAATGACATCACCCGAAACTCATAGTGGCTATATCTCGTTCTGAAAGCTGTTTTGGGAATATCTTCTTCTCTAACTCTCACTTGGTGATACCCCGATCTTAGATCAATCTTGGAAAACCACTTGGCACCCAGTAATTGGTCAAATAAATCATTGATCCTTGGAAGCAGGTATCTGTTCTTTATAGACACCTTGTTCAGCTACCTATAGTCAATGCACATCCGTAGGGAACCATCTTTCTTTCTCATAAATAGGATAGGTGCTCCCCACAGTGATGAACTGGGCCTAATGAATCCCTTTTCAAGCAAATCTTTCAATTTTGCCTTCAGCTCTTTCAATTCTGCAGGATCCATTCGGTAAGGGGGAATAGATATAGGCTTGGTGACTGACAATACATCAATAGCAAAATCAATTTCTCTTTCCGGAGGAAGGCCTCGAAGTTCATCTGGAAATACACCCGGAAATTCATTTACTACCGGGACGGATTGAAAAGTCAGCGGCTTTGCTTCGGTGTCATGGACTCGGACTAGATGATAAATATAGCCTTTAGCGATCATCTTCCTCGCCTTGAGGTAGGAAATAAACCTACCTCTCGGAGACGCTATATTACCTTTCCATTCAAGCATTGGTTCTTTCGGGAATTGGAATCGAACTATTTTCGTTCTACAATCCACATTAGCATAACAAGAAGCCAACCAATCCATGCCCATAATCACATCAAAATCTAATATTTCCAGCTCGATTCAATCAGCAATAGTCTGACGATTACATACCACAATCACACAATTTTTATACACTTATCTAGCTATTACGGGATCACCAACCAGAGTAGATACCTCAAAAGGTTTAATTGGCTGGGGTTTCACCCCAATATGGCTAGCAATATAAGGAGTAATATAAGACACTGTAGAACCCGGATCAATCAATGTATAAACGTTATGAGAGAATATGGATAGTATAACTGTAACCACATCTGGAGAGGATTCAAGATCCTGTCGTCCAGCTAAAGCATAAATACGGGGCTGGGTACCACCTGAACTGGAAGCTCCCCCTCTACCCCTACCACGGCCTGCTAGAATTTGGGGAGTCTGCCCTATCGGGCGCACAGACGAGGAAGAACCAGTTGTTGATCTTGTGGGTTGAACCCCACCTTTACCGTGCCTCGAGGGACAATCACGCATCTCGTGCCTAGTCTATCCACAAACATAACAAACATCTGAACCTTGGCGATACGGGGCTCGAATGTAACTTTCTGCACTGGCTATATCGCGGAACCGGTGGCCTTCTCTAACGAGGATCACTTCCCAACTGGGAACGTGAGACCCTCGAACTCTGACCCGGACCAGAATAAATGGGGCAGTCAAATCTTGTACCCGCGAACTGAGGAGGTGCACTAATTGCGGACTGGCCTGAATACCTAGAATACTGTTGCTAACCCCCTCTATACTATCTAGTAGCAGATCTGGCCCGCTTACTCTGCCCTCTATCAATGTCGCGCTCACCCCTTTGCGACTGTTGCTGCTCTTCTAGGTTCTGGGCATGGGCTTGAATACGGGAAATATCCATCCCCTCTTGCAATGAAGCTATCAAGCAATTTTGAACAAATGTGGCCCTAAGCCACTCACAAATCTGTGTACTATATCTCCCATATCGGTTACCATAGTGGGAGCATACTGGGCCAATGAATTAAAATGAAAACTATACTCCCGAGCAATCATATTCCCTTGCTTTAGATCTAGAATCATATTAGCACGGGCCCTTCGAACCTCAGGTGGAAATAGTGACGAAGGAAAGCATCTACAAATTCCTGCCAAACCGGGGAGGTGCATTTTCCTTCCTCGAAGAAATCCAATTATTATACCATAGGACCACTACATCCCAGAGTCTATAAGATGCCAGCTCCACTGACTCGGTATTCAAAGCATGGATGATCCTCAGCGTCCTCAATACCTCATCTATAAAACTTGCGGGTCTTCATCCGACTTTGACCCGAAAAATTTTGGGGGATTTAAACTCATGAAATCACGGGCCCTTGCACTAGTGGCTCTATCACTGGGACCCGTACTTTGCCATTGAGCCTAAGCGACAACTAACTGGGTCAATAACTGAATAGCCTTGGTTATCTGTTGGCCCAAAGCACCCGGTAGAGGAATTGGAGGCATAGGAGCCGGAGCTGAAGCCCCTTCTTGTTCTTCTAGAATAGGTGGAGTGTGAGAGGTATTGGATAGAGCCTCATTATGAGATTCGCCTTCTTTTAGATTTATTTGCGGCTCCCTTTCCATCCGCCTTTCTATCGTAGCCTTGCCCTTCTGGGCGGCTGTGGCTTTTCTCTTTACCGGCATCACTGAAATCATAACGCACAATTATAGAAGAGGAAATCTTATAACATGGCTCTATGGCACGATCTATTAAGAAGAATAATGGTAATTTTTCCCTAAATGCCCCGCAGCCTATTGTTTATAAATGTGGCACGCTTCACACCCATAAGCAAGGCTCTGCTGGACACGGCTCGTAGACACACCCTAGGACGGAACTGCTCTGATGCCACTTTTGTCACGACTCAACAAGAGGGCCATGACTGGTACCCAGAGCTGACTATCGAGCACCATTCATTACGCTAGTCATCATACTTATCCTGGATACATATAATCTCCAAGGCAATACATAAATATATATAAGCCCTCACGGCTACAAAAATGATATACGAAATATGCTCTAATGTATCCATGAGACAACTACTACCCACACATACATATCTACAAGCCTCTACTAGAGTACTAAGACATGAGGACTGGACATGACCCTATCGTGCCCAAATATATACACAAAAGAATATGACCATAAGTAGCACCTCCGGAGTAGTGGAGTGCTCCTGTGAATCCGTTGATAAGACAAGCTCTTACGGGTCTACACCGTCTCCCTGTCTACCTGTGGGCATGAACACAGCGTCCAAAAAGAAAAGGACGTCAGTACGAAAAGTGTACTGAATATATAAGGCATGAATAATAGTAACATGTACTGAATATATAAGGCATGAATAATACTAACATAATAAAGAAATGATGAAATATGAGGCGAAGACATAACCTGCTTAGCTTTTAAAGGAAAACACATGTTATTCATATCAAATATACAATCACCATTAACCCGCGTCCGAGTAACTATCACACGCCGCCCACTAGTGGTGTCATGTCTGGCCATCCTGGCACAGTGTTATCTTAAGCCGCCCGCCTTAGCGGTGTCATGCCCGGCCATCTAGGCGCGGTGTAATCAGAAGCCGCCCGCCTTAGAGGTGTCATGCCCGGCCATCTAGGCATGGTGTAATCTCATCATTATATACTTATCATAAAGCATGCATAAGAACTCAAAGACAAGCTATAACTCTATCGGGGTGACATAAGGTCGAGAACCCCCCGATTCCATTATGGAGTAGTCATGATCATCATGACTCACCTTGAAGGAACTAGCATTATAAGGTGAGTCTAGCAATAACGAATAACATCAAGGAATCATTAGCTTCGTATGAATATCATATCATAAGCTTTGGAATTTATAGACTTAGACTCATCATCATCATTGTCAAATTCACAACACATCTCTTATCTTTATTTCATGAAAAGCTCTGTATAAACATAGACTCGTAGTTTCCGGAATGTAAGAAGGTCATGGAAAGATAAAGGGAGTCATGTTATAGGTATCATGCCTTAGAGAAAGAAAGGACTAGCCTCACATACCTTTTCGCCTTTCTAACTTGCCGACCAGACGCTTCCTCCTAAGTTCGTAATTCTACATTCAAGGGATTTCATGCTAAGATTAGATAATCGATAACATACTTAAACTTAAATTAAAGCGACTAAAGGCTAATAGAAATTGGGCAACACTTCCTTTTTTTCTACAACTTCCTCCATATGCTATAACAACTCCCAACGTCAATAACAACATTCACAATATCATAATCGATAAACTTTGTTAAGTTGGCCATTATCCAATTCTTACAATTCCCTCTCAAAGTCATCCATAACCATGGTTATCACCCAACGTCGTATTCATCCACATATAATGTTTCTCCAACATTCTTAATATTATTTATAACAATATTATACTCATAATATCTCAAGAATTATGTTTCATGTCAAACTATTATTCAAGAACACCATTATTTTCACATTTGAGCTCCGAATTCTACTTTCTTCCATAATCCAAATCTTTCAACCCTTCAATATTCTAAATAACATGAAATGATCATAAAAATCACCTTTGATTGTGTATGAATGGGTTTTGAATGGAAATGCTTCACTTGAAGAAAACCCTAGCTCCACCTCCAAAGAATTTTCTAGCTTCCATCAACCCTCATTAACATTCTTGCACTTGATTCTACTAGTTTTGGTATTTGATCTTTGATTTCCCTTCAATTCTTGTAAATGAAGCGTGTGGAATATTCTAGAGGTTTAGAGAGAAGTGGAGAAGTTGGAAGAATGAAAAATTAGAAGTGGGAACATGTATTTATACTTGGAAAATATTCAGCCCGACGAGACATATACGGTCTGTATAATATTATACAGTCCGTATAAGCGACCGTATTTCACCATCAGGGAAATTCCCTTTTATGTTGGGTTATACGGACTCTTATAAAGACCATATAAAGTTATACGGACCGTATAAGTAGTCGTATAACTCCATTTTTCTGAAACTATTTTCGAAATTTCATTTGATCTCCAATCCTTATGGAGCCTTCTTAGCACTTGTTTAACACTTCATTAACAATCTAAGGAGCATTACAACTATACCTCAAGACATTATTAAATCAACATTAGCTCGGTACTTTTCAAACCCTTCTCAAAACACGACTTATACTTTACATTCTTGGGGATATAAAGGTTGAAATAGTAATTGTTAAAGGAGGAAGATGTGTTACGTGAATGTTTTGGAATCTGTTAAGACTTCAACCTGTCCCAGATTATGCGGTGAAGGTCATGCGGTGAGGTGGATGCGATTATATCAGCATCAATGCACCAGAATTCATCGGAGTTTCAAGGTTAAGCGTGCTAAGGTGAGAGAAATCTTAGGATGGGTGACCCCTCCGGGAGGAAGTATACTAAAAGTTCTATAGGTTTAGACATAAGAGACAAATGAGAAGCTAGAGTAGCCTAGGGGAAATTAGAGTATACGGAATGGTTAAAAACCTTAAGAGGTCGCGTAGGACGAGGCAGACTAGACCGGTGAAGAGAAGGAAGGTCCATCACGGCTCTAGAACTAGGATGAGGTTGAATAGCATTTGGAAATATTTTGTAGGCGAGATAGTAGTAATTACATATACATGTATATGGATGCGTATGATATCCCACATGCGATTGTAGCAACGGGTATGGGTACCCCAGCAACCGGCGTAGTGGTATATTGAAGGCATTAATCGAACAGAGTAACGGAGTTCAAGGGACAAAACAAAAGATATGATACAAGTGATACAAGGTAAGCTGATGTTGTTTCCCACTACTGGTTAAGATTGGGAAGTCCTAATACAACGATATTTGGAAAAGAAAGAGAGTGAGTAGATGGAAGGCAAGGAGAGCAAAATGTTGGAAAAAGTGAAAAGTAAGAAACATGACTGAGCAAAGCCTCCAAAAGAAACGACAGGCAAAGCACGAGACTACTTGGGTAAAAATTCAAAGGTAGGCATGTGAAAGGGATAGAGCATGGTAATATGGAACAAAAAGAGGAATGTGTGTGGTTCGAAAACCGATTCCAAAAAATGGGGCTAAAAGAATAGTGACCACGACAAGGAATGTGGAGTAAGAAAAAGAATGATTAAGCCTCCCAACGATACTAAAAGATTTCCAACTCTTGAAAAATATACTTTAAAAAAAAAGGGGGGATAATGCGTAACCGTATGGATGTGGTAGCTTCGGATATGGAGAAGCTTTCCTAAAAAGATGACTTAGAAATGAAACGGATTTGCGCGTTTAAAGTAATATTTCACGGACTTCAGGACCGATACTACGAGTAACAAGAGGAGAAAGGTGCTCGAGAAGGAAGAAACCCAATGAAGGCTAAGGATGAAAGTGGGAAAGGTGTACCAATGGGCTGCTTGAAGGAAAAGGAGAGTATTTAGCAGGAAAGTAACTAAAAATCTCTAATCATGAGAGTAAGAAGGATACTTTAATAAGTTGGCGGCAGAAAACTAATTACTTATCAAGGAAAGAACAAGGATGATAAGTCGGTACGATTGATTAGAAAATTAATGGTACGGTGCAAGATCTTTCGTAAAGACCGAGAGGCTCGATGATAAAGGAAATAGAATGAATTGTAAGGAACGTGCCTCGAAGACCACTCGGTCAAAGCATTATAAAGATAGATAAAGGCTCGATGAACGAAGGTAGAAAGAGAGTGTAAACTGTAAGAATTCTATGCTAAGATCAAAAGTAGCAGGACGCTCGAAAAACATGGATGCACAGCTGCAACGCAAACGCGTAGTTAAGAATAATTACGAGTAAGTGAGCTAAAGGGGTCAAAGGACTAATAGTGGATGGAAAGATATGGGAATATTGACAAGAATGACGATATAGGCACAAATGAAAGGAAAACTTATGGTAAGAAGTTTTCGATATGTTATGCCCAGAGTTGGAAAGAAAGACGAGAAGTAAGGTATAATCGAAGACTTCATAAAAGGACATAGTGAATCTCGACGTACCGATGAACTTGTGAGTCCAGGACACCGCTATTCACAAAAGACAGAGGTATGGAAAGACGAAAAAGAAGGCATCGGAATTGGATACCCTTATAAGTATTCTAGTTAAATACGAGAGTGTAAGTAACAAGAAGATAGACAGGCCAGACCATACGATGACGGAATCCCGGCTTTAAGAAGATAGTGAAGGGCGGTAGATAATTATCGAAAACACGGGTAGTCGAAGATTATTGGCGTATAAGGATGTCCATAATAAGGGGGGGAAGAACATATCATATTAGACCTAAAAGGAATCACGACATTTTCAAGGTCCAGAGGAGGAAAATTTATAAGTTCGGGGCCAGAGTTCAAAACATATCGGCATATCAGGAGGATACCTGAAAGAAGTAGAAATGAATTGACAATAAGTGTACCATGAGGCCGACATAAGGAGAAAGTATAGAAGACACCTTAAGAGAATGCTTCATGCCGACATGAACTATGATATGTTTAGACCTTGATTTGAATCCCTCATATTGGGAAAATTTGTGCCGTACCTAAGTACGCAGCGACATGTCTTAAAGGGTAATGAAAAAAGCAAGAAAGTTCTTTAAGCTAAATTCACAAAGGGTGATAGAGATGATGACGAACCTGAAGGGCACTTGGGATGATAAAAAAAGGAAATTTTGTACCAAAAAGGATAGAAATTGTAATAAAAGGAACCACAATTGGTAGTTTGGAAAATTTTGAAGGAAAGAAAGAACGCTGCTCCTACGAATGAAAATAAAAGATGTCACCGGATATTAGAAACAATAGTTCATGGACTACTAAATATACTGAATATGAGAGCATATGCTATGGAATTATATGAACCGTCAACGTGAAGCTATGCCCAACCACAATTGTAAGAAGTCCAAACCGGGGAGCCAACAAGGAATGACGATTGACGAAACGATCGCCAATACAAAGAAATCAAAGACAAGTATACTGGTGTCGAGAGATGTGAGGGAAGGAAGTAAGGAAAAAGTTGCGACTAGAGCTCAAAGATGTTGCGAGCTGAGAAATTAATTGAACTCAGATCATAAGTTGCAATAAGTATGACTGGACTGCGAAGGATAAATATTTAAAATGAAAGATTAAAAATGATAGTGACAAAGACGTAAAGGAACAGGGAGTCGAACTAATGAACTACAGGGAGTCGATGCAGTGTACGTCTAAGATCAACAGGTATACGAAGGATGGCCGAGATGGCACCGAAGAGATAAACAGAAAGAGTACACCGTATATAAGCAAGATAATTACCCACTAGTAAGGAAATAAGGAGCGAGAAAAAGAGAATATTAAAAGGTCAATGAATGGTTATAGCATGGTAAGCAAGACTACAATACTGTAGACAAAACGAGAGCGAGGTGCTAGTTAATTTCCGATCATGTATATGAGGACAAAGAGGTGGAAGAAACTGACTGGAAACAATGAAAGAGTTAAGAAAGGATATTACGCTTTGGAAAATTTCGCGTTGTTAAGACTGTGGACGGCTTAGTATGAGCTTAAGGGAAAGCTCAGTCCAAGGTATATTGGACCTTATCAAATTGTCCGTAAGGTTGGCAAAGTCGCCTATGAATTAGAATCACCATCTGATTTAGACGCAGTGCATCCAGTCTTCCACGTGTCTATGCTTCGTAAATACATTGGGGACCCTTCCAGAGTTTTTCCCCTAAGTGATATCTAGGTGACAGAGGAGCTATCCTATGAGAAACAGCCTGTGGCCATATTGGATCGTCAGGTGAGAAGGTTACGTACCAAAAACGCGACTTCTATTAAGGTATTGTGACGAAACAGTAACAGAGAGAAGATGACCTAGGAAGCCGAGGATGAGGTGAAGAAGAAGCATCCCTATTTATTTCCTATGTCTACAGGTAATCTAAATTTCTAAAGCGGATATGTTGATTCATGAATGAACTGTATGTGATAGCTATAAAAGAGATCCCCCCGAAGTGTTATAAGACCTTGTGAGACTAGTTCAACATTCGTCCTCGAATGTTCTAAAGGGGGGGAGGATGTTATACCCCGCATTTTCAGAGCCTGAGCGTGACACGTGCTCCCTCAAACATTGACAAACACGTTGATAGTATTATATTTCGTATTCTTGCACGTCGGTTATTCGTAAGTGGAGGTGGGGCCCACACGTCGAGATTTTTTTGGAACACGTGACAAGTTATATGAATCACATATGTGAAGTTAAACACAACTCAAGAAGGACCCTTGAGCCAAATCAAAGTGGGAGCCCTCCAAACAAATATTTTTAAGTTACGTTTTTGGGTGATCTGACTTCTGGAGGCCATAACCCCATCTGTGTTTGGGAATTTGGGAAAACTCCCAGAATGAAAGTTGTATATAATTGAATTATATTTCCAACCATAGGTCGTGGGTCCATAGGTGACGTCAGGATAAGGAGATACGAACGTTTTAAGGCAGAAAGGTCAATGGGCTAGGCCCAATCCGGGCCCAACCGGGTTAGGCCCATGACCCATGTCTATTTAAGTGAAATATCATCCCTTTTCTCCTCAATTTTCATACCAAAACACCAGAAATTTCTGGAGAGAGAGAGAGAGAGAGATATAAGTGCTTTGGAGAGAAGAAAAACCAATTTTGATCAAAATCTGAGTCCCGAATCCCGAAGCCCATGAAGAGAAAAGTGTTGTACGCTGCGTTGTCTTCAATTTGAGAAAAAAATCAACCAAGGAGAAGAGTGATAATGTGGTGGCTGCATGCTTAATGTATGATTAAGGTTCCTTTTCAATGTTAACGAGTTTATTTTGAGTTTTAACGGATTAGCACGGAGAGAATAGCCCGATAAATTCGTTTGTTGGCGTTGTGAATCATGGAACGAGATCTGAAGGGAATTTTGGATGAAAATAAATGTATTTAACTTGTAAAATGTGGAGGATGTTGTTATTGATGCTGTTAGTGTTAATTCTGGCTTCTTTATGGAAATAAAATTATTAAACAGCAATATCGCAAATTTGGTGGGTTGAGAAATCTAGAAAGCAGTTTCCGGGCTATTTTATGGCATACACTGGTGTTGGAAATGGTATTACTACTATTGGCATTGTTGTTGATGTTGTTGGCTATTGAATTGGAATCTCGGGCTAGGCATATAAACAGGGGAAATGCTGCCCGAATTTCGGCAGAATTTAAAAGTGTTTTAATTAAAGTTTCGAGACGAACGTACGACGATGATCCTAATGATATTATGAATAATTCCATATGTAGATTACGAGGCTACGAATAATTCTTAAGCGAGTTGCAAGACGGGAAGTAAGTTGAAAGTCGAGAATCATCTTCCAGGTATGTAAGGCTTACCCTTTCTTTCTTTTGGCATGTCCTAGAACTGAGTAAGTTATGACATGTACCTTGGGGTAACTCTATTCCTTAATTCCGATTTTGTTTATGATTCGTATTCACTTCTTGACATAAGCATGCTTAGTATGGTCGAGCATATTGTATGATTGAGTAACGAGCAAAGCATAAAGAGTTCTGTTCCTAAGAGGGTTCTATAAGGGTTAATGCCCTTAACTTTCATATGCTAACTCGGATTGTTTTGAAACGTTCATAAAGGTCTCTATAATGAATAACGTCCATAAATTTCTGATGTTAACTCGGATTGCTCTGAAACGTTTATAAAGGTTTCTGTAATGAATACCGTCCATAACTTTCTTATGCTAACTCGGATTGACTCAAAACGCAGTTATGATCTTTTAAATTGCAGTGTACTCATCTATCGAGTCTTGAAAATTGATTTATATGCATGTTGTTTCTCACTACTCTGCTCGTGCATGCCTCAATATGTCTTTCACCGAGTCCCGGGCCGGGTATGTTATCGTGCGTAATTCCACTGCATTTTTCATCGAGTCCCTCACTAGAGGGCCGGGTACGGTATATATATATATATGATGACATGATGATATGATAATACGGGGATGGCGGCCAAAGGGCACATGATGACTTCATTCACCGAGTCCCTCACTAGAGGGCCGGGTACGGTATATATACATGATGATATGATATATGATGTTCACATGCATGATTTTATCCACTGAGTCCCATAATGGGCCGGGTACGGTATACGATAATCATATGCACGATTTTCATTTCATAAGGCAAGTGTATTGATGTTTTTAAAAGTCATACTTGTTTCTAGCCAATTTCTATTTTAGTTATGATCCTCTTTACTGTATTTCATGCCTTACATGCTCAGTACATATTCCGTACTGACCCCCTTTCTTCGGGGGATGCATTTCATGCCACGCAGGTACACACAGATGAGTAGAAGGCATTGCTAGAAGATGTTCCAGCGGGATTGGCGAGCTCCATTTCCTTCCGGAGTGTTGCCGAGTAAGAGTATATATGTTATGATTCCTGATTGATGTTAGAGACTTTGCAGACAGAGTCACGTATGTGGTTCGTCAGTCTTGTAAGCGGCTCTGCAAGCCGATGTACCATTTTGCATTATGTTACAAATTCCATATGATTACAGATTTTACTTGACTTGAGAACGACGAAAAGAATGTTTCTGAAGCCTTTACTATGTATTTCATTTTTATTTGATTTAAGAGTCCAAAGAGATTATGTATGTTATAAGAGTCAGCGGGTTCGCTCGGCCCTAAATAAGGGTCGGGTGCCCATCATGCCCTATCAAGATTAGGGTGTGACAAAGTGGTATCAGAGCAGTTCGTCCTAGGGATTGTCTGCAAAGTCGTTTCCAGTAGAGTCCTGTTTATGGGTGTGAAGCCGGCCACACTTATAAACAGGAGGCTGCAGGGCATCTATGAATCGTTGACCTTCTTTCTGTGTTAGATCGTGCGATAGAGCCAAGTCATAGGAAATGAGATTCCTTGCACTAACCTTTGATCTCAGCGGAAGCACAGTATCGACAAGAGAAGGTGAGTAATGATATGGGAAGTCACAGAGGTATATATATGACCTGTGAGGCATTGCTGGTGATTGCTGCATGCAGGTTCTGGGTAGTGAGAATTGTAAAGGAGACTGTCGGAATTTTTCAAAATCAGGTCGTTTAGTTAGGTACACCTAACAGAAAGAAGCGTGGAAAGGAAATATCGTAAATAGACAATAAGTGGGACGCATTGTTTTAGAGGGGTTAGGGACTTGGCATGGCATGAAGAATAATTCTATGAAAGACGATTAGCAGTCCGAAGGATTAAAATGGGTTACATTCGAGGTTTAGTAGGAGCAAGGTCCATTGGGGGATTCAGGGAAAGTCGACAAATGATTTCTATTATAGATTATTATATAAGAATGGGGAATAGAAACCCAAACAGGCTGATACCCGAGTATTTATAGGTAATGGCGACGAAGGTGTGTTCCCTATCATCAGGAACCTGGAAATCCAGGATGAAAGGTAGCCATACACACAAGTGAAAGATGAATATTGGGGATTGAAAAGGTTAAAATAGTAATTGTTAAAGGAGGAAGATGTGTTACGAGAATGTTTTGGAATCTGTTAAGACTTCAACCTGTCCCAGATTATGCGGTGAAGGTCATGCGGTGAGGTGGATGCGATTATATCAGCATCAATGCACCGGATTTCATCGGAGTTTCAAGGTTAAGCGTGCTAAGGTGAGAGAAATCTTAGGATGGGTGACCCCCCCTGGGAAGTGTGCTAAAAGTTCTATAGGTTTAGACATAAGAGACAAATGAGAAACTAGAGTAGCCTAGGGGAAATTAGAGTATACAGAATGGTTAAAAACCTTAAGAGGTCGCGTAGGACGAGGCAGACTAGACCGGTGAAGAGAAGGAAGGTGCATCACGGCTCTAGAACTAGGATGAGGTTGAATAGCATTTGGAAATATTTTGTAGGCGAGATAGTAGTAATTACATATACATGTATATGGATGCGTATGATATCCCATATGCGATTGTATCAACGGGTATGGGTACCCCAGCAACCGGCGTAGTGGTATATTGAAGGCATTAATCGAACAGAGTAACGGAGTTCAAGGGACAAAACAAAAGATATGATACAAGTGTTACAAGGTAAGCTGATGCAGTTTCCCACTACTGGTTAAGATTGGGAAGTCCTAATACAACGATATTTGGAAAATAAAGAGAGTGAGTTGATGGAAGACAAGGAGAGCAAAATGTCGGAAAAAGTGAAAAGTAAGAAACATGACTGAGCAAAGCCTCCAAAAGAAACGACGGGCAAAGCACGAGACTACTTGGGTAAAAATTCAAAGGTAGGCATGTGAAAGGGATGGTAATATGGAACAAAAAGAGGAATGTGTGGGGTTCGAAAACCGATTCCAATAAATGGGGCTAAAATAATAGTGACCACGACAAGGAATGTGGAGTAAGAGAAAGAATGATTAAGCCTCGCAACGATACTAAAAGATTTCCAACTCTTGAAAAATATACTTTAAAAAAAAAAGGGGGATAAATGTGTAACCGTATTGATGTGGTAGCTTCGGACATGGAGAAGCTTTCCTAAAAAGATGACTTAGAAATGAAACGGATTTGCGCGTTTAAAGTAATATTTCACGGACTTCAGGACCGATACTACGAATAACAAGAGGAGAAAGGTGCTCGAGGAGGAAGAAACCCAAGGAAGGCTAAGGATGAAAGTGGGAAAGGTGTACCAATGGGCTGATTGAAGGAAAAGAAGAGTATTTAGCAGGAAAGTAACTAAAAATCTCTAATCATGAGAGTAAGAAGGATACTTTAATAAGTTGGCGGCAGAAAACTAATTACTTATCAAGGAAAGAACAAGGATGATGAGTCGGTACGATTGATTAGAAAATTAATGATACGGGGCAAGATCTTCCGTAAAGACCGAGAGGCTCGATGATAAAGGAAATAGAATGAAGTGTAAGGAACGTGCCTGGAAGACCACTCGGTCGAAGCATTAGAAAGATAGATAAAGGCTCGATGAACGAAGGTAGAAAGAGAGTGTAAACTGTAAGAATTCTATGCTAAGATCAAAAGTAGCAGGACGCTCGAAAAACATGGATGCACAGCTGCAACGCAAACGCGTAGTTAAGAAGAATTACGAGTAAGTGAGCATTACGAGTAAGTGAGCTAAAGGGGTGAAAGGACTAATAGTGGATGGAAAGATATGGGAATATTGACAAGAATGACGATACAGGCGCAAATGAAAAGAAAACTTATGGTAAGAAGTTTTCGATTTGTTATGCCCAGAGTTGGAAAGAAAGACGAGGAGTAAGGTATAATTGAAGACTTCATAAAAGGACATAGTGAATCTCGACGTCCCCATGAACTTGTGAGTCCAGGACACCGCTAGTCACAAAAGACAGAGGTATGGAAAGACGAAAAAGAAGGCATCGGAATTGGATACCCTTATAAGTATTCTAGTTAAATACGAGAGTGTAAGTAACAAGAAGATAGACAGGCCAGACCATACGATGACGGAATCCCGGCTTTAAGAAGATAGTGAAGGGCGGTAGATAATTATCGAAAACGCGGGTAGTCGAAGACTATTGGCGTATAAGGATGTCCATAATAAGGGGGGAAGAACATATCATATTAGACCTAAAAGGAATCACGACATTTTCAAGGTCCAGAGGAGGAAAATTTATAAGTTTGGGGCCAGAGTTCAAAACATATCGGCATATCAGGAGGATACCTGAAAGAAGTAGAAACGAATTGACAATAAGTGTACCTTGAGGCCGACATAAGGAGAAAGTATGGAAGACACCTTAAGAGAATGCTTCATGTCGACATGAACTATGATATGTTTAGACCATGATTTGAATCCTTCATATCGGGCAAATTTGCGCCGTACCTAAGTACGCAGCGGCATGTCTTAAAAGGTAATGAAAAGAGCAAGAAAGTTCTTTAAGCTAAATTCACAAAGGGTGATAGAGAGGATGACGAACCTGAAGGGCACTTGGGATGACGAAAAAAGGAAATTTTGTACCAAAAAGGATAGCAATTGTAATAAACGGAATCACGATTGGTAGTTTGGAAATTTTTGAAGGAAAGAAAGAACGCTGCTCCTACGAATGAAAATAAAAGATGTCACCAGATATTAGAAACAATAGTTCATGGACTACTAAATATACTGAATATGAGAGCATATGCTATGGAATTATATGAACCGTCAACGTGAAGCTATGCCCAACCACAATTGTAAGAAGTCCACACCGGGGAGCCAACAAGGAATGACGATTGACGAAACGATCGCCAATACAAAGATCAAAGACAAGTATACTGGTGTCGAGAGATGTGAGGGAAAGAAGTAAGGAAAAAGTTGCGACAAGAGCTCAAAGATGTTGCGAGCTGAGAAATTAATTGACCTCGGATCATAAGTTGCCATAAGTATGACTGGACTGCGAAGGATATATATTTAAAATGAAAGATTAAAAGGGATAGTGACAAAGACGTAAAGGAACAGGGAGTCGAACTAATGAACTACAGGGAGTCGATGCAGTGTACGTATAAGATCAACAGGTATACAATGGATGGCCGAGATGGCACCGAAGAGATAAACACAAAGAGTACACCGTATATAAGCAAGGTAATTGCCCACTAGCAAGAAAACAAGGTGCGAGAAAAAGAGAATACTTAAATTGTCCGTAAGGTTGGCAAAGTCGCCTATGAATTAGAGTCACCATCTGATTTAGACGCAGTGCATCCAGTCTTCCATGTGTCTATGTTTCGTAAATACATTGGTGACCCTTCCAGAGTGTTTCCCCTAAGTGATATCCAGGTGACAGAGGAGCTATCCTATGAGGAACAGCTTGTGTCCATATTGGATCGTCGGGTGAGAAGGTTACGTACCAAAAACGCGACTTCTATTAAGGTATTGTGACGAAACAGTAACAGAGACAAGATGACCTAGGAAGCCGAGGATGAGGTGAAGAAGAAGCATCCCTATTTATTTCCTATGTCTACAGGTAATCTAAATTTCTAAAGCGGATATGGTGATTTCATGAATGAACTGTATGTGATAGCTATAAAAGAGATCCCCCCGAAGTGTTATAAGACCCCGTGAGACTAGTTCAACATTCGAGGACGAATATTCTAACGGGGGGGGGGGGGGAGGATGTTATACCCCGCATTTTCAGAGCTTGAGCGTGACACGTGCTCCCTCAAACATTGACAATCACGTTGATAGTATTAAATTTCGTATTCTTGCACGTCGGTTATTCGTAAGCGGAGGTGGGGCCCACACATCGAGATTTTTTTTAGAATACGTGACAAGTTATATGAATCACATATGTGAAGTTAAACACAACTCAAGAAGGACCCTTGAGCCAAATCAAAGTGGGAGCCCTCCAAACAAATATTTTTAAGTTACGTTTTTGGGTGATCTGACTTCGGGAGGCCATAACCCCATCTGCGTTTGGGAATTTGGGACAACTACCAGAATGAAAGTTGTATAGAATTGAATTAGCTTTCCAACCATAGGTCGTGGGTCCGTAGGTGACGTCGGGATAAGGAGATATGGACGGTTTAAGGGAGAAGGTCAGTGGGCTAGGCCTAATCCGGGCCCAACCGGGTTAGGCCCATGACCCATGTCTATTTATGTGAAATATCAGCCCTTTTCTCCTCAATATTCATTGCAAAACACCAGAAAATTCTGGAGAGAGAGAGAGAGAGAGAGAAGAGCCTTGGAGAGAAGAAAATCCAATTTTGATCAAAATCTGAGTCCCGAATCCCGAAGCCCATGAAGAGAAAAGTGTTGTACGGTGCGTTGTCTTCAATTTGAGCTAAAAATCAACCAAGGAGAAGAGTGATAACATGGTTTCTGCATGATTAAGGTTCCTTTTCATTGTTAACGAGTTTATTTAAAGTTTTAACGGATTAGCACGGAGAGAATAGCCTGATAAATTCATTTTTTGGCGTTGTGAATCATGGAACGAGATCTGAAGGGAATTTTGGATGAAAATAAATGTATTTAACTTGTAAATTGTGGAGGATGTTGTTATTGATGTTGTTAGTGTTAATTCTGGCTTCTTTATGGAAATAAAATTATTAAACAGCTATATCGCAAATTTGGTGGGTTGAGAAATCTAGAAAGCAGTGTGCGGGCTATGTTATGGCATACGGTGGTGTTGGAAATGGTATTACTACTATTGGCATTGTTGTTGATGTTGTTGGCTATTGAATTGGAATCTCGGGCTAGGCATATAAATACTGGAAATGCTGCCAGAATTTCGGTAGAATTTAAAAGGGTTTTAATTAAAGTTTCGAGACGAACGTACGACGATGATCCTAATGATATTATGAATAATTCCATATGTAGATTACGAGGCTACGAATAATTCTTAAGCGAGTTGCAAGACGGGAAGTAAGTTGAAAGTCGAGAATCATCTTCCAGGTATGTAAGGCTTACCCTTTCTTTCTTTTGGCATGTCCTAGAACTAAGTAAGTTATGACATGTACCTTGGGGTAACTCTATTCCTTAATTCCGAGCTTGTTTATGATTCTTATTCACTTCTTGACATAAGCATGGTTAGTCTGGTCGAGCATATTGTATGATTGAATAACGAGCAAAGCATAAAGAGTTTTGTTCCTAAAAGGGTTCTATAAGGGTTAATGCCCTTAACTTTCATATGCTAACTCGGATTGTTTTGAAACGTTCATAAAGGTCTCTATAATGAATAACGTCCATAAATTTCTGATGTTAACTCGGATTTCTCTGAAACGTTTATAATGATTTCTGTAATAAATAACGTCCATAACTTTCTTATGCTAACTCGGATTAACTCAAAACACGTTTATGATCTTTCAATTGCCGATTAGTGTACTCATCTATCGAGTCTTGAAAATTGATTTATATGCATGTAGTTTCTCACTACTCTGCTCGTGCATGCCTCAATATGTCTTTCACCGAGTCCCGGGCCGGGTATGTTATCGTGCGTAATTCTACTGCATTGTTCACCGAGTCCCTCACTAGAGGGACGGGTACGGTATATATATATATATATATATATATATATGATGACATGATGATATGATGATACGGGGATGGCGGCCAGGAGGGCACTTGATGACTTCATTCATCGAGTCCCTCACTAGAGGGCCGAGTACGGTATATATACATGATGATATGATACATGATGTTCACATGCATGATTTTATCCACCGAGTCCCATAATGGGCCGGGTACGGTATACAATAATGATATGCACGATTTTTATTTCATAAGGCAAGTGTATTGATGTTTTTAAAAGTCATACTTGTTTCTGGCCAATTTCTATTTTAGTTATGATCCTCTTTACTGTATTTCATGCCTTACATGCTTAGTACATATTCCGTACTGACCTCCTTTCTTCGAGGGTTGCGTTTCATGCCACGCAGGTACACACAGATGAGTAGAAGACATTGCTAGAAGATGTTCCAGCGGGATTGGCGAGCTCCATTTCCTTCCGGAGTGTTGCCGAGTCAGAGTATATATGTTATGATTCCTGATTGATGTTAGAGACTTTGCAGACAGAGTCACGTATGTGGGTTGTCAGTCTTGTAAGCAGCTCTGCAAGCCCATGTGCCATTTTGCGTTATATTACAAATTCCATATGATTACATATTTTACTTGACTTGAGAACGACGAAAAGAATGTTTCTGAAGCCTTTACTATGTATTTCATATTTATTTGATTTAAGAGTCCAAAGAGATTATGTGTGTAATAAGAGTCAGCGGGTTCGGTCGGCCCTAAATAAGGGTCGGGCGCCCATCATGCCCTATCAAGATTAGGGTGTGACAGTTTTCCTATTATTGATACGCTTTTGGTCTAGCTAATCACCCTCTGCAGTTTAAAGAGGTTATGAATTGTGTCTTTAGTGCTTGTGTTGGTGATTACATTTTCCTGTTAGCTGATGTTATACTTGGATATTTAAAAGGAGTGTTTGTGCATAAAAATAATAAGTGGATTAAATGGTTGCATGGTCACTACCTTGTGTTATTCATACCAAGTAGTTGTTGTGTTTTTTTACTTATTGTGATTATCATGTTGGTTGCAGGAAAATATCGACATTCGAGGACGAATCATCTTTAAGAGAGGAAGAATGATAGCAACCATGAAGGCTCAAATTCATTATGGAGAAAATAAGGTCACCACCAAGATTCCAGACGAATCTTCTTTAAGAAGGGGAGAATGATAGCGGCCATGGAAGCTCAATTCCATTGAAGGACAAGGAAATTTTATGTCAATGTGAACGGGTTTCAATTAGCAATTAAAAAGTGTCCTGTGATGGATGAATATGTCCAGCCCAATAAAGATTTTTTCCTCAAGTATTACACCTATTTGGAGGCCCAAATTAATGTCCAAAGTGAGATGGAATGAGGCCTAAATCATCCCCAAAAGAAGAAGTTCCCAACAGTCCAAATTAGCCCAAATATTAGTTTCTAGAATAAATATGTAATTGTTGGTTTAATCTATGTTGACTTGCATTGGTCTAAGTGTGGATAGTCTTCTAGGTTGTTTTAATCTATGTTGACTGCATTGGTCCAAGGGTGTGGGAAGTCTTCTATGCTTCTTGGGAAGATAATTCCCATTTATTTCTATTTTGACTAGCTCCTTCTTTACAACTATATAAAGGGGTGATTGTCCTTCATTGTAAATCAGATTTTGAAGAATATATTATATTGAGAGTTCTTTTGAACCTTTGTGGCATTACTTTGGGATTTATCTTTCAACCTAACTAATTCATAGTTCAAGGTAGTAAGATAATTTCTTCTTTGATATCTTTGATTTCTTTTTGGTATTCTTTGAAAGGCAATTAGTCCTAAATACTAATTGTCGTCGTAAGTTACTCACAAAGCGGTCAAGATCCGAATCTACTATTTTTGATTTGTTATCTCAAGTAAAGGCGTTAATTTCTTCCTATAAATCTATACGTTGTTACTTGGATCTTGTCAATACTTTAGAACTTACTGTCACGACCCAACCCCATGGGCCATGACTAGTGCCCGAGCTGGGCACTCATATACGTACCTGTTAGATGTAGTAAAACCAGATCTATGAAACAGTATGGAAACTCGCATAAGAACCCCAAAGGTTCATAACGTCATCATATATATACATACTCAGATAACCTGTCTCTTGAGGAGTCACAACTAATCAAAACATAAAATGATACGCAAGACGACAAGGCTGCCACTACATATCAATATCATGCGCAAGCCGACAAGGCTGCCACTACATACGAACATATCCATAACACCTCGTATAAACACAGCTGAACAAACTTAAACTCAATCCACACATATGTCTACCGACCTCTAAGAGTATCGATAGCGAAATGTGATGGGACAGGGCCCCGCCGTACCCCTGGGTAAACATATACGTACATCATAAGATCTGTACCAAAAGTCTAGGCTCCGGAACAACAGAGCTCTCTAAGACAGCTGAGTGGAAGTCCTATGCTGAAGGGTCACCAATCCGACTATCTGTACCTGCGGGCATGAAACGCAGCCCCCCGAAGAAAGGGGGTCAGTACAGTTATAGCCCGTATTTTGTACGTTCGGATAATTCAAGATAATTGCCAGAAGTTAAGGGCAAGGCCATATTTTGACCTTTTTTAATATACAAGTTGCTTATGAAAATTATTGATGTAGAAATATTAAGAAAGGCTAGGGGTAAAAGGGGAAATTCACAAGGTGGCTCATGGAGATATTAAGGAAAAATTTGGGGTAAAAAGTTGATTTTGGAAAAATTATAATTCTTGAAACAAATGGGCCAAGTGGCCGTGTGGTGTAGGTGTGGGCCTTGGCCCACATGGATAAATTATATAATTAGAAAAAGAAGATTAACTCACCATATTTTTCATATTCACCACTTGGAAATTTCAAGAAACTTGGAGAAAGCAAGAAGGAGCCCATTCGGCCATGTACAACCAAACAAGAACCTTGGAAAAGATTTGATCAAAAATTATTTTCTTCTAGCATTTCTACTAATTGGAAGGTCCTATTTAACATGGAGTAATTGTTGGAGTAAGCAAAGTATTCGTTGTACGAGTTGTGGACTCTAGCCGAGAAAGAAGATGTGTGGAGAAAGGTATGTGTTCAATCTTCTTTTACATGTGTTATAGATGATTTATGTATGTTGAAGTATGTAGGAATGGATGAAACTCGTGAAATATATATATATATAGGTCATGACCGAATAAGGGTATGTTCCTAAGATAAGATGAATTGATTTTTATTTAGTAGTTTGATTGTTGTTGTTGCGGATTCCATAATAAAAATGAAGGTTGGGTGGTTTGAAATGAAGTTGTAATCATTGTGGGATTGTTGAAGAAATTAATATGACACTAGCATGGTTTCTTGTGTTGTGAAGATAATGTTGTTAACGTGTGGTTGTGGATATAATGCATGAATTTGGAGGTGAGAAAAGTGTTGATTTTATTGAGTTTGGAAGATTATAAGTTGGTTGTTATGATTGAATTGAGTATAAGAAAAATGTTGTCGAATTATGTAAAAGAAGTTACTAACGTTAGAATGTATTTTGAATTGATTGATGAAGTTGTTAATGTGTAGATTGTTGGTGTAGTTCATGAATTTGGAAGAAAGCAATATGTTGTTGTTGTCCTTATTAAGTTTGGAAGATTTCGGATTATTGTTGATAATGTGGCCGAGTGGAATTCTCGGATTATTGTTGATAATTGGCCGAGTTGCATTCTCGGATTGTTGTTGATAAATTGGTCGGGTTAGATTCTCGGGGATGGTGTATTTGCAGGGGAAATGCTGCCGAAATTTCGGCAGATTATAAATGAATTTATTTGAAAGACTAAGACAAGTGTGTGACAATGTGGTTAATGATTGTGTCAATCTTCTTGAATGTAGACTAGCGATACCGGGCTTGGACAATTAAGCGTAGCCGATAGGACGTGGGACAGGTATGTAAGGCTTACCCTTTCTTTCTTTTGGCAAGATCCTTATGAAACAAGCAGATGACGTATATCTATGATTTCAAGGAAATTTCTATTCTTAGGATGGCTAATATTCTTGACTTCCATAAGCTATTTCATATGGTTTTGATATGTATCCATGAATTCCGAAGCTCTATTTGATATGTTTCCGAGTCTATCTATGATTCTCATTCACTTCTTGATATGAATATTCTCAATATGATCGAGTTTATTAAATGATTGGATAACGAGATGAGCATAAAGAGTTTTGTTTCTAAAAGAGTTCTGTAAGTTTTAATGTCCCTAACTTTTGTAAACGATCTCGGATTGCTTTGAAACGTTTGTAATGGTTAATGTACCAAAATGTCCATAACTTTCTCATACTAAACCGGATTGACTTGAAACATGTTTATGATCCTTCAAATGTCGGTAAGTGTACGTATCTATCGAGTCTTGATTTATGTGCATATGGTTTCGCACTACTCTGCTCGTGCAAGCCTCAGTATGTCCTTCATTGCGCCCCGGGCCAGGTTCTGTTATCGTGCGCCTCCTCTGCATTGTTCACCGCGTCCCTCATTGGAGAGCCGGGATCTATTATATGTATATCCGTGTATGATGATATGATGATATGGGGATGGCGGCCAGGATGGCATGTGATGATCTTATTCACCGCGTCTTTCCCTAGAGGGCCGGGATCTGTTATATGCATATATGATACATGATGTCGGCATATATGATGACTCCATTCACCGCGTCCCTCACTAGAGGGCCGGGATCTTTTATATGTATATGTATATGATGACATATGATGTCGGCACGCATGGTCTGTGTTTGGAAAGTAAGCATTTTGGCACTCTAGATGATTTACTTATTTTCTGTACTTTTTCTGACATATGACATCGGTATGCATGATTTGCGTTCGGAAGATAAGCACCTTGGTATTCTGGCTAATGTACTTACCTTTTGTACCGTTGTTCCGATTATGGTTCTGTTTCCTGTGTTTCATGCCTTACATACTCAGTACATATTCCGTACTGACCCCCTTTCTTCGGGGGCTGCGTTTCATGCTGCGCAGGTACACCCAAATGAGTAGAAGCCATTTTAGAAGATGTTCCAGAGGAGTTGGCAAGGTCCATTTACCCTGGAGTGTTGCCGGGTCAGAGTATTATGCTATGACGTCTTGTTCGAAGTTAGAGACTTTGCAGACAGAGTCGTGGGTATAGGATATCAGTCTTGTAAGCGGCTCCATCAGCCGATGTGTCTTTTTGCGTTATGTTATAAATTCCATACGATTACAGATTTTGTTTGATTTGAGCACGATGAAAAGAAAGTCTTTGAAAGTCTTACTATGTATTTCATTTTATTTGATATAAGAGTCCAAAGAGATTATGTGTGTAATAAGAGTCAGCGGGTTCGCTCGGCCCTAAATAAGGGTCGGGTGCCCATCACACCCTAATAAGATTAGGGTGTGACAAAGTGGTATCAGAGCAGGTTGTCCTAGGGGTTGTCTGCAAAGTCGTGTCCAGCAGAGTCCTGTTTATGGGTGTGAAGCCGGCCACATTTATAAACAGGAGGCTGCAGGGCATCTAGGGATTGTTGACCTTCTTTCTATCTTAGATCGTACGATAGAGCCAAGTCATAGGAAAATGAAATTCCTTATATAAGCCTTACATACGACGGAAGGAGGTAAGTGATGATATGGAAAGTTATAGAAGTAAGCCTTGATATATTTGTTCTGTTACCTGAAACTGAAAGCTCTGGATGGCTGGAACGTGTCATATAACCGTATGTTCTGTGAGGTAATGTCGATATTTGATGCGTACATATATTGAATAGTAAGAATGGTAAAAGAGATTCTGCCAGAAATCTTTCAAAATCAGTTCATTTAGTTAGGTATGCTTAACAGGAAGAAGCGTGGAAAGGAAATATTGTAAATAGACAATAAGTGCGATGCGTTGTCTCAGAAGGATTATGGACTTGGCATGGCATGGAAAATAATTGCGAAGAAGACGATTAGCAGTCTGAAGGATTAAAATGGGTTGCATCCGAGGTTTAGTAAGAGCAAGGTCTGTTGGAGGATTCAGAGAAAGTCGACAATCAGTTTTGCTGTAGATTATTATGTAAGGATGGTGAGTGGAAATCCGAACAGACTGATATATAAGTACTTATAAGTAATGGCGATGAAGGTATATTTGCTACCATCGGGGATATAGGAAGCCCAGGACAGGAAGTAGTCATACGCACAGGTGGAAGGTGAACATTGGGAATTGAAAAGGGTAAAATAGTAATTGTAAAGGGAAGGACGTGTTACGAGAATGTCCCGAAATCTGTAAGACTTCGACTTGCTCCAGATCATGTAATGAAGGTCATGCGGCGAAGTGGATGCGATTATACCAGCGTTAACGCACCGAATCTCATCGGAGTTTCGAGGTTAAGCGTGCTGGGGTGAGAGAAATTTTAGGATGGGTGACCCCCTGGGAAGTGTGCGAGAAATCCTGTAGATTTAGACATAAGAGACAAATGAGGAGCTAGAGTAGCCTAAGGGAAACTAGAGTATACGGGATGGCTGGAGACCATAAGAGGTCGTGTAGGACGAGGCAGATTGGATTGTTGAAGAGGCAGAGAGTGCATCCCAGCTCTGGAATTAAGATAGGCTTGAATAGCGTTTGGAAGTATTTTTTGGGCAAGTTGGTAGTAAATATATATATATATATATATATATATATATATATATATATATATGAATGCGTATGATATCCCATATATGATTATATCGGTGGATATGTGTGCCCCAGCAGCCGGTGCTACGGTAAAGATAGACGCGTGCAAAGGATAAAGTGTGATAAAATGGAACAAAAGAGAGGTGTGTGAGGTTCGAGAACCAATTTCAATAAGTGGGGCTAAAGGAATAGTGACTAGGACAGGGGGATGTGAAGTAAGAGAAAGAATGCTTAGGCTTGGCAATGATGTTAAGGTGAGAAGTGTATAAAGGGATAAATGTATGGTAAGATTAACACGGTTGCCTCGGACATGGACGAGCTTTCCAAAAGGATAATTTAAGAATAGAACGGATTTGCGCGTTTAAAGTAAAAATTTCACGAACTTCAGAGCCGATGCCACAAACGGCAAAAGGAGAAAAGTGTTCGAGGAGGAAGGAACCCAAGAAGGGTTAAGGATGAAAGCAGAGAAGATGTACTAACGGATTAGTCGAAGCAAGAGGAGAACATTTGGGAGAAAAATAATTGGAAATCTTTAACCATAGGAGTAAGAAGGATACCTTAACGAGTTAGCGATAGGAACCCGATTACGCACCACGGAAAGAATAAGGACAATGGGTCGACACTGTTGATTTGGAAATTAAAGGTGTCCAGCGAGAATTCATGTGAGGTCTGAAAGATTTGATCTTAGAGAAAATGGAAATGAAATGCAAGAAACGTGCGTGGGAAACCGCTCAGTCATAGCATCATAAATGCAGTTAAAGGTTCGATGAGCGAGGATAGAGGGAGTGTAAACTGTAAGGATTCTGTGCTAAGAGCAAAAGTAGCGGGACACTTGAATAATGTGGACGTACAGCTGCAACGCAAGCGCATAGTTAAGAAGACTTACAGGTAAGTGAGCTAAATGTGCGAAAAGACTAATAGTGGATGGAAGGGTATAGAAACAGTGACAAAATGATGATATAGATAGAAAATGAAAGGAAAACTTATGGTGAGAAGTTTCGATATGTTATGCACAGAGCTGGAAAGAAAGATGAGGAGTGAGGTATAAACGAAGATTTCACAAAAGGACTATTGGCATATGAGGAGCCCCTTAAAAGGGGTGGGGGGGGGAGAGCATATTATATTAGAATTTAAAGGGAATCGCAACAATTTCAGACTCCAGAGGAGGGAAATTTATTAGCTCGGGACCAGAGTTCGAAACATGTCGGCACATCAAAAGGATACATGAAAGAAGTAGAAACGAATTGACAATGAGTGTACCGTGAGGCCGACATGAAAGGAAAGGATTGAAGACACCTTAAAAAAATGCTTCATGCCAACATAAATTATGATATGCCATGATTTGAATCCCCCGTATTGAGCAAAAATTGTGCAGTATCTAAGTACGCAGCGACATGTTTTAAAGAGTAATAAAAAGAGCAAGAAAAGGCTACAAGCTAAGTTCACAAAGGATAATGGAGAGAACGATAAGACTCAAAGGATATTTTGGATGACAACGACTATTATAACGAAAGTATCAACAATTGGTAGTCTGAAATTTTTGAAAGAAAGAAAGAACGCAGCGCCTGTGAAGGAAATAAAAGAGTTCATCGGATACTAGAAAACAGTTCATGGACCATTAATTATACGGAGCATGAGAATATACGCTATAAAATCATATGAACCATCGACGTGAAGCGATGCTCAATCATATTTGTAAGGAATCCACACCGGAGAGCCAACAATGAATAACGATGGACGAAACGAGCCCCAATACAAAGAAATCAAAGATAAGTATACTTGTGTCGAGAAATGTGAGGGAAGGAAGTAAAGAAAAGTTGTAGTAAGAACTCGAAGATGTTGCGAACTAAGAAGTTAAGTGAACTTGGATCATAAGTTACCATAAGTGTAACTGGACTGCGATGGATGATAAATGGTAAAAACACGTTACGTACATATGTTTTTGGATAAATATTTAGAATGAAATATTAAAAAGGATAGTGACAAAGACATAAAGAAAACAGGGAGCGAGGAAAAGAGAACATCAAAGGCCGATGGATATTTATAGCTTGGTAAGCGAGACAGCCATACCGTAGATAAAATGAGGGCAAGGAACAACCTGTGGCCTTATTGGATCGTTAGATGAAAAGGTTGCGTACCAAAACATAACTTCTATTAAGACATTGTGACGAAACAATAACAGAGGAGAAATGATCTGGGAAGTACAAGGATAATGAGTTGGCGCAGTGGATTAGAAAACCCATGACGTGGAATGAGGACTCATGTAAAGACCCAGGAGTTCGATTATAAGAAGAATAGGGTAAAAGATAAGGAATGAGCATGAAGAAAAGGACAACTATAAGAGGGACCCCCCGAAGTGTTACAAGACCCTATAAGATCAGTTCAACATTCGAGGACGAATGTTCCAAAGGGGGGAGGATGTTATAGCCCGTATTTTGTAAGTTCGGATAACTCAAGATAATTGCCAGAAGTTAAGGGCAAAGCCATATTTTGACCTTGTTTAATATACAAGTTGCTTATGAAAATTATTGATGTGGAAATATTAAGAAAGGCTAGGGGTAAAAGGGGAAATTCACAAGGTGGCTCATGGAGATATTAAGGAAAAATTTGGGGTTAAAAGTTGATTTTGGAAAAATTATAATTCTTGAAACAAATGGGCCAAGTGGCCGTGTGGTGTAGGTGTGGGCCTTGGCCCACATGGATAAATTATATAATTAGAAAAAGATGATTAACTCACTATATTTTTCATATTCACCACTTGGAAATTTCAAGAAACTTGGAGAAAGCAAGAAGGAGCCCATTCGGCCATGTACAACCAAACAAGAACCTTGGAAAAGATTTGATCAAAAATTATTTTCTTCTAGCATTTCTACTAATTGGAAGGTCCTCTTTAACATGGAGTAATTGTTGGAGTAAGCAAAGTATTCGTTGTACGAGTTGTGGACTCTAGCCGAGAAAGAAGATGTGTGGAGAAAGGTATGTTTTCAATCTTCTTTTACATGTGTTATAGATGATTTATGTATGTTGAAGTATGTAGGAATGGATGAAACTCATGAAATATATATATATAGGTCATGGCCGAATAAGGGTATGTTCCTAAGATGAGATGAATTGATTTTTATTTAGTAGTTTGATTATTGTTGTTGCACATTCTATAATAAAAATGAAGGTTGGGTGGTTTAAAATGAAGTTGTAATCATTGTGGGATTGTTGAAGAAATTAAAATGACACTAGCATGGTTTCATGTGTTGTGAAGATAATGTTGTTAACATGTGGTTGTGGATATAATGCATGAATTTGGAGGTGAGAAATGTGTTGATTTTATTGAGTTTGGAAGATTATAAGTTGGTTGTTGTGATTGAATTGAGTATAAGAAAAATGTGGTCGAATTATGTAAAAGAAGTTACTAACGTTAGAATGTATTTTGAATTGATTGATGAAGTTGTTAATGTGTAGATTGTTGGTGTAGTTCATGAATTTGGAAGAAAGCAATATGTTGTTGTTGTCCTTATTAAGTTTGGAAGATTTCGAATTATTGTTGATAATGTGGCCGAGTGGAATTCTCGGATTATTGTTGATAATTTGCCGAGTTGCATTCTCGGATTGTTGTTGATAAATTGGTCGGGTTAGATTCTCGGGGATGGTGTATTTACAGGGGAAATGCTGCCGAAATTTTGGCAGATTATAAATGAATTTATTTGAAAGACTAAGACAAGTGTGTGACAATGTGGTTAATGATTGTGTCAATCTTCTTGAATGTAGACTAGCGATAGTGATCTTGGACAATTAAGCGTAGCCGATAGGACGTGGGACAGGTATGTAAGGCTTACCCTTTCTTTCTTTTGGCAAGATCCTTATGAAACGAGCAGATGACGTATATCTATGATTTCAAGGAAATTTCTATTCTTAGGATGGCTAATATTCTTGACTTCCATAAGCTATTTCATATGGTTTTGATATGTATCCATGAATTCCGAAGCTCTATTTGATATGTTTCCGAGTCTATCTATGATTCTCATTCACTTCTTGATATGAACATTCTCAATATGATCGAGTTTATTAAATGATTGGATAACGAGATGAGCATAAAGAGTTTTGTTTCTAAAAGAGTTCTGTAAGTTTTAATGTCCCTAACTTTTGTAAACGATCTCGGATTGCTTTGAAACGTTTGTAATGGTTAATGTACCAAAATGTCCATAACTTTCTCATACTAAACCGGATTGACTTGAAACATGTTTATGATCCTTCAAATGTCGGTAAGTGTACGTATTTATCGAGTCTTGATTTATGTGCATATGGTTTCGCACTACTCTGCTCGTGCAAGCCTCAGTATGTCCTTCACTGCGCCCCGAGCCAGGTTCTGTTATCGTGCGCCTCCTCTGCATTGTTCACCGCGTCCCTCATTGGAGAGCCGGGATATGATATATGTATATCCATATATGATGATATGATGATATGGGGATGGCATGTGATGATCTTATTCACCGCGTCTCTCCCTAGAGGGTCGGGATCTGTTATATGCATATATGATACATGATGTCGGCATATATGATGACTCTATTCACCGCGTCCCTCACTAGAGGGCCAGGATCTGTTATATGTATATGTATATGATGACATATGATGTCGGCACGCATGGTCTGTGTTTGGAAAGTAAGCATTTTGGCACTATGGATGATTTACTTGTTTTCTGTACTTTTTCTGACATATGACATCGGTATGCATGATTTGCGTTCGGAAGATAAGCACCTTGGTGTTCTGGCTAATGTACTTACCTTTTGTACCGTTGTTTCGATTATGGTTCTGTTTCCTGTATTTCATGCCTTACATACTCAGTACATATTCCGTACTGACCCCCTTTCTTCGGGGGCTGCGTTTCATGCCGCGCAGGTACACCCAGATGAGTAGAAGCCATTATAGAAGATGTTCCAGCGGAGTTGGCAAGCTCCATTTGCCCTGGAGTGTTGCCGGGTTAGAGTATTATGCTATGACGTCTTGTTTGAAGTTAGAGACTTTGCAGACAGAGTCGTGGGTATAGGATGTCAGTCTTGTAAGCGGCTCCATCAGCCAATGTGTCTTTTTGCGTTATGTTATAAATTCCATACGATTACAGATTTTGTTTGATTTGAGCATGATGAAAAGAAAGTCTCTGAAAGTCTTACTATGTATTTCATTTTATTTGATATAAGAGTCCAAAGAGATTATGTGTGTAATAAGAGTCAGCGGGTTGGCTCGGCCCTAAATAAGGGTCGGGTGCCTATCACACCCTAATAAGATTAGGGTGTGACAAGTACGAGATATGTACTGAGTATATAAAGCATGAAATGCAATAAAGAGGATCATAACTGAAATTGAGATTACCGGAAACAAGTATGACTTTTAAAATATCAATACACTTGCCTTATGAAATGAAAATCATGCATATCAATATCATATATCATATCCGGCCCATTATGGGACTCGGTGAATAAGGTCGCCACATACCTTCCTTGGCGCCATAATCACATCATCACATCATCATATCATCACATCATCACATCATCACACCATCACATCATATATATATATATATATATATATATACTGTATCCCGGCCCTCTAGTAAGGGACTCGGTGAACAATGCAGTGAAACTGTGCACGAGAACGTATCCTGGTCCGGGACTCAGTGAAAGATGTATTGAGGCATGCACGAGTCGAGTAGTGAGCAACCATATAAAAATTAAATCATATCTGAGACTCAATAAGATAATCAAAATAAACCATCATTTGAAAATTTAGACGATAGTCATATCAAGTACCTTTCGAATGTCACAACGGATTATATTAAAATAGAACTTTTGGAATCATATACACGTATCAAGACATAATGAAATAGCTTCTGGAAGTCAAGAACATTAGCCATCCTAGTGGCTCTAAGAATAGGAGCTTCTTTGGAGTCATATATATACGTCGTCTGTTTGTTTCATAAAGATCATGCCAAAAAGAAAAAAAGGGTTAGCTTTACATACCTTTAACGCTTATTTAAATGTCCAACGTCTACTTCTCGAGCTCGTAGGTCTAAAATTAAGATAACATAAGCCACAGTTAGATCATCCACATCACATACTAACCAATCCAAGTACGAATCAAACTTAACGAAATTCGGACAGCATTTCCCCTGAAAACTTAACAATCCTCGAGATTCCTATATAGCCAAACATCAATAAAAATACCAACAACAGCAACACCAACAATTTCATATCCAACTACAATTAAATCCATTCTTAAATAACTTCAAAAACAGCCCAGTATACATTCGTATACCAATGCTCGTATACACTTCTTTATTTTCGTATATCTATAATATAACAACAAACACAACGGAAACAACAACTACAGCCAATCCCACGATATTCCAGCCCAACAAACCATTCATAACAACCACCAAACAGCCCCAAAATAGTGTCACAAAACAGCCACCGATCCATAAATCTCAATAAAACAACAAACGAATTTATAACGCTATATTCTCCGTTCTATCCGTTAAAACTCTAAATGAACTTATTAACAATGAAAAAGGGACCTTAATCATACCTTAAGTATGCAGCAACCACGTCAACACTCTTCTTGGCTAATTTTTAGCTCAAATTGAAGGCAACGCAACGTACAACACTTTTCTCTTCATGAGCTTCGGGATTCGGGGCTCGGATTTTGATCAACACTTGGTTTTTCTCTCTAAGGCATTCCTCCCTATCTCTCTAGAATTTTCTGGGTCTTTTTGGTCTGAAAATGAGGAGGAGAAGGCTGAAACTTCCCTTAAATAACAAGGGAAATGGGACTGACCCGGATTGGAATCTGGTTGGGCCCATTTCACTGCCCAGCTTGACCTTTCTGCCTTAAAACGTCCCTAACTCTTTATCCCGATGTCACATACAGGCCCACGACCTATGGTTGGAATTTATTTCAATTATCTACAACTTTAATTTTATGAGTTTTCCCAAATTCCCAAATAATGATGGGGTTATGGCCTCCCGAAGTCAGATCACTCGAAAACGTAACTTAAAAACATATTTCTGGAGGGCTTACACTTGGATTTGGCTCAAGGGTCCTGCTTGAGTTGTGTTTAACTTCAAATATATTTTCCATATAACTTATAATATGTCCTTTATAAAAATCCCATCATGTGGGCCCCACCTCAGCTTATGGTTACGAGGGCTATATATCTTTTAACGTATTATTCCAATCATATTGTACGAATTCCAAATATTATACTCATGCTACTACAGTAGAATTTCATTCTTTCTACTTGTGATATTTTCTCCTCCTCGAACTCACATTAAGCCGTCTGTCGCCTTAGTAACACAAAATTTTCTAGGGTGTAGCACTTACGTTCTTTAAAATTCGTGGATTGTTCCTTCGAATTTCCCATATCTTTATTTTCTAGTTTTGAGAATCTTTTCTATATTTGCTTCTGCACTTCTTTTATTGTAATTATAACTATGGGACCTCCCTAACCTCGTTGTTATTATCTCTGTCACGACCCAACGGGGCTCCCGGAGCTAACCCACCGGGCACTGCTCATCATACATTCACAATCATATCTAGGTGAGCCACATGGCCTACTAGTAATCTTTACGCATTAGTAATACCATATCCATTGGGCTAAAGCACTTTTATATCAACATCAACAAACATGCGCATATACATATACACAAGCCGACGAGGCTGACAAAATGATATACAAAATATGAGCCGACAAGGCTACATGACATCTAACTGTACACAACTGTCTATGAGCCTCTAGAAAGATTGTGTAACATCATATAGACGGGACAGGGCCCCGCCATGCCCATATATACACAAAAGAATAGTACCAATAGCTGCAGCTCCGAATCAAGTGGAGCTCCTCTAAACAGTCTCTGAATAAGGAGCCTAAGGATTAAGTCTATCTCCCTATCCACCTGCGGGTATGACCCAGCATCCACAAACAAAAAGAAATCAGTACGGATAATGTACTGAGTATGTAAGGCATAATGAATAACATAATAGCAGCATAAACGATAACATAAGAAAGGAGAGTCATGGGATGATAGAGCCACTTATACCTCTAGCGACGTTCATTATATTCACTTACCCTTTTTTCTAATGGGAACCTTCCATTACATATGCTTATATATATATAGTAGTATCATACCAGACCAAAGAGGTTCGGTGTCTTACATACCCGACCATGACAAGGTTTGGTGTTATACATACCTGGCCCTACCAAGGCTCAGTGTTATCTGTACCCAACTGCAGTGGTGCGCGTGCGATAGATAACATACCCGGCCATATAAGCTTGGTGTTCTTAATAGTCATACTTTGCTATATATATATATGGGCATGAAGGGGTCCTGTCCCGCCTATATGATATGACATACTCTCCTTAGACGCTCGTAGACATGTATATATAGTTAGATGTATTTGGCCTTGTCGGCCTATATGTTGGATATCATTTTGTAGCCTCGTGTTACACCATAATTGTTTTTTTCCGTTAATGCACAGTGAATAGAATATCGAAGGGCATGAAGTATACGGTATTACAATAAGTGAGAAATGACATTTGCTGACACTAATTGAGATTTCCAAAGACTTTCGGAGTAAGAGGAGAAAGTTTGCCAATAGAGGGCAAGGGATGCGATGTGTATCGAAAAGGATTTACGAGTAAAAAATTAATGATGTTTTGGGAAAGATTTATAACGTCCCTTAGATAGTTAATGAGGCGATAAAAAAGTGTTAAGAAGGTTCCATAAGGATTGAAGATCAAACGAACGACGGAGATCATTTCGGGAAAAAGGGATATACGACCGACTTATATGGTCCGTATAACACCCAACAGAGATGGTGTCTGCCTGATGGTGAACCACGACCACTTATACGGGTCGTACAATGTTATACGGACCGTATAAGTGTCCGTGGAAGTCCTGACGGGATGATTTTTAGTTTTTGTATAAATAGATGCCTTGGGTTCTTTCACTTAATTTTTCATCTTCTACAAGTATTGAGAGCTCAAAACCCTTCTCTAAGCATATTCCATTCAAGTCCAAGAGAACACAAAGATCAAAGACTAGGATCAAGTGTTCATGTGTTAGAAAGCTTCCAAGGGTTAGAGGACTACAAGAAATTCCATTGGAGGTGAACTAGGGTTTTGGTTCAAGTGAAGTGTTTCCACACAAGGTTCATTCCTACACCATCTAAGGTATGTTTTATGGTATTTACATGTTGTTTAAGGTATTGAGAGGTTGTGACACTTGGATTGTAGAAGAATATAGAAAATGGATCATGAATGTGGGAATACAGTCATTTTTGAGTAATAGCTTGGATTGAGTCATGATTCTTGATATGTTGTGATTATGGTTATGTTATAAATGATATTAAGAACATGGGATAGACATTGTATATGAATGAATGTAATAGTGTGCTATGATCATGGATATAGATGATTGGAAGTGAATTGAGAAGTAAGGATAATGTAGGTGAATAAAGACTATTGTTATGATGTTGTGAATGTTATTATTGATGTTTGGGAGTTGATATGTGATATGGAGGAAGTCTTATCAATAAAGGAGATGCTGTCCAATTTTCTCTAGCTTTAGTCATGTATGCTAAGCTATCGATTTTCTAATGATAGTATAACTCTAATAAAGGTAGAAACGTGAGATTTGAAGGAGAACATGCAAGTGATAGAATAGTTGAACGGAAAGGTATGTAAGGCTAACCCTTCTTTCATAACGCATGGTTCTTTGGCCAAATATCTATTCGTCTATAAGCCTATGATGTCCTCCGAATGATTCTATCTTTAAAAGTTTCTAAGCTTATGATTCTCGATATGATACGACTTTACTAAATTCCTTATATGATGAGTAATCCTCTAGGGATAGATGTAATGAATGCCGATAGTAATGACGTCAAAGATGCTTATGAGCTCCTACATATATGTGTCTATGTATGATTATTATGTAACACAAAGCTTATATGGCCGAGTATGTTATGTATCGCGCGAACACCACTACAGTTGGGTATGGATAACCCTGAGCCTTGGTAGGGACAGGTATGGGCCACCCTGAGCATTGGTAGGGCCAGGTATGTATACTCACCGAGCCTTGCCATGGCCGGGTATGTGAAACACCGATCCTTCATGGTCGGGTATGCTATGAATATGACTATGTAAATAAATTATGAATATGAATATGAATACGATTATGAATATGGGTATGAAAGTGTAAATGAGTACGGATGCGAATACGGATACGGATATGGATGTATGCACATGGTTACGCATTAGAAATGGAATGTCCCTACCAAAAGCAAGTAAGTGTTTATGACGTTGGATCTACTACCTCCCATCTTATGCTATTTCTTATGTTGCTTATTATGTTTCTATAATGATGTTGATCATGCTTTACATACTCAGTACATTATTCGTACTGACGTCCTTTTGATTGTGGACGCTGCGTCATGCCCGCAGGTGGCCAGGGAGACAGACTGGATCCATAGCTTTATTACTCAGGGACTACATAGCGGAGCTCCATTTCATTCAGAGCTACAACTTTTGGTATTTATTCTTTTGTGTATATATTTATGGGCACGGCGGGGTCCTGTCCCGCCTATATGATATGACATACTCTCCTTAGAGGCTCGTAGACATATGTATATGGTTAGATGTATTTAGCCTTGTCGGCTTATATTTGGTATATCATTTTGTTAGCCTTGTCGGCTTATGCATATGGATATGGGCATAGTTATTGATGGTGATATAAATGCATTGTTGCCCAATGATGTTAAGTATGAATGATGATAGAAAGTATGGTTTAGCTATGTGGCTCACCTAGACGTAAATGTGCATGTACGTTAAGAGGTGCTCGGGTAGGTTAGCACCAGGTACCCGTCATGGCCCTCCGGTTGGGTCATGACAAAAGTGCTTTCAGAGCAGTTCTGTCGTAGGGTGTGTCTACGAGCCGTGTCCAGTAGAGCCTTGGTTATGGGTGTGTTGCACGCCATAGTTATAAACAAGAGGCTGCGGGAATTTTATGAATGAATGACCTTCTTTCTTCATAAGATCGTGCGATAGAGATATGATATAAGAACTTCTTTTTCCTTAACCATGTGTTATGTATTTCAGAAATGCCTTTTGAGAGAAAGGCTGTGGCACCCTAAAAGGGCAAGACAGTGGTAGAAAAACGGGCTGAAAGAGCACCGCCAACTGTTGTAGAGGAAAGTGAGTCCCAAAATGCGGCTCAAACTCAATCCTCTCATTCAGTGCCTATTTCTGAGGAGCGTGAGGGAGCTTCAGCCCCAGCTCCAGCACCTCCAGTTCCTCCACCGGATGCTTCAGGCCAAGATGTAAAAGAGGCCATTCATTTGCTTACTCGATTAGTTGCCGCCTAGACTCAGTGGCAAGGTAAAGGGCAAGGTGATAGGGCGGTTAGTGCAAGGGCCCGTGATTTTATTAGCTTGAACCCTCTGAAATTCATTGGATCAAAGCCAGATGAGGACCCTCAGAATTTTATTGATGGAATGTTGAGGACACTTCGGACATTGAATCGATGGAGTTAGCATCCTATAGATTGAGGGATGTCGCGATCCATTGGTACACGGTTTGGATGGCTTCACGGGGAGCCAATGCGCCTCCCCCGGTATGGCAAGAATTTGTAGATGCTTTCCTCCGACATTACCTGCCTCGAGAAGTTCTCTAGAGCCGATAAGTTCTTGAATTTGAGGCAAGGAAGTATGAGTGCTTTAGAGTATAGTCTCCGCTTCAATTCTTTGGCTAGGTACGCTTTGGCAATGGTAGCGGATATGGGTGACCGGGTGCACCGATTTGTGAGAGGCCTAGGGCCACATTTGATGGATAGGTTCTTGACTGCGTCCCTCCAGGACAATATGGATATTTCACGCATTTAGGCCCACGCTCAAAATTTAGAAGAAAGCCTACAACAACAAAGGAGTGAGCATGAGCATGATAGGCGATATATCAAGAAGGCTAGATCTTCGGGTCCAGAGTGAGTTTAGAGGCGGGCACAGAAAGAAGATTTCTAGGCATTCAGGCCATTCTATGACTAATGCGCCTCTACGATTTTCAGGCCAGAGATTTGATAGATCTACTCATTCCGGGCCGATTCAGAGTGTTTTCTGTTCTCAGTTTAGAGGCGATTCGGGTCAGGCGAGGCCACCCATGCCACGATGGTCCCAGTATGGGAAGTTAAATTGGGGCCAGTGCCGATTGGGTTCAAAGGTTTGCTATTCATGTGGTCGTCCAGGCTATATTATGCATGATTGCCCCTAAGTTGGTGGCAGAGGTAGGACCCAGCCTTCAGGGTCGGCAGACGGATCTTCATCATCTGTACGCCCTATAGGGCTAGGTTCACATGCGCCGGTCGGCCATGGTAGAGGCAGAGGCAGAGTTCCCAGTTCTAGCGGTCCTCAACACCGTATTTATGCTTTGGCAGGACGCCAAGATCTTGAGTCTTTTCCTGATGTGGTCACAGGTATATTATCGGTGTTTTCTCATGATGTATATGCTTTGATAGATCCTGGCTTCACATTGTCATATCTTACTCCGTATATTACGGGTCAGTTTAGAGTCAAACCGGAGTCGATCAAACCTTTTGAGGTGTCTACACCCATTGGAGAATCGGTATTAGCTAGCCGAGTATATAGAAACTGCATAGTTGTGATTTGTGACCGTCATACTATGATTGACTTGCATGAGTTGAAAATGGTGGATTTTGATGTTATTATGGGCATGGATTGGTTGGCTTCTTGCTATGCCAATGTTGATTGTACAATGAAAATGGTTCGCTTCCAATTTCCGGGAGAACCAGTTTTAGAATGGAAAGGGAATACTGCGTCACCAAAAGGTAGGTTTATTTCCTTTCTTAAGGCAAGGAAAATGATCACAAAAGGTTGCATTTATCATCTAGTTCGGGTTCAAGATGTAGAAGCTGAACCGCCGACTCTTCAGTCAGTTCCCGTAGTGAATGAGTTTCCGGATGTATTCCCGGAAGAGCTTCCAGGCCTTCCTCCAGAAAGAGAGATTGATTTTGCTATTGGTGTGTTCCCAGAAACCAAGCCTATATCTATTCCACCTTATAGAATGGCCCCCACAGAATTGAAAGACTTGAAGGAGGAATTGAAAGACTTGCTTGAGAAAGGCTTTATTAGGCCGAGTTCATTCTCGTGGGGAGCACCCATGTTATTTGTGCAAAAGAAAGATAGCTCCTTGCGAATGTGCATTGACTTTCGACAACTGAATAAGGTGACGATTAAGAATAAATATCCTCTTCCGAGGATTGATGACTTATTTAATCAATTACAAAGTGCCAAGTGGTTTTCAAAGATAGATTTGAGATCTGGGTATCATCAAGTGAGAGTTAGGGAGAAAGATATCCCTAAGAGAGCCTTCAGAACAAGATATGGCCATTTTGAGTTACGGGTAATGTCATTTGGGCTAACTAATGCACCGGTAGTGTTTATGGATTTGATGAACAATGTGTTCAGACCCTTCCTAGATTTATTTGTGATTGTATTCATCGATGATATCTTTGTGTACTCTAGATCCGAGGCAGAGCATGCGGATCATTTGCGTACTGTCCTTAGAGTTCTTCAAACTCGACAGTTATTTGCCAAATTTTCTAAGTGTGAGTTTTGGTTGAACTCAGTGACATTTTTGGGGCATATTGTTTCAGCTGATGGTATTCGGGTAGATAACCAAAAGATTGAGGTCGTGAAGACTTGGCCAAGGCCCCGACTCCTATGGAGGTTCGTAGTTTTCTAGGCTTAGCAGGTTATTACAGGAGATTTGTTGAAGGTTTTTCTTCTATTTCTGCGCCATTAACGAAGTTGACCCAGAAATCAGCTAAGTTTCAATGGACATATGCTTGTGAATGCAGTTTCCAAGAGCTAAAAGATAGATTGACTTCTGCCCCAGTCCTGACACTTCCAGAGGGATTGGAAGTTTATGTTGTTTATTGCGATGCTTTAGGCGTTGGGCTAGGCTATGTATTGATGCAACATGGTAAGGTGATTGCGTATGCTTCAAGGCAATTACAGAAAAATGAGAAGAATTATCCAACCCATGATATTGAATTGGCTGCAGTGATTCATGCAGTAAAAATGTGGAAACATTATTTATATGGTGTCCATGTGGATATTTATACAGATCATAAGAGCCTTCAGTATATCTTCAGGCAAAAAGAGTTGAATTTGCGGCAACGATGATGGTTGGAATTGCTAAAAGACTATGATGTTGATATTCTGTATCACCCCGGAAAGGCAAATGTTGTGGCTGATGCTCTTAGCCGTAGATCTATGAGAAGTTTATGTGATGTTCGTCCAGAGAAAAGAGAAATGGCTCGAGAGCTCCAGCAGTTAGCTAGCCTAGGAGTCCGAGTAGTGGACTCAGGTAACTTGGGAGCTACCATTCATAATTCAGCAGCCTCGTCGCTAGTAGTGGAAGTGAAGGAGCAACAATACGAAGATCCCATGCTAATGCATTATAGAGATACACTCCCTCAGGAGGAGAAATCATCATTTGAGATCTCAGGGGATGGAGTTCTCCGATGCCGAGGCAGATTATGTGTTCCTGATGTGGCAGGATTACGCCACCAAATATTGAGAGAATCCCATTTCTCCCGTTATTTTGTCCACCCCGGAGCAACGAAAATGTATCATGATCTTAAATCTATATATTGGTGGAATGGGATGAAGAAGGATATAGCGGAATTTGTAGCTCAATGTCCCAACTGTCAACAAGTAAAAATCGAGCATCAAAAGTCGGGCAGATTGTTGCAAGATATAGAAATTCCAACTTGGAAGTGGGAAGTAATTAGCATGGACTTCATTACAGGCTTGCCCCGTTCTCGATGTAAGTATGATTCTATATGGGTGATTATGGATAGACTCACGAAGTCAGCTCATTTCTTATCAGTCAGAACGGCATATGTGGCAGAAGATTATGCAAAGCTTTATGTTAAAGAGATAGTGTGACTTCATGGTGTCCCAGTATCTATTATCTCAGATAGAGGAACTCAGTTTACAGCTAATTTTTGGAAGTCCTTCCAAGAGGGTTTGGGACTCATGTGAGCCTTAGCACGGCATTTCATCCGCAGACTGACGGACAAGCTGAACGTACTAATCAGACTCTTGAGGATATGTTACGGGCATGTATGTTGGATTTTGGAGGAAATTGGGATGATCACTTACCCCTTATTGATTTTGCTTATAACAATAGTTATCATTCTAGCATCCAAATGGCACCGTATGAGGATTTACATGGGCAGAATTGTAGATCCCCAATTGGGTGGTTTGAAGTAGGAGAGACTAAATTGATAAGGCCAGACTTGGTCTAGCAAGCCATAGAAAAAGTTAAGCTCATACAAGGTCAACTATTAGCAACCCAAAGTCGTCAAAAGTCCTATGCGGACAATCATCGAAGGGACTTAGAATTCCAAGTTAAAGATTGGGTATTCTTAAAGGTGTCGCCGATGAAGGGCATTATGAGATTTGGCAAAAAGGGGAAGTTAAGTCCCCGATACATTGGGCCTTATGAGATTATGCGCAAGGTAGGCAAAGTGGCTTACGAATTAGATCTACCTCCTGATCTGGAGCCAGTTCACCCAGTTTTTCATGTCTCGATGCTTCGTAAATGTGTTGGAGATCCTACTAGGATCGTGCCAGTAAATGATGTTCAAGTGACATAAGAGTTGACTTATGAAGAGGTACCCATTGCCATATTAGATTGGCAAGTACGGAGGCTTAGAAACAAAGAAGTGGCCTCAGTTAAGGTTTTACAGAGAAACAATAACCGAGAAGATATGACATGGGAAGTGGAAGAAATTATGAAATCCAAGCACCCGCACTTATTTTAGCCCCCGGAAGAGATCCAAGATGAGACATCAAGATCATAAGGTATGTATGTTTTCCTTTTTATGCATTTGGGTCGTGTGTGGCCAAACTCTATTACTATTATGTTGTGGCTCTGTGAGGCATTGTTATTATGGGTTGTTGTAACAGGATGGTAGTGCCATATTACAGGGGAAACTCTAGCAAAATTTTTATAGAATCCCCGAGGACTTAACATTCGAGGATAAATGTTTTTAAGGGGGGAAAAAAGTTACACCTCGAAATATTTTTCTGTTAATGCACAGTGAATAGACTAACGAAGGGCATGAAGTATATGGTATTGCAATTAGTGAGAAATGACATTTGATGACCCTAATTGATATTTGAAAAGACATTCGGAGTAAGAGGAGAAAGTTTACCAAGAGAGGGCAAGGCATGCGATATGTATTGGAAAGGATTTACAAGTAACAAGTTAATGATGACTTAATGATGTTTTGGAGAAGAGTTATAACTTCCCTTATATTGTTAATGAGGCGATAAAAAATTGTTAAGAAGGTTCCACGAGGATTGAAGATCATTTCGGGAAAAAGGGGTTATACGACCGACTTATAAGGTCCGTAGAAAAATATACGGTCCGTATAAGGGTCCATATAACACCTAGCAGAGATGGTGTCTGCCTTATGGTGAACCACGACCACTTATACGGGCCGTACAATGTTATACGAACCGTATAAGTGTCCGCGGAAGTCCCGACGAGCTGATTTTTAGTTTTTGTATAAATAGATGCCTTGGGTTATTTTACTTAATTTTTCATCTTCTACAAGTATTGAGAGCTCAAAACCATTCTCTAAGCATATTCCATTCAACTCCAAGAGAACACAAAGATCAAAGACTAGGATCAAGTGCTCATGTGTTAGAAAGCTTCCAAGGGTTAGAGGACTACAAGAAATTCCATTGGAGGTGAACTAGGGTTTTGGTTCAAGTGAAGTGTTTCCAACCAAGGTTCATTCCTACACCATCTAAGGTAAGTTTTATGGTATTTCCATGTTGTTTAAGGTATTGAGAGGTTGAGACACTTGGATTGTAGAACAATATAGAAAATGGGTCATGAATGTGGGAATACAGTCATTTTTGAGTAATAGATTGGATTGAGTCATGATTCTTGATATGTTGTGATTATGGTTATTTTATAAATGATATTAAGAACATGGTATAGACATTGTATATGAATGAATGTAATAGTGTGCTATGATCATGGATATGGATGATTGGAAGTGAATTGAGAAGTAAGGATAATGTAGGTGAATAAAGACTATTGTTATGATGTTGTGAATGCTATTATTGATGTTTGGGAGTTTATATATGTTATGGAGGAAGTCTTATAAATAACGGAGATGCTGTCCAATTTTCTCTAGCTTTAGTCATGTATGCTAAGCTATCGATTTTCTAATGATAGTATAACTCTAATGAAGGTAGAAACGTGAGCATTGAAGGAGAACGTGCAAGTGATAGAATAGTTGAACGAAAAGGTATGTAAGGCTAACCCTTCTTTCATAAGGAATGGTTCTTTGACCAAATATCTATTCGTCTATAAGCCTATGATATCCTCCAAATGATTCTATCTTTAAAAGCTACTAAGCTCATGATTCTTGATATGATACGACTGTACTAAATTCCTTATATGATGAGTAATCCTCTAGGGATAGATGTAATGCACGACGATAGTAATGACGTCAAAGATGATTATGAGCTCCTACGTATATATGTCTCTGTATGATTATTATGTAACACCGAGCTTATATGGTCGGGTATGTTATGTATTGCGCGCACACCACTGCGGTTGGGTATGGATAACCTTGATCCTTGGTAGGACCAGGTATGGGCCACCCTGAGCCTTGGTAGGGCCAAGTATGTGTACTCACCGAGCCTTGCCATGGCCGGGTATGAGAAACACCAATCCTTCATGGTCGGGTGTGCTATGAATATGACAATGTAAATGAATTATGAATATGGGTATGAAAGTGTAAATGAGTACGGATGCGAATACGGATACGGATATGGATGTATGCACACGGTTACGCATTAGAAATGGAATGTCCCTACGAAAAGCAAGTAAGTGTTTATGACGTTGGATCTACTACTTCCCATCTTATGCTATTTCTTATGTTGCTTATTATGTTTCTATAATGATGTTGATCATGCTTTACATACTCAGTACATTATTCGTACTGATGTCCTTTTGAAAATGGACGCTGCGTCATGCCTGCAGGTGGCCAGGGAGACAGACTGGATCCATATCTTTATTACTCAGGGACTACATAGCGGAGCTACAACTTTTGGTATTTATTCTTTTGTGGATATATTTATGGGCACGGCGGGGTCCTGTCCCGCCTATATGATATGACATACTCTCCTTAGAGGCTTGTAGACATGTGTATATGGTTAGATGTATTTAGCCTTGTCGGTTTATATTTGGTATATCATTTTGTTAGCCTCGTCGGCTTATGCATAGTGATATAGGCATAGTTATTGATGGTGATATAAATGCATTGTTGCCCAATGATGTTAGAATGAATGATGATAGAAAGTATGGTTTAGCTATGTGGCTCACCTAAACGTAAATGTGCATGTACGTTAAGAGGTGCCCGGGTGGGTTAGCACCGGGTACCCGTCATGGCCCTCCGGTTAGGTCGTGACACCTCGTCGGCTTATGTACATTGTTGTGGGCATAAATGTTGATGGTGGTATATAAATGTATTGTTGCCTAATGAAAATATTATGAATGATGGATAGAAAGTATGATCTAGCTATGCAGCTCACCTAGATGTAAATGTGACTGTACGATAAGAGGTGCCCGGGTGGGCTAGCACTGGGTGCCCGTCATGGCCCTCCGGTTGGGTCGTGACATTGGGGTCACAAGGTTATAATATACTAGACGTTATAAATTTATGCATCTCCTACTAAATCGCAAGTTTTTAACTCCTTACTAGAGTTCACTTGCCACTGGGTATCAACACCTCGGCCATACGGTACACACATTATTAGAATAGATATACTAACGAGGGACGAGGCACCTCACTTTGAAGACCTTAGTCCATAAAATTGGAACAACCGAGGACCTATAACTCATAAGTGATTAAAACCCCTATGGCTGGAAGGGCAAGAACATGAGCCATTGTCGCGACTTGGGAACTGAAAGAAATTGCGGGCCGCTACGGCGGTTGGACTCTCAGCTATAGTGGTACTGCTGCAGCGGATCGACGGCCACTGCAGCGGGACTACCCAGGAAGAATTAAAGCCAGGGAGGGTGATATTTCACCTTCCCACTTACATATCTCTCCCTTAACCGAAAAAATCCTCTCCACTACCCACGAATTTTCTCCCTTCATTCACTCCCCTAGACTTCTAATATTCCCCCTCTTCCCCTTTTAAACTCCCCACACACTTCCTTCAACTCCCACACTTCAAAACATAAAGGAAAGAGGCAGAATTTTGGGTGAAATAGCAAAAGTCAGATTTATGGAGAACAAATCTTGCAATTCTTTGGCCAACTAAAGGTATTTACACTCTTTTACTACTTCATGAGGTTGTTAGACCCTCTTATTTCGAAAATTTTCATGCTTAAATTGTAAGATGGTGCAAAAATCTTTGGTTTTGAGACATGTGTTTTTGATTCCTTGGGAAGGGAGATTTCGAATTATGGCATGTTATTTCGACGTTTAGAAAGTCTTAGCGTCACTACTTACTTAAGATCTGCTTGAAAATGGGGGTAAAACCTAGTTGGAGTAGTGGGTGCATTTGGTAGAAGTGTTTTTTTAATAATGCTTGAATTTCCAGTCTCTTTGCTGTTAAAAAGGTGTTTCATGGGGTGTAAACGACATGTATGCTGACATATACCCGATCTATGTCAAAATCTGTAGAAATTTGGGCAAAATTTTAGGCCATCATTTTTGCTGAAAAAAGGGTTTTCTTGCTGGGGAAGATGGGTCCTCTACAGCGGATCCCTCTTCGTTGGTGGCTCAGGGCAGAATCCGGATGATTAGCAGTGTCCCATTTCGATTGAGTTTTGTTGATCTTCCTTGGGCTATACATTCCTTATAGCTAACTGAACTTGGTGTAACATTGAACTAATGTGGTTTCTATTTATTAGTACACATTCTTACTACGTCACGGCCAGATAACAACAACAATAAGCAGCTCCCGTTTATGCCAGGTTCATCATTTCTCAGTGCTGAAGGTGCTGTATGGAGCAGCAAAGCAAGGGGTTGTTGCAGAAGAGGGGTTTTATTATAGACAAGCTTGCCCTGAAATTCTACAATCGTTTATACGAGATTGGGTGGAATAAGTTGGTCCAGGACCCTAGCAATTGTAACGCCAACTCGGTCAGGGAGTTTTATACCATGCTCCCCACTGTTGTTTGGTCTTCCCCGGACCCAGAGATCATGATTCGGGGTGTCCAGGTGAAGGTCGGGGTAGAGGTGATCAATGAAATTTATGGGCTGCCAAATCCTCCTGAGGATGAGATGCTTGCCAGGGTCCACGATGGTAATGGCCCTTTGCTGGTATCTATGTTGGTTAAGGAGAACAATAGGCGTAAGGTTACTTGGGCTATTAGCCGAACCAAGATCAAGAGTACCTACTTCACTGCCAATGCTCGAAGGTGGCTGAACTTAGTTTCCCGGAGGGTTTGCCCTTCGAGTAACACTACTGATGTCACCTACTCGGGCCCTTGTGATTTCTTGTGTAATGGACGGTGTGCCTGTAAATACGGGTAAGCTGGTGATCGACGAGTGGAGGAATTTCTTGGTTAAGGGCGGCCTGAGTTTGATGTTCCCCTCTTTTTTACTTCCTTGTGTCGGCGGGAAAATGTGCCTACAGAGCCTGCGGACCGGATGGTTGATTACGATGTTGAATTTGACCCGTTGAGGGTGAAGTGTTCAAGGACTCGCAACAAGAAGAGGAAGATCGACTCGGATGACGAGGATAGTGAGGGCCAGGAAGGAGGAGGAGATGATGCTGGCCCTTCGCAACCCCCAGGCCACTTGGAGCAGATGGCGACCGAGATGGCGGCCATGAGAAGTATGGTGGAGGGTTTGCACGACCTTCCATGGAGGTCAGATCATTTAGTACCGCTGCTGGTGCTGGTGCTGATGCAGGTTATTTCACCCGGGACAGGGTGAAGGGGTATATAGAGATACAGACTGAGATACTGGAGTCTGTGGACACCTTTCAAGATGTATATGGTTCTCTGGCCCAAGATCATATGGAGCTCTGAGAGGATTTGGACAAGGAGAAGAAGAAGAGACGAGCCCGGGACAAGTTGTTTGCGAAGATGTGGAAGGGCATCAAAGGTCTCCTAAAGACCTTGAACCCAAGTGGGAAACTCCCCAAGGTGACCAAGCGTGATGCCCAGATGTTCTCCTTCCTGATCAGGTCCGGGCTCAGTAGTGATGACTCCAGCGGTTCCAGTACCAGAGGTTACGGGTCGACCAGCAGAGAAGTGGCCTAGTGTCCCCCCCCCCCCCCCCATTCAACATGATTTCCCTTGCCCTTGTAGGGTTTTTCATTTAAGACAATGGTTTATTTCGTTTTGGTTTGTTTTTAGTTGTAGGTTTCAAACAATTTCTTTTGTTTTTCCGCATTTGGTTTTTGGATAACTATGTTTTGGTACTGAAAGGCCCTCGCCCTCGTTGGGCTACGTGCTTATATAAATTTGTTGTGTTTGGAATTTTTGGTTTTTCTTTGAGTTTTTGATGAATTGCATAGGTTGAGAAATTTTGAAGTAGGGGATTTGGTCATTGGAAATTTTTGACCACTACAGCAGTGGGATTTCCGCTATGGCGAGAAAAGCTTTGCGACAACGAGGATCTTGGAAATGTAAAGGTCCACTATTCCGAACTAAGTCTCGCTACAGTGAACTCGCTATGGCAGTGAGTACACCGCTGCGGCGAAGGATCTGGGTTAGTGAACGTTTTTCTACTATCCAATAGGATTGTACAACACACGGAACTCATTGTATACAACGTAACACACACGCATACACATAATTCAGAGATCATCGATAGGATGACACCACTAGATACCAATTAGAATCAGCCAGATAGGTCGATTCCAATTGGACTCATTGAGATACCAATTAGGATCATCCATATACCAATTGGATTCAACTTAGAGATTAAACTTATTGAGATAGCACGATGGGAAAGAAAAGGAAGTTTCCTAGATGAGGCTCGTGGATGGGTACGGATGTCATCGTACCACTCCACAAGACTCTACTAGACTTTGCTCTTTTAGTCGTGAGACTGGCAACCTAGGGCTCTGATACCAACTGTCACGACCCAAATTACGGATCGTGCGGGCACCTACCTTATCGCTACGTGATAGGCTAACCCTTACTAACCAAACCCCTTCGTAAAGTTTTTTTGAAAGCAAATGTAACCAACAATAGAAATAAAATGAACATTACAAAGACATTCTTTATTTATTTAAAATAATTCAACATTCCCAAGGATCTAGTCTAGACCGGTACAAGAGCTTTTAAATTATAGAGAGATAGCAATTAAAAGACACAGCTCCACCTTCGGAATGAGATGTGCAGAAGTTGTAGGAAGATATCCACCACTTCAACTAATGAAACCTTCAAGCAACAACCTGAAACACATCTACACCCCAAAGAATGTAGCAAGAGTAGTATCAGTACACCACAATGTCACGACCCATTTTGGATAAGTCGTACGGGCACTTACCTTACCTACCTCGGTAAGAAACCCCGCAACCCAACGATAAGTAAAGGCATAAATAAATAAATCAAGTATATGAAAAAGAATAGTTACGTAAGTCTCACAATACTATATAATAGAAATAGTGCGGAATAGGGAAAATACCCCCAGGGTCTGGTCTAAGTCATACAAGAGCATCTAAAAGAAATAAATACAAGTCTGGAATATCATAATACATCAACCTGTCTATGTCTCAGAGTATAAAAGTAAGATATAATAATAAGAGGAGTCTTCAAAATGGCGAACGACTCGTGCTCACCCTGGAAACTCGATGCTAATGCTGAAAACGACTATCAGCCACGGGAGATGGAGGAAGACCCAACCTGGTACTCTGCATTCATAAAAGAATGCAGCAAGTGCAGATCAGTACAAAACCACAGTACTGGTAGATATCATAGGCTGACTAAGTACAACTAACATAATTCAGACAATAAAGCAAGATAGGCAGATAAATCAACAAGTATAAGTGAAACAAAATCGAAACCAAGTACAGGTCATCGCCTAAGTAGAGAATTTAATCCCAAATATGCCAAGTCTTAATATGTCCAATCTGAATGCAATATCATAAGTAAAAACAAAAAATCATCTCAATATAAGTTGTGATACAATGCAATGCAATAATGTATGAATACAATGCAATGCCATGCAAATGTTGTGTACACATGTACTCCGGACGAAAATATCGACATCTCAGTAGCACAACCCAGGTTGACTCGCGAAGTCTGAGTGCCACTTATCTCGGACCTTTGCCCAACAGACAAACGAGACCCCGGATCTTTGCCCACGGGGGATTCTCACCGACACCACCTTGAGGGACCCGCAGAGTCCATGCACTTACTCAATCCACGATTCTAGAACTATCGTCGGATATCGAACTCTCACGTCACTCTCATTTTAAAATCGAGCCTAGCTCATCACAGTGTCTCATCAAATGCCAACAGTGTATCAACAGTATATCATGAGAGTGCGTGAAATGCATGTATCAATATCACAAGTACCAACAATATATAAGTGCCATAAGTACCAATATGGGTACACCAACAATATTATGAAAGACTGCACAAGTCATAAAGAACTCCATCCTCGTATCAATGTCAGCCCGTAAGATACTACAATATTACAATCAAGATGGAACAATAGATTCCAGTGTCTACTAACAACACGTGGCATCAAGCCAACACAATAGAACAATCAAGTCATAACAAAACGGGGTGGCTAACCCCAATCACGCAACAGGGCCTAACCTTAGACAATATCCAACCTAAATTCATACCCGAAGGTTTACATGCTTTCTCCGATAATATAGTCTAAATATATGCTACGCTATGCGTAGTATCACCAAGGGTAATCCATAACCTACCTGGATGGCCGAACAGCAAACACCAATTAATCACTCCATAGCCTTGCTCTTCCGCTGAGCCTCAATATAAAAGAAGTCTAGGCATATTTGAAATCTAGATTAGAAATCATGAAGAACAATACTAATATTGCTATCATTCAATCAAGGTCAAATCCAACCCTAGAATTTGGGGAAACGGGGCCCAAGGGGTCAAAACGGAAAATTCGGGAGTAAAATATCAAATTAAGCACTAGGTGATCAAAACCCATCAACCAATTACTAAATTAACTCAAAGGTTCACCTAATTTCAAAATTCAAGCAAAACCCCCAATTTTGGGTATAAACCCTAACTCTTTGATTTAAGAATTCAACACTAAGAATAGAAGATATATGATTAGCAACCTTAGATTCATCAAAATCTAGCATAAACTTCATCAATTTCTTCATTAATAAGCCTAGACATAAAATCTATCAAAACCCACTTATAATCTTCCATTACTAAGGGCTAATAAGGAAAGAGAAATCCTTAAGGTGATTAGGAACAATGAAATAGTAAGAAGCTTAGGAGAACTTACCACCGAGAATCTTCACAATAATTCTCCAAGAACGATCCTAAGAGCTCCATTTTCCTAATGGTATTAAATGAGAGACTAATGGCTTTTAACACTTCATTAAATGAACTTACTGCCCGTCACCCACTTTGGCGACGCTATGGCCGCCCCAGCGGTGCCGTTTCATGGTGCTGGTGCTTCCAAAGCGGGCACCAGACACTTGAAACTACACCAAGTTTGACACTCCAATCTGATTTTTCGACTAATTCCCAAGGTCATCTGCTCACATTCCACATACATAGACACACATAAAAACACGCTACAAATGCACTCGTGGCCTCAGAATTTCCAACGGAGGTCTCATTAACCGAGTCAACCCCCGATACCTTAATTCCAATTTCCTAATCAAAGTCCCAAAATGCATCCGAGTGCATTGGGGAATCGAACAAAATATGCACACTAGTTCTAAATGACCATGCGGACCTCTCTGAATCAACATATTTTCGAAAAAGATCCATTTACCGAAAAGTCAACTTTGGGTCAACTCTTTTTCGCTTAAAGCTTATATTTCACAAAAAGTCGCCCGAATCAGGTCTAGAAACCTCGAGAAGCGTGCCAACAGTCCCGTCGGATCAAAAGTGTGCTAACCAAGCTTGGAAAGGGGCAAAAATGCTAGAAAGACTATAACGACCAAATGGGTCGTTACATCAGATACCAATTAAACCATCACTCGTCCTCGAGCGAAGAAAGGAATAGAACAGGGGAAATACCTGAATCAGCAAACAACTGGAGATATCGGCTACACATGTCGGACTCAGTCTCCCAAGTATCATCCTCAACAGGACGGTGCTTCTATTGCACCTTATCAGAAGCAATCTCTTTCGACCTCAACTTTCGAACCTGTCTATTCAAGATCGCAATAGGCTTCTCCTCATAAGTCAAATTCTCATCAAGTAATATAGAATCCCAACGAACAATGTAAGTACAGTCGACATGGTACTTCTTCAACATCCAAACATGAAAAATCGGATGAACTCCAGCCAAACCTGGCGGCAATGCCAACACATAAGCTACCTCACTCACACGGTCAACAATCTTAAATGGACCAATATACCTAAGGCTCAACTTGCCCCTCTTCCCGAACCTCATAATAGCTTTTATGGGTAAAACCTTCAATAGAGCCTGGTCACCAACAACAAACTCTAAATCTCGGACCTTTCGGTCCGCATACATCTTTTGCTAACTCTGAGCTTGGCCTGAATAACTCTCACTCTATCAAGGGACTCTCTCAATAGATCAGTACTCCAAGGTCGAGCCTCGAACCCATCAAACCGGCCAACCGGAGATCTACATCTCCTACCATATAACGCCTCAAAAGGCGCCATGCCAATACTTGGATGATAGCTGTTGTTGTATGCAAACTCTGCCAATGGTAAGTGTTGATCCCAATGACCGCCAAAATAAATAACACACACTCTCAACATGTCCTCGAGCACCTGAATGGTCCACTCAGACTGGCCATCGGTCTGGGGATAAGAAAATGTACTGAGATCCAATCGGGTACCCAACTCCTCATGGAAAACGCTCCAAAACTAGGAAGTGAAGATAGTACCCCGATCAGATACAACAGAAATAGGAGCCCCATGCAATCTCATGATATCCCGAATATACAACTTGGCTAACTCCTCTGCGGTATAGGAAACCTGAATTGCAATAAAGTGAGCGGACTTAGTGAACCGATCAACTATTACCCAAATAGAATCGAACTTGCCCAGGATCTTCGGAAGACCCACTAGAAAATCCATGGCAATCCACTCCCACTTCCACTCAGGAATGGGCATTCTCTGAAGTACGCCACCGGGTTACTGGTGCTCATACTTTACCTGCTGACAATTTCCACACTTAGCCATGACATCAACTATATCTCTCTTCATCCGACACCAATAGTGCTATCTCAAATCGCGGTACATCTTAGATGCCCCTGGACGAATGGAATAGCGACAGCTATGAACCTCAGACAAGATCAACTGAATCAAATCACCAACACGAGGAACCCACACGCGTCCCTTAATCCTCATAGTGCCTTCAGAATCAACTCAAAATGCCCTCAGAATCAATCACATCCTCCTTGGCTTCACCCCTCAAAACTCTATCTCGAATCTTGCTCAACTGAGCATTCTCAAACTGATAAGTCCGGATCTGATCCAATAAAGACGACCTCGCCTCTACACAAGCCAAAATCCTGCCTGGGGCTGAAATATCAAGGCGAACGAAACTGTTGGCCAGAGTATTTACCTCCATGGACAACGGACACTCGAAAACAATCAATCGAGCTAAACTCCCCATACTCACTGCCTTGCACCTCAAGGCATCAGCCACCACATTAGCTTTCTCGGGATGATACAAAATATAGATGTCATAGTCCTTCAGGAGCTCCATCCATCAGCGCTGCCTGGAATTAAGCTCTCTCTGGGTAAACACATGCTGAAGACTACGGTGATCGGTGAAATCCTCACAATGGACACCGTACAAATAGTGCCTCCAAATATTCAAAGCAAAGACCATAGCCAACAACTCCAAATCATGGGTAAGGTAATTCTTCTTATGAATCTTCAACTGACGGGAAGCATAAGCTATCACTCTACCCTCTTGAATCAACAAAGTACCCAAACCCACACGAGAGGCATCACAATAGATCGCGAAATCCTTACCCTCCACGAGTAATGCTAAGATCAGGGCTGAAGTCAACAGAAGCTTGAGCTTTTGAAAGCTCTCCTCGCAATCATCTGACCACTAGAAGGGAACATCCTTCTGAGTCAATCTGGTCAAAGATGAAGCAATAGCAGCAAAACCCTTTATGAAGCGACGGTAATAGCTGGCCAAACCTATAAAACTACGAATCTCAGTAACAATAGTGGGCCTCGCCCAACCCCTCACAGCCTAATATTCTGTGGGTCAACCATAATCCTATCCTTAGACACAATATGGCCCAAGAATGCCACAGACTCCAATCAGAACTCATACATAGAAAATTTAGCAAACAAGCTATGCTTCTTCAACAACCCAAGAACAGAACGAAGGTGGCTCTCATGCTCATCTCTACTCTTGGAATATACCAAGATATCATCAATGAACACAATCACGAAGGAATCAAGGAATGGCCTAAAAATGCCATTCATCAAGTCATAAATGTAGCCGGGGCATAGGTAAGGCCAAAAGACATCACTAGACACTCATAATGGTCATATCTAGTCCGAAAGGCTGTCTTCGGAATATCTTCCGCCCTGATCCTCAACTGGTAGTAGCCTAAACACAAATCAATCTTCAAAAACACTGAAGCACCCTGAAGCGGGTCAAATAGATCATCAATTCGCCCTTCTGGGCAAGCTTTTTTTTTAGTTCCAGCCGGTAGAGGTAGGGGAAGAGGTCAGGTGTCTGGTTCCAGCAGCAGCCAAAACTGCATTTATGCACTTACAGGGCAGCAGGAACTTGAGTCGTCCCCAGATGTGGTGACAGGTATTTTATCCATTTGTTCCTATGATGTTTATGCGTTAATTGACCCAAGTTCCACAATATCTTGTATCACTCGTTATATTGTTGATAAGTTTGATATTAAGCTCGAATATTTTCCCAAGACTTTCTTAGTTTCTACTCTAGTCGGGGAATCTGTTGTTGCGGGACAAATTTATCGTAAGTGTGTGGTTACGATATGTGGCCGTGAGACTTTTGCTGATTTAGTGAAATTAAAAATGGTAGATTTTGATGTGATTATGGGTATGGACTGGCTAGCCTCTTGCTATACCAATGTTGAATGTTGGTCCAAAACTGTGAAATTTCAGGTTTCTGGGTGACCCGGTTCTCAAATAAAAGGGAAGTACTCTAGCTCCAAAGTGTAGGTTTATTTCCTACCTTAAGGCACGAAAAATGATTTCCAAAGGCTATATTTATCATTTGGTTCAAGTTAGGAGCACTGAAGCCGAATCGCCAACTTTGTAATCCATTCCTGTAGTTAATGAATTTCAGGATGTATTCCCCGATGAATTACCAGTTCTCCCTCTCGAAAGGGAAATCGAATTTGCTATTGATGTGTATCTGGACACTCAACCCATCTCTATTCCACCCTATCGTATGTCCCCTGCTAAATTGCAGGAATTAAAGGTGCAATTGCAAGACTTGCTGGATAAGGGCTTCTTTAGGCCCAGCACGTCTCCGTGGGGAGCACCGGTATTATTTGTGTGCAAGAAAGATTACTCACTAAGAATGTGTATTCACTATCGACAATTGAATAAGGTGACTATCAAGAACAAATATCTATTGCGTAGAATTGATGATTTCTTCGACCAGCTACGGGGTGCCAAATGCTTCTCGAAGATTGACTTACGATCAGGATATCATCTACTACGTGTAAAAGGGGAAGACATTCCAAAGACAGCTTTCCGAACGAGATATGGGCATTTTGAATTATTAGTTATGTCTTTCAGATTGACAAATGCTCCTGCGACATTTATGGCATTAATGAACATAGTATTCCAGCCCTTCTTGGATGATTTTGTTATAGTATTAATGGACGATATCTTGATATATTCTCGTTCGGAGATGGAACATGCTGATCACCTCCGAAAGGTGTTGCAAACATTGCGAGATCAAAGGCAGTATGCCAAATTTTCCAAATGTGAATTTTGGCTAACTTCAGTGGCTTTTCTAGGCTATATTGTGTCTGATGAGGGCATTAAAGTTGATGATCGGAAGATCGAAGCCGTTAAGAATTGGCCCCGACCAACAACCGCTTCGGAAGTCCGAAGTTTCTTGGGTCTTGTTGAATATTATTGGAGATTTGTGGAGGGATTCTCTTCTGTAGCAGCCCCCCTTACAAAATTAACTCAGAAGGGGGCTATGTTTCAATGGTTAGAAGCGTACGAGCGGAGTTTCCAGAAATAGAAAGATAAGTTGACATCTGCTCCGGTTCTTACCCTTCTAGAAGGCACTAGGGGTTACACTGAATATTGTGATGCGCCACACACAGCCCTGGCATGTGTACTGATGCAAAATGGTAAGGTGATTGCTTATGCCTCTCGACAGTTACAGAAACATGAGCAAAATTATCCAACATACGATCTGGAATTGGCCGTAGTGATTCACTCTTTGAAGATATGGCAGCATTACTTATATGGAGTCCATGCTAATATCTATACAGACCATAAAAGCCTTTAATATATATTCAAGCAAAACGAATTGAATTTGAGACAACGAAGGTGGCTCGAATTGCTCAAGGACTACGATGCTGAGATTTTGTACCACCCTAGAAAAGCTAATGTTGTAGCTGATGTTTTGAGTCACAAATCGATGGTAGTCTATTGTGAATTCAGAAGACTCTGAGATTACCTTAAAAAATATATCCCAACCGACTCTTGCCTCGAATGTAAAGACTCAGTAGAATGAAGATCCAGTTTTAGCTAGCATTAAAGAAGGAGTGCAACAAAAACAGATCTCAACCTTTGAACTGGATTCAAATGGGATTCTCAAATATCGAGGCCGTTTGTGCGTTCTAAATGTAACCGGGCTTCGAGACAAGATCATGTTAGAATTTCATTACTCCCGGTATTCAATTCATCCCGGATCCACCAAGATGTATCATGACCCCAAGTGCTTTTATTGGTGGAATGGTATGAAAAAAGATATTGCTAAATTTTTAGCTCAATGCCCCACTTACCAACAGGTAAAGATCAAACATCAGAAACCAAGTGGCTTATTACAAGAAATGGAGATTCCAACGTGGAAGTGGAAAGTGATTAATATGAATTTCATCACGGGATTTCCCCATTCTCATTGCCAATTCGATTCTATTTGGGTGATCGTTGATAGGTTAACCAAATCAGCTCATTTTTTCCCCGTAAGGTCCACTTATGCTGCTGAAGACTATGCTAAATTGTAGCTTAAGGGGATTGTGCGTCTTCACGGCATTTCTCTGCCTATTATTTCTAACAGAGGCGTTCAGTTTATGGCAAATTTTTGGAAATCTTTTCAGGAAGGTCTTGGTACTCGAGTAAACCTTCGTACGGCCTTCCATCCGCAGTCAGACGGGCAAGCTGAGCGGACCATTCAGACATTAGAAGATATGTTATGAGCCTGTGTACTGGATTTCCAAGGAAGTTGGGATGATCATTTGCCCCTGATAGAGTTTGCTTATATCAATAGCTATCATGCTGTCACGACCCAGCTAGGGGCCGCGACGGGTACCCGGAGCAAATTACCGAGCACCGCTCACTCTACTACTTGTCTTGCTCATTTAATACTCTTTTATCAATTTTACATACCAATTGTAGGAAAATCATATTTAATCAAAACATAAATACTTTATATACATTTGCCTCTCGGCCATCAAAATAATATACATACATATGAAAACATCTTGTGAGACCATCTAACCCACACTGCGTATCTACGAGCCTCTACTAACATAATGAATACATAGACGGAACAAGACTCCGTCATGCCCAAAATATGCATTTATGAATGTACATCAAAAGATTAGCCATAAGCACCTCCGAACAATGGAGTGCTATCTATCAGCTCACAGCTACTGAGGACCTGGGCCAAGCTCTCCTCCCTGTCTACCTGTGGGCATAAACACAGCGTCCGAAGAAAGGACGTCAGTACGAATATTGTACCGAGTATGAGAGGCATACATAATGAAAGGAAACATCAATAATATGAGGATAACATCAATATCACGTCAATATCATGTCGATATCACTTGTTCTCCGTCGATATCACGTCGTTACCTTCATAAGAGAATTCGTATCAACATTAGTAAACTAACTATAAGAACGCATCGCTAATTCTAGGAAACGTTGGGCAGCGTCTCCTGTGCTCATACTACTTTTCTCACGTTCTATATCAACTCCCAATATTCATAATAGTATTCGCAATATCATAATCGACAATCGTTATTTACTTGCGTTTAGCAAAATCCACCATTTTCCTCCAATTTCCCCCCATATTTAACCTTATGACTCGTCTTTGCGTTTTCATGCATTTAATGCCTGTTTCATGATATAAACATCATTTATAACGTATTTGTACTAAGAACACTTCAATATTCATAGTTCAATTCCACTGTCATTCATTTATGTCACTATTCACTCAATAATGACCCATTTCTATGTTCTTCTACATTTCAAGTGTCTAAGCTTTCCAATACTTCAAACAAGATGGAATAATCATGAAACTTACCTTGGTTGATGGTTGGACAATCCTTAAGTTGAAATACTTCAATTAACCAAAATCCTAGTTCCACCCTTTGTGGGATTTCTTGACTTAGATGATCCTTTATTGTGTTCTTACACTTGATTTCATGAATTTGGTGGTGTTGATCTTAATGGTTCCTTTTATCCTTTTGAATTCTTGTGGAGGAAGTATTTGGAGAGTTCTAGAAGTCTCTTGAGTTGGTTGAATGAATAATGAATTAAAATGAGGCTTAAGTCCCCTTTAAAAATCACAAAATCTGATCTTTAATGAATTCTTGTCGGGATGAACAGTGGTCGTAAACCACCATATACGGACCATATTTTGATTTACGGTCCGTCCTCCACGGCCGTATTTAATCATTTTAAAAATAGAAAGTTTTGGCTGAGGAACATGGCAGTTTACGACCTGGTTTACGGAACGTAAACCAGTTTACGGGCCGTAAACTGGGTCGTATTTAACCATATTTAACACTTGGCAGAACTTGAGATTTTTGGCAAGCTGAAAGACGATTGCACTATACGGTCCGTAAATCACTTTACGGGCCGTATAGTGCCATATACGACCACTGGACTGAAATTTTTTTCGCGACTTTCTTATTTCCAAAAATTCATAATTAGCCATTCCCGACTTAACAAAACATCATACACTCAAACTCTTCATTATTCCACTCATCATACAAGTACGGAGAAATTTTCGAGGTATAACATTCTTCCCCCCTTTTGGAACATTCGTCCTCGAATGTTCGACACTCGGGGATTCTGGAAAAATTTTGCCAGAGTTTCCTTTGTAATTTGGACACTACCTTTCCATTACAACAACCCACAATATATTCGCCTCACAGGGCTATATCACAATATCAACACATTTATGGCCACACACGACCAAAAACATAAAATTAAAACATACATACCTTACATCATCGACGTCTCATCTTGAATCTCTTCTGGGGATTGGAACAAATGGGGGTACATAGATTTCATCTTCTCCTCTGCTTCCCAAGTCATTTCTTCCCGATTATTGTTCCGCTATAGAACTTTGACTGAAGCAACCTCTTTATTCTGAAGCCTTCGTACTTGTCTATCCAAAATGGCAATGGGCATTTCCTCGTATGTTAGCTTCACTGTTACTTGCACATCATCAACCGGAACTATTCTTGTTGGATCTCCAATACACTTGCGGAGCATCGAAACATGGAATACTAGATGCACAGATTCGAGCTCTGAAGGCAAGTCCAATTCATAGGCTACTCGACTCACCTTGCGAATGATTTGGTAGGGTCCGATATATCTGGGACTTAGCTTTCCCTTCTTGCCAAATCTCATCACTCCCTTCATCGGCGATACCTTCAGGAACACCCAATCGCCCACTTGAAATTCCAAGTCTCGTCGGCGATTATCAGCATAAGAGTTTTGGCGACTTTGAGCTGTTAACAGTCGGTCTCGAATCACTTTAACCTTTTCAACTGCTTGTTGGATCAAGTCGGGGCCTATCAATTGTACTTCTCCGGTTTCAAACCATCCAATTAGAGATCTACATTTTCTTCCATATAAGGCCTCGTATGGAGCCATTTGAATACTGGAATGATAGCTGTTATTATAGGCAAATTCAATAAGAGGCAAATGCTCATCCCAACTACCACCAAAGTCCAGCACACACGCTCGTAGCATATCTTCCAAGGTCTGAATAGTACGCTCAGCTTGTCCGTCGGTCTGCGGGTGGAACGCCGTGCTGAGCTTAACTTGAGTACCTAGACCTTCTCGAAAGGACTTCCAGAACTTGGCTGTGAACTGTGCCCCTCTGTCTGTGATAATGGCCAAAGGAATACCGTGAAGTCGTACAATCTCCTTGAGATACAATTTAGCATAATCTTCCGCTGAATATGTGGTTCTAACGGGGAGAAAATGAGCTGCTTTCGTGAGTCTATCCACGATCACCCATATAGAATCATACTTCCCTCGTGTACGGGGTAATCCTACCACAAAATCCATATTAGTTTCTTCCCATTTCCACGTAGGAATCTCAATTGCTTGCAATAAGCCTCCTGGTTTTTTTATGCTCGGCCTTCACTTGCTGGAAATTTGGGCACTGTGCTACAAATTCTGCTATGTCTCGCTTGATGCCATCCCACTAATACATCAATTTAAGGTCATGATACATCTTAGTTGCTCCTGGATGAATGGAATACCGAGAATGGTGCGCTTCCTCTAAAATCCGTTGGCGCAAGTTTGCCACATTCGGTACACATAACCGGCCTCGATATCTGAGAACCCCTTCTATGGAAACTTCGAATGGAGACTTTTCCTTTTCCTTAGATAGATCTCGATAGTGGCTTAACTGAGGATCTTCATATTGTCGTTCCTTCACTTCTAGATTCAATGATGAAACTGTGGGGTCATTGATGCTAATACTTGCATCTCCTGAATCAATTGGCCGTATGCCGAGACTTGCTAACCGATGGACCTCACGAACCATTTCTCGCTTTTCCGAAGGAACTCCACATAAACTACCCATCGATCGGCGACTAAGTGCATCTGCTACTACATTCGCCTTCCCTGGATGATATAGAATGTTCACATCGTAATCCTTCAGTAATTCTAACCATCGCCTTTGCCGCAGGTTCAACTCCTTCTGTTTGAAAATATATTGAAGGCTTTTGTGATCCGTATAGATGTCCACGTGCACACCATATAAGTAGTGTCTCCACATTTTCAATGCATGAATGACCACAGCTAGCTCAAGATCATGAGTGGGATAATTTTGTTCATGTTTTCGCAACTGTCTCGAAGCATATGCAATAACTTTCCCATTCTGCATCAATACACATCCTAATCCCACACCGGAGGCGTCACAATATACTACATAGCCATCTGATCCTTCTGGAAGTGTTATCACTGGCGCTGAGGTCAACCTATTTTTCAACTCTTGGAAGCTACGCTCACAGGCATCACTCCACTGGAATTTAGCCGACTTCTGGGTTAACTTTGTCAATGGGGCTGAAATAGATGAGAAGCCTTCTACAAATCTTCTATAGTATCCTGCTAACCCAAGGAAACTACGAAGTTCCGTGGGTGTCGTAGGCCTTGGCCAAGTCTTCACAGCTTCTATTTTCTTAGTGTCGACTCAGATACCATCATCTGAAATAATATGACCCAGGAATGCAACAGAATTAAGCCAAAACTCGTACTTTGAAAACTTTGCATACAATTCTCGCTCTCGAAGAACGCCAAGAACAATCCTTAGATGATCTGCATGTTCTGACTCTGTGCGAGAGTACACCAAAAAATCGTCGATGAACACTATCACAAAAAGGTCCAAGAACGGCCTGAACACATTATTCATTAAATTCATGAACATTGTCGGGGCATTCGTCAACCCGAACGACATTACTCGAAACTCGTAGTGACCATATCTTGTCCTGAAGGCAGTCTTGGGAATATCTGCTTCCCTATTTCTCACCTGAAGATAACCCGATCTCAGATCTATCTTGGAGAACCATTTAGCGCCTTGTAATTGATCAAACAAATCGTCGATTCTGGGAAGAGGGTATTTATTCTTTATTGTCACCTTGTTCAACTTCCTGTAGTCGATGCACATTCGTAGAGATCCGTCTTTCTTCTTTACGAACAGGGCTGGTGCTCCCCACGGCGAAGAACTAGGCCTTATAAACCCCTTCTCAAGTAAATCTTTTAGCTGTGCATTTAGCTCTTTCAGTTCTGATGGAGCCATTCGATACGGTGGAATAGAAATAGGCTCGGTGTTTGGTAATACATCAATAGCAAAGTCGATTTCCCTTTCTGGAGGAAGACCTGGAAGTTCATCTGGGAATACGTGTGGAAATTCGTTCACCACCGGAACAGATTGGAAAGTTGGCGGCTTTGCCTCTGTATTATGAACCCGGACTAGATGATAGATGTAACCTTTTGCTATCATCTTCCTCGCCTTGAGGTAGGAAATAAACCTACCCTTTGGGGATGCTGTATTACCTTTCCACTCAAGTACGGGCTCTCCCGGAAATTGGAATCGAACTACCTTGGTCCGGCAGCAAACATTAGCATAACACGATGCCAACCAATCCATACCCAAAATTATATCGAAATCTATCATCTCAAGTTCAATCAAATTCGCTGTCGTCTGGCGATCACATATAATGACTACACAGTCCTTATATAATTGTCTCGCTATTACGGGATCACCAATCGGAGTGAATACCTCGAAAGGTTTAATCGGCTCGGGTCTCACCCCAACACAATCAGCGATATACGGAGTAATATATGAGAAGGTAGAACCCGGATCAATCAGAGCATATACGTCACGGGAAAATATAGTCAAGGTACCTGTGACAACATCTGGGGAAGACTCAAGATCCTGTCGCCCAGCTAAGGCATATACACGGGGCTGAACAGCACCTGAAGTGGATGCTCCCCCTCTACCTCTGCCTCTGCCTGCAGTAGTCTGAGGAGTCTGTGCTGTCGGGCGAGCTGACGAAGAACCCGCTGCTGAACCTGTGGGCTGAGTCCCCGCTCTATCTCTCACGGAGGGGTAGTCTCTCATCATATGACCAACCTACCCGCAAGAATAACAAGCATCCGAACCCTGACGACACTGTCCGGAATGCAATTTACCGCACTGGCTACACCGCGGTACTGGAGGTCTCCTCTGGCTAAAGTCTCCCCTAGACTGCGAATATAAGGCCCTCGAACTCTGCCCCTGGCCTGATTGAAAAGAACGGTCAAATCTCCTATACGAGAATCTGGGAGGTGCACTGGTCACTGTCTGACCTGAGTGCCTAGAATGCGTCTGTTTCGATCCCCCTCGGTACTCACTGCTCTCCACCATAGATCTAGCCCTCTTACCTTGTCTTCTGTCACCATCACGATCACTTCTCTGCTGTTATTGTCATTTCGTTCCTCGAGGTTCTAAGCATGGGCCTGTATTCGGGAAATATCCATCCCGTCTTGCAAAGAGGCTGTCAGACAATCTCTGAACAAGTGTGATCCTAAACCACTCACAAATCTATAGACTCGGTCTCCCATGTCAGCCACCATAGTCGGAGCATACCGGGCCAATGAGTTGAATTGCATATTATACTCTCGGGCACTCATGCTTCCCTATTTCAAATTCAAGAACCTGTCCGCTCTAGCTCGGCGGACTTCAGGTGGCAAGTAATGACGAATAAAGGCATCCACAAATTCTTGCCAAACGGGAGGTGGTGCGTTCTCTCCCCTTGATATCACCCAATTTTTATACCATAGTACCGCCACGTCGCGAAGTCTATATGAGGCCAACTCCACGGATTCGGTCTCAGAAGCATGCATAAGTTTCAGCGTCCGTAACATCTCATCAATAAAACCTTGTGGGTCCTCATCCGACTTCGACCCGAAAAATTCTGGCGGGTTTAGAGTAAGGAAATCACGGGCTCTTGTACTAGCAGAATGATCACTTGGGCCCGCATTCGGTCGTTGTGCCTGAGCGGCAACCAACTGTGTCAATAAATGTATGGCCTCGGACACTTGTTGACCCGAAGCACCCGGTGGAGGAATCGGAGCTGAGGCTCCTCCCTGCTCTTCTACATTGGGCACGACCTCACTTTGTGATTCACTTTCCTCTACCTCCGCCGGAGGCTCCCTTTCTGCCCGCTTCTTCGTCGTAGCTTTGCCTTTCTGGGCAGCTGTAGCTTTTCCTTTTGGTGGCATTTTTCTGAAACCATAACACACTTTGAGGAATAATATAATCCTAGACATGGCTCTATCGCACGATCTCATGAGAAGAAAGATGGTTATTTTCCTAAATGCCCTGTAGCCTCTTGTTTATTAGTGTAGCGCGCAACACACCATAAACAAGACTCTACTAGACACGGCTCGTAGACACTTCCTAGGATGAACTGCTCTGATACCACTTCTGTCACGACCCAGCTAGGGGCCGCGACGGGTACCCGGAGTAAATTACCGAGTACCGCTCACTCTACTACTTGTCTTGCTCATTTAATACTCTTTTATCAATTTTACATACCAATTGTAGGAAAATCATATTTATTCAAAACATAAATACTTTATATACATTTGCCTCTCGGCCATCAAAATAATATACATACATATGAAAACATCTTGTGAGACCATCTAACCCACACTGCGTATCTACGAGCCTCTACTAATATACTGAATACATAGACGGAACAAGACTTCGTCATGCCCAAAATATGCATATATGAATGTACATCAAAAGATTAGCCATAAGCACCTCCGAACAATGGAGTGCTATCTATCAGCTGACAGCTACTGAGGACCTGGGCCAAGCTCTCCTCCCTGTCTACCTGTGGGCATGAACACAGCGTCCGAAGAAAGGACGTCTGTACGAATATTGTACCGAGTATGAGAGGCATACATAATGAAAGGAGACATCAATAATATAGGGATAACATCAACGTGAGACATCTGAATCTGACTGATAATCATAAATGAAGTAATGCATGCTATCTTACTCATACTCATCATCAGAACATGTATGCATCATATGCAAGCTGCCCGTCCATGTCGGAACGGTGTGATAATCAATAATATTAGCCCGTGTCCAGGCCTCCCGCGTCTGGGGTACCATCTCATACCGCCCACTAGTGGTGTCTGCCCATGCCCGAAGGTCATGGTGTATCCGTATAGCTACCCGCCTTGGCGGTGACTGCCTGGCCAACTAGGCACGGTGTGAAATGCTCATGACATGCTTAACGTAAATACTCATAGTAATATGCTTATCATAAAATACTTATCTTATGATAATGCGTGTATAAGGCTCATGATCAACTTTACTCTATCGGGGTGACGTAAGGTCGTGATCCCCCAGTTACATTATAGAACCATTATGGACATTCTGCCTCACCTTGAAAGGACTAGTACATAAGGTGAGTGTAGGCAAGGAATAACGTCATCATCATTCTAGTGTCATCATATCGTATAACTTATCTCATATAGACATTCATAGGTATAAGCTTTTAACTTCTTAGAATGTAAGAACTCATGAAAGGAATAGGGATTCAAGCTAAAAGATTCATGCCATTAGAAAGAAGGACTATCCTCACATACCTTGGTCGTTTAGCTAAGATATCGCTCACTTGTTCTCCGTCGATATCACGTCGTTACCTTTATAAGAGAATTCGTATCAACATTAGTAAACTAACTATAAGAACGCATCGCTAATTCTAGGAAACGTTGGGCAGCGTCTCCTGTGCTCATACTACTTTTCTCACGTTCTATATCAACTCCCAATATTCATAATAGTTTTCGCAATATCATAATCGACAATCGTCATTTACGTGCGTTTAGCAAAATCCACCATTTTCCTCCAATTTCCCCCCATATTTAACCTTATGACTCGTCTTTGCGTTTTCATGCATTTAATGCCTGTTTCATGATATAAACATCATTTATAATGTATTTTTACTCAGAACACTTCAATATTCATAGTTCAATTCCACTATCATTCATTTATGTCACTATTCACTCAATAATGACCCATTTCTATGTTCTTCTACATTTCAAGTGTCTAAGCTTTCCAATACATCAAACAACATGGAATAATCATGAAACTTACCTTGGATGATGGTTGGACAATCCTTAAGTTGAAATACTTCAATTAACCAAAACCCTAGTTCCACCCTTTGTGGGATTTCTTGACTTAGATGATCCTTTATTGTGTTCTTACACTTGATTTCATGAATTTGGTGGTGTTGATCTTAATGGTTCCTTTGATCCTTTTGAATTCTTGTGGAGGAAGTATTTGGAGAGTTCTAGAAGTCTCTTGAGTTGGTTGAATGAATAATGAATTAAAATGAGGCTTAAGTCCCCTTTAAACATCACAAAATCTGATCTTTAATGAATTCTTGTCGGGATGAACAGTGGTCGTAAACCACCATATACGGACCATATTTTGATTTACGGTCCGTCCTCCATGGCCGTATTTAATCATTTTAAAAACAGAAAGTTTTGGCTGAGGAACATGGCAGTTTACGACCTGGTTTGCGGACCGTAAACCAATTTACGGGCCGTAAACTAGGTCGTATTTAACCATATTTAACACTTGGCAGAACTTGAGATTTTTGGCAAGCTGAAAGACGATTGCACTATACGGTCCGTAAATCACTTTACGGGCCGTATAGTGCCATATACGACCACTGGACTGAAATTTTTTCCGCGACTTTCTTATTTCAAAAAATTCATAATTAGCCATTCCCGACTTAACAAAACATCATACACTCAAACTCTTCATCATTCCACTCATCATACAAGTACGGAGAAATTTCCGAGGTGTAACACATGCTAGTATCAAAATGGCTCCGTATGAGTCTTTATATGGAAGGAAGTGTAGGTCTCCTGCCGGATGGTTTGAAGTCAGAGAAGCAAATGTATTCGGGCCAGACCTTGTTCATCAGGGCATTGGAAAGGTAAAGCTTATTCAGGAACGGTTACGCACAGCTCAGAGTCGCCAAAAATCTTATGCAGATGTACGACAACGAGAATTAGAGTTTCAGGTAGGTGATTGGGTGTTTTTGAAAATATCAGCTATGAAGGGCGTGATGCGATTTGGTAAGAAAGTGAAGCTCAATCCCCGATATATCGGACCTTATAGGATCGTCCGGAAGGTAGGCCAGGTAGCTTATGAACTGGAGTTACCATTAGAACTGCAAGTAGTTCATCCAATTTTTCATATATCCATGCTGAGAAAATGTATTGGAGATCCCTCCAGAATCGTACCTGTTGACGATATACAGGTTACAGGAAATCTGACATTCGAGGAAGATCCAATTGCTATTCTCGACAGACAAGTCCGCAGACTCAGAAACAAAGAGGTGGCTTCAGTAAAGGTTCTATGGAGGAGTAAAGATAAGGAAGAGATGATGTGGGAAGCTAAAGCAGAAATGAAGTTCAAGTATCCCCATTTATTCCCTGCCACAGATGATACTATTCCGGAGGAATCCTTGCAAGATTCTGCTTTACCCGCAATTCACTTACAAGGTAAAAGTCATATTTAACCCCCTTGAAAGTCAATGTGATGGTAAATATTATTCTAATTATTGCATGTTTATGTGTCGTTGAGTATGGTAAACATATAAATTGGAAGTTGTGGTAGGCAGGAAATTAGCAATGCTCCAATTGCAAAAGATACTTTACTAAAGTTCCATAGAATTTGAAATGTATGGTTATACATTAAGTATTCCAACATTCGAGGACAAATGTTTCTAATGGGGGAAAGAGTGTTACACCCTGTAGTTTTGTACGTTGAAATTCATAGGTGTTGGCAGTTTTAAGTATGGACATTGGAGTTATCTCCAAGGATACATGAGATTAGATGCACTTATCTTATGTTTATGAGGGTTTAAGTTCATATAATAAGTTACGGAAAGATTGGAGAGCAAGTCAATCATGGAAATAAAGTTTGTTGGATTTTAGAGAAAGCTTGAGGGGAAATTTTGGCCCTACTTGAGGAAAGGATATCATTTAGTATATGAGGAGTTTTGGAGTGAAGCAAAAGCCCAAATTGAAGGTCAGGAAGTCTAGTTTCCAATGCAACAAATCGTGTGTCGATCCGACATCGGAATAGAGAATTATGAGCATTTTAAGAAGGACTGCCAGTGTAAGGCCTAACCCTGTGCAAAAGAGCCAAAACGTGGCGCGAACGCACGGAGTAGCACTGGCAACCCTGTGAGAACGCGCCCCAAGGTAGCGCAAACACGCAGAAGGATTTTAGAGTCGGTGACAACCGACTCTAATCCACTATAAAAGGGTTAAGAACCCCATTTTCTCCATCATAATCTCCTAAAGTATTCTAGAAAGCTCAGAAACATATGAGAGCTCATATACAACACAAAAGTGAGGATTTTGAATAATTTCAAGTGATGAAATACTAATCGAGGTCAGGGTAACGTATAGCTGTGATTATAGTTTTGTTTTGCGATGGAGTTGGCTTGGTTTCAAAGTAAATATTGAAGATTTTCCTATTCTAGTAAAGGTAAGGTATGGATCTCTCTTTATTAACATTGATTTAAGAATATTTACGAGAATAAGAGTTATAGTTTGTTGTGTTGGTATTGTTGGCTTGTGGATTGGGGTTTGAAGGAAGTTTTGGATGGAATTGTACATATTTATCTTGTAGAATCTTTATGATATTGTTGTTGATGTGGTTGGTATTGTTTGGGAGTTGTTTTGGCAGTTGGAGGAAGTAGATAATATAGGGGCAATGCTGCCCAAATTTTTGTAACCCAAATTAGTCTTCGATAAGTAGTACGAATAAGTTGATGGGAACGTGTGATTAAAGATGTGTTTCTCATCATATAGGTTCGGGTGAAGGGCAAGCATCGAAGTAAAATATCCTTTAAGTGATAACTGGGCGAATAAGGTATGTAAGGTGTTCGTTTCTCTCTTTCTTCTCCACGAATCCAACTAGAATATGAACATGAGCGTTCCATAACAAATTTACTCCGTTCCTATGCTTTGTATTACCAATCTTAATTCCTTAATTATTTGATTGATTCTTGAAACATTATCATGTTTATTATCACTAAGTTATTTCCTTGGATTCGATACGAGTTTCATCATTCATTCGGAGGTTACGACCTTACGTCACTCCGAAAGGCCCGGCGTTATTTCATTGGCATATATATATATATATATATATGCATGCACTATTTTACTACACCGAGCCGCGCTATAGTCGGCCGGGTACGGCACCTATTGTGCATATATAATACTTGCATATATAACGCCTTTTGGTCACGGGTCAATATATATATATATATATATATGAATGAATGTAATGCATGAACAACTGTATACATAAAACTGGACCCATGAATAGAAGGGGCAATCATAAACGGTGTACATGAACATTAAAGATTGAAGTACTCCTAATGATCCTAAGAGTAGAGTAATATGGAAGCTCGCTTACTCGTTTGTCGGTTCATACCGTAAGATCATACCAAAAGAAGGAAAGGATAGCCTTAACATATCATGAAGTATACCCAATCGTCCAACTTCTACCTCTCAAACTTGTAAGTCTACAATTAAGATAACGTAGGCCTTAATCAGACTATTTACCTCGCTTACTAATCATTTTAAATACGAATAGAACTTGACAATTTATGGGCAACATTTCCCTTATAACCTTAACAACCCTTCAACTTCCCATTCAATCCAACATCAATCACAACAACAATAACAACACTTATATATAAATATATACTCAAATTTATCCCCAATCATCTCTTAAAATAGCCTCAAATCACTACCTTGCCCGTCATCAACTTACCACTTCCACAAATACCCTCTCTTTACTTAAAATCACTAAAACTCTTGATAATTAACTCAAATCTCCACTAATAATAATGGAAAATATTTGAAGAGAAAATATTAGGGTTTCTTTGATTTGGAATGGAGGAAAATAAGAAATAAGGTCGTGAACCACATATTTATACTTGAAAATTAAAAAGCTCCAGCGGTGCGGTTCGACGGACCAGTTGACGACCCGTCATCGTGTCGACGGTCCGTAGACTTGCCCGTCGACCTACGCCTGCAGATTTCTAGCTGCGGAACCCTGTCGAAGCTGCACAACGATGGCCCGTCGACCATGTCGACGGCTCGTCGATGATGACTGGTGTCTGCAGATTTTCTCAGGTTCAGCTCAGATCGCGTCGATTCAATTCGTTCAACTTCTAACTTGGTAAATTGCTAGGAATACCTGCTAGTACCTTTGTACACGTGGTAAGGCACTTTATATCTTCAAAACTCGGACACGAGTCTCAATTCCAAGGGCATACCCGACTATGAAACCATAGGTTCTACTACAACGAGAACGAGAGGCGTAACAATGAATTTGACACTTGTGGCATTTCTGGACGAATTTCCTACAATCGTTCTCCATGGTCATCCAATAATAACCTGACCTTAAAATCTTCTTTGCCAGTATGAACCTGTTCATGTGAGGCCCGCAGATTCCAACATGTACTTCTTCAATCAAACTTGTGGCTTCAACAGAGTCAACACATCTGAGCAAACCTAAATCTGGGGTCCTTTTATATAGAACATTCTTTGAGGAAGAAACCATTTGCCAACTTCCTGACAGTCTTCTTCTGATTGATGGTGATTCTTTCAGGATATTCTTCTTTCTCCAAGTACATTTTAATGTTGACATACCAAGGTTTTCCATAAATCGCTGGCTCTACAAAAGAACATTGAGCTGGTTGATCTCTAATTTTGACTCTGACAGGATCAATGTATTTACTGTCAAGATGCTGAATCATGGATGTTGTTGTCGCCAATGCATCAGCAAACTTATTCTAGGTTCTTGGTATATGTTTGAACTTGACTTCTTGGAACCGATCCACCAGTCTTTGCATAAATCCAAAATATGGTATGATCTTCTCATTTTTGGCGGCCCATTCTCCCCGAACCTGATGAATCAACAAATCCGACTTGCCAATCACTTGAAGATTTCGGACATCTATGTCTAGGGCTAAACGAAGACCCATGATGCAAGATTCGTATTCAGCCATATTGTTGGTGCAGTTGAAGTTCAACTTGGTGGCCACTGGATAATAGTAGCCTGAGTCCGAAACCAAAACATCTCCGATCCCTAATCCTTTAAAGTTGACCGCTCCGTCAAAGTATACTTTCCAGCCAGATTCATCTTTATTTTCTTCATTCTCAATTTTCAGCGCTTCTTCATCGGGGAAGTAAGTCCATAAAGGTATGGTGTTGTCATCCACCGGGCTTCCTACCAGTAAATTTGATAATGCTTGCCCCTTAACCGCTTTCTGAGCGACGTATTGGATGTCAAATTCACTCAATAGCATTGGCCATTTGGCTAGCTTCCCTATCAGCATAGGTTGGCGAAAGATGTACCTTTAGGGTCCATTCTTGAGATCAAATGAGTTGTGTATGTAGCCATATAATGTCTTAACTTCTGAGACACCCAGGTTAGAGCGCAACACGTCTTTTCCACCAAGGAATATTTGGATTCACAGGGTGTGAACTTCTTACTGATATAATAGATGACTCTTTTTTTCTTGCCTCTTTTGTCATTTTGCGCCAACATGCACCTAAAAGCATTTTTCGACACTGATATATATAGCATTAAAGGGCTCCCTGGCCTTGGCGGGACTAAAACAGGTGGATTTGACAAGTATCTTTTGATTGTGTCAAAAGTTTTCTGACAATCCTCTGTCCATTTAGTTGGAGCATCTCTCTTGAGGAGTTTGAGGATTGGTTCTACAATTACTGTGGATTGGGCAATGAAGCGCCCAATGTAATTCAACCTTCCTAGAAAACTCATGATCTCTTTCTATTGTTGTTAGTGGTAGGAGTTATTGAATTTCTTTGATCTTTATGGGATCCAACTCAACACCACGATGACTGACTATGAATCCTAATAATTTTCCGACAGGCACTCCAAATGCGCATTTAGCAGGATTCAACTCCAAATTGTATTTGCTGAGTCTACCGACGAATTTTCTCAAATGCTCAAGATGATCATCACCCACTCGAGACTTGATGACGACGTCGTCCGCATACACCTTGATCTCTCTATGCATCATATCATGAAAAATGGTGGTCATCGCCCTCATGTAAGGAGCGTCGGCATTCTTGAGCCCAAAAGGCATTACCCAGTAGTGATATACTCCCCATGGTGTGATGAAAGCTATTTTTTGAGCATCTTCCTCAGCCATCAGTGTCTGATGATAACTTGCGTAACAGTCCACAAAAGATTGCACCTCATGTTTGGCGCAATTGTCAATAAGTATATGAATGTTATGGAGTGGGAAATTATCCTTTGGATGTGAATGTTAGGGACTGGGAAATTATCCATTGGGCTAAAGCGGTTAAGATCACGATAGTCCACACAGATACTAATTTTCCCATCCTTCTTTGATACCGGGCCTATGTTTGCTAACCATGTCGGGTAGGGTGTCACTTCCACAACTCCTAACTGAATCTGTTTCTCGACTTCTTCTTTGATTTTGATGCTGACATCGAGCTTAGGCTGTCTGATTTTCTGCTTTACCGGGGTGAATCTCTTTATGATTGGCAACCTATGAGCGATAATGTATGTACTCAAACCCGGCATATCGGAGTATGACCCAACAAAAACATCTTCATACACTTTCAGCAGACTTCGATACCTTTCTTTCTCAGGTTCTGTCAAATGTACACTTATCCTGGTTTCTTGAACCATTCTTCATTTCCTAGATTAATTTCCCCCGTTTTCTCTAGGTTTGGTGTTAGTGTTACACCTCGGACATTTCATGTCGTTGTGCTGTGAATAGACTAACGCAAGCTTAAGGTGAACACGAAGTCCATATGACCTTAAAGAGGGTATTTGGTAGCACAAAGGTGTATACTACAAGTTTATTTTTAAGTGATATGAATTGGGGGAACTAAGTTCGTAGAAGGAGGTGATGTATAAGTTGTGCTTGGGAAGATTTAGCAATTATCGAGTTAATAATTATTTAGTAATGTCTTGAGGAGAAGCTATAGGGATCCTTAGATGGTTAATGAAGTGTTACACAAGTGCAAAGAAAGTTCCATAAAGATTTGAGATCAAACGAATCAACGAGAATAATTTCGGAAAAGTAGAGTTATACGACCACTTATACAGACCGTATAAGTGTCCGTATAACTCAATCGGGTCACTTTTTCTAGATTTTTCTCTTTATATATATATATATATATATATATATATATATATATATATATGTGACCCAAGTTCTTATTTTTCATCTCCCACACCCTCCACACCTCTTGAAAGCTCTAGAACATTCCCCATACCATATCCACACAAACCTAAGAGAAATCAAAGATTAAACACCAAGAATCAAGAGAATCAAGTGCAAAGAGGCTCACTAGGGTTTGTGGAAGTCAAGATTCCCTTTGGTATTGAAGTTGGGGTTTTTCTCAAGTGAAGTATCTTCATCCAAGGTTCATTTCTATATGATAAAAGGTGAGTTTTACATCCATTCCATGTTACTAAAAGTATTTGAGTGGTTGAATGACTTGAATGAGAGAAGAAAATAGGATATGAGCCCAAATATGGAAATAATGAGATTTTGAGTAGTAAGTTAACTAGAGTCATGATTCTTAGTATGCTATGAGTATAATCTTGTTACGAATGATACTAAGGATGTTGAGGAAGTATTATATGGCAATGAATATTGTGTTGTGTTGTGTTGTAGTTATTGATGTGGATAATTTTGAAAGGGAGTATAGAGGGGGCCAGAGGTAATGGTATTCAAGATATTCAAGCCGATCTACGACTAGTGCACCTCCTCGATTTGTGGGCAGGAGATTTGATCGCCCCATTTATTCTGGATCGAGTCAGAACTCAAGAGTTTCGGGTTCCCAATTTAGAGATGATCCTAGTCAGAGGAGACCGGTACCACGATGTAACTAGTGCGGTAGATTATATTCGGGTCAGTGTCGCTGAGGCTCAGATGCTTGTTATGCCTGTAGTCAGACTAGGCATATGATGCGTGATTGTCCATCGATGAGTGGCAGAGTTGGGGTCTAGCCCACAAGATCAGTAGCTAGTTCTTATTTATCTGTGCGCCTTATAGGGCAGACTCCCCAGACTTCAGTAGGCCGTGGCAGGGGCAGAGAGGGAGCATCCAGTTCGAGTGGCCCCCAGCCCCGTACGACTTAGCCGGACGACAGGATCATGGGTAGGCGCTGACGTTGTCACATGTATATTATCTGTATTCTCCTATGATGTTTATGCTTTGATTGATCTGGGTTCTACTTTTTCATATATCACTCCTTATGTTGCTAGTCGTATTGGGGTGAAACTTGAGCCAATCAAGCCTTTTGAAGTGTCTACTCCTGTTGGTGATCCACTAGTAGCTAGACAAGTATATAGAAATTGTGTGATTATGGTATGTGATAATCGGACTATAGTTGATTTGATTGAGCTGGAAATGTTAGATTTTGATGTAATTATGGGCATGGATTGGTTGGCCTATTGTTATGCTAATGTCGATTGTAGAACAAAAATGGTCCGATTCCAATTCCCAGGAGAACCAGTGCTTGAATGGAAAGGTAACACAGCGTCTCTAAGAGGTAGGTTTATTTCCTATCTCAAAGCGAGGAAGATGATTGCAAAAGGCTATATTTACCATTTAGTCCTGGTTCATGACATCGAAGCAAAGTCGCCGACTCTTCAATCCGTCTCGGTAGTAAATGAGTTTTCGGATGTATTTCTAGATGAACCTCCAGGTCTTCCACCGGAACGGGATATTGATTTTACTATTGATGTGCTACTGGACACCGAACCTATATCTATTACTCCTTACAAAATGGCTCCTGCAGAATTGAAAGAGCTAAAGGCACAGCTAAAGGATTTGCTCGAGAAGGGATTTATTAGACCCAGTTCATCGCCATGGGGAGCACCTATCTTGTTCGTAAGAAAGAAATATGGTTCCTTGCGAATGTCCATTTACTATAGGAAATTTAACAAGGTGACGATAAAGAATAAGTATCCGCTTCCGAGAATCGATGATTTGTTTAATCAATTACAAGGTGCTAAGTGGTTTTCCAAGATAGATCTCAAATCAGGATATCATCAAGTGAGAGTTAGAGAAGAATATATCCCGAAAACGACTTTTAGAACTAGATATGGTCACTATGAATTTCGGGTAATGTCGTTTGGGTTGACTAACGCCCCGACAGTATTTACGAATTTGTTGAATAATGTATTTAGGCCTTTCCTAGACCTATTCGTACTTGTGTTCATCGATGACATCCTAGTGTACTCTCGATCAGAAGCAGAACATGCAGATCATTTACGTACTATTCTTGGAATTCTTCGGACTCGAGAATTATATGCCAAGTTTTCAAAATAAGAGTTCTTGTTGAATTCTGTGACTTTTCTAGGCCATATTATCTCAGCTGACGGCATCCGAGTGGATACTCAGAAAATTGAGGCTGTGAAGACTTGGCCAAGGCCTAAAACACCTACAGAGGTCCGTAGTTTTCTGGGATTAGCAGTCTATTACAAAAGATTTGTAGAAGGATTTTCTTCTATTCTGCACCATTGACGAAGCTAACTCAAAAATCAGCAAAATTTCGATGGACCGATGCTTGTGAGCACAGTTTCCAGGAATTGAAAGATAGATTGACTTCAGCCCCAGTCCTGACACTTCCAGAAGGATCAGAAGGCTATATTGTCTATTGTGATGCCTCCTGTGTTGGGTTGGCCTATGTATTGATGTAGCATGGTAAGGTCATTGCCTATGGTTCCAGGCAGTTGCAGAAATAGAGAAGAATTATCCGATCCATGATCTTGAATTAGCCGCGATTATTCATGCACTAAAACTATGGAGACATTATTTGTATGGTGTTCATGTTGATATTTACATGGATCACAAGATTCTTCAGTACATTTTCAAGCAAAAGGAGCTGAATCTACGGTAGAGGCGATGGTTAGAGCTATTGAAAGACTATGATGTGAGTACCTTATATCATCCCAGGAAAGCGAATGTGGTGGCCGATGCGCTTAGCCGTAAATCCATGGGCAGTCTGTGTGACATCCAACCGGAGAAGAAGGAATTAGTCCGTGAGCTCCACCAGTTAGCTAGCCTAAGAGTTCGCTTAATGGACTCGGGCAATGCAGGAGTTGATGTGCATAACCCAGGTGTTTCATCCCTAGACATGGAAGTGAAAAAGCGCTAATATGAAGATCCCAAGTTGAGTCACCACAGAGATGCACTTCCCCATAAGGAAAAGTCATCATTTGAGATTTTTGTAGATGGGATTCTCAGGTATCGAAGCAGGTTGTGTGTTCCAAAGGTTGCAGGATTATGCCACCAGATTCTGGAAGAATCCCACTACTCCCGCTATTTTGTTCATCCAGGAGCGACAAAGATGTACCATGATCTCAAGTCAATGTATTGGTGGGACGACATAAAGAAAGATATAAAGGAGTTTGTAGCTTAATGCCCAAATTTTCAACAAGTGAAAATTGAGCATTAAAAGCCAAGAGGATTGTTGTAGGCTACGAAAATTCCAACCTGGAAATGGAAAGTAATCAACATGGATTTTATTGTAGGTTTGCCCCATTCTCGGCGTAAGTATGACTCTATATGGGTAGTCGTGGACAGACTTACAAAATCAGCACATTTTCGTCAAGTTAGAACCACATACTCAGCAGAAGATTATACAAAGTTGTATCTTCAAGAGATAGTGTGACTTCATGGTGTCCCAGTATCCATTATCACAGATAGGTGGGCACAATTTACAGTCAAATTCTAGAAGTCCTTTCAAGAAGGTTTGGGTACACAAGTGAGTCTTAGCACAACATTTCATCCATAGACTGATGGACAAACTGAACGTACTATTCAAACCTTGGAAGATATGTTGCGGGCATGTGTATTAGACTTCGAAGACAATTGGGATGATCATTTGCCACTTATTAAATTTGCATATAACAACAGCTATCATTCCATTATCCAGATGGCCCCGTATGAAGCTCTATATGGAAGGAAGTGTAGATTGCCAATTGGATGGTTTGAAGTAGGAGAGACACAACTAATAGGTCCAGAATTGATTCAACAAGCGGTAGACAAGATCAAGCAGATCCGAGACCGGTTGTTGACAACTTAGACTCGTCAGCAATCTTATGCAAACAACCGTCGATGAAACTTTGAATTCCAAGTTAATGTTTGGGTATTCCTGAAAGTGTCGCCAATGAAAGTTGTAATGAGATTTGGAAAGAAGGGAAAGCTTAGTCCCCGGTATATTGGACCTTATAAGATCGTGCGTAAGGTAGGCCATGTGGCTTATGAATTTGATTTGCCTCCAGAGCTTGAATCAGTCCATCCATTTTTTTATGTGTCGATGCTCTGTAAATGCATTGGAGATCCTTCCAGAATCGTTCCTGTAGATGATGTTCAAGTTACCGAGAAATTGGTTTATGAAGAAATACCTATTTCCATTCTATATAGGCAAGTGCAGAAACTAAGAACCAAGGATGTAGCCTTAGTTAAGGTCCTGTGGAAAAACAATAATAGAGAGGAGATGACTTGGGAAGCAGAAGAAGATATGAAGTCTAGATATCCGCATTTGTTTCCACCCCCAGAAGAAGTTCAGGACGAGACGCCACTGTCCTCAAGTATGTAATGTTTCTTTTGATGCTCTTAGGTCGTGTGTGGCCATGTTTCTTGTTGTTGTACTGTAGCCCTGTGAGGCGATGTTATTTTGGGTTGCTGTGACAGGATAGTAGTGCCATATTATAGGGTAAACTCTGGCGAAATTTTTGTAGAACCCCCAAGAACTTAACATTCGAGGACGAATGTTCTTAAGGGGGGGGGGGGGGGGGGGGAGAATGTTACACCTCGGACTTTTCATGTTGTTGTGCTGTGAATAGACAAACACAAGATTAAGGTGAACATGAAGTCCATACGACCTTAAGGAGGGTATTTGGTAGTTTAAAGGTGTATAGTACAAGTTTATTTTGAAGTGATATGAATTGGGGGAACTAAGTTCGTCGAAGGAAGTGAAGTATAAGTTGTACTTGGGAAGATTTAGCAATTATAGAGTTAATAATTGTTTAGTAATGTCTTGAGGTGAAGCTGTAGGGATATTTAGATGGTTAATGAAGTGTTACACAAGTGCCAAGAAGGTTCCATAAGGATTTGAGATCGAATGAATAAACGAGAATAATTTCAGAAAAGTCGAGTTATACGACCACTTATACGGTCCGTCTAACTTTATTCAATCCATATAAAGGTCTATATAACCCTTCCAGAGAACTTCGGTCCCTGATGGTATTATACGGTCACTTATACGGACCATATAAGGTTATACGGACCATATAAGTGTCCGTATAACTCAATCGGGTCACTTTATCCAGACTTTTGTCTTTTTATATATATATATGACCCAAGTTCTTATTTTTCATTTCCCACACTCTCCACATCTCTTGAAAGCTCTAGAACATTCCCCACACCATATCCACACAAACCTAATAGAAATCAAAGATTAAACACCAAGAATCAAGTGCAAAGAGGCTCACTAGGTTTTGTGGAAATCAAAATTCCCTTTGGTATTGAAGTTGGGGTTTTTCTCAAGTGAAATATCTTCACCCAAGGTTCATTTCTATATGATAAAAGGTGATTTTTACATCCATTCCATGTTATTAAAAGTATTTGAGTGGTTGAATGACTTGGATGAGAGAAGAAAATAGGGTATGAGCCCAAATATGGAAATAATGAGATTTTGAGTAGTAAGTTAACTTGAGTCATGATTCTTAGTATGCTATGAGTATAGTCTTGTTATGAATTATACTAAGGATGTTGAGGAAGTATTATATGTAAATGAATATGGCGTTGTGTTGTAAATATTGATGTGGATGACTTTGAAAGGGAGTTTTGATAATTGAACAATGCTTAACTTGAAGAATTCTATCGACTATGGTATTGTGGGTGTTGCTGTTGATGTTTGGGAGATGTTTACTATATGGAGAAAGTTGTTGAAATAAAGGAAATGCTGCCCGACTTTTGTTAGCCATTTAGTTGTTTTAGCTTACACTTAAGCATGTTTTAAATGATCTAATTTAATATGAATTCTCTTAAATGTAGAATTGTGGGCTTGGAAGGAAAGAGTTTAGTCGATAAATTTAAAGATACATAAAGGTATGTTAAGACTAGCCCCTTTCTTTCAAAGGCATGACTTCAATATTGCAATTTCCTCTCTATATTTCCATGACCTTCTTGTATCCCAAATGTTGAAAGTTAAAGATTCTTAAGAACTTGTTATGAGAAAGACATAAGATGTGTTTTATGATAATGATTATTCTATTTCCAGAGATATAAAGCTTATGAATTGATGTTGTTATGAGCTTCATGATCTTATTTCATAATTTCCTTGATGTTATTCATTATTGGCCATCTCACCTCATGATACTAGTTCCTTCAAGGTGAGACATAGTGATGGTGATTGTTCCATAAGATAATCGAAGGTTATCGACCTTACGTCACTCCGATAGAGTTATAGATTTTGCTTGAGCTCTCATGCATGCTTTATGTTATGTATATGTGAGTTTACAGTGTGCCTAGTTAGCCGGGCAGACACCACTACACTGGGTGTAGTGGGCGGCTTATGGATGATTACACCGTGCCAAATTGGCCGAGCAGACACCATTTCGCCGGGCGTAGTGGGTGGCTATGATGATAAATACTCCGGACCTAGTTGGCCAGGCAATCACCACTAGTGGGCGGCGTGAGATAATTACCCCGGACGCGGGCTAATGTTGACATTGATTCAGATAGTTTATGTATGTACATATATGATATGATGTTGTTTTAATATAAAAGTTAGCATGCATGACTCCGCCTTAAGAGGCAATCAGTTACGGGTTATTCCTTCATTTTATGCTCTCTTATTCCTTTATTATGTTGTTATACATGCCTTACATACTCAGTACATTGTTCGTACTGACATCCTTTATTTTATGGACGCTGCGTTCATGCCCGCAGGTAGACAGGGAGACGACACAGACGCTTAGGAGCTCTATCATCAGATATACAGGAGCACTGCACTACTCCGGAGTTGCCACTCATTGGTATATTCTTTTGTGTACATATTTGGGGAATGATGGGGTCCTGTCCCGTCCGTATGATTTTAGTACTCCAGTTAGAGGCTCGTAGATACATATGTGTGGGTTGTAGATGTTATGTGATCTCTTAGTGTATATGCTCTGTTTATCATTTTTGTAGCCTTTGGGCTTATGTACATGTATGTTTTAGGAGTTACTTGAAGATCATTTCATGATACGTTGTGTTGGGAATGGTATATTTTCAGGTTGAGTTCGATAAGATGTCTAACAGGTGGTGCTCGGTATGCTAGCTCCGGGTACCCGTTATGGCCCTCTAGTGGGGTCGTGACAGTTGGTCTATTTTCATATTCCTCTTCGACGTCTATCAACCCTTCTGTTTCATTTATCTCTTCTTCTTGATTTTTTCTTTGTTCGCCGCTGTTCTTAATCTTTTAATAACATGCCATGACATTATTTGTTGCTTCTGTGTTATTACTGTAAAGCAATGTAACACAATTATCAATCATATAAAAGCAATCTCAATTATGTATATATATATATATATATATATATATATTAGTCTTATTACAAACTTTGTGGCGTTTTCACTGAAATTTAAAAAGAATGATACAAACTGTGGTCTTGACTCGGAATGGAACATCGAGACATTTCCATTATTAAAAAACATGTAATAAGAAAATGTAAAAGCATGAAAGGGCGATAAGCCGAGCTTCAAAGTCGATTTTCGTCATTTTTCTAAAAGTGAGCATTATTTCTACCGCAAGGTGAACAACGAGGTAGAAGTTCATCCACTTGAAATTTCTCCTAGCTCAGCATGACGAATCTCCAGTGCTTTAAAGCATTCTTCAATGATGGTTGCGCACTCCTCTTCCCAAAACAACGTCCTTAAACCCTCTTCTGGATCTTCGTTGTTGTGACTCAATGGGCATGCTGGTAAGGACTGGTATAGATGAGGAAATGGCTTTCTCATTTTAACAGGACCTCTTGGTCCATGTTCTGCTTCTTCTTCTTCTGCCTCACATGGCTCGTATCCAACCCCAAATCGATATTTCCCATTTTTATATTCACTGGTTCTTTGATTCCTTGTAAGTTCTTTCCCAAACCTTTTCTGGGCTCGAACCCGTTTCTTATCATAGTCGTGGAAACCATTTTGTAGACCGGTGGCATAGGGATATCTTCATCATCCCCCCTGCGATCTAACATGGCTAATTCAACGGTGTGAAAATCAGTATTGCTTGACGATTTTTCTATGAGCGATACTGAATTGTCCGGATAGTTATGGATACTTCCTTTACCATGATTCATGACTTCTGGATCATCCCAGATGAATTTGAGAGATTGATGTAACGAAAATGATACAACTCTAGCGGCGTGCAACAAAGGTGGTCCCAACAATAAGTTATAACTTGTTTTGATATCCATGATAATAAACTCCACGACAAACTCTGCGGGACCCATTTGTATGTGCAAATCTATTTCTCCAATTGGGTCACTGGTTGCGCCATCTTAAGCTTTTACATTGGTTCGACTCTGATGGATTTTGCCAACATCATATCCAAGCTATTTCAAAGTCGTCATAGGGCATACATTCAACCTAGCCCCTCCATCAATCAGCACCTGAGGAATAATCTTATCACGACATTTGACTATTATGTAAGGTCTTGTTGTGGGTCTTACCCTCTCTTGGTAATTCGTCATTAGAAAACGATAGCCTATGCGCTCGTACAACATACCCTACAATCTCGGCCAATGTTCAACTTGTAGTGCCGGCGGGTACTTGGACGTCATCCAAAGCTTTCATTAAGGCTAAGCAATGTTAAGATGAACTGAGTAATAATGACATTACTGATATCCTAGCAGGAATCTTATGCAAGTGCTCAACAATTGAATAATCCTTGACTGACATTTGCCTCCAAAAGTTTTCAGATTCACCTTCAGTGATTGCTCTTTTCTGAAGGTTTTCGCGATGTGGCGCTTCAAGTACGAGCTCTTCTAGAGCGTAACACTTTTCAGACCTGGTCATACCCTGAACCACAACGGCTACCTCTTTTCCTTTGACCATCATCAGGTGCGGTGATTTAATCACAAAAGGTGCATTCTCAACTGACCCTGATGTTTTGAGTATGAACGGCTCGTTCTAAATTCGAGCGATAGTTGAGGGATATTTGAGCACGAAGGGCTCTTTCTTGGCTACAGCAGATGACTGAGACATCTCAGATTTCCTTGTCATAGGGCCTAACACTTCTTTTTGCTCTTTTAAGGACAACGAGGCGACGGTGCTTTCCAATCCTTCAATATATGGACATATGATCGCAGGGCTCTCTTCCCATTCATCACATCTTTCTATCGTGTGAATTTGATTTCCACCATGCTTCGGGAGAGGATTTGTGTCCACATTTGGAGGTGTTGGTTCCAGGATAAGCTCATAATTGTCAATCATATCTTATAGTTTGTGCCTTAAGTTTATGCAATATTCGGTAGTATGGTCAACTTGGTTAGAATGATAGGCGCAAGTGAAATCTGGCCTCTACTATCGATCCTTGGGTTTAACAGGTTTTGGCTGAACAACATCCATTCGACCGATGTCTCTTAGTTTAGCAAATAAACTAGCCCTTGATTCTTGTAAAGGAGTGAATACTCTCAGAGGTTTCTTTTGGGGTGCCTCATAGTTCGTTGGTGGAGGCTGGTTTTGGAAAGTCTGTTTTGTGGAGCTTGGTTATTGGGTGCTGGCATTTGATAATTTGGTCGGGGAGCTTGGTTGCTAGGTGTTGGTATTTGGTAATTCGGTTGTGGATCTTGGTAGCCAGGTTATGCGTAGCACACAAACATCTAGCTATATTGGGGTGAAATGGTTATATAGTTGGTTGGTAGAGGTGATTTGTAGTTGTCTTGATTCTTGGGGGTTATCTCTTTTCCTCGGCTTATTGGGCTAGTAGCTCTAGAAACATAAGCTACATCTTCTTTCTTCTTTTTGCTGCTCGTGGCGCCAGACGCACCTGCTCTATTTAGTACGCTGACAATCCTGCCGGTCTTGAGGCTCTCTTCGATGTCTTCCCCAACGGCGACTAAATCTTCGAAGGAGTTCCCTTACATAGTTATCATTTTGTCAAAACAATCAGCTTCTTGGTACCGTACAAATGCAGCTACCAACTCAACTTCAGTCATAGGTGATAGCACACGCGCTGCCTCGTCTCTCTAGCGACTGGTATATTCTCTATAGGTTTCGATCGATTTATGACGGATTTTCTCCAATGAGAAGCGATCAAGAACATTTTCCGCATTGAAAAGGAATCTCTCCATGAATGAACTTGCCATCTCCCCCCATGTCTTCCATCGACTGATGTTTTGTGAGATGAACCACTCCATAGTTGTTCCTGACAGACTTCGACTAAATAATCTCATGAGCAAAGCTTCGTTTCCACCACTCCCGACCAACTGGTCGCAATAAGCTCTCAAGTGGGCCCTGGGATTGCCCGACCCATTGAAATGCTCAAAATTGGGGATTTTTAAACCGTATGGTAAACCCAAGTCTGGATGTATGCACAAATACGAGTATCTTAGCCCCTCTTTCATCTTAGAGCTATGCTCTAGTTCAGCAATTTTCTTCCCCATCTCGTTCTCGATTTTTTCTATTCTAGCCTCAAAGAACATTTCTATGTTCTCCAGTTCTGGTGAGGAGTCAATATCGGTGATATGGTCTTGAAAAGTAACATTTTGTTGCACGGGACGGGTTGTAGGAGTTCATGTTGCCCGAGGAGTTTGATAAGCATTTGTGTTATAAGATGTTGTAACATGAGCAGGTATTTGGAAAGCTGGTGTTTGGTGAGAGAATTCCCCACTTGGGTTGTGCTTCGGCATAGCGGAGTTTGAAAATTAGTTTCGGTCTGAGTTTATGGGAAATGGTCAGGGATTGGTAAGTCTAAATTTAGCAAAGTTGGTGCAGGCCTTCTAGCCTCAGTATTAGTAGCATTTTCTTTTTCAGCCCTCAGGGGCACTGCTTCTTTTCTAGCTTCAGCCAATTGCCTTATTAGCAGGTTAACAGCCTCTTCCAAAGGCATTCCAGCTATGTCAACTGTTGGGGTACCCTCGACTATGGCAGTTCTGTTCTGGTTGTTGTTTGGTGGTAGAGTCTCAGACATGTTTTCTTCTTGTTGAGGGTTTAAGGACGCTGCAGCAGCTTTTGATTGAGTAACTGGTTCCATTGAATCGACCCCTATCTATAAGAGAAAATAACTCAAAGGCCCCCAAGTTAGTGTTAGTTTAGGCACAAAATAAAAAATATCACATTGTTCGCAGTTTATAGCACATAGATTCGTATATCTTACTTCAACTCTTGATTGATTTACATTCCGTGGGTATTTTGTCCTTTTTTGTTTTAGGGACATTGATTTTTCGGTAAGTGGTCTTCATGGTTGATTTTCTTCTACCCATCCTATATTAAGGGGGATTTTTAATTTTTATGATAAAAGGACCGAGTCTTAAATAGATTGCCTATGTATCCCACCAAAGGGAAATCAGGTGTGTCCGAAGTTCAGGAATACATAGCAAAGGTTTTTTCCTATGCTACCTGAAACTTAGTTTTCTACCCTGACCAGGCCTTATGTAGATTTCCCACGTATCCCCAACAGGACATCAGGTCAGGGTGTTCCGTTTACATAAAAGGGAAATGGATATTCCTCTTAATTGAAAGTAGTGAAAGGATACTCAGATTTTTCTACCCAACCATGCTAGGCAACTTTTCATTGTCTTCTCATTTTCATCTTCTATCCTTGGCTTCCTGTGACAGTCCAAATGTGGCCCTCATTCACGAGGCGTTCCAATTCAAGCTTAAAATCCACACATTCTTCAATGTCGTGGCCGGGGCGACCATGGTGAAATACGCAAACTATTTCTCTTTGAGATCCTGGGCGACCCTGATAGGTTTGCGGTAGTGCTCTTATCGTCTTCACACTACGCAGTAGGGAGTGAATCCTGGCATATGACTCCTCGAATTTAGAGAAGTCACTTCTGTAGAACCTAACCCTCGATATCTTTTCTGGATGACTTCTCCATTGGTCATGGGTCAGGAAAGAATGGGGTCCCCATAGTTGGTTAATTCTCTCTTGGTCAATCCATTATACCAACTTCCTTTCCAGCGCTCCATACTCATTGGTTATATGTCCCGACTGACTTCAGTGGTAGAGGCATTTCTTGTGGATCATGGAAGGAGCACACGGTGGCAACAGATTTGGGCTTTGCGCGTACACTCCAAAATTCCCCAAAGTCTCTAAGAGTTCTCATTTGGACATTTCTACTGGTGCACCCCAATTGTGAAATCTTGTGCCCTTGAAAACAATTGTGCATGAAACTGGAGGTTCCTCGAGCTGAGATACGCGTGGGTCTCCATATATTGTATGAGCAAATCATCGTCTCCATAGGGTATGGGGTCAATCCCTTTTTGTTGACTGAGTAGGACATAACTCCCAAGTGGTGCTTCTAGCACTTTTCCCTATTTTACCCGATTAGCATGGTGTTGCTTAGTTAGTTTCTCAACATAAGTTTGGAGAGTTTCAGCTTCTTTAATCTTCTCATTGGCTGCCCTAGTAGTCTGGACAACTTCTTTCATTCTAACAATAGCCAGGGCTAGGCTATCGTCCCACTGTCGGTTTTCCCTACTTGTTGCTTCCCTGTCCTCATCGTCACTGACTAGATTGATGTAAGGAGAAGTTGCACACATGATGTCTGGAGTCTCCATTTCCTATTAGCAAAACAACCTTTTAAAGTGGAGCTAAATTAATTTTATGGGTCGTTTTCTTGGTCTTTCTTTTGGGTAGTGTCCGGAATGCGGACCAATCAAGAGTTTAATAATATATATGATTTTCACGCAAAGTAGTTATATCAAATAAGCATTTAGACAGTATATAATTCATTTTCGTATACCTCGTTGCTCCGAGGCTACTAGCGTATGTAGCAAAATTGTGTCATTTGTAAAACAACTTTATTTTTTCCCAAAAATAAAAATCCCAATGCTTTTTATGAATAATATCTTCCCAAGTGGGATTCCAACGCTTTAAAAATAAATAAAAATGCAATAATCAGAAAAAGTCCACTCCTCGGATCGAAATCTGCTCTCTATCAGTCTGTGCCTTCGTAGCCCTTGTAATGACCCGTTTGGTCGTTATAGTTCTTTTGGCACTTTCGCCTGTTCCTGAGCATTGATTTGCTCAATTTTGACTAGAGGGGATCGTTGACATGCTTCCCGAGGTGTCTAGACTGGATTCGACAACTTTGAGAAAAATATAGACTTGAAGTGAAAAAGTGTTGACCCAAGGTTTACATTTGGGTAAAGGGAAGTTCTTCGGAATTCTGTCAATTCCGAGAGGTCCGGATGGTCGTTTAGAATCTGTTTGTATATTTGGTTCGGTTCCCAATGCATTCGGACGCATTTTGGGACTTGGATGAGAATTGGGAATTAAGGCATCGGTGGCTGACATGATCAACGAGACCTCTGGTGGGAATTTTGAGGCCACAGGTGCGTTCCCAGCGCGTTTTTATATGGGACTAGGTATCTGGTATGAGAGCAGATGGTCTCGGGAGTTAGTCAAAAAATCGGATCAAAACGAAAAACATAGGCCAAGTTCTGGTGTCTGGTGTCCGCTTTGGCGGCACCAGTACCGCAATAGTGGCACCGCTGGGGTAGTAGCCCTGCCGCTGAAGCGGTCCCAGCCATTCTGGCTTGACCGCTGGGGCGGTGCCCCTAGGGCGGTCGCGGTACCGCTGTAGCGGGTCACGGACAGTTAAATCCATTAAATGAGTCCTAAATGAGTCTTAGAGCCTTATTATTTCATATCTCGATATTGGAGCGTGGGAAACTGTTCTTGGAGTCAAATGGAGGAAGTTCTTGGAGGTAAAACTTTTTCTACTTCTTTACTCCTCTATAATCATAAAAATCTTAGATTTTTCCCTTCTCTTTTCAATGCCTTAGAAATGGAATTTGAAGGAGGGTTTTAGGAGACTTCTCCCTAGGATTATAATTGATAAATTGATGATGTTGATGTTAAAACATGATGAATCTAAGCTTAGTAACCTCATATATTCCACTTTTAACGTTGAATTTCGAATTTGGAGAATTAGGGTTCATACCCAATTTAGGATTCGTTCCTTTGGAGCTTGAAAATTCAAGAAAAAAAATAAGAGGGATTGTCAAGTTTTCTTCCCTCGTTGGTTTAGAGATTATTAATTAAGAAAAATCCAAAAGTATTTTTCCTAAAGTTCTTTTGATAGTTTATAAATCCAAAATAATGTTTGAGTCATAATAGCTTTCTTTTGTTCCGAAATTCCAAAAAGAAAAAAAAAAGTTCGTCATGTCTTCCCGAACTATGCAAAGATCTGATCCACGTCTCGACATGATATGTAGGCAACCCAAGTCGTAAAAAGAGTGGAAAGAAAAAGAGACATAATCATCAAAAGAAAAGAGTGGAAATAAAATGAGTGAGCTGGGGCGTGGAAAAAAGAAAGAGTAGGAAAGAGAGGAAAGCGAAGAGTGGGTCTAACTGAGGAAATTTTCTTTGCTATAGTTTTAAACAATCCTGATTGTGACCCATGGTTTTGATTTTTATTGTCTTTCTTTCTTACAAAAACTTTTTAAATAAAGGTTGACTTGTGACAAGTTTGGAGTTGAGCCACTACCCATCTTCGTCCAACAAAAAACAATCATTGATCCAACCATTATAACACAAAATTGAAAAGGAAAAGGAGTCAAGACTGGTAATGAAGTAGACCCGACCCACAGTGATACTTCAAAGGAAATCATAGACTAAGAGTCTCGTTAAGGGATGAGGTCCGTAATTTAAAGCAACAAATGGCAGACATGTATCGAGCCTAGATAAATGGGAAACCTCCTCCACCACCCCTCTTAGTTATTTTGAAAGTCCATCGACCACCTCAATATTGTCACAAGCTCAGGTCCCCATTCCCAATGAAATCCCGTTATCGTACCTACTAGCGGAACAACAGGTAATGTCTAGGAAGCTGAAAAGCACGGAGCAATCCTTCAGAAACTTTCATGGTCTAAGAGGTCATAAGAGTGGTTCATATAAGGACGTATGCATGTTTCCTAATGTTCAATTACCTTTGAATTTTAAAATTCCAAAGTTCAATATGTACGACCGGCACAGTTATCCCATGCCCCACTTAAGAAGGTACTGCAATCAGTTGAGAGGAGTTGTAGGAAAAGAGGAATTACATATGGATAAAATGGACCTAATTGGATATCATAGCAATATTAGTATCATTCTCGATGATCTCTAATTTAGAATTCGATTATGCTTAGACTACTTTGGGTCTGAGCTTCAGAGGAAGGGCAAGGTGATAGAGTGACTTATTAGTGTTGCGGTTCGGCAGTCCAGGTAGGTTATGGTTTACCTCTAGTGAGACTATGCATAGTGAATCACATATTTCAAATATAATGTCGGAGACAGCATGCAAATCTTCGGGGATGAAGTTGGGTTGTATATTGCCTTAGTTTGGGCCCTGATATGTGTTGGGACTAGCCACCCCATTATGTGTGTTTATTATTCCATTTTGATGGTTGATGCTATGAGTACTGGTAAATATCAAAACCTATGTTACTATCTTGACTGAGATATGGTTGACATACCGTTATTGGTATTTGCATTGTGATACATTATTGATGCACCTGTTGTTGGTACTAGTAATATTGATATATTGTTGGCATACCCTTGATGGTATTGTGATATGATACATTCATGGCGTACCCCTTCGTGGTATTTGTGATATTGAACTGGATTGTTAATACTTGATGTACGCATTGCACTCATTCTCACATATTCTTGATGCATGGCCGATACCCGGTGATGATCCGGTATCATTGATTGAGTAAATTGATATTTGATAAACTCCTTATTTGAGAAATTGTAAAGGCCAATGTCCAAAGATCCATTCTGGAATCGTTAATTTTGTGAAACTGATGTTTGATAAACTCTTTTACTTGAGTGATGGTGAGAAAGCCGATGTCCAAGGCTCAATTCTGGAATCATTGGTAAGTGCATTGCATACATTCCCTCATATTCATGATGCATGGTCGATAGCCGGTAATTATCTGGTATCGTTGATTGAGCAACTCTTTTACTTGAGTGATTATGAGGGGTCGATGACCGACGATCTATTCTGGCATCGTTGTTGCATGGCCGATTCCAATGTTATTTTGGAATCATTGTTAGTGCATGGGCTACGCGATTCCCCCACAGTGGTGCCGATGAGGCTCCTCCTGTGAGCAATTAGCCAGGGTCTCGTTTGTCTATTGGGAGAAGATCCGGGACGGGTGGCACTTAGACTTCGTGAGTCATATTGTGTTGTGCTGCCGAGACGTTGATATTTCCGTTCTAAGTACATGTGTACACCTCATTTGCATGGCATTACATTCCATCCATTCCATTATTCCATTGCACTGCATTGCATTGCATTGGCTTGATTTCAATTCGTGGTGGTTGATTGTGATGATTGGATTGGATATATATATTTCGAACTTGGTGTACTTAGGTTTAGAGGATTTACGTTGGCGATGACGAACACGTGGTTGTGATCTTATTATCTTATAATTGTTGGATTCCTTGCTTTCTACTTATTTTCTGAATTGTGTTATCTATGCTTTGTCGGCTGATGATTCCTGCAAGTACTGTTGTTTGTACTGACCTGCACTTGCTGCATTCTTTTATGAATGCAGAGTATTAGGTCGGATCTCATTCTCTGACTCTTGGCTGGTCGACTCTTCAGCTTCCACTTGAGTTTTCCAGGGTGAGCATGATGTTCGCTGACCTCTAAGACTCTTCTATTACTTATGTCTTGCTTTCCATTCAGAGACATGATTTGAGATTACTTATGTATTATTATTCAGACCTTTCGCATTCAGATGTAGATGCTCTTGTATGACCAGACTAGATATTGGGGTGGATTTTATTTACTTCCGCACTTGGTAACATTATATTATATTATGAGACTTACGTTATTTTATTTTCTTCCACAAATTTTCTATTATTGTGAATGTTGAGTTAAGGGTTCGCCTACTAATGTGGGAAAGGTAGGTGCCCGCATGACCTAGGCTGAAATTGGTCGTGACAAGTTGGTATCAGAGCCCTTGGTTACCCGGTCTTTAATACAAGAGCGTGACTTGTAGATCCTTATAGATCGGTACGATGAGCTCCTTAGTTATCTGCGGGAGGCTACGGGACATTTAGGTAATCTCATCTTCTTTCTTTCCTTGTGCTACTTTATTCAAATTGGTATCTGGAAAGACCAAAATTGGTATCTGACTCTTATCTGTTCTCGCACAGATGGCGAGGACTCGAGCGACTATGGCCTGAGTTCCTGTGCCAGAGCCCACAGCTACGGCTGGCACACGAGGGCGTACTACTGTCAGAGGATGCAGCAGAGCGAGAGGCAGCGGAGCTGCCCCAGCCAGGGGTAGAGCTCCGATGGTGGGCCAGCGATAAGAGATGTCTCCATCTTCCGATCTCGAGTATTAGCGGGGTAGAGACCAGACCATAGAAGATGGCGTGGCCCCAACACAGACACGACCTGAGGTTACTTCTGACCAGGTCGTGCATGAAACTATGGCGAAGATCCTACTTCATCTTGATGCCCAGTAGGCGGCCGCCGGTGTTACTACTCCCGGTAGGGGTTCATAGACTAGGATTGGGGCGCAGACCTCTGAGCAGGGACCCACGCGGGTAGCACATCCCGCCGCAGCTATGGCTCCCCGCATTGATGCTATACCCTCTCCTGGGGAGGGTATTAGGCCCATGGATGATGCCGTTATGACTGCTGCTGATCAGGACCAAGTGGGGAGGTTCAGGAAGTTAGAGCCACTGAGGTTCTCTAGTACATCGTCTAAGGATGCCTATGAGTTTATTCTTGATATGCATGAGTTACTACACCGTATGGGGATAGCGGCGACCCACGGCGTTGATTATGTGTCCTACCAGTTTAGCGGCGACACGAAGACGTGGTGGAGGTATTTCGTGGCGTGCAGATCTGAGGGTTCTCCCCCCTTGAGTTGGACTTAGTTTTACCGGGCCTTCCTTGAGAAGTATGTGCCCCGGTCTTTGAGAGAGGCTCGTAGGGAGCAGTTTTTACACCTTGAGCAGAGGGGCATGTCCTTGGAGTCTTATGTGATCCGTTTCCTCCATTTGGCTCGATACTCTACTCCGTTGATCCCAACTGAGGCCGATAGGATCAGACGCTTTGTGGGAAGACTAGTGGGATGTCTACCGAGCATGCTTCTATGTTTGAGGGCCTTGGCCTGTACTTTTAGTGGTGGTGACAAGAGGCCACGTTAGACTGGCAGTTTTGGGCGTTCTGATACGAGAGGCGCTGGTCCGTTTTCGAGGCCACCTTAGCCTTACTGCGATCGTCCTGTGCATTCAGCATTATCGACTTCCTCTAGTGAGCCACCTAGACAGAGAGCCCCTGAGAGCTCGTTCTCTAGACAAGTGGACAGGACTACTTCATCTGGGTGTTCAGTTTTCGTGTTTCAACATTCGACTCCTCTTGCTTGTTTCTCTTATGGATAGGTTGGGCATGTTGCCAGGAGATATCCCCAGCCTAGGTGGGATTATCAGCCGCCGGGGACTCCTCTATCATCCGGTGGTTGAGGAGAGACTTCTCATAGAGGCGGTGCTCAGTCAGGCCGCGGTACTTCCCAGCCAGCTAGTGGTGGTACTCAGAGTACGAAAGGAGGATCCCAGAATGGGCTAGGTGGAGCCCATTTTTACTCATTTCTTGGTAGGCCCGAGGCAGAGGCCTCAGATGCTGTGATCTCAGGTACCATTTTTGTCCGTCATAGAGCAGCATCTGTATTATTTGATCCTGGATCCACTTATTCGTATGTATCTGAATTTCATGTCGTTGGTTGGGATTTACCCTGTGATAGCATAGATATACCTGTTCATGTGTCTACTCTAGTCAGAGATTCTGTGGTTGTTGCTCGAGTCTACCGGTCTTATGTAGTTACTTTTATGGGGTACGACACTTAAGTAGATTTGATGATTCTGGATAAGGTGGTCTTTGATATTATATTAGGTATGTCCTGGCTTTCTCCTTATCATGCGATCTTGGACTGTCATGCCAAGACAGTCACTTTAGCTATGCCGGCCATCCCTAGGCTTGAGTGGAGAGGTACTCCTAGTCCCACTCCGAAGAAGATTATTTCCTTCCTTCAAGCGAAGAAGTTAGTAAGTAAAGGGTGTTTAGCGTATTTGGCGCATGTTCATGATACGACTGTTGCATCTCCATCCCTTGAGTCTATTCCTATTGTGAGCGAGTACGCGGAGGTATTTCCGTCAGATTTTCCAGGTATGCCACCCGATCATGACACTGATTTATGTATCGACGTGGACCCGGGTACTCATCCTATTTCCATCCCCCCATATGGGACCTGCTGAATTGAGAGAGCTTAAGGAACAATTGCAGATTTATTGAGCAAGGGGTTCATTAGACCGAGCGTCTCCCCTTGGGGTGCTCCAGTGTTATTTGTGAAGAAGAAAGATGGGACCATAAGGATGTGTATTGATTACCGCCAGTTGAAAAAGGTCACTATCCAGAACAATTACCATATGCCTCGTACTAATGATCTATTTGACCGGCTTCAGGGTGCTTCAGTGTTTTCTAAGATTGATTTGTATTTCGGCTATCACCAGTTGAAGATTAAGGCGGCGGATATTCCGAAAATAGCATTTCGGACGAGCTTTGGCCACTATGAGTTTCTAGTTGTCACACCCTAATCTCACTAGGGTGTGATGGGCACCCGACCCCATACTCGGAGCCGAGCGAACCCGCTGACTCTTATTACATACATAATCTTTTGGACTTTTAAATCAAATAAAGATGAAACGCATAGCACAACTTTCAAAAATATTCTTTTTCGTTGCTTTCAAGTTATACAAAATCTGTACTCATATAGAACTTATATCATAACACAAATGACACATCAGCTGATGGATCCGCTTACAGAACTGACAACCAATACCTACGACTCTGTCTGCAAAGTCTCTAACATTAATCAAACATCATAGCACATATACTCTGACTCGGCAGCACTCCTGGGACAAGTGGAGCCTGCCAACTCCGCTGGAACATCTTCTATAATAGCTTCAACTCATCTGGGGGTACCTACGCGGCATGAAATGCAGCCCTCGAAGAAAGGGGGTCAGTACGGAATATGTACTGAGTATGTAAGGCATGAAATACAGAAGGCAGAACCATAACCGAAACAACCAGTACCAGAGTAAGTACACTATCCCGAATACCAAAATGTTTACCTTCCATACACAAATCATGTAAACTGATGTCGTATGTCAGAAGAAATACAGAAAATAAGTGAATCATCCAGAGTGCCAAAAGAGCTTACTTTTCAAACACGGATCATGCAAGTCAGAATCATATATCACATATGCATATAACGTGCCCCGACCCTCCAGTGAGGGACGCGGTAAGTCATATATCATGTATGCATATAAGGTGCCCCGGCCCTCTAGTGAGGGACGCGGTGAATCATATATCATGTATGCATATAACGTGCCCCGACACTCCAGTGAGGGACGCGGTGAATGGAATCATGTATGCCAATGTCATGTATCACATATGCATGTAACGTGCCCCGGCCCTCTTTTGCGGGACGCGGTGAATAGAGTCATCATATGCCATCCTGGCCACCACCCCGTCATCATATCATAATGTCATCACATCATATATAACATGGCCCGGCCCGCAAGTGAGAGGGACGCGGTGAACAATGTAGAGAAGTACGCACGAGAACATACCCTGGCCCGGGACGTAGTGGAGGACATACTGAGACTTACACGAATAGAGTAGTGCGAAACCATATGCACATAAATCAAGACTCGATAGATACATACACTTACCGACATTTGAAGGATCATAAACATGTTTCAAGTCAATCTGGTTTAGTATTAGAAAGTTACGGACATTTTTACCACAAAACTTTTACGAACGTTTCAAAGCAAATCTAAGATCTTTTACGAAAGTTAGGGACATTAAAACTTACAGAACTCATTTAGAATAAGCTCAACTATACCAAAAGTGAATAAGAATCATAGACAAACTCGGAAACATATCAAACGGTGCTTCGGAATCATGGATACGTATCAAAACCATATGAAATAGCTTATAGAACTCTTTTAAAAACATATCAAAAGTACATAAGAATCATAAACAGACTCGGAATCTAAGAATAGAGTAACCCCGAGGTGCATATCATACCTTATTTGGCTCTAGGACATGCCAAAAGAAAGAAAGGGTAAGCCTTACATACCTGCTACACGTCCTATTAGCTACGCTTAATTGTCCAAGCTTGCTAGTCTACATACAAAAGAATTCACATAATCATTAGATTCATTATCATTCACTTGCCTTAGTCTTTCAAATAATTTCACTTATAATCTGCCGAAATTTCGGCAGCATTTCCCCTGTAAATACACCATCCCCGAGAATCTAAGTCGGCTAAATTATCAATCAACAATCCGAGAATTCAACTCGGCCAAATTATCAATCAACAATCCGAGAATTCAACTCGGCCAAATTATCAATCAACAATCCTAGAATTCAACTCGGCCAAATTATCAACAACAATACCAACAATCATGATTCCATCTCCAACAACTAATTCAAAATACATTCTCACATTAGTAGCTCCTTTCTACATAATTCGGCAACATTCCGATTTCATTCCATTCAACTACATACATTCAAGCCAATATCAACGCTCACATATTCAAGTACTAATCTGTAATCATTCAAACGAGATTCAAAAACATTTCAAATAATCCACACAATATTCAAAACAACCCAACCAATATGCAACACCACCCAAAACCTCCCAATTTCAATAAGAATAACAACAACACATTTCTTTCTTCCAAATTCATTAACTACACCAACAATCCACACGTTAGCAACATCATTCTCATAAATACAAGAAACTAACTTAATATCACATTAACTTCTAAAACAGCCCATAACCAACCATAACTCCAACTTGAGTCATGAAATCTTCCTTTGGCATCATAGAATTCACACCAATAACAACCAAAGCATTAAATAATATCAATTCATCACATCCTACCAAAACAGCCCCTATTCGGCCAACATCAACATGCATGGTTTCATGAATTCCATCAATTTCTACACACTACAACATGTACAAAACATTCACAACATATGAAAAAGAGGATTAAACCTTACCTTTCTCCTTACTTCACAACTTAGCTCGGGTTTGCAAGCGACGAAACGAATGGTTTGTTGATTCCAACAACTATCTCATGTTAAAGAGGACCTTCCACCTGGCGGAATTGCTAGAAGAAAATAATTTTTTTTCCTTCAATTTTACATGGACCTTTTTCGGCCATGCCCATGGCCGAATGCCCCTTCCTTTTTTTTCTCAAAGTTTCTTGAAATTTCCAAGTTGGAAGATAATGACTTATGTCTAAATTCTCATGCCTCATATATATATATATATATATATATATATATATATATATATATATATATATATATATATATATATAATCCACCAATATAAGGTGCACACATGTACCACTTCATGGCTTGCAACAATTGGCCAACCATGAGTGGGGCCCACATCACAACTCACGGCCACTTAAGGCCATTTCATGAAATTTCTTTCAACTTCTAGCCCTTAATTTTTCCTTAATGTTTCCATATGCCACTTTATGATTTTCCCTTTTTACCCCTAGCCTTTCTTAATTTTTCCATACCAATAATATTCATAAATAATATCCATAACAACTTGTGTATTAAGATAATTTTGGAAAATGGTCTTGCCCTTAGCTTGCCACGACTATCTCGAAATATCCGAACGTACAAAATACGGGCTATAACATCCTCCCCCCCTTTAGAACATTCGTCCTCGAATGTTCAACTGACCTCATGGGGTGTCATAATACTTCGGGAGGGTCCCTCTCATAGTTATTCCCTTCTTCATGCCTATTCCTTATCTTTCACCTTATTTCCCTTATAGTCGAGCTGCTCGGTCTTTACATGAGCTCTCATTTCGTGTCATGGGCTTTCCAATCCATTGTGCCAATTCATTATCCTTGTCCTTCCCAGGCCATCTCTTCTCTGTGACTGTTTCAGTATAATACTTTAATAGAAGCCATGTCTTTGGTACGCAATCTTCGCTTAACGATCTATATGGCCACAGGCTGTTCCTTGCTCTCATTTGATCTACAGTATTATAGTCTCGCTTATCATGCTATAATTATCCATCGATCTTTTGGTATTCCCTTTTCTTCGCCCCCTGTTTCTTTACGTCTTTGTCACTATCCCTTTTAATCTTTCATTCCGAATATTTACCCAAAACATATGTACGTGATGTTTCTTTGCCAATTATTATCCTTCGCAATCCAGTCGCGCTTATGGTGACTTATGATCCGAATTCACCTAACTTCTTAGCTCGCAACATCTTGAGTTCTTACTACAACTTTTCTTTATTTCCTCCTCTCACATTTCTCGACACAAGTATACTTGTTTTTGATCTCTTTGTATTGGCGCTCATTTCATCCTTCGTTATTTCTTGTTGGCTCCCAGGTGGGGATTCCTTACAAATATGATCGAGTATCGCTTCACATCGATGATTCATATAAATTCATAGAGTATATTCTTATGCTCCGTATCATTAGTGGTCCATGAACTATTTTCCAGTACCCAATGAACCCTTTTAGCTCCTTCACAAACTCTGCGTTTTTTCTTTCTTTCAAAAATTTCCAAACCACCAATCGTAGGTAATTTTATTACAATAGTCGTTGTCATCCGAAATATCCTTTGAGTCTTATCATTCTCTCCATTATTCTTTGTAAACTTAGCTTGTAAACATTTTCTTGCTCTTTTTATTACTCTTTACCACATGTCACTGCGTACTTAGATACTGCGCAATTTTTGCTCGATACAGGGGATTCAAATTATGGTCCAACCATATTATAACTCATGTCGGTATGAAGTATTCTCTTAAGGTGTCTTCCTTCTTTTCCCTTAATGTCGGCTTCTACCTCTTTCAGATATCCTTTTAAGTCCAATATAATATGTTCTCCCCCCCCCCCCCCTTTTAAAGGGGCTCCTTGTATGCCAACAGTATTCGAGTACCTTCGCTTGCGATGATTACCTTATTCCTCGTCCTTCTTCCCAACTTTGTGCATAACATATCGAAAACTTCTTATCATAAATTTTTCCTTTACTTTCTGTCTATATCATCATTTTGTCCACATTTCCATACTCTTTCATCCACTACTAATCCTTTCACTTCATTCTATTTCCCATCTACTCACTCACTTTATTTTTCAATTATCATTGTATTATAACCTTTCCAGTTTTAACCTGTAGTGAAAATAATAGTAACTTACCTTGTAACACTTGGACCATTTATTTTCGCTATCGTTCGAACTTCGGCATCCTTACTTGATTAATGCCTTCTTTACCGTGGCACCGGTTGTTGGGACTCACATGTCCACCGACACAAGCACATGTGGGATATCCTACGCATTCATATATATAAATATATATTTGCTATCAACTAGCCCACAAAATACTTCCAAACGCTATTCAAGCCTATCCAAATCCCAGAGCTGTGACGCACTTTCTGTCTCTTCTCCAGTCTAGCCCGTCTCGTGAACCATCCCATATACTCTAGTTTTCCTTAGGTTACTCTAGCTTCTCATTTGCCGCTTATGTCGGAATATATAGAATTTCTTGCACACTTCCCAGGGGGTCACCTATCCTGAAATTTCTCCCACCTTAGCACGCTTAACCTCGAAACTTTGATGGAATCCGGTGCCTTAATACTGATATAATCGCGTCCACTTCCTCGTATGACCTTTATTACATGATCTGGAGCAAGTCGAGGTCTTACAGACTCCGAGGCATTTTCGTAGCACGTCCTTCTCCTTTACAATTACTATTTTACCCTTTTCAATTCCCAGTGTTCCCCTTTCACTTTCGTGTATAACTACCTTTCGTCCTAGATTCCCAGATTTCCGATGGTAGCAAATATTCCTTCGTCGCCGTTACTTATGCATACTAGATTATTAGCCAGTTCGGACTTCTACTCACCATCCTTACATAATAATCTACAATAAAACCGATTGTCGACTTTCTCTGAATCCTTCAACAGACCTGGTTCCTCTTATACCATTCCTTCCTTTCAAAATCTATACACAGCAAATATCAACAATGCCTCACAGAGCATACGGCTATTTATCACATTCTAGCCATCCGGAACTTCCAATTTCAGGTAACAGATCAAATATATCAATAGTTACTGCAGTGACTTTCCATATCATCACTTACCTCCTTTCGTCGTATGTAAGGCTTATATATGGAATTTTATTTTCCTATGACTTGGCTTTATCGCACGATCTATGACAGAAAGAAGGTAACCAATCCCTAGATGCCCCGTAGCCTCCTGTTTATAAATGTGGCGCGCTTCACACCATAAACAGGACTATACCGGACACGACTTTGCAGACAACCCCGAGGACAAACCTGCTCTGATACCACTTTGTCACACCCTAATCTCACTAGGGTGTGATGGGCACCCGACCCCATACTCGGAGCCGAGCGAACCCGCTGACTCTTATTACATACATAATCTTTATTTGATTTAAAAGTCCAAAAGATTATGTATGTAATAAGAGTTACGGGTTCGCTCGGCTCCGAGTATGGGGTCGGGTGCCCATCACACCCTAGTGAGATTAGGGTGTGACACTAGTGATGTCTTTCGGGCTTACCAATGCCCCAACTGCATTTATGATCTTGATGAATGGCATCTTTAGGCCGTTCCTTGATTCTTTTGTGATTGTGTCTACTGAAGACATCTTGGTATATTCCAAGAGTAGAGTGGAGCATGAGAGCCATTTTTGTACCGTCCATGGGTTGTTGAAGAAACATAGCCTATGTGCGAAATTTTCTAAGTATGAGTTCTGGTTAGAGTCTGTGGCATTCTTGGGTCATGTGGTGTCAAAAGAGGGAATTATGGTTGACCCACAGAAGATTGAGGCTGTGAGGGGTTGGACGAGGCCCACTACTGTTATCGAGATTTGTATTTTTGTGGGTTTGGCCAGTTATTACCGTTGCTTTGTAGAGGGTTTTGCTGCCATTGCTTCGTCCTTGACCAGATTGACTCAAAAGGATGTTCCATTCCAGTGGACGGATGATTGTGAGGAGAGCTTTCAAAAGCTCAAGCTTCTTTTGACCACATCCCCGATCCTAGCCTTACCTGTGGAGGGCAAGGACTTCGCGGTCTATTATGATGCTTCCCGTATGGGTTCTGGTGCGGTGTTGATGCAGGATGGTAGGGTGATAACTTATGCTTCCCGTCAGTTGAAAGTTCACGAGAAGAATTACCCTACCTATGATTTGGAGTTTTTGGCCGTAGTCTTCGCCTTGAAGCTTCGGAGGCATTACTTGTACGGTGTCCATTGTGAGGTTTTTACCGATCTCCAATCCTTATGGAACCTTCTTAGCACTTGTTTAACACCTCATTAACAATATAAGGGACGCTATAACTCTTCTCCAAGACATCATTAAGTCATCACTAACTCGTCAATCGTAAATCCTTTTTGATACCTAACGTATACCTTGCCTTTCTTAGAAAACTTTCTTCTCTTGCCTCGAATGCCTTTGAAATCTCAATTAGGGTCATCAAATTCTATTTCTTACTTATTGAAACATTGTATACTTCGTTCCCTTCATTAGTCTATTCACTGTGCATCAACGGAGGGTTTTTCGAGGTATAACATTCTTCCGTCCTTTTTGAACATTCGTCCTCGAATGTTAAGCACTAGGGAATTCTACGAAAATTTCGCCAGAGTTTCCCCTATAATATAGCACTACCATCCTGTCACAACAGCCCGTAATAACAATGCCTCATAGGGCCACAACATAATAGCAATAAAATTTGGCCACACACGACCCAAATGCATAAAGGAGAACATACATACCTCATAGTCTTGATGTTTCATCTTGGATCTCTTCTAGGGGCTGGAATAGGTGCGGGTACTTGGATTTCATATTTTCTTTTGCCTCCCAAGTCATTTCTTCTCGGTTGTTATTTCTTCATAAGACCTTAACGGAGGCTACTTCTTTATTTCTAAGTCTCCGCACTTGCCTATCTAGTATGGCAACGGGTACTTCTTCATAAGCCAACTTTTCTGTCACTTGAACATCATCTATTCGAACAATCCTCGTAGGATCTCCAACACACTTGCGGAGCATTGAGACATCGAAAACCGGATGGACTGATTCAAGTTCTGAGGGTAAGTCCAATTCATAAGCTACTTGGCCTACCTTGCGGACAATTTTATAAGGTCCAATGTATCGAGGATTCAACTTTCCTTTCTTACCAAATCTCATCACTCCTTTCATTGGCGACACCTTTAAGAATACCTAGTCATCAACTTCAAATTCTAAGTCTCGCCGCCGGTTGTCCGCGTATGATTTTTGGCGACTTTGTGCTGTTAACAATCGATCTCGGATGAGCTTTACCTTTTCCATTGCCTATTCGATCAATTCAGGGCCTATTAGCTGTATTTCCCCTACTTCAAACCACCCAATTGGGGATGTACACTTCCTTCCATATAGAGCTTCATATGGAACTATTTTGATACTGGAATGGTAGCTATTGTTGTATGCAAACTCAATAAGGGGTAAGTGGTCATCCCAATTACCACCGAAATCTAGAACACATGCTCTTAGCATATCCTCCAAGGTCTGAATGGTACGTTCGGCTTGCCCATCAGTTTGAGGATGGAATGTCGTCCTAAGCTTTACTTGAGTACCCAAACCTTCTTGGAAAGATTTCCAGAACTTAGCTGTAAATTGTACTCCTCTATCTGTGATAACAGGCATCGGGATACCGTACAGTCGCACAATCTCTTTGAGATTAGAAAATGAGCTGCTTTCGTGAATCTGTCCACGATCACCCATATGGAGTCATATCTACTTCGGGAGCGAGATAATCCCACAATAAAATCCATGTTGATCACTTCCGATTGCCAAGTAGGCCATTGCTTGCAACAATCCTCCTGGATTTTGATGCTCGATTTTCACTTGTTGACAGTTTGGACATTGGCTACGAATTCTACTATGTCTTTCTTCATTCCATCGCACCAATACATTAACGTGAGATCATGATACATCTTTGTCGCTCTTGGATGAATAGAATACCGGGAATAATGAGCTTCTTGTAGAATTCGACAATGTAGTTTTGCAACATTGGGAATGCATAACCTGCCTCGGTATCTAAGACATCGATCTATTGAAGTTTCAAATGGAGACTTCTCTTTTTCATGAAATGTGTCTCTATAATGGCGCAACTGAGGATCTTCATATTGACGCTCTTTAACCTCTATGCCCAAGGATGAAACAGTGGGATTATTGGCATTAATTCCTGTACTGCCTGAATCAATTAGATGAATTCCAAGATTAGCTAGATGATGGAGCTCATTAATTAATTATTTCTTCTCCGGAGGAACTTCACATAGGCTGCCCATTGATCTGCGGCTAAGCGCATCAGCTACTACATTTGCCTTCCCAGGGTGGTATAAAATACTCGCATCATAATCTTTCAATAATTCTAACCACCGCCTCTGCCGCAGATTTAACTCCTTCTGTTTGAAAAGGTATTGATGATTCTTGTAATCTGTATAGATATCAAAATGAACACTATACAAGTAATGTCTCCACATCTTTAATGCATGAATAACTACAGCCAATTCAAGATCATGAGTTGGGTTGTTCTTTTCATGTTTCCGCAGCTGTCTCGAAGCATAAGCAATGACTTTACCGTGTTGCATCAATACACATCCTAACCCAATGCCAGAAGCATCACAATATATAACATAACCATCTGGCCCTTCTGAGGGTGTCAAGACTGGGGCTGAAGTTAATCTGTCCTTCAACTATTGGAAGTTGTGTTCACAAGCATCATTCCATTGAAATTTAGCTAACTTCTGGGTTAGCTTTGTCAATGGTGCTGAAATAGAGGAAAATCCTTCTACGAATCATCTATAGTAACCTACCAACCCCAGAAAACTACGGACTTCGGTAGGCGTTGTTGGCCTTGGCCAAGTCTTCACAGCTTCAATTTTCTGACTATCTACTAGGATGCCATCATCTGAAATAACATGACCCAAAAATGTCACGGAATTCAGCCAAAACTCGCATTTTGAAAATTTTGCATACAATTCTCGAGTTTGAAGAATTCTAAGAACAATACGTAAATGGTCTGCATGTTCTGATTCTGTCCGAGAATATACCAGAATGCCGCCAATGAACACGATCACGAACAGATCTAAGAGAGGCCTGAATACATTATTCATCAAATTCATGAACACTGGCGGAGCATTAGTTAACCCAAATGACATCACCCGGAATTCATAATGGCCATATCTCGTTCTGAAAGTTGTTTTGGGAATATTTTCTTCTTTAACTCTTATTTGATGATAACCTGACCTTAGATCTATTTTGGAAAACCACTTGGTACCCTGTAATTGATCAAACAAATTATCAATTCTCGAAAGAGGATATTTATTCTTTATCGTCACCTTATTCAATTGCCTATAATCGGTGCACATCCGTAGGGAACCATCTTTCTTTCTCACAAATAGAACTGGTGCTCCCCACAGTGATGAACTTGGGTCTAATGAATCCCTTTTCGAGCAAATCCTTCAATTGTGCCTTTAGCTCCTTCGATTCTGTAGGAGCCATTCGGTACGGAGGAATATAAATATGCTTAGTATCCGGCAACACATCAATAGCGAAATAAATCTCTCTTTCCGGTAGAAGACCTGGAAGTTCATCTGGGAACACATGCAGAAACTCTTTCACTACCGGAATGGATTGGAAAGTTGGCGCCTTTGCTTCGTTGTCATGAACTCGGTATAAGTGATAAATATAGCCCTTATCTATCATCTTTCTTGCTTTAAGGTAGGAAATAAACCTACCCCTTGGAGATACTGTATTACCCTTCCATTCGAGCACGGGCTCTCCCGGAAATTGAAATCGAACAACTTTCATTCGGCAATCAACATTAGCATAACATGAGGCCAACTAATCCATGCCCATAATTACATCGAAATCTAGCATTTCCAGCTCAACTAAATAAACTTTAGTCTGGCAACCACATATCACAATTACATAATTTTTGTACACTTGTCTTGCTATAACGGGATCACCAACCGGAGTAGATACCTCAAAAGGTTTAATTAGCTCGGGTTCTACCCCAATACGATCAGCAATATATGGAGTAATATAAGATAGTGTAGAACCGGGATCTATCAATGCATATACATCATGAGAAAATACGGATAATATACCTGTAACCTCATCCGGGGAGGACTCAAGATCCTGTCGTCCGGCTAATGCATAGATGTGGGGCTGAGTAGCACCTGAAGTAGATTATGCCCCTCTGCCTCTACCTCGGCCTACTAGAATCTGGGGAGTCTGCCTTACCGGGCGCACTAAGGAAGAACCAGTTGCTCATCATGTGGGCTGAACCTCACCTCTACCGTATCTCGAGGGACAATCACACATCACGTGCCCAGTCTATCCGCAAACATAACCAGCATCTGTACCCTGGTGGCATGGCCCCGAATGTAACTTCCTGCACTGACTACATTGTGGGGCTAGCGGTCTCCTTGGCTATAATCACCCCCAAACTGGGAACCTGAAGCTCTCGAGCTATGATCCTGCCCTGAATTAATGTAGCGGTCAAATATCCTACCCGCAAATCGTGAGGGTGCACTAGTCACCGACTGGCCTGAGTATCTAGGATATGACTGCCTCGATCCCCCTCTATAATCGCTACCTGCCCCCATAGTTCTGGCCCACTTGCTTTGCCCTCTATCAATATCACGCTCATCCCTTTGTGGATGTTGTTGTCCTTCTAAGTTCTGGGCATGGGCCTGAATGCGGGAAATATCCATCCCATTTTGCAACGAAGCCGTCAAGCAGTCTTTGAACAAATGTGGCCCTAAGCCACTGACAAATCTGTGCATTCTATCCCCCATGTCGGCCACCATAGTCGGAGCATATCTAGCCAATGAATTAAACTGAAGGCTATACTCTCGGGCACTCATATTTCCTTGTTTTAGATTTAAGAACCTCTCCGCTCTAGCTCGGCGGACCTCGGGTGGCAAATAGTGGAGGATGAAAGCATCTACAAATTCTTGCCAAACGGGAGGAGGTGCATTCTCCTTTCTTCATGATACCAAATTATTATACCATAAGACCGCCACACTCCGGAGTCTATAAGATGCTAACTCCACAGACTTAGTTTCTGAGGCATAAATAATCTTCAATGTTCTCAACATTTCATCAATAAAACCTTACGGGTCTTCATCCGGCTTTGACCCAAAAAACTCCGGAGGATTCAAACTCATGAAATCACGGGCTCTAGTACTAACTGCCTTGTCACATGAACCTTTACCCTACTGCTTTTCCTGGACGGCAACTAACTGCGTCAATAGATGGATAGCCTTGGTCATTTGTTGACCCAAAGTAACCGGGGAGGAACTGGAGGCACAGGGGCTGGAGCTGAAGCCCCCTGTTGCTCTTCTATAATAGGCGGAGTAGAAGAGGCATTAGATGGAGCCTCATTATGTGATTCGCCCTCTTTTACATTCCTTGGCGGCTCCCTTTCTACCCGCCTTTCTATCGTAGTTTTGCCCTTCTGGGCGGCTGTAGCTTTTCTCTTTGGCAGCATCTCTGAAATCATAAAACACAATTAGGGAGGAGAAAATCTTATAACACGGCTCTATCGCACGATCTCATAAGAAGAAGAATAGTTATTTTCCTAAATGCCCTGTAGCCTCCTGTTTATTAGCGTGGCGCGCAACACACCATAAATAAGACTTTACTAGACACGGCTCGTAGACACTCTATAGGACTGAATTGCTCTAATACAACTTTTGTCACGACCTGACTAGGGCCATGACGGGTACCTAGGGCTAACCATCGAGCACCACTCATTCTATTACTCATTTTACTTACAGTCGTATTTCTTATACTCATAATCGTAGGAAAAACATTTTCATTTGAAACATATTTTACCGTTATGTACATAAGCCCTTCGACTATCAAAATAATACACATACACAATGGCAAACTGTGAGACCATACTACCCACACATGCGTATCTACGAGCCTCTACTAGAGTACTAGACATATGGACGGGACAGGACCCTGTCGTGCCCAAAACATATATATACACTAAAAATTAGTCAATGGCATCTCCGGAACAATGGAGTGCTCTCAAAGTCTGCTAACAGCTCCTACGAGTCTGGATCATCTCCCTGTCTACCTGTGGGCATGAACACAGCGTCCAAAGAAAAAACACGTTAGTATGAACATTGTACTGAGTATGTAAGGCATGAATAAGATGAACATGATAGAGAAATCGTAAGACATGAGGTAAAGATACAACTTGATTAACTTTTAAGAGAGTGCATTTTAATCATATTACATATATCATCGTATCACGTATGACATCATATCACATATACCATCATCGTTAACCCGCATACGGGTAACCATCATATGCCACCCACTAGTGGTGTCATGCCAGGCACTCTAGGCTCGGTGTAATCACAAGCAGCCCTCCTTAGCTGTGACATTCCCAGCCAATTAGGCACGGTGGAATCAAATGCAGCCCGCTTTAGCGATGACATGCCCGGCCAATTAGGCACGGTGGAATCGTATCATCATAAACTTATCATCATCATACATTTGTCATAGAACATGCATTAGAGCTTAAAGGAAACTATAGCTATGTCGGGGTGACATGAGGTCGTGAACCCCCTATTGCATTGTAGAGAGATCATATTCATCATATCTCACCTTGAAGGGACTAACATTTAAGGTGAGTCTACACAAGGAACAACATCAATGGAACCATACTTAGGATCATTAACCTCATTGACATCGTACCTTACTTTAGGATTCTTTGTACTTAAACTCATCATCATCATCATGCTCGTGTCGTATCTTTTTTCTTATCTTATACATATATAGCTCTTTATGGTCATAGACACATAATTTCCGTTATATAGGAAAATCATGGAAAAATAGGAAGATTCATTCCATAGGAGTCATGCCTTAGAAGGAAAGGACTAGCCTTACATACCTTTATCTCTTGATTGTTCTCCTTCAATGCTCACGTTTCTACCTTCAAAAGAGTTTGTATTAACATTAGCTAATCGATTATATGAATGTGCTTATTAAGGCTAGAGAAAATTTGGCAGAATTTCCTTTGTTTATACTACTTTCCTCATATCATATATCAACTCCCAAACATCTATAATAACATTCACAATATTATAACCAACAATCTTCATTCACTCTACATTATCCACATTTCACAATTTCACTTCAATTCCTCCATAACCATGGTCATAGTTCACTATTACATTTACTCACATATAATGCTTATCCCATGCCCTTAATATCATTTACAGCTTAATCATAATCACAACATATCAAGAATTATGACCCATTCCAAACTACTACTCAAAATCTCATTATTCTCATCTTTGTAACCTATTTTCTATCTTCTTTCATAATCTAAGTCTTTCCACCCCTTAATACCTTAAACAATATGGAATGATCATAAAAATTACCTTAGATAGTGTGGGAATGAACCTTGACTGGAAATACTTCACTTGAGCCAACACCCTAGTTCACTTCCAATGGGATTTCTTGACTTGGATGAACTCCAATGAGTTTCTTACACTTGATTTTCTTGGTTTGATGAAGTTGATCATGAATTTCTCTTGAGTTCTTGTGGAAGAAGGATGGAGAGCTTTCTAGAGGGTTCTTGAGGTGTGGAGTGAGAAAATGAAATGAAATAATGAACTTGGGTCCTCCTTATATCAACTTAAAATTTGTCCCGACATGAACATACGGACCAACATACGGTCCGTATCTTTTATATGGACCGTATGTCTGGCCGTATGTTTGGTCCAGTGAAGGTCCCTATTCTGGGCAGAACATACGGCCTGTACGTTTTATACGGTCCGTATGTTGGACCGTACATAGCCCAGCTTTCTGAAGTTCGTTTTCGTCGACTCGTTTGATCTCCAATCCTCATGGAACCTTCTTATCACTTCTTTAACACCTCATTAACAATATAAGGGACATTATAAATCTTCTCCAAGACATCATTAAGTCATCACTAACTCGTCGCTCGTAAATCCTTTCTGATACCTAACGTATACCTTGCCTTTCTTGGCAAACTTTCTTTTGTTGCCTCGAATGCCTTTGAAATCTCAATTAGGGTCATCAAATGCTATTTCTTACTTACTGATACATTGTTTACTTCGTGCCCTTCGTTAGTCTATTTACTATACATCAACGGAGGGTTTTTCGAGGTGTAACAAAGAGAAGTCACAACAGTCGAACTCGAAGCAAAGGAAGAGAAGAGAAGTCGCAGCAGTCGCCTATGTTTTTACGAAATTTTAAAATTAACCCAAGATATTGCCTTTAATGCTAAATCCCATGATTCTTACCTTTCTCGACTTTCTAGCTTCAGTACCAAAGCGTATGCTTTTTTGTCCATGCCTCGCTTTAAGGTAGAAAAGTGATAGCCCTGCACTGTGCCTCGCTTCACGCTTAAATTGATGAACCATGCAGTTTATACAACATTGAGTTCTAGAGAAGATAACCCTCTCACATGCTAGGAAGAAAGTGTTGTCTTTGTAAGAAGAGAAAAAGAAGTTATTCTCTGGAAAAAGCTGACTCACCAACTTACAAGAAATAATTCATTACTAACATGACGATCTAATTACTCGTAATACCTCAGACATCATTCTCTACTATAGTAGCTAGTTATTTGATTCCTTGTCCTCTAATTAAAGAGGCGGACTCGAGATCATGTGTAAATTTATATTCACAATTACATTTCATACCCTTATGGTAAGTGTAAAGTGTATACAAGTTAAATTACTTATTTTTATTATCTTTCGTTTCTACTTGAATCTATTTGTTCGATACAATCTTCTTTCCTAGACATGCACTGCATTTCCAAATAACTCATGAGTATTAGTGACATGCTAAAGTAGCAACACCAACTGAAACTTCAAGAAACAGTCAAAGTCGAAGGGTATTCTAATGAAAAGTCAATATAACTTTTCGTGGTCTCACACAATGAAGAAGCAGAGATCTACTCTTCCATTAACCCAGTGGTCACTAAGAACACATGGTATGAAACACGTGTTACGGTGTTCTCACCATATATTGACGCGTGTGTCTCTTATTTTTACATTACAGATCTTGGTCTAGACACCTCTAACTGTCTAACTTGAGCTTCTCTCTTCTATGATCCTCAAATCCATCTTCATATAGAAACCCACAACTGGCTTACAAAATAAGTCATAACATGATAGTGGAACTCATCTCTTCACGTTCCTCAATGTAAGAAGCGATTAATAATGTAAGAGAGTCAATCTCGCGATTTGTTCGACATACTTTATCAATAAAAACACATCATCACATGCATATGAGATATAAATGTAAATTCAAGAGTCAAATATTGATAAGCATATTATAACATTCAAGATGTTTTACAATACATAAACGTGGTCATATCCTTTGCAAACCTAGAGCCGTAACATGTTTCTCAAATAGTTTTATAGATATCGCCTTTGCAAACCAAGCAACTTCTTGTACTATAGACGCACAAGACATGTATTCATCTTCCATAGTCAAAAGGGTTGTACCAGTTTATTACTTACTTCTCCATGAAAAACACCACCATTGAGTAAGAAAGAATAGCCGAAGGTCAATTTTGTATCACTTCGGTCACATGCCCAATCAACATCTCTGTAACCCTCTTGAGTAAATTAGATCCACTATAGCGTAGTGAATAATCCGCAGTTCCCTTCAGGTATCGAAAAATTCTCTTCACAACCTCTCAATGATCTCTTCCAAGATTCGATTGATGCCTGTTAACCATACCTACGACATAACAAATGTCTTGGTGAGTACATATCATAGAGTACATCAATCTCCCGAAAACTGTAACACTCCGTAAATCTGGGTTAGGCGTGAATGTGTATAATAGGTGTTGATGTGACAGTTTAGCTATATGAATCCTTTAGGGGTGAATTTAGGTGAAAGATGGTCGTTTTGAAGTCAAACAAAATAGCGGAGTTCATAAGAGTTCTTAAATTCGTCTAAGTCTGCGGTAGTCCTCATGTATGACCAGTTTTTAGGTAGTTACATGAGGAATCTGAGAAAACTCAAAACATGAAAGTTGTAGATCTTTGAAATACCTTTGAATCGTATATGGTGTGGCATAAACAGAGCTTTGTACTAAGAGTTATGCCTAATTTACTAAACAATGTTGGCTGTCGGGACCCCAACGCATCGCCCGTGTGGAACATGAAAAACCTGTCACTAAATCTCAGAGACAGGTGCGATGGGTATGTTACACAAAGCCGTCGCACGACCCTATTATGTGGTTTCGAAATATATAAGCTTCTAACTCATCAAAACCCTTCCCCACTTCGTTTTGGATGATGTTTTGCGAGAAAACAATCCCAAAGCTTTCCCAAAACATCTTGGTAAGTTCTTTGTAAATTCCCATCATTACTTCATCAATTTATTATTAAATTAACCCTAATTCATCCTTTAAAACCATTAGATTCTTGAATCTCAAGAAAGAGAAGAAGAAGAAAAGACGTTTGGGAATCCTTATAAAAGGTGTGATCCTTTATTTTTATGATGTTATTGAAAGGGTTTATCATAGAATAGGCTATTGGAAACAATAAAAATCCATGGGTGATCCATGGGGGAGCAAAAACACGAAATTGGCTTAAAAACACTAGTTTTCCAAAAGGATAGAAACTCTAGGAAAAGGTGTAAAGTTCTAATCTTTCTCAGCTAAATCAATTGTGCAGTGATTATTGAATATCGAAAAAACTGTTTGGTAGCATCGGATTCCTGTTACTTCCAGGGTCGAGTTTGATGTGTGACAAGCTTGCTATCAAAGCCTCGATTTATATGTATCCTAGGATATGTCTGTGTTTGTGGAGTTGTGTCTAGCGGAATCTTCCTTGTGCAGCCTGATCACCTGCATGATCGAAAGACTACCAGGGCATTTATAGGTGTTTTTTCATTCTTCTTTACTCTAGGTTGTGCTATAGAGCTCAAACCTCCCTTAGGAACTTTCTGACATATTCGTTAATTCGTGTCTCGTAGAAATGGCTTTAACTCGTACAGGAGCTGCTAACCAAGGGATTAATATGCTTTGGGATCATCATCTCGCAGACGAGTTTCTAGGATCACTAACCGCACTACTGTTGTGACCAATGTTGGGGTTGAGAATGATAATTGAGACCAAGCACTATCGCCAACACCACCTGCTCCAACTGCGGGCGTGGCCAATATTGGGTCGATACAGAGTGCGATCCAAATGCTTACCACCGTTGTTACAGCCCAACATCAGCGTGGGGTGGTGGTGCGGAATCGGTACTTGGTGGTGGAGGAAGAGTTAAGCACTTTTTGGGGCTGAGTCCGCCAAGTTCTTTGGCTCACGGGAAGACGATGATTCTTTATACTTTACGGATGAGAATTCTAAGGCTCTAAGGGAAATGAATGCCTATGGTTCTGAGGCTGTGGAATTCACAGCCTACCAATTAAAGTTGTTGCTCATGCTTAGTTCGAATTATGGGAGATAGAGCGAGGTAATAATGCTCCAGCTCCTACCTGGGCTAAGTTTAAGGAGGCGTTTATGGAGAAGTTTTTGTCTGATGAGGAGCAGTTTGCTATGGCTATGAAGTTTGACAAGATTGAGCAGGGCACTATGTCCGTACGTGAGTATAGTTTGAAGTTTACTCATCTGTCGAGGTATGCAATGTATATGATTCCGACTGAGAAGCACAAGTTAAGCCGATTTGTGCGTGGGTTAGTACCACATATCAAGTATGTGTGTGTTGTTGATATGTCCCCTATCCTTGCTTGGGTTTGCTGAATAACAAGGGAATTGGAAGGGTGAAGAGAGGCTAGAAGGGTAATAAACGTAAGAAGACCTGATCTGCAGGTGGCTTCAGTGGTTCGCAAAATAAGGGTAAAGGAAAGGGTATTCTGCACCTACAAAGAATGGCGCTTATTCTAATGCTAGTGTTCCGTCCGGTAGACAGGGTTAGAGGAATAACAATCAGAACATGCATTCACATGGTAGTAACCGACACCCATCTGGATGGGTGGGACGTATTTGTCATCATTGTGGTAGAATGGGTCATGTCAAGAGGGAGTATTTGTCACACCTCGACAAGGGTGTAATGGGCTCCGACCTATAAGCTGGGAACCACTTGACTTAACAGTTACTATGAACATTTTATACCGTAACTCAAAGAATACCTGCACGCATAAAAGGCCCAATATAGAAATATCTGATAATCCTATGCATAAAAGCATATGCGAACCGACAAGGTCGCTCCAACATCCCAAGTATCATAAAGCCGGCAAGGCTAACAGGAAAGTATCACAGACCAAAACAATGCCAACATGACCATATACAATACTTAGATACCCCACTATGTCTATGAGCCTCTAAGAGTTTACATATGAACATATATCACACTAGCATAAAAGTACAAAGATAGCAAGTCCAGAGTAGTGGCACTTGCTGATACTGCTGAAGCTGGAAGTCCTAATGCGGATGCTCTCCAATAACTCTGTCAGAGCCTGCCGCACGAAATGCAGTGTCCCGTGCAATGGGACGTTAGTATGAATAAAAGTACTGAGTATGTAACGTAGGAATCAATAACATGAGTAAGATAGAATTATAAGGAGGATAGAAGTAACCTGAGCCACCTGAGAATGTACAATACACAATATATATATATATATATATATCATTATAATAGACCCGGCCTTTTCAGGGCTCGGTGTGTAACGTACCGGGCTCTTTCGGGACTCGGTGTGTAACGTACCTGACCATCTCGGGACTCGATGTATAACGTACCCGGCCCTTTCGGCCTAGCCCTTTCGAGACTCAATGTTTAATGCCAACTGATCAGTGGTTGCACAATAGGTGCCATACCAGGCCAACTATAGCGCGGATCGGTGTAGTAAAATAGTGCATGCATATATATATATATATATGCCAATGAAATAACGCCGGGCCTTTCGGAGTGACGTAAGGTCGTAACCTCCGAATGAATGATGAAACTCGTATCGAATCCAAGGAACTAACTTAGTGATAATAAACATGATAATGTTTCAAGAATCAATCAAATAATTAAGGAATTAAGATTGGAAATACAAAGCATAGGAGCGGAGTAAATTTGTTATGGAACGCTCATGTTCATATTCTAGTTGGATTCGTGCCAAAGAAAGAGAGAAACGAACACCTTACATACATTATTCGCCCAGTTATCACTTAAAGGATCTTTTACTTCGATGCCTGCCCTTCCCCCGAACCTATATGATGAGAAACACATCTTTAACCACACGTTCCCATCAACTTATTCGTACTACTTATCGAAGACTTATTTGGTTACAAAAATTTTGGCAGCATTGCCCCTATATTATCTACTTCCTCCAACTGCCAAAACAACTCCCAAACAATACCAACCACATCAAAAACAATATCATCAAGATTCTAGAAGATAAATATGTACAATTCCATCCAAAACTTCCTTCAAACCCCAATCCACAAGCCAACAATACCAACACAACAAACTATAACTCTTATTCTCGTAAATATTCTTAAATCAATGTTAATAAAGAGATATTCATACCTTACCTTTACTAGAATAGGAAAATCTTCAATATTTACTTTGAAACCAAGCCAACTCCATTGCAAAACAAAACTATAATCACGGCTATACGTTACCCAGACCTCGATTAGTATTCCATCACTTGAAATCATTCAAAATCCTCACTTTTGTGTTGTATATGAGCTCTCATATGTTTTTGAGCTTTCTAGAATATTTTAGGAGATTATGATGGAGAAAATGGGGTTTTTAACCCTTTTATAGTGGATTAGAGTCGGTTGGCACCGACTCTAAAATTCTTCTGCGTGTTCGCGCTACCCTGGAGCGCATTCGCACAGGGCTGCCAGTGCTACTCCATGCGTTTGCACCACGTTTTCGCGCTTTTGCGCAGGGTTAGGCCCTACACTGGCAGTTCGTCTTAAAATGCTCATAATTCTCTATTCCGATGTCGGATAGACACACGATTTGTTGCGTTGGAAACTAGACTTCCCGAGCTTCAATTTGGGATTTTGCTTCACTCCAAAACTCCTCAGATACTAAATGATATCCTTTCCTCAAGTAGGGCCAAAATTGCCCCTCAAACTTTCTCTAAAATCCAACAAACTTTATTTCCTTGATTGACTTGCTGTCCAATCTTTCCGTAACTTATTATATGAACTTAAACCCTCATAAACATAATATAAGCGCATCTAATCTCATGTATCCTTGGAGATAACTCCATTGTCCATACTTAAAACTGCCAACACCTACAAATTTCAACGTACAAAGCTACAGGGTGTAACATTCTTTCCCCCTTTAGAAACATTCATCCTCGAATGTTAGAATACTTAAGGTATAATCATGCATTTCAAATTCTATGGAACTTTAGTAAAGTATCTTTTGCAATTGGAGCATTGCTAATTTCCTGCCTACCACGACTTCCAATTTATATGTTTACCGTACTCAACGACACATAAACATGCAATAATTATAATAATATTTACCATCACATTGACTTTCCAGGGGGTTAAATATGACTTTTACCTTGTAAGTGAATTGCGGGTAAAGTAGAATCTTGCAAGGATTCCTCCAGAATAGTATCATCTGTGGCAGGAAATAAATGGGGATACTTGGACTTCATTTCTGCTTCAGCTTCCCACATCATCTCTTCCTTATCTTTACTCCTCCATAGAACCTTTACTGAAGCCACCTCTTTGTTTTTTAGTCTGCGGACTTGTCTGTCGAGAATAGCAATTGGTTCTTCCTCGAATGTCAGATTTCCTGTAACCTGTATAGCGTCAACAGGAACGATTCTGGAGGGATCTCCAATACATTTTCTCAGCATGGATATATGAAAAATTGGATGAACTGCTTGCTATTCTAATGGTAACTCCAGTTCATAAGCTACCTGGCCTACCTTCCGGACGATCCTATAAGGTCTGATATATCGGGGATTCAGCTTCCCTTTCTTACCAAATCGCATCACGCCCTTCATAGCTGATATTTTCAAAAACACCCAATCACCTACCTGAAACTCTAATTCTCGTTGTCATACATCTGCATAAGATTTTTGGCGACTCTGAGCTGTGCGTAACCGTTCCTGAATAAGCTTTACCTTTCCAATGCCCTGATGAACAAGGTCTGGCCCGAATACGTTTGCTTCTCTGACTTCAAACCATCCAGCAGGAGACCTACACTTCCTTCCATATAAAGCCTCATACGGAGCCATTTTGATACTAGCATGATAGCTATTGATATAAGCAAACTCTATCAGGGGCAAATGATCAGCCCAACTTCCTTGAAAATCCAGTACATAGGCTCATAACATATCTTCTAAAGTCTGAATGGTCCGCTCAGCTTGCCCGTCTGACTGCGAATAGAAGGCCGTACGAAGGTTTACTCGAGTACCAAGACCTTCCTGAAAAGATTTCCAAAAATTTGCCATAAACTGAACGCCTCTGTTAGAAATAATAGGCAGAGAAATGCCATGAAGACGCACAATCTCCTTAAACTACAATTTAGCATAGTCTTCAGCAGCATAAGTGGACCTTCCGGGGAAAACATGAGCTGATTTGGTTAACCTATCAACGATCACCCAAATAGAATCGAATTTGCAATGAGAATGGGGAAATCCCGTGATGAAATTCATATTAATGACTTTTCACTTCCACGTTGGAATCTCCATTTCTTGTAATAAGCCACTTGGTTTCTGATGTTTGATCTTTACCTGTTGTTAAGTGGGGCATTGAGCTAAAACTTTAGCAATATCTCTTTTCATACCATTCCACCAATAAAAGCCCTTGGGGTCATGATACATCTTGGTGGATCCGGGATGAATTAAATACCGGGAGTAATGAAATTCTAACATGATCCTGTCTCGAAGCCCGGTTACATTTGGAACGCACAAACGGTCTCGATATTTGAGAATCCCATTTGAATCCAGTTCAAAGGTTGAGATCCGATTTTGTTGGACTCCTTCCTTAATGCTAGCTAAAACTGGATCTTCATTCTGCTAAGTCTTTACATTCGAGGCAAGAGTCGATTGGGATATATTTTTTAAGGTAATCTCAGTGTCTTCTGAATTCAGCAAGTGAACTACCAGATTTGCCAAGCAATAAAGCTCTCTGGTCATTTTCAATTTTTCAGCTGGCAGATACAATAAACTACTATCGATTTGTGACTCAAAGCATCAGCTACAACATTAGCTTTGCTAGGGTGGTACAAAATCTCAGCATCGTAGTCCTTGAGCAATTCGAGCAACCTTCGTTGTCTCAAATTCAATTCCTTTTGCTTGAATATATATTGAAGGCTTTTATGGTCTGTATAGATAACAGCATGGACTCCATATAAGTAATGCCACCATATCTTCAGAGCGTGAATCACTACGGCCAATTCCAGATCGTGGGTTGGATAATCATCCTCATGTTTCTGTAATTGCCGAGAGCATAAGCAATCACCTTACCATTTTTCATCAGTACACACCCCAGGCCTGTGTGTGGCGGCGCATCACAGTATATAGTGTAACCCCCAGTGCCTTCTAGAAGGGTAAGAACTGGAGCAGATGTCAACTTATCTTTCTATTTCTGGAAACTTCGCTCGCACGCTTCTAACCATTAAAACTTAGCCCCCTTCTTAGTTAATTTGTAAGGGGGGCTGCTACAGAAGAGAATCCCTCCACAAATCTCCAATAATATTCAGCAAGACCCAAGAAACTTCGGACTTCCGAAGCGGTTGTTGGTCGGGGCCAATTCTTAACGGCTTCGATCTTCCAATCATCAAATTTAATGCCCTCATGAGACACAATATAGCCTAGAAAAGCCGCTGAAGTTGGCCAAAATTCACATTTGGAAAATTTGGCATACTGCCTTTGATCTCACAATGTTTGCAACACCTTTCGGAGGTGATCAGCATGTTCCATCTCCGAATGAGAATATATCAAGATATCGTCAATTAATACTATAACAAAATCATCCAAGAAGGGCTGGAATATTATGTTCATTAATGTCATAAATGTCGCAGGAGCATTTGTCAATCTGAAAGACATAACTAAGAATTCAAAATGCCCATATCTCGTTTGGAAAGTTGTCTTTGGAATGTCTTCCCCTTTTGCACGTAGTTGATGATATCCTGATCGTAATTCAATCTTCGAGAAGCATTTGGCACCCTGTAGCTGGTCGAACAAATCATCAATTCGAGGCAATGGATATTTGTTCTTGATAGTCACCTTATTCAATTGTCGATAGTTAATACACATTCTTAGTGAGCAATCTTTCTTGAGCGCAAATAATATCGGTGCTCCCCACGGAGACGTGCTGGGCCTAAAGAAGCCCTTATCCAGGAAGTCCTGCAATTGCACCTTTAATTCCTGCAATTCAGCAGGGGACATATGATAGGGTGGAATATAGATGGGTTGAGTGTCCGGATACATATCAATAGCAAATTCAATTTCCGTTTCGGGAGAGAGAACTGGTAATTCATCAGGGAATACATCCTGAAATTCATTAACTACAGGAATGGATTACAAAGTTGGCGATTCGACTTCAGTGCTCCTAACTCGAACCAAATGATAAATATAGCCTTTGGAAATCATTTTTCGTGCCTTAAGGTAGGAAATAAACCTACACTTTGGAGCCAGAGTATTTCCATTCTATTTGAGAACCGGCTCACCCGGAAACTAAAATTTCACAGTTTTGGACCAACATTCAACATTGGTATAGCAAGAGGCCAGCCAGTCCATACCCATAATCGCATCGAAATCGACCATTTTTAATTTCACTAAATCAGTAAAAGTCTCACGGCCACATATCATGACCACACACTTACGATAAATTTGTCTTGCAACAACAGGTTCCCCGACTAGAGTAGAAACTAAGAAAGGCTTGGGCAAAGATTCAGGCTTAATATCAAACTTATCAACAATATAACGAGTGATACAAGATAGTGTGGAACTTGGGTCAATTAACGCATAAACATCATAGGAACAAATGGATAAAATACATGTCACAACATCTGGGGACGACTCAAGTTCCTGCTGCCCTGTAAGTGCATAAATGCGGTTTTGGCTGCTGCTAGAACTAGACACCTGACCTCTTCCCCTACCCCTACCAGCTGGAACTAAAAAAAAAAAGCTTGCCCAGAAGGGCGAACTGAAGATGAAGAGCCTGCGATCAAGCCTGTCGGCTGAGCCGGGCTCCTTTACCGTGAGATGGACAGTTTCCCATAACATGACCAGGCTGCCCGCATGAATAACACACCCCCATGCCCTGGCAGCACTGACCAAAGTGGCCCTTACCGTACTAATCACAATGGGGCAGTAGGGGCCTTGCATGGCTAGATTCTCCCTTATAAAATATGGATGGCGCCCTCGAACTCCGATTCGGTCCAGAATTAGTGGGTCGATCATAACGCTGCCTCTGGAACTGTGAAGGTGCACTAACTACTAAAGAAGCTGATCTTCTCTAAGAATAGGGCTTACAACCTTCCTGATAAGCGCCGGAATAACCTGCGGATCTGGCCCGCTTATAACGGCCCCTATTCGGGTCTTGCTCAGTCTGCTGTTGGCATTCAAGGTCCTCCCAATTCTAAGCATACACATGGATATGAGCAATATCCATTCCACTTTGTAACGAAGCTGTCATAAAATCCTTAATCAAGTGACGCCTAAGTCCAGTCACGAAACGATGCACCCTATCTTCCATGTCAGTTACCATCGTCGAAGCATATCTAGCCAAGGAGTTAAACTTCAAACTATATTCTTGGATGCTCATATTGTTCTAGCGAAGCAATAGAAACTCATCAGCCCTAGCCCGGCGAACCTCAGCGGGCAGATAATGATGTAGAAAGGCCCTGGCGAATTCGGACCATACTGCTGGAGGTGCATTCTGCCCTCTCAACTATTGCCAGGACTCATACCATACTGTAGCCACATCCCACAGTCTATAGGAAGCTAGCTCCACTGGTTCTGTATCAGAAGCATGCATTACCCTCAAAGCGCGGCCCATTCGATCTACAAAGTTCTGAGGATCATCCTTTGGGTTTGTCTCCGTGAAAATCAGAGGGTCCAAAGTAAGAAAGTCACGCACACGGGAACTAACAGCCCTATCTGGAAGACCAATCTGCTGCTGGGTCTGAGTAGGCACCAATCTAGTTGATCTGGAACGACAGAGGGAACAGCTGGAGGCTGAGGAGCCGGAGGAACTGGAGATCTTTCATGCTCTTCCGCAACTAATGGAGTAGAGGTAGCATACGAGGGGGTAGAGCTCTGAGCCTCGCCATGTCCAAACTCGGCTGGGGATACTCGGCTCAGGCCTTCCCCCGCAGTGCGCTATTTTTTGCTAGCTTTCTTCTTTTTTTCTGAGGCATCGCTGAAATTTAAAACAGGAAAAGATTAGATAATGTCATCCTTACTTGGATGTATCACACGATCTAGATCATGAAGAAGAACGTCTTCCTATAAGCCCTGTAGCCTCCTGGTTATAGATTTGGTGCATGACATACCGATAACTAGGACTCTACTGGACACGGCTCATAGATATCCCTAGGACTGAACTGCTCTGATACCAATTTATCATACCCCGACAAGGGTTATGACGAGCTCCGACCCGTAGGCTGGGAACCACTTGACTTAACAGTTACACTAAACATTTTATACCATAGCTCAAAGAATACCTGCATGCAGAAAGGCCCAAATTATAAATATTCAATAATCCCATACATATAAGCATATGCGAACCGACAAGATCACTACAATATCCCGAGTAACATGAAGCCAGCAAGGCTAATAAGAAAGTATCATGGACCAAAACAATGCCAACATGACCATATACAATACTTACATAACCCACTATGTCTATGAGCCTCCAAGGGTGTACATATAAACATATATCACACTAGGTAAAAAGTACCAAAGATAGCAAGTTCGGAGTAGTGACACTTGCTAACACCGCTGAAGCTGGAAGTCCTACTATGGATGCTCTCTAATAACTTTGTCAGAGCCTCCAGCATGAAATACAGCGTCCCGTGCAATGGGACGTCAGTATGAATAAAAGTACTGAGTATGTAAGGTAGGAATCAATAACATGAGTAAGACAAAATTATAAGGAGGATAGAAGTAACCTGAGCCACCTGAGAACGTACAATACACAATGCATGAGTTTAGAAATCATTTGCAAGTATATACATACATACATACATACATATATATATATATATATATATATATATATATATATATATATATATATATATATATATGCACGGACCTTTCGGGACTCGGAGTGTAACGTACCTAACTCTTTCGAGACTCGGTGTATAACGTACCTGGCTCTTCGGAACTCGATGTCTAATACCAACACAATAGGTGTCGTACCCGACCGATTATAGCATGACTCGGTGTAGTAAAATAGTGCATATATATATATATATATATATATATATATATATATATATATATATATATATATATATATATATATATATATATATATATATATATATATATATATATATATATATATGCATGAGGAGCCAATGAAATAACATCGGGCCTTTCGGAGTGACATAAGGTCGTAACCTCCGAATGAATTATTAAACTCGTATCGAATCTAAGGAAATAACTCAGTGATAATAAACATGATAATGTTTCAAGAATAAATCAAATAATTATGTCATTAATATTGGAAATACAAAGCATAGGAGTGGAGTAAATATGTTATGGAACGCTCATGTTCATATTCTAGCTAGATTTGTGCCAAAGAAAGAGATAAATGAACACCTTACATACCTTATTCGCCCAGTTACCACTTAAAGGATCTTTTACTTCGATGTCTGCCCTTCACCCGAACCTATATAATGAGAAACACATCTTTAATCATTCGTTCCCATCAACTTATTGGTACTACTTATCGAAGACTAATTTAGGTTACGAAAATTTGGGTAGCATTTCTCCTATATTATCTACTTCCTCCAACTACCAAAACAACTCCCAAACAATACCAACCACATCAACAACAATCTCATCAAGATTCTACAAGATAAATACGTACAATTCCATCCAAAACTTCCTTCAAATCCCAATCCACAAACCAACAATACCAACACAACAAACTACAACTCTTATTCTCATACCTTACCTTTACTAGAATACGAAAATCTTCAATATTTACTTTGAATCCAAGCCAACTCCAACGCAAAACAAAACTATAATCACGGCGTTATGTTACCCGGACCTCGATTAGTATTCTGTCACTTGAAATTATTCAAAAACCTCACTTTTGTGTTGTATATTAGCTCCCATATGTTTCTGAGCTTTCTAGAATATTTTAGGAGATTATGATGGAGAAAATGGGGGGTTTTTAACCCTTTTATGGTGGATCAGAGTTGGTTGGCACCCACTCTAAAATCCTTCTACGCGTTCGCGCTGCCCTGGGGCGGGTTCGCGCAGGGTTACCAGTGCTACTCCGTGCGTTTGCGCCACCTTTTAGCGCGTTCGTGCTAGGTTAGGCCCCGCACTGGCAGTCCGTCTTAAAATGCTCATAATTCTCTATTCCGATATCGGATCGACACACAGTTTGTTGCGTTTGAAACTAGAATTTCCAAGCTTGAATTTGGACTTTTGTTTCACTCCACAAATCTTCATATACTAAAAGATATTCTTTCCTCAATTAGGGACAAAATTTCCCCTCAAACTTTCTCTAAAATCCAACAAACTTAATTTCCTTGATTCACTTGTTCTCCGATCCTTCCGTAACTTATTATATGAACTTAAACCCTCATAAGCATAAGATAAGCGCATCTAATCTCATGTATCCTTGGATATAACCCCAATGTCCATACCTAAAACAACCAACACTTATGAATTTCAACATACAAAACTAAGGGGTGTAACAGTATTGGAAGGGGCTAACTCTTCTGGCCACAGAAACAATCTGTCTGCTCCTATTGCTGCTAGGAATCCACCTATTGGTAATACTAACAACGTCCCCAATGCTCGTGGTAATGGGACTAGTAAAGCAGTTGCTAACACCAGTAATAGGGGACAATCTCTACTTTATGGTTTGACTCGTAGAGAGACAGCTGAAGCCTTAGATGTTTTGGTCACAGGTATTCTCACTATTTGCTCTTTTGATGCATATTCGTTGATTAATCCAGGTTCCAAAAACTCTTATGGGATACCATATTTTGCTCTTGATTTTAGGGTCGAACCCGTACTATAGTTAGAACCCTTCTCTCTGATACCCCTGTTGGTGTTCATGTTATTACTTCTAGAGTTTACAGAAACGGTGTAGTTGTAGTTAAAAGTTGTGAGACTATAGCTAATTTGTTTGAACTAAAGATCGTAGATTTTGATGTGATTATGGGGATGGATTGGCTGTCCGCGTGTTATGCAAATGTGGATTGCTGGCATAAATTAGTTCGTTTTGAATTGCCTAATGAACCAGTTATTGTGTGGATATGTGAAATAGTTAAGCCTCGAGGTAGGTTTATTTTGTATCTTAAGGCTCATAAAATAATCTTGAAGGGGTGTATTTATCATCTAGTTGTTGCTAACGACACGCAAGCAGTAGTACCCGAATTTGAGTTTGTTCCTATAGTTAATGAATTTCCCGAATTGTTTCCAGAAGATCTTTCGAGTATTCCACCTGATAGAGTTATTGATTTTGGGATTGCTGTTATTCTCGATGCTCAATCGATCTCTATTCCACCGTATCGTATGGCTCTGGAAAATCTACGACAATTGAAAGACCAATTGAAAGACTTGTTAGATAGAGGTTTTATTCGACCAAGTACCTCACTTGTTAGAATGTGTGTCGCTTATCATCAACTTAATAAGGTGACCATTAAGAATAAGTATCCTTTGCATAGGATAGATGACCTATTTTACCAACTTTAGGGTGCTAAGTTCTTTCCCAATATTGACTTGAGGTCTAGGTATCATCAGCTAAAAATAACGCAGCAGGATATTCCAAAAATAGCTTTTTGTACTCAATAGGGGCACTTTGAATTTCTGGTGATGTCCTTTAGTCTGACGAATGCCCCTGCTTCATTTATGGACCTGATGAATCGCTTGTTCAAAACATTTCTTGATTTTTTTTATTATTTTCTTTATTGATGATATTCTGGTGTATTCGAAGAGTCATGAGGAACATGCAGGGCACTGGAGAATAACCTTGAAAATGCTTGAAGAGAACAAGCTTTATGAAAAACAATTCTAACGGTGAATTTTATCTTAACTCTGTGGCATTCTTGTCTCACGTAGTGTCTAGCGAACGTATCAAGGTTGATCCTCAGAACATTTCAGTAGTCAAGGATGGGCTGAGGCCCACGAGTGCAATTGATATTCATAGCTTCATGGGTTTGGCAAGACACTATCAGAAGTTTGTGGAAGGTTTCTCATCTATAGACGCACCACTGACAAAACTGACATAAAAGGCTTCTAAGTTCCAATGGTCTGAAGCCTATGAAAAGAGCTTTTAAGAGCATAAGGTGAGATTGACTTTGGCTTCTATTTTTTACTCTACCTTCAGGGTCTGGTGGCTATGTAGTTTATGTGATGCTTCAAGAATGGGTTTATGTTATGTGTTGATGCAGAATGGTAAGGTTATCGCTTTTGCTTCGCGTCAGTTGAAGAAGCATGAGAAGTATTATCCAACTCATGATTTGAAATTGGATGTTGTGGTCTTCGCTTTAAAGATTTGGCATCACTACTTGTATGGTGAGCACTGTGATGTCTTCACTGATCATAAGAGTATGCAATATATCTTCAAGCAGCGAGAGTAGAAGAGGGGATGGTTAGAGCTTGAGGAAACTGTTCTTGGAGATAATTTGGAGAAATTCTTGAAGGTAAACCTTGCCTAATCCTTTACTCTTCCTTTATCACAATCATCTTAGATTTCCCCCTTCGCTTTAACAACCTCTTAGAGATGGAATTTGAAAGAGGGTTCTGGGGAACTTTCCCTTAGGATCATGTCGTCAATTATGAGTTAGGCGCTTTAACCATTCAGCCATGGATGCTTAGCGGGGATCCCAAATTCTTTTTTGAATAATATTCAAGAAAAGAGTCTTCTAGAAAATTCATAGATTCGATAGAAAGGAAGGAATAGTCTGTATTTTTCGTTGGGGATTTCAGGGAAAAAATCGTCGCATATTCCTCCGATTCCTTATAAAAGATATTCAGTCCCCTTTGAATTGACGATACAGTAATTTGGTTTGGATTTATCAGTCGATGTAGGAGACAATATACCTTGATATTATCGAGCATTCTTTGATTCAAAGCATCGTTCCAGATAAATTGATGATGGTTATGCTAAAATTTGATGAATCTAAGCTTATTAATCATGTATCTTCCACTTTTAGCGTTGAATTTCAGTTTTGAAGATTTAGGGTTTATACCTAATTTGGGGGTTTTTCTTGAAATCAGAATTTAGACTAATCTTGAGCTATATCAACAATTAGTGGTTCGGTTCTGATTATCTAGTACTCGATTTGGTATTTTACCCTCGAATTTCCCTTTTTGCCCTTGTGAGGCCGTTTCTCCAATTTCTAGGGTTAAAATGGACCGAATTGAAATAGTAATAGTATTAGTATCATTCTTCATGATTTCTAATATAGAATTCGATTATTCTTAAATACTTTGGTTCCGTGGTTCAGCGGAAGGAAGTGATTTATTGGTGTTGCAGTTCGGCAGTCCAGGTAGGTTATGGCTTACCTTTGGTGATACTTCGAATAGCGATGCACATATTTAGATTATGATGCCTGAGATAGCATGTGAACCTTTGGGTATGAAGTCGGGTTGGATATTGCCTTAGGTTGGGCCCTGTTGTGTGTTGGGACTAGGCACCCCGTTATGTGTGTTAATTGTTCCATTGTGATGGTTTGATGCTATGAGTAGTTGGTATATATCGGAATCTTTGTTATTGTCTTGATTGAGATAGGATTGATATACCGTTGTTGGTATTTGAACTATGACGAACTATTGGCGTACCCGTTGTTGGTACTTATGATATTGATATACTGTTGGCATACCATTGTTGGTATTGTGATATGATACATTGTTGGCGTACCCGTTGTTGGTACTTGTGACATTGATATATTGTTGGCATACCACTGTTGGTATTGTGATATGATACATTGTTAGTGATATTGATATACTGTTGGCATACTACTGTTGGTATTGTGATATGATACATTGTTGGCATACCCCCCGTTGGTACTTGTGATATTAAACTTGATTGTTGATAATTAATATACGTGTTGCACGCATTCTCACACATTCATGATGCATAGTCGATACCCAGTGATGATCTGGTATCGTTGATTGTATGAAACTGATATTGATAAACTCTTTTACTTGAGTGATTATGAAAAGGCCGATGTCCGAAAATCAATTCTGGGATCGTTGATTTTATGCAACTGATATTTGATAATCTCTTTTACTTGAGTGATTATTAAAAGGCCGATGTCCAAAGATCAATTCTAGAATCATTGATTGTGTGAGACTGATATTTGACAGACTCTTTTACTTGAGTGATTGTAGGATGGCCGATGTCCAATGATCAATTCCGACATCGTTGTTGCATGGCCGATTCTGATTATATGGAGGAATCATTGTTGTGCATGGACTCCGCGGGTCCCCTAAGGTGGTACCCGTGAGACTCCCCTGTGAGCAATTAGCTAGGGTCCTGTTTGTCTATTGGGCAAAGATCCGAAACGGGTGGCACTTAGACTTTGCGAGCCATGCTGTGTTGTGCTACCGAGACGTCGATATTTCCGTCCGGAGTACATGTGTACACCTCATTTGCATGGCATTACATTGCATTCATTCAATCATTGCACTGCATCGCATTATGACTTTATTGAGATCCTTGGTGATTGGATAGTGATGATTGGATTGGATCGGAGATATTCGAACTTGACCTATTTGGGTTTAGATGCTTTACGTAGGCGATGATGGATACTTGGTTGTGATCATATTATCTTATACTTGTTAGATTCCTTGCTTATCTGCTTTATTTTCTGAATTGTTTAACTATGCTTAGTCGGCTGATGATGAGTACTGTCGTTTGTACTGACCTGCACTTGCTGCATTCTTTTATGAATACAAAGTACCAGGACGGATCTACTTCTGTGACCCGTGGCTGATCGACTCTTCAGCTTTCTCTCGAGTTTCCAGGGTGAGCACAGCATCCGCTGACCTTGAAGACCTTCCTATCACATGTCTTACTTTTATTTCAAAGACATAGACATTATGTATTAGTATTCCAGACTGTATCATTCTCCTTAGATGCTTTTGTATTATTCAAACTAGACCCTGGGGGTGTTTATTGTCTTTTGCACTTTTACTATTTTATATATGTGTGTGTGTGTGTGTGTGTGTGTGTGTGTGTGTGTGTGTGTCGTGAGACTTACATATTTGTTCTATTCCATTGTTTATTTCATTCTTTTGTGTATTTATTCATTGTTGGATTGAGGGTTCGCATACCAAGGTGGGAAGGTAAGTGCCCGCATGGCCTAAGCAAAATGGGTCATGACAGGTGTTACACCTTGGAAATTTTTCCGTTAGTGTATAGTGAGTAGGCTAGCAAAGGACATAGCGTATGCGGTGTTTTGGAGACGAGTGATAACGTCCTATAGATTGGTATCGAAGTGTTGAACAATTGTTAAGAAGGTTCCATAAGGATCGGAGATGAAACGAAGTGGAGAAAATGAGATTTTGTGAACTGGTGAGTTATACAGTCAACTATATGGACCGTAAAAGGGTTTTACGGCCGTATAATGAACCGCAAAAGTGTCACAGAAGAGACTGCTGAAGGGTGAGTTTTACGGTAGGTTATACGGACCATATAATGGTTTGACGGCCCGTAAAATGAACCGTCAAGTTGACACAGAGAAGAGTGGCCACTGGATCAGTTTTACGGTCAATTATACGGACCGTATAAATTTATACGGACCGTATAATGGACCGTAAAATGGCATCGGGACTGATTTGCATTTTATAAAAATATGATCCAAGTTTCATTTTCTCATTTCCTCTTCTCACTCCACGACCCTCTCTCTCTCTAGAACATTCCATACTCTTCCAAAACAAGACTTCAAGTAGAAATTTAGGATCAATATCATCAATCTACAAAAACCTAGTGTAAGAACACATCAAAAGGATCATTTAAGGCAAGAAATTCCATAGAAGGTGGAACTAGGGTTTGGCCAAAGTGAAGCATTCCAACTCAAGACTTGTTCAACTATTATCTAAGGTATTTTTCATGACTTTATCATGTTATTTAAGGTATTAGGAGGCTAGGAAGCTTGAATGGTAGAAAGGCATGGAAAATGGGTCTTGAATGGATGAATAGTGTCATCAGTGGATGATAGTGGGATTGAATCATGAATGTTGAAGTGTTAGGATTACGAATACGATATTAATGATGTTTATATCATGAAACAAGTATTAAAGGTGCGAGAACACAATAATGAGCTATACGGATAAATGTGGGAAAATTGAACGGAAATGGTGAAATATGGGGAATAGATATAAATGATGGTTATTGGTTGTAATATTGTGGATGTTGTGGCGAACATTGGGAATTGATATAGACGATGGGAAAAGTAGTAAAAATAAAGGAAGTGCTGCCCAATTTTCTCTAGAAATAATGACGTATTCTCTTAAGTCGATTAACTAATGTTAGTCCAATTCTCTCGTGAAGGTAACGACGTGACCTTGAAGGAGTACAAGGGATCGATAACATAGCTAAGCGACAAGGTATGTGAAGCTAGTCCTTTCCTTCTAACGGCATGAATCTTATAACTCGAATCCCTATCTTCTTCATGAGTTCCTGTATTCCGAAAGGTTAAAAGCCTACTTCCATAAATGCTTATATGAGATAAGAGACACGATATGATGATGCTAGAATGATGATAATGTTATTCATTGCCTACACCCACCTTATGTGCTAGTTCTTTCAAGGTGAGGCAGAATATCCATGATTGCTCCATAATGTAATCGGGAGATCACGACCTTACGTCACCCCGATAGAGTAAAGTTAATCTCGAGTCTTATGCCGGTACTATGATAAGATAAGTATTTTATAATGAGCACATTATTATGATTATTTTATGATAAGCATGGCATGAGCATTTCACACCGGGCCTAGTTGGCCGCGCAGTCACCGCTGAGGCGGGCAGCTATACGGATACACCGTGACCTTCTGGCATTGGCAGACACCACTAGTTGGCGGCATGATATGGTACCCCGGACGCGGGAGACCTGGACGCAGGCTAATGTTATTGATTATCACACCGTTCCGATATGGACGGGCAGCTTGCATATGATGCATACATGTTATGATGATAAGTATGAGTAAGACAGCATGCATTATTTCATTTGTGAATATCTGTCGGGACCAGATGTTTCACATTGATGTCCTCATTATACTATTAATGTCTTTCTTCATTATTTATGCCTCTCATACTCAATACAATATTCGTACTGACGTCCTTTTTCTTTGGACGCTGTGTTCATGCCCACAGGTAGACAGGGAGGCGAGCTTGATCCAGATTCTTAGGAGCTGACAGCGGACTGAAAGCACTCCATTGTTCAGAGGTGCTTATGATTATTCCTTTGGTGTATATACATTTTAGGCACGACGGAGTCTTGTTCCGTCTATATGTACAATATGTCAGTAGAGGCTCGTAGATGCGCAATGTGGGTAGTATGGTCTCACATTTTTCATGTATATGTGTACTTATTATTTTGACATACTAAAGATCTATATACATGTAAAAGTATTTATGTTTCCCTATAAACTATGACTTTTCCGTGCTTGAGTTAAAAGAAATAAAAAGGGCATTAATCGAGTAAGGTGAGTAATAGAGCGAGCGGTGCTCGGTGGTTAGCTCCGGGTACCCATCGCGGCTCCTAGCTGGGTCGTGACAAAAGTGGTATGAGAGCAGTTCGTCCTAGGAAGTATCTACGAGCCGTGTCTAGTAGAGTCTTTTTTATGGTGTGTTGTGCGCTACGCTAATAAAAAAGAGGCTACAGGGCATTTAGGAAAATGACCATCCTTCTTCTCGTGAGATCGTGCGATAGAGCCGTGCCTACGATTACATCCTTCCTAAAAACGTGTTATTGTTTCAGGAAAAATGCCGCTAAAAGGAAAAGCTACCGCCGCCCAGAAGGGCAAGGCTACGACAACAAGGGGGGCAGAACAAGAGCTTCCGCTGAATGTAGAGGAAGGTGAATCGCAAAATGAGGCCGTGCCCGATGTAGAAGCGCAAGGAGGAGCCTCAGCTCCGATTCCTCCACCGAGTGCTTCGGGTCAATAAGTATCCGAGGCCATACATTTATTGACACAATTGGTTGCCGCTTAGGCACAAAGACAGAATGCGGGCCCAAGTGATCGTTCAGCTAGTACGCGAGCCCGTGATTTTATGACATTAAATCCCCCAAAATTCTTTGGGTCGATGCCGGATGAAGATCCACAAAACTTCATTGATGAAATGTTGAGGACCTTAAAGATTATTCATGCCTCCGAGACCGAATCCGTAGAGTTGGCCTCTTACAGACTCCGCGATGTGGCGGTGTTATGGTACAAAAATTAGATGGCATCAAGAGGAGAGAATGCACCACCTCCCATTTGGCAAGAATTTGTGGATGCCTTTATTCGTCATTACATGCCACCCGAAGTCCGCCGGGCTAGAGCGGACAGGTTCTTGAATTTAAAGCAAGGAAGCATGAGTGCCCGAGAGTATAGTATGCAGTTCAATTCATTGGCCAGGTACGCTACAACTATGGTGGCCGACATGGGAGACCGGGTCTATAGATTTGTCAGTGGTCTAGGGCCACATCTGTTCAGAGATTGTTTGACAGCCTCCTTGCAAGACGGGATGGATATTTCCCGGATACAGGCTCATGCTCAGAATCTTGAGGAACGACAACAGCAGCAGAGGAGTGATCGCGATAATGATCGGAGACAAGGTAAGAGGGCTAGATCTATGGGTACGAGCAGTGAGCATAGAGGGGGACCGAGACAGATGCATTCCAGGCACTCAGGTCAGTCAGCGACCAGTGCGCCTCCCAGATTCTCAGACAGGAGACTTGACCGTTCTTTCCAGTCGGGACCGGGCCATAGTTCGAGGGCCCCAGATTCTCAGTTTAGGGGAGATTCTAGTCAGAGGAGACCTCCAGTACCGCGGTGCAGCCAGTGCGGCAAATTGCATTCCGGACAGTGTCGTCAGGGTTCGGATGCTTGTTATGCCTGCGGGCAAGTTGGTCATATGATGAGAGACTATCCTTCAGCAAAAGATAGGGCTGGGACTCAGCCTATAGGTTCAGCAGCGGGTTCTTCTTCGGTACGCCCGACAGCACAGATTCCCCAGACTTCTTTAGGTAGAGGTAGAGGCAGAGGGGGAGCATCTACTTCAGGTGTTGTCCAGCCCCGCGTATATGCTCTAGCTGGGCGGCAGGATCTTGAGTCCTCCCCAGATGTTGTCACAAATACATTGGCTATATTTTCCCGTGATGTATATGCTCTGATTGATCCGGGCTCTACTTTCTCATATATTACTCCGTATATTGCTGATTGTATTGGGGTGAAACCCGAGCCAATTAAACCTTTTGAGGTGTTCACTCCAGTTGGTGATCCCGTGATAGTGAGACAAGTATATGAGAATTGTGTAGTTGTTATATCTGATCGTCAGACAAAAGCTAATCTAATTGAACTCGAGATGATAGATTTTGATGTAATTATGGGTATGGATTGGTTGGCATCGTGCTATGCTAATGTTTGTTGCCGGACAAAAGTAGTTCGATTCCAATTTCCGGGAGAGCCCGTACTTGAATGGAAGGGTAATACAGCTTCTCCAAAGGGTAGGTTTATTTCCTACCTTAAGGCAAGGAAAATGATAGCTAAGGGTTATATTTGTCACTTAGTTCGAGTTCATGATACCGAGGCAAAGCCACTAGCTTTTCAATCAGTTCCGGTAGTGAGCGAATTCCTAGATGTATTTCCATATGAACTACCAGGTCTTCCTCCAGAAAGGGAAATTGATTTTGCCATCGATGTATTGCCGGGCACCAAGACCATTTCTATTCCTCCTTATCGGATGGCCCCAGCAGAATTGAAAGAGCTAAAGGCACAGTTGAAAGACTTGCTTGAGAAGGGTTTCATTAGGCCCAGTTCATCACCGTGGGGAGCACTAGTCTTGTTCGTGAGAAAGAAAAATGGGTCCCTACGAATGTGCATTGATTATAGGCAGTTGAACAAGGTGACGATAAAGAACAAATATCCTCTCTCAAGGATTGATGATTTATTTGATTAACTACAGGGTGTCAAGTGGTTTTCTAAAATAGACTTGAGATCGGGCTATCATCAAGTGTGTTATATCCCGTATTTTTGTGCATTCGGATAATTCAAGATAATTGCGGGAAGTTAAGGACAAGGTTATATTTTAGTTTTGTTTAGCACACAAGTTGCGTATGAAAATTTTGATGTGGAAATATTAAGATAGGCTAGGGGCAAAAAGGGAAATTCGCAAGATGGCTCATAGAAAATATGGAGGAAGGCTAAGGGCAAACTTGGAATTTAGAAAATAAATTTTCATGAACTACAAAAAAAAAGGAAAAAAAAAAGTGGGCTTGAAACAAAAGGGCCAAAGTGGCCGTCAAAATGAGTATGGGCCAAGGCCCATATGGAAGATAAATAAATATAACCCAAAAGATGACAAGTTGCCATAATTTTCATCTTCTTTCCTTAGAAAAATCAAGAAACTTGGAGAAGGCCATTCGGCCAAGCTTGGTTGGACAAGAACCTTGGAAAAAAAAATCTCAAAAATTATTTTCTACTAATTGGAAGGTCCCTAGCAAGGTGAAGTGGTCATTGGAGCAAGTAGAACATTTATTCTTGCAAGCTACGAATTCTAGTCAAGTGAGAAGTTAAAGGAAAAAGGTAAGAATTAATCATCTTTTATATGTTATGAATGGTTGTGTATGTTGTAGTATGTAGAAATGGGTGAAATTAATGAAAATATGGATTATGTGTTGTGGCCGTGTGGTTGTGGTATGGTATGGAAAAGAATGAATCAATTTTTCTTAAGTATTTTGGTTGTTATTGTAATGAAATCTATGATGGAAATGAAAGTTTAATGATTCTAGTGAAGTTGTAAGTGTTGGAGAGTTGTTTTAGAAGCTAATGTGATTTTAATGTCACTTTTTGTATTTATGGAAGGTAATGTTGTTAATGTGTGAATTGTTAGTATAATTCATGAATTTGAAAGGAAGAAATGTGTTGTTATTGTTCTTGTTGAATTTGGAAGGTTTCAGATGGAATGGCATATTGGTTGGATTATTGTGATATTATGCGGATTGTTTGAAGCGTTCTTGAACACTGTTTGAATGGTTTCGGATTAGTACTTGAATGTGTGAGCAAATATGAATTGAATATAAGTGAAACGCCGTTGAAGTTTGTAGAAAGAAGTTGCTAATGCTAGTATGCGTTTTGAATTGATTGTGGATATTGTTAGAATAATTGTAGGTATTGTTGTTGATATTTTGGACGAGCTAAATTCTCGGATTTGTTGTTGTATTCTTGGCCGAGTTGAATTCTCGGGGATGGTGTATTTACAGGGGAAATGCTGCCGAAATTTCTGTAAATAAAGTGTTGGTTTAGAATTGGACTCTTAAGTGTTATGGCTAATGTTTGGTATATATGAATATTGTTGTAGATCTTGCGAAGCCAAAGACTTAAGTTCGGATTAGCATAGAAGCGGGCAAGGTATGTAAGGCTTACCTCTCTTTCTTTTGGCATGATCTTTATGGAACGAACAAATGACGTATATGTATGATTGCAAAGAAATTCCTATTCTTAGAGCCACTAGGATGGCTAATATCCTTGATTTCCATAAGCTGTTTCATATGATTTTGATGCGTATCTATGTTGCCCGAAGATCTACTTGATATGTTTCCGATTGGCATTCAAGAGATAAGTGATACGGCTAATGTCTTGATTTTCAAATGATAGCACGTCTGACTATTCCGTTAAGTCTTTGATACATTTTGATATGTACATATGATTCCAAAAGCTATATTTGATTTGATCCATACGATATCCGAAAGGTACTTGATATGATTATTGCTTTGATTTTCCAAAAACGGCTTCAGAAATGTTCGTAGAAGGTTCTGTACTTCAAACGCTCATAACTTTCTCATACTAAGTCGGATTGACCCGAAACTTGTTTCTGAGCCCTCCGATGTCGGTAAGTATACTTATTTATTGAGTCTTGATTTATATGCATATAGTTTCTCACTACTCTGCTCGTGCACGCCTTAATATGTCTATTCACCGAGTCCCGGGCCGGGTATGTTATCGTGCGCACTCCACTACATTGTTCACCGTGTCCCTCAATAGAGGGCCGGGTACGGTATATGCATATGATGATGTGATGAGATGATGATATGTTATGGTGGCCAGGAGGGCATATGATGATTTGATTCACTGAGTCCCTCGCTAGAGGGCCGGGTACGGTATGTATATATGTATATGCATGATGATATGATGGCATACTGATATGAGGATATGACTTCACTTACCGAGTCCCTCACTAGAGGGCCGGGTACGGTATATATATGATATATAATGTTGACATGCATGACTTTGTTCACCGAGTCCCTCATTAGAGGGTCGGGTACGGTATATGTATACATGTATTCATGATGACATAATGACATGATTTCGTTCACCGAGTCCCATAATGGGCCGGGTACGGTATACGATATGAAAATGTTTGATTCTGTTCCGTACTACACAGGTACAGTGGTTTCTTTATTATGATACTTGACTCCCGGAATCTCTGTTTCAGTTATGATCTTTCCAATTATATTTCATGCCTTACATACTCAGTCCATATTCCGTACTGACCCCCTCTTCTTCGTGTGAGTGACTCGACAGCTTAGGCTATCTGTTCTGCTGCCTTGGAGTGCTCCCTTGTTCTGGAGCCCATATTTTTGGTACAGACTCTTCCGTTATATATATGTATGTGTATATTCAGGGGTACGGCGGGGCCCTATCCCGTCATTTGATTCTGTTGTGTTTGTTAGAGGCCTGTAGATATATATGTGGGTCATGGGTCGTTATTGTTCGGTTATGTCTGTGATTTGCTTCTAAGCGGTCCTATTTGCTATGACAGCCTTAACGGCTTGTATGTACATATACTTATGTATACGCTTTGGACGATATGTTCTACGCCAGCCTTGGTGGCTCCTGTATGATGTGTTTGATATATGCGACCGCTTAAGATAACATCCGCCTTAATACCTGTAATAATTAATATATGTTGGATATGGATAAGTCGTTGATATGTCGATTTGTTAAGTAAGTGTGTATGGGTGTCCAGCTCAGGCACTAGTCACGGCCCACGGGGTTGGGTAATGACAAAAGTGGTATCAGAGCGGTTTGTCCTCGGATTGTCTACAGGCCGTGTCTAGTAGAGTCTTGTTTATCAGTATGTGGTGCAACACATCTATAAACAGGGAGCTACAGGGCATTTAGGATGTTACCCTTTCTTCGATCTTAGATCGTGCGATAGAGCTGTATTATTAGGATGGCTCCTTTCTGATGAAATGTTATGTTTTCAGCGATGCCTCCGAGAAAAGCGAAAGCTGCCCAGAAGGGCAAGTCAGCAACAGTTGGAGAGACTAGCCAAGCCCAGAGAGTTACCAGGGCCCGTGCCCAGACTATGCATGAGGTTATGCCCCAGTCAGCGGGCTCTGCTACGCCACTAATATCAGAGGAGCCTAGAGCAGCAGCCGCTGGCACTATGGATCAGGAGGCGGCTCCACCGTTAGCTCCAGAGGCTCCAGCGCCCGAGCCTCTAGCTCCTCAGCCAGGGGCGGAGGATAGGGCGATGAGAGATGCTGTACAGTTGCTGACGAGGCTAGTAGCAGGGCAGGGTCGCAGACGCGGGCTAGGGGGTGATGATGTGGATAGACGTGACAGTTTGAGGGTTCGTGATTTCTTGACCTGTAATCCCCCAGATTTCTACGGGTCCAAACCCGAGGAGGATCCCCAGGATTTTATTCGACAGATGCAGCGTACGCTGAGACTAGTCAGGGCTTCTGAGATTGAGTCTGTTGAGCTGGCTTCATATCGATTGCGTGATGTAGCGGTTAATTGGTATGAGTCCTGGGAGCTGTCTAGAGGCGAGGATGCTCCTCCAGCTGTGTGGGACGAGTTTACAGCAGCCTTTCTCGGCCATTTTCTGCCGCCCGAGATGGGGCGAGCGAGGGTTGATAGATTTTTACAGCTGAGACAGCGGGGCAGGAGTGTTCGAGAGTACATCCTAGTGTTTGACTCCCTATCCAAATTGCGCCCACCATCGTGGCTGATATGACTGACAGGATGCACCGATATGTGATGGGACTGGATCATTATTTGGTAGATAGCTGTATGGCGGTGGCATCTCAGCATGGGATGGACATTGCCCGGCTGTAGGCGTACGCACAAGGAATGGAGGACCGACATAGAGGGCGTCAGACTGATAGGGATCGTGACAGGAGATAGCCCAAGAGGGCTAGGTCAGTCGATTATTCTAGGGAATTTCGAGGCGGGCAGCCTCAGCAGCAGCATAGCGGATATTTTTCTCGGCCAGCCCGCAGTACGCCTCCACAGTTCACGGGTAGGCGATTCGATAGTACTGGGCACACAGGAGTAGGCCAGAGTTCCAGGACCTCGGGTTCGTAGGTGGATAGAGGTTTCGGTCAGACGTGGCCACCTTTGCCTTGGTGTTCCCGTTGTGGTAGGCCCCATTTCGGAGAATGTCGTTTTGCTACAGATGCTTGTTTTTCCTGCGGCCGCCAAGGCCATGTTATGAGAGAGTGCCCGTTTCGGGGCGGTCCAGGTGGCTCAGCCCAGCCCACCGGATCAGTTGCTGGTTCATCTTCCCCTTCTGAAGCTATACGGCCGACACCGGCAGGTCACGGTAGAGGTCGAGGCGGAGCTCCCGGTTCTAGCGGTCCTTCGAACCGCTTATATGCTTTGGCCAGCCGACAGGACCAGGAGGCGTCACCAGACGTGGTTATAGGTATACTGGTGATCTTCAACTGAAATGTATATGCATTGATAGATTCAGACTCTATTTTATTATATATTTCCCCCTGATTGCTAGAAGAACTGGGATAAAAAAACCCGAAATTGATAGGACCGTTTGAGGTAGCTATTCATACAGATAAAAAGTGAATGTTGAGAATTTAAAAGGCTAACTCGGTAATTACATAATCAGAAAAATAAAAGACCCTCTCTAGATCAGAGTGGGACCTGCTACGAGAACCTTCCGAAAATTGTTAAGACCCCGACTTGCCCTAGATTATGTGAGAAAGGTCGTGTGGGGAGGTGGGTGCAATTGTACCAGCATTAACGCATCGAAATGCATTAAAGTTTTAAGGTTAAGCGTGCTAGAGCCAGAGCAATTTTGGGATGGGTGACCCCCCTGGGAAGTGTACTAAAATTTCCACAAATGTAGATATAAGAGACAAATGGGAAATTGGGATAACCCAAAGGAAATTAGAATATGCAGAGTGGTTAGAAACCTTGAAGAGGTCGCGTAGGCTAAGGCAGACCAGGTTGGTGAAGAGAAGAAAGCACAACGCAGCTCTGGAATCAGAGTAAGTTTGAATAGTGTTTGGAAATATTCTGTAAGCGAAATGGTAATAAATATACGTCTATGCATATGATATCTCATTTATAACTGTATCGATCGCTAGGTGAAACCTAGCAACCAGTGCTGCGACGTATGGAAGATATTAACTGGACGGAATTCAAGAGACGAGCAAAAGGTATGGTACAGATGTTATGAAATAGACTGATACTGATTTCACTACAGGTAAGATTAGAAAATTCTAATACAACGATATTTGGAAAGGGAGGAGAGTGGGTAAATGGAAGGTAAGAAGGTCAAAATGTCGGGAAAAGTGACAAGTAAGAAATATAATTAAGTAAAGCCTCAAAAAGAGCCGACGGGCAAAGCATGAAATTATTTGCGTAGAAATTTGAAGGACAGGTCTGTAAAAGAACTAGAATGTGATAGTATAGGACAAAAGAGAAACAAACTTGAGGGAGGTCAACGGTGAAAAATAGGACAAGCGTATGGGAGTACGAAGGATACTTAAATAAGTTGGCGATAGCAAGCCGACTACTTGCCAAGAGAAGAACAAGGATAGTGAGTTGGTGTAATTGGTAAGAAAACCTACGACCTGGAACGAGGATTTATATGAAGACTAAGGAATTCGATTATCGAGAAAATAAAATGAAAGATAAGAAATAGGTATGAAGGAAAGGAAAACCTTGACCTAATCCTTTATTATAGAAGGATATAATTGCAAAAGGAAACTTCAATTGTAAGAAGGTCGCGGAAAGAGATGGTTACTTAAAGGGCATAGGCGTATATAGACCCTCTTAACAAAGGGGGGGGGGGGGGGGAGAACACACTAAACCTAAATTGAAGTATGACCATTCAAGCCCCAGAAAAGGAGACTTATTAACTGGGGACCAGAGTTCAGGATATGTTGGCATATCGTAAAGGTTACGAAAGGACATAGAAATAAATTGACGATGAGTGTATTATGAGATAGGTATAGGGAGGAAATATGGAAGACACGTGGAAAAGATGTTTTATGTTGACACGAGCCACGGTAATCCTTGATCATGGTTTTAATTCCCCGTACTGAGCGGAAATTGCGTAATACCTAGATATGTAAAGGTGTGTCCAAAAGGGTAATAAAGAGAGTAAGAAAAGTATACAAGCTAAATCCAAACGATGCGTCGGATAACGACTGATATAATGAAGTAACAACGGTTGGTAGTTGATAACTTCTTTAAGAAAGGAAGCACGCTGTTCATATGAATAGGAGATAAAAGAGGCCACCGGATATTAGATACTAGATCATGGACCATTAGTCATACTAAACATGAAGGTATGCACTATGGGATTGTAAGAATACTTAACATAAAGTTATGCCTAATTATAAGGAGTGCATATTGGAGAGCCAATAAGGAATGACGACTGATGGAACGTTCACCAATCCAAGGAAGTTACAGACAGGTATACTGGCATTAAGGGATGTGAGGAAAGGAAACGAGGAAAAGTTGCGACGAGAACCCAAGGATGTTGCGAATTAAGAAATTAACTAAGCTTGAATCATAAGTTGTCATGAGTATAGTTGGACTGCGAAGGGTGAGAAATGCAAAGCAATATCATGTATACACATTTTGGATACTGATAGAACTAGCCTTGGGAAGGAACATAACCATTGTGCTCATTAGCGACAAAGTCGTGCTGGGATAAACACTTAGAAGGCGAAATTAAGAGGGAAAGCTCGAAAGGGATACCAAAAAGATAAACACAAGAATATGTCATATATGAGCAGGGTAATTGCCCATTAGCAAGGTAGCAAGGAACGAGAAAAGAAGAAATGAAGGGGAAGTATCCCTAATTGTTTTCTACGCCACAGGCAGTCTAAGCTTTTAAAGTGGTTATGTTAAATGATCGTATGTAACAATTATAGAGAAGACCTCCCCGAAGTATTATAATGCACCATGAGGCCAGTTCAACATTCGAGGACGAATATTCTAAAGGGGGGGAGGATGTTATATCCCGTATTTTTGTGCATTCAGATAATTCAAGATAATTGCGGAAAGTTAAGGACAAGGTTATATTTTAATTTTGTTTAGCACACAAGTTTCTTATGAAAATTTTGATGTGGAAATATTAAGAAAGGCTAGGGGAAAAAAGGAAAATTCGCAAGATGGCTCATAGAAAACATGGAGGAAGGCTAAGGGAAAACTTGGAATTTGAAAAATAAATTTTCATGAACTACAAAAAAAAAGGAAAAAAAAAAGTGGGCTTGAAACAAAAGGGCCAAAGTGGCCGTCCAAATGAGTATGGGCCAAGGCCCATATGGAAGATAAATAAATATAACCCAAAATATGGCAAGTTGCCATAATTTTCATCTTCTTTCCTTAGAAAAATCAAGAAACTTGGAGAAGACCCAAGTAGAAGGCCATTCGGCCAAACTTGGTTGGACAAGAACCTTGAAAAAAAAATTCTCAAAAATTATTTTCTACTAATTGGAAGGTCCCTAGCAAGGTGAAGTGGTCATTGGAGCAAGTAGAACATTTATTCTTGCAAGATACAAATTCTAGTCAAGTGAGAAGTTAAAGGAAAAGGGTAAGAATTAATCATCTTTTATATGTTATGGATGGTTGTGTATGTTGTAGTATGTAGAAATGGGTGAAATTCATGAAAATATGGATTATGTGTTGTGGCCGTGTGGTTGTGGTATGGTATGGAAAAGAATGAATCAATTTTTCTTAAGTATTTTGGTTGTTGTTGTAATGGAACCTATGATGGAAATGAAAGTTTAATGATTCTAGTGAAGTTGTATGTGTTGGAGAGTTGTTTTAGAAGCTAATGTGATTTTAATGTCACTTTTTGTATTTATGGAAGGTAATGTTGTTAATGTGTGAATTGTTAGTATAATTCATGAATTTGAAAGGAAGAAATGTGTTGTTATTGTTCTTGTTGAATTTGAAAGGTTTCAGATGGAAAGGCATATTGGTTGGATTATTGTGAATATTATGCGGATTGTTTGAAGCGTTCTTGAACACTGTTTGAATGGTTTCGGATTAGTACTTGAATGTGTGAGCAAATATGAATTGAATATAAGTGAAACGCCGTTGAAGTTTGTAGAAAGAAGTTGCTAATGCTAGTATGCGTTTTGAATCGATTGTGGATATTGTTAGAATAATTGTTGGTATTGTTGTTGATATTTTGGCCGAGTTAAATTCTCGGATTTGTTGTTGATCTTGGCTGAGTTGAATTCTCGGGGATGGTGTATTTACAGGGGAAATGCTGCCAAAATTTCTGTAAATAAAGTGTTGGTTTAGAATTGGACTCTTAAGTGTTATGGCTAATGTTTGGTATATATGAATATTGTTGTAGATCTTGCGAAGCCAAAGACTTAAGTTCGGATTAGCGTAGAAAGCGGGCAAGGTATGTAAGGCTTACCTCTCTTTCTTTTGGCATGATCTTTATGGAACGAACAAATGACGTATATGTATGATTGCAAAGAAATTCCTATTCTTAGAGCCACTAGGATGGCTAATATCCTTGATTTCCATAAGCTGTTTCATATGATTTTGATGCGTATCTATGTTGTCGAAAGATCTACTTGATATGTTTCCGATTGGCATTCAAGAGATAAGTGATACGGCTAATGTCTTGATTTTCAAATGATAGCACGTCTGACTATTCCGTTAAGTCTTTGATACATTTTGATATGTAAATATGATTCCAAAAGCTATATTTGATTTGATCCATACGATATCCGAAAGGTACTTGATATGATTACGCTCATAACTTTCTCATACTAAGTCGGATTGACTCGAAACTTGTTTCTGAGCCCTCTAATGTCGGTAAGTATACTTATTATTGAGTCTTGATTTATATGCATATAGTTTCTCACTACTCTGCTCGTGCACACTTTAATATGTCTATTCACCGAGTTCTGGGCCGGGTATGTTATCGTGCGCACTCCACTGCATTGTTCACCGAGTCCCTCAATAGAGGGTCGGGTACGGTATATGCATATGATGATGTGATGAGATGATGATATGTTATGGTGGCCAGGAGGGCATATGATGATTTGATTCACCGAGTCCCTTGTTAGAGGGTCGGGTACGGTATGTATATATGTATATGCATGATGATATGATGGCATACTGATATGAGGATATGACTTCACTTACCGAGTCCCTCACTAGAAGGCTGGGTACGGTATATATATGATATATAATGTTGACATGCATGACTTTGTTCACCGAGTCCCTCATTAGAGGGCCGGGTATGGTATATGTATACATATATTCATGATGACATAATGACATGATTTCGTTCACCGAGTCCCATAATGGGCCAGGTACGGTATACGATATGAAAATGTTTGATTCTGTTCCGTACTACACAGGTACAGTGGTTTCTTTATTATGATACTTGACTCCCGGAATCTCTGTTTCTGTTATGATCTTTCCAATTATATTTCATGCCTTACATACTCAGTACATATTCCGTACTGACCCATTCTTCTTCGGGGGCTGCGTTTCATGCCTGCAGGTACAGACGTTCGTGTGAGTGACTCGACAGCTTAGGCTATCTGTTATGCTGCCTTGGAGTGCTCCCTTGTTCTGGAGCCCATATTTTTGGTACAGACTCTTCCGTTATATATATGTATGTGTATATTCAGGGGTACGGCGGGGCCCTGTCCCGTCATATGATTTTGTTGGGTTTGTTAGAGGCCTGTAGACATATATGTGGGTCATGGGTCGTTATTGTTCGGTTATGTCTGTGATTTGCTTCTAAGCAGTCCTATTTGCTAAGACAGCCTTAACGGCTTGTATGTACATATACTTATGTATACGCTTTGGACGATATGTTCTACGCCAGCCTTGGTGGCTCCTGTATGATGTGTTTGATATATGCGACCGCTTAAGATAACATCCGCCTTAATACCTGTAATAATTAATATGTGTTGGATATGGATAAGTCGTTGATATGTCGATTTGGTAAGTAAGTGTGTATGGGTGTCCAGCTCGGGCACTAGTCACGGCCTACGGGGTTGGGTCGTGACAAAGTGAGGGTTAAAGAAGAAAATATCCCCAAAATGGCTTTCAGGACAAGGTATGGGCACTATGAGTTCCGAGTAATGTCATTTGGGTTGACGAATGCCCCGGCGGTATTCATGAATTTAATGAATAATGTGTTCAGGCCATTCTTGGATCTCTTTGTGATAGTATTTATCGATGATATTCTGGTGTATTCTCGCACAGTGTCAGAATATGCAGATCATTTAAGAATTGTTCTTGGCGCTCTTCGAGCTCGGGAATTATATGCAAAGTTTTCAAAGTGCGAGTTTTGGCTTAATTCTGTGGCATTCCTGGGTCATGTTGTTTCGGATGACGGCATTCGAGTTGACACTCAGAAAATAGAAGCCATTAAGACTTGGCCAAGACCTACAACACCTACAGAAGTTCATAGTTTTCTTGGTTTAGCAGGATATTATAGAAGATTTGTAGAGGGCTTCTCACCTATTTCAGCCCCATTGACAAAGCTAACCCAAAAGTCAGCCAAATTCCAATGGAATGATGCTTGTGAGCGCAGCTTCCAAGAGTTAAAGGACAGGTTGACCTCAGCTCCGGTCTTAACTCTTCCAGAAGGATCAGACGGCTATGTTGTGTATTGTGACGCTTCCGGCGTCGGATTAGGATGCGTATTGATGCAGCATGGTAAAGTTATTGCATATGCTTCGAGACAGTTACGGAAGCATGAAAAGATCTATCCAACTCATGATCTCGAATTGGCTGCGGTTATTCATGCCTTGAAGATATGGAGACATTATTTGTATGGTGTACGTGTTGACATCTACACAGATCACAAAAGTCTTCAATACATTTTCAAACAGAAGGAGTTGAATCTGCGGCATAGGCGATGGTTAGAGTTACTGAAGGATTACGATGTGAATATTTTATACCACCCCGGAGAGGCAAATGTGGTAGCCGATGCACTTAGCCGTCGGTCGATGGGTAGTTTGTGTGGAGTTCCTCCAGAAAAGCGAGAAATGGTTCGTGAGCTCCATCGACTAGCAAGTCTCGGCGTACGTGCAATTGATTCGGGTGATGCAAGTATCGGCATCAATGACCCCACAGTTTCATCTTTGAATATGGAAGTGAAGGAACGACAATACAAAGAAACCCAGTTAAGCCGCTACCGTGATCTATCTCACGAAAAGGAAAAGTCTCCATTTAAAGTTTCCATAGATGGGATTCTTAGATATCGGGATAGGCTATGTGTACCGGATGTGGCAAATTTGCGTCGACGGATTTTAGAGGAAGCACATTATTCCCGGTATTCTATTCATCCAGGTGCAACCAAGATGTACCATGATCTTAAATTGATATATTGGTGGGATGGCATGAAGCGGGACATAGAAGAATTTGTGGCACAATGTCTGAATTGCCAGCAAGTAAAGGCCGAGCATCAAAAGCCAGGAGGTTTATTGCAAGCAATGGAAATTCCTACGTGGAAATGGGAAATCATTAACATAGATTTTGTTGTGGGATTACCCCGTTCACGAGGGAAGTATGATTCGATATGGGTGATTGTGGATAGATTGACAAAATTATCCCATTTTATCCCAATTAGGATTACCTACTCATCCGAAGATTATGCAAGGTTATATCTCAAGGAAATTGTGCGACTTCATGGAATTCCTTTGGCCATTATCACAGACAGAGGGGCACAGTTTACAGCCAAGTTTTGGAAGTATTTTCAAGAAGGTCTAGGCACTCAAGTAAAGCTTAGTACGACATTTCACCCGCAGACTAATGGACAAGCTGAGCGCACTATTCAGACCTTAGAGGATATACTGCGAGCATGTGTGCTAGATTTCGGTGGAAGCTGGGACGATCACTTACCGCTAATTGAATTTGCCTACAACAATAGCTATCATTCCAGCCTTCAAATGGCTCCATACGAGGCCTTATATGGAAGTAAATGTAGATCTCCAGTTGGATGGTTTGAAACAGGAGAAGCACAATTGATAGGCCCCGAATTGATTCAGCAAGCGGTAGAAAAAGTTAAGGTGATCCGAGATCGATTGCTAACAGCTCAAAGGCGCTAAAAGTCTTATGCAGACAATCGCCGACGAGACTTGGAATTTCAAGTTGGCGATTGGGTGTTCCTGAAAGTATCACCGATGAAGGGAGTGATGAGATTTGGCAAGAAAGGAAAGTTGAGCCCAAGGTATATTGGACCTTATAGGGTTGTCCGTAAAGTGAGTCACGTGGCATATGAACTGGACTTACCCCCAGAGCTTGAAGCAGTTCACCCAGTCTTTCATGTTTCTATGCTCCGCAAGTGTATCAGAGACCCAACAAGAATAGTTCCAGTTGACGATGTGCAAGTGACGGAGAAGCTAACATACGAAGAAGTGCCTATTGCTATTTTAGATAGACAAGTACGAAGGCTTCGGAATAAAGAGGTTGCTTCAGTCAAAATTCTATGGCGGAACAACAATCGGGAATAAATGACTTGGAAGCAGAGGAGAAGATGAAATCTATGTACCCCAATTTGTTCCAATCCCCGGAAGAGATTTAAGATGAAACGTCGACGAGAGAAGGTATGTATGCTTTATTTTTTTTTTATGTTTTTTGTCGTGTGTGGCCATAGATGTATTGATATTGTGATGTAGCCCTGTGAGGCAATGATATTTTGGGTTGCTGTGACAGGTTAGCAGTGCCAGATTACAGGGGAAACTCTGGCGAAATCTTTGTAGAATCTCGAGTGTTTAACATTCGAGGACGAATGTTCCAAAAGGGGGGAAGAATGTTACATCTCGGAAATTTTTCCGTTAGTGTACAGTGAGTAGGCTAGCAAAGGACATAGCGTATGCGGTGTTTTGGAGACGAGTGATAACGTCCTGTAGATTGGTATCGAAGTGTTGAACAATTGTTAAGAAGGTTCCATAAGGATCGGAGAAGAAACGAAGTGAAGAAAATGAGATTCAGTGAATTGGTGAGTTATACGGTCAACTATACGGACCGTAAAAGGGTTTTACGGCCGTATAATGAACCGCAGAAGTGTCACAAAAGAGACTGCTGAAGGGTGAGTTTTATGGTAGGTTATACGGATCGTGTAATGGTTTGACGGTCCGTAAAATGAACCGTCAAGTTGACACAGAGAAGAGTGGCCACTGGATCAGTTTTACGGTCAATTATACGGACCGTATAAATTTATACGGACCGTATAATGGACCGTAAAATGGCATCGGGACTGATTTGCATTTTATAAAAATATGATCCAAGTTTCATTTTCTCATTTCCTCTTCTCACTCCACGACACTCTCTCTCTCTAGAACATTCCATACTCTTCCAAAACAAGACTTCAAGTAGAAATTTAGGATCAATATCATCAATCTACAAAAACCTAGTGTAAGAACACATCAAAAGGATCATTTAAGGCAAGAAATTCCATAGAAGGTGGAACTAGGGTTTGGCCAAAGTGAAGCATTCCAACTCAAGACTTGTTCAACTATTATCTAAGGTATGTTTCATGACTTATCATGTTATTTAAGGTATTAGGAGGCTAGGAAGCTTGAATGGTAGAAAGACATGGAAAATGGGTCTTGAATGGATGAATAGTGTCATCATTGGATGATAGTGGGATTGAATCATGAATGATGAAGTGTTAGGATTACGAATACGATATTAATGATGTTTATATCATGAAACAAGTATTAAAGGTGCGAGAACGCAATAATGAGCTATACGGATAAATGTGGGAAAATTGGAGGGAAATGGTGAAATATGGGGAATAGATATAAATGATGGTTGTTGGTTGTAATATTGTGGATGTTGTGGCGAACATTGGGACTTGATATAGACGATGGGAAAAGTAGTACAAATAAAGGAAGTGCTGCCCAATTTTCTCTAGAAATAGTGACGTATTCTCTTAAGTCGATTAACTAATGTTAGTCCAATTCTCTCGTGAAGGTAACGACGTGACCTTGAAGGAAGACAAGGGATCGATAACGTAGCTAAGCGACAAGGTATGTGAGGCTAGTCCTTTCCTTCTAACGGCATGAATCTTATAACTCGAATCCCTATCTTCTTCATGAGTTCCTATATTCCGAAAGGTTAAAAGCCTACTTCCATAAATGCTTATATGAGATAAGAGACACGATATGATGATGCTAGAATGATGATGATGTTATTCATTGCCTACACCAACCTTATGTGCTAGTTCTTTCAAGGTGAGGCAGAATATCCATGATTGCTCCATAATGTAATCGGGGGATCACGACCTTACGTCACCCCGATAGAGTAAAGTCAATCTCGAGTCTTATGCAGGTACTATGATAAGATAAGTATTTTATAATGAGCACATTATTATGATTATTTTATGATAAGCATGGCATGAGCATTTCACACCGGGCCTAGTTGGCCGGGCAGTCACCGCTGAGGCGGGCAGCTATACAGATACACCATGACCTTCTGGCATGGGCAGACACCACTAGTGGGCGGCATGAGATGGTACCCCGGATGCGGGAGGCCTGGACGCGGGCTAATGTTATTGATTATCACACCGTTCCGATATGGACGGGCAGCTTGCATATGATGCATACATGTTATGGTATGAGTAAGACAGCATGCATTATTTCATTTGTGAATGTCAGTCGGACCCAGATGTTTCACATTGATGTCCTCATTATACTATTAATGTCTTTCTTCATTATTTATGCCTCTCATACTCAGTACAATATTCGTACTGACATCCTTTTTCTTTGGACGCTATGTTCATGCCCACAGGTAGACAAGGAGGCGAGCTTGATCCAGATTCTTAGGAGCTGACAGCGGACTGAAAGCACTCCATTGTTCGGAGGTGCTTATGATTATTCCTTTGGTGTATATAAATTTTGGGCACGACGGAGTCTTGTTCCGTCTATATGTACAATATGTCAGTAGAGGCTCGTAGATGCGCAGTGTGGGTAGTATGGTCTCACATTTTTCATGTATATGTGTACTTATTATTTTGACATAATAAAGATCTATATACATGTAAAAGTATTTATGTTTCCCTATAAACTATGACTTTTCCGTGCTTGAGTTAAAAGAAATATAAAGGGCATTAATCGAGTAAGGTGAGTAATAGAGCGAGCGGTGCTCGGTGGTTAGCCCCGGGTACCCGTCGCAGCCCCTAGCTGGGTCGTGACAACAGGTACTCTAAATGGACATTATTTTTAGAGTCGCCACCTAACTTATAGGTAAGTTAGGAAAACCAGTTCGAAAGGGTTCATTTTAAACGGTTAAGATGTAAAAGAAACTAATCTGTACCAAAGTTTGGGTAAGGGTTCTGGTGATCCTCCGGGGAAGGTGTTAGGCATCCCGGTATTAAGGATCCGTAAAATACGATTGACCTACGGGTTCTAATAGTATGCCTTGTGAATATAAATTCTTTTTGATAAAAACTTCTTTTGTTTTGGATTCTCGCAATAAAAGGTTAGTCATTCATGCAAAAATACAAGACTTTCAAGAAATAAAAGTGGTAAAGTTTTGCCCAAAATTGAGCGTTTTGGGTTTCGGACTAGAACACCTTGGTTAAAACCTGAAGGTGTTAACTTGTAGAACACTACGTAAGCCCACCTGAGTTTTAAAAAAAGATTCTTTAGTTTAAGTTACGTTTTAAGAAAATCATTTTTTGGCATACTATTATTAACCATATTTTAACCGCATTTTTATATTTTTAGATTTGTAGTCATTTTAGTCAAAATTAATCTCTCAACGGTACAAGTCCAAATTTTGTCCAAAAAATAGTCAAAACGGTCTGCGGGACCAAATCGTTTTTGTCTTTAATATCATAAAATTTGATTAAGTCCATCAATTTTGTCCAAAATCATAGTTTTAATTTATTAATGAAATATCAATGTTTACATAAGTGATAATTAGTCCAAAAATCATTTTTTACACGAGCATTTATAAAATCAGTTTCTCATGATTAAAAAATGGTTTTTTTTCCAACTCTAATTGTGATAAGTTTAAAGGGTTCCAATAAATCATACTCAATTAAATTTAAGCAAGTAAATAATAGAGAATATAAGGATTTGGGCCGACCAAGCCCAACAGAAAATGCATAAATAAATATTTCCCGCTCCAAATTGCGTCCCAATGTTTATGCCATCCATGCTAGGGGTGGATCGGTCTAAGAATGTTAGTGGGCCTCGATGAACCCACCAACGTATAGGGGTAATCAAAACAAATGGGTAGTAGCTGGCTAAGGTCAATAATTTAAATTACAAGGCCAAAAAATGAATTACAACAGATTTGGGCCAAGCCCATAACTATTAAATAGATAAGGTAAGGGACAGTTCGTGCAAAAAGATCCAACAACTTAATAAATCAGTGAAAGGAATAGACAGGCCCAAGTTGTAGCCCAACTGCTAATAAACTCTGAATTTTTCTAAGTGTCAAGACTGTGATACACCGTATACCATTGATATACTATCACAAATAGAGAGAAAAATCCAGTGAAGGGCATACCCTCTATATACAGTAATATACACTATATACTCATCTAACACTCACTTCCAAGTACCATATTTAGATCACACAAAAAGCCCTCAAAATTTCCAGCAGGTGTCAATAGGTTTCAGGACTTATACTACTCGATACTTAACTAACAACTAGGACCAAGTAAATAGTCAAAATCACAGCTTCAAGACAACAAATTCAGGAAAGAGCATCATAAGGCAATTCAGCCAGCACAAGCAGAGAAGAGACAACCAATTTCAAACCAAACAAGTTACACCTGAACCAGTTTCAAAACATTAATGGAAAGAGCAATTTTAAGGTCAAGTTGTTACTTGGAAAGCATGGTCAATTTAATCAAAAGTAGGACAATACCAATTCTTAAATTTTCAGTTTTTTAAACTTATAGTCACAAATTTTCAAAGCTTGCTTAGGTAGTACTAGGCTACAAATAAAGTCTATAATGCAGGTTCAGGTTATACTTCAACACTTAACAAGAATCATAAAGAGACAGTTTTCATACAGGAGTTAGTTTTTTTAAGGGAAAATACATTAACCCCCCCCCCCCCCCCGACGTATAGCAAGATTAATTATGACGTACCCAACTTTTGCGGGCGACCTATTACCCCCCCAGTCATAATTTTCCAGTATTTTAGTGACCTTTTTTGACTGACGTGGCAAAAAAAAAATTGAAGCCCAGTTTGGTGCCACACTCTCCGCCACATTGGTGCCACACTGCTGCCATGTCACTGCCACTTTTTTTATTTGATTTTTATTTTATTAATTATTAATTATATTTACCACTGCTGCTGTGGTGTGGCAGCGGCGGCGGTGGTTGCTGCGGTGTTGCTGCTGCTGCTGCTGTGGTGTGGTGGCGGCGGCGGTGGTGGTTGCTGCTGCTGCTGCTGGGGTGTGGCGGTGGCAGCGGCGGTGGTTGCTGCTGCTGCGGTGTGGCGGTGGCAGCGGCGGCGGCGGTGATTGAGGAGAAATAAGAAGAAAGAGAAAAATAAATTGCATTTAACAATTGAAATACGAAAGAGAGGGAGGGTAGGGGTGGGTGAGAGGATAAAATATAAATTAATTTTTTAAAATTAATTTTGATTAAAATATCTCGTTTGGACCATTTGCACTCGCCATATATTGTTTTTGCCACGTCAGTCGAAAATGTCACTAAAATACTAAAAATTTAAGACTGGGGTGGGGGGTGGGGGTAATAGGTCGCCCGCAAAGGTTGGGTGCGTCATAATTAATCTGGCTATACGTTGGGGGGGTTTTAATGTATTTTCCCTTTTTTTTAATCTTAACTATTCAAATTTTGAAAAAAAAAAGTGAACAAATGCAAGCTATGACACAGTCTTCAATCATAATTAGCTACTCTCAAGTCAAACGAGTTCATTTTTCCATAAAATTTTAGTCTTAAGAGCCTTATTTATCAAACACCAAGCTCAATCTCTTCCAAAATTTCCAAATGAATTCAAGATAGTGTCAAGTTGCAAGCATGGGTAAGTTACAATACATAGAGTTGTGTTCCAAACTAAATGGATCACCAATGATCCCAAATAGTACCTTAATAAGTTAACATGAAGCACAGTCTAATCTAGGAACAGTTTTAAGACAAGATTTTCATTAAGGTTACACAGCTAGGATAATTTCTACCAAGAAATGCACTACTTCACAGAAATCTAAAAAGGAAATCATAAAGGGTACATGGTAACTAGCCTAGGGTCATGAAGGTACACTGAGATGGACAGAATCAAGACTACACAAGACTAGATAGACAATGCACACTTTGAGGCTATTTTTGAAAACAAGAAAGGCAAATTGAAATTCAGTAGGAGTAGCACACAGTTTAAATATTTCCTTTTCTGCTTAAAGGCATCTGTGTATTCCATTTCCCAGAAAAACTTGAGTATTTCAAAAGCTGTAATCAACTAGATGACTTTAGAAGAAGTTAAGCTATAGAACAAACTGTTTTTCCACAAATTGTGGCACACAAAAGGAAAGAAAAATAACTTATTTAGCTATCAAGAACTACATTCAACCTAGACAATGGTCTGAACCTCAACTTTTATCTTTTGAAAACAACAACTCAAATTTCCCAATTTTTATAACTTAAATAACTTCAAACAAGATAATATTTGATATAAGAGAATTTCTAACCTAATCTGTTACTTTATTTTTCAAAAAATAAAATCAAATATGAACACATATAGAACTGCACGGACTTATAAAGTTACAGTTTAGCAAAATAAGTTCAGTTTTAGACTTAGCCAATTTTAGACTTTTAAAAAGGTTCCATAATCTTCATACAAGACTAATTTACACCTTTTCAAACGACTTTAACAAAGTTAAATAACAACATGGCATGTAAATTTCATTTTTAAACTCTAAAGCACTCTTAAGCAGTTTTGAAATCCCAAAACCCATGAACTACATTTTAGAAATGACTTGTATTTTTTTTTTTGTAAATCATTTCTTGACAAAAACTGGGATTTTTTTCCAAATCACAGACAAGTTAAGGTCCTATAATCACACTAGATATCAAATCTTAACTGTTCAATAGTAAAAAATGAATTACAAGCTTTGTTTTTTACACTCAAAACCACACAGAACATCCTATTTTCACAAACTTCATTTGAGTTTTAACACAGGATTCCATAACCTATTTTCTCATCTATCTTATTTTATTTAAGACAGTTTAAACATCTTAAGAAAAAAAATCATTCCATAATGACCTAACTACTAAAATAGATCCATATTCAATCAATCAAGGAAGAAAGAAATCATTTTTTTAATATTCAGAATTAAAACTGACTCTGGAAGTGCATGTCTAGACTTATAAGCAATTATAATTCTTAGAATACCAATTCAAAGCTAAGAAGGCCTAAAGTTATAGACTAAGGCAGATTTGAAAACAAGTCAAAGGTTCTTATCAAAAACCATTATAAATAACTAACTTGAACCAAAATCCTTAACATTACTAACTTAAAACCCAAATTCCCATCCTAAACTGCCTTCTTTTCTCATTTTTTACTAAAACAACTAACTTTGAACATCATTTAACATTGTTCAATCTTAAAATTACTTAACTTATCTTCATCCTTAAATAACAAGTAAAACACATAACCATCCATTTTAAGCAGACAAACTGTATCAAATTTAAAATAAGATCATTTTAACTAACAAATAGGACAAATAAACATATGTAACTATTACAGAAAATGAAAAAACAAGGATTGAAATGTGATAGTACTTTTTGTTGGGGCAACCTTAAGATCAAAGGGAGATTGAATCACACTTCAAGCAATGAACCTTCTACTAATCCTCAAATAACCTTTCTTTTATCCTTTCTTCTATATCTCTATATTATGCTTGTATGTTTATATTTTTGTAATATACGGACTATATATGCTATATTGTATATCTTAAACCTTTTGTTTTTAGGGTAAAAATTCTGGACCTACTTTTTGTTCTTCAACTTGCTATTTATAGCACAAATTATATGGGAATCCTAAGACAAACAATAAAGGACACCTGGCCTTCATTCCCCCCCCCCCCCCCCAAAACAATACCAAATTCGTAGCTTACCTATATTTCAAAATACAATCAGGTAGAAAAAAAATGAAATTCTAACTAATTGTACCCTAAATTTCAAATAAAATCCACAAAAATTAGATATATACGAGGATAGTACAAATCCCCACATGAATCATGTATATTGTGCAATTCTATCGGTATAATTGTACAAAATTTATACCAAGAGGATAAAATCCTCAAATTCGTACCCAACCCCAACGAACCATCATGGAAATTACCGTAGGCACCCATGTAATTGCGTGTGGTGCACAAGTTGGAAAAGGACTCGAGGTCCCGCCCATGGCAACCACACGTATGGGTAACCCAAGCAACATCCATCAAATGGCACCAATTGGTGCAAATTTATGAAAACTAGGTTATGATAACTAAGTAAAATTGAACCTGGAGTCGACATAAACAGGTGAAAGTGCATAAAAGCCCTTTCAATTTCAGACAAAACAACCGTGAAACCACCTTATTGAGGTGGCAAAACCCTAGCCCTAAAATCGCCATTAATACAAAGAGAGAGAGACGGGAGTAAAAATGAAAATATGGGGGGGGGGGGGGGGGGGGTAAAATTTATTTCATTAAACTTCCCCCCTCCTTTTTTGTTAAAAGAAATATTTTATATGACCCCCTTTTTATTTAAAATTTCAAAAGACCCCTCCCTATCCGATTTGTAATATAAAACATATTATATATATATATATATATATATATATATATATATATATATATATATATATATAGCTTTAAATACTAAATATAATAATTATTTAGACAAAATAAAAATTATAACTCGTAAAGTTAAAATGTGAGCTTTAAAACGATCCCAATATCGACATAGTTCTGAGAAATATTTAAAATATGAAAAAATGCGGTAAAAAATGAGCGGTAATTTATACCTTGTTTTAATTAACAATTTTCCCGAATTAGATAGAGCGGGATGAAAGTAAATAACTCGTATTTCTTGTAGTTGTCAGTTTTTTCAGGAAATAATAATTAAATGTCATTTTGCCATTTTCTCGGCATTTTCAAATTTTAATCTTTAAAGGGTGTATCCTTACTCCATCTTTGAATCGGGAAACTTGATGACTAAAATACGCATCTTATGAGGTGAAAATTAGGTGTCAACAACTGCCCTTTCGGAGTTCGAGGATGGCAAGGCCATCCTTGAGCTACGAATTTTGACAAACCTAATTCTTATCGAATAATAGAAATTAAGGCTTTCTTTTTGCTCAAAATTTCGAAAGTATGGCAGGACCCCGGTCTCTGGGCTTCCTACATGTCTCGGGTTACATAAGAATTCAGGCCGTTTGTAGTTCTGACTCTAAGACGACAAAAAAATAAAGAATTTTTTAAATTATCTCGAGATGTCTCGATATAATCATAGGAATATGGCCTATCCTCGAAACTTGAGTAGCCGACATATCCCTGGCTTTGGGAATCAGGCCAATTGTAGTTCGACTCTATAGCCCAAAAAGGAATATCCCCCTATGTGGGAATGCCTTTGACTATTTCCGGTAAAAATCCGATCGGAAACGATTTTTGAAGGATTTTTAGAGTTTAGTTGTTTGAAGTGATGTTTCAATCTTGGTGTAGAAATCTTGACTCTCGTACACATTTTTTGATCGGTTGCCCAAGAAAAGTTCTACATTTGCTCCGCATGTCTTGAGTCTGGCTCTTTTGCTCCCATCTTGGTAGCTTTTAGCTGTCTCCAAATGTTGAATCCTGCATGTTAGTGACTTGAAATTTTTATCTTTATCGTAAATGTCATACCTATGCGGCATTCTTGCCCTTTGTTTTAGGGGTTAACTTTTTCAGTTTTCATCATTTGTCCGTCTCTTGGCGAACGCTCATCCGTCTTCTCTTCTTTTCTTGTGTGCTTTCGTGCGCATATATATATATATATATATATATATATATATTTGACTATTTTAGATAATAATCGCGATACTTTATTGGCTCATTTTTCATCATTTTCAGATGTTTTCATTCTTCAGTGATAACTTTCGTTGGGATCTGGGTCGAGCTATACCACATTCTTGTGAAACCTTCACACCTCAGTCCGATTTTTATTTTCGTAAGCAGGATGCTATTAATGAAGACCGTGTTTCCAAGTGCGGGGTCAATTTTGTTTCTTATGACATCCACTACCCCTGAAAATTTGGAATCACATCATTTTCACATACTACGGTGATTGTCGCAAATCTGGTGTCGACTGCATCGTTATCCTCATATGAAGTCTGCGTTACACCGGCTTGGGACTACATCACTTATAGTCAAAAATACCCAAATGAAAACTGCACAGTAGAGTGCAGTATCATATTCCTTTCATGATTACCACTAACATCTATATCCAGAATTATATTATTTTGTCAAAATATTCAAGTTAAGGACTGCATACTCAAGTGCGTGGCCTTTTCTCATGAAAATCGCTATACCTGAACTAGAATTACATTAACTTGAAATAATCTATAGTTGCGACCGAAAACCTTGATGTAGGAATCACATTCATATTTCAATGTTGTGGACATCAACCGCGGAATTATGCTACCTATTTTTGGCTATATATGGACGGCGACTACAGCCCCTTCGGCACGAAGTCGTATCGCCCAAATTGTTGTTTTGAGGAATGAAGCTTACCTCAGCGGCAAGAGTGACACTCTCCTTTTTTGACTCCAGGGAAGAATACCCGCCTGTCGACAGGGTTCACATCTCCCAAAAGGACTAGACTCCTTCTTTGTGAATACGGCACTACAATGCCAATGTCAACTCTTTCTCTTCAAATAATAGATTGTCAGGATGAAAAATGTAACCACCCTTCGAGCCATAATTAATCCATCTTTGCTGACATTCCATATTGATAATCTTAAATTTGATGTCAGAATTATGTCACATGATTCAGGCGAGAACTGTGCTTACCAAATTTAAGACGTCTAATCAGTCAATGTATCAAGGCAAGCCATGCTACATCTAGGCCAGGGTCTCAATACCTTGATACAATACTATTTAGTGGAGACCAAACTTTGGTAAATCGTGATTATATCTTTTAGTAGTCCTAAAATTTTCTTTTATAAAAATCTTTGTGCTCTGCAAAATGAACAAACTTGTTAGCGTAAAACAATTTTACTTGGGGAGGATTTCGTTACCCTTTTTGTATGCTCTTCTTTGCCGTTTTTCTTGAAATTTCTTCTTCATTTTGTTTGTCGTTGTTGTTGTTGTTGTCCCTGCTTCAAACATATTTAGGCTAGTGTACAATGTCCGTGCATGTTTGTTCCTGCATCCACAGAAAAATTTGTTTGTTTCCTATGTGGTCGACCGCTCTTCCTGCATATGGACTTCTTTCGTTCACACTTCGACAGGAAAGAATGCTCAATGTTTTAGAAAATCTTTTACTTTTCGCAAAGAGGGGATTTTTGGGCGATGATTTTGAAAACATATACATTTGATAATTTTGAAAATGATATATTGTATACATAGCCTTTTAATGTCATGACATCGGTTACTCAAACAAGGTCTTCTATCACCACTTCTTCGTCTTGATCTTGACACTTATTTAAAATTTTCGAATCCCTTTCGAAAATTTTACCCCAGTTTATACATGTCTTTGTACTAACTCAAATATTACTATGTCGAAGGAATTTTTGAGACCCTCTCAAACATTCTGCCCCAGTGTAAGATTGTACTTGTTGATGCTAATTTTACTGCATCAACGGAATTTTTGAGATCCCTCTCAAAAACAATTCCCCAGTGTAGAAATTCTAATCAGTTTGCTCCTTTGAACTGATATATTGAAAGAATATTTAAGGTCTTCTCAAAAGTTCTGCCCCAGTTTCCATGTGGGGTTACATTTATCTCTTTCTTGCTTAAGCATTTCTGAGGTTTCGTAAGGTTTATTGGGAATTTTATTTGGGATGACCGAGCTCAGAAGAGTGCTACGTATCCCGTTTCGGGAATCAGGTCGAAACGTAGTTTGGGGTACATATAATGGAAATTTTTGGTCAGACCGAACTCATAAGAGCGCCTACGTATCCCAAGTAGGAATCAGGTCATAACGTAGTTCAAAATACATAGTTTTTTATTTTTTGGTTTAAAGCGACCGACCTTCGAAAAGCGCCTACATATCCCCTTATAAGTATAGGGAATCAGGTCCTCGCGTAGTTCGTACATAATTTTGGATTTGTTTTTTTTTCTTTCTAAAAATTCAAAATTACAAGTAAAGGAAATGCAATTAAAAGCAACATAAAACAACAAAAAGCTATGAATCTCTATAGTCGTCTTCTTTTCAAACATAGTATCTCTTGATGGCGTCTGATTTTATTGCTCTTGGCCACTCTTGGCCATCCATTTCAGCGAGGACAACTGCTCCTCATGATAACACCTTTCGCACCATATAAGGCCCTTGCTAGTTTGGCGCGAACTTCCCTTTGTATTCTTCTTGATTTGGGAATATCCGCTTGAGCACCGATTGCCTACTTGGAAAAGTCTAGCCCTCACATGTTTGTTGAAGGCTCGCGCCATTCTTTGTTGGTACAACTGACCATGGCAAACAGCGATCATCCTCTTTTCATCTATCAGGGCTAGTTGCTCATGCCTTTTACGGATCCATTCTGCATCGTCCAATTCTTCTTTTTGTATGATTCGAAGAGAAGAGATTTCTACTTTGGTCGGTATCACTGCCTCAGTTCCATAGACCAGCAAATATGGAGTGGCTCCGGTTGATGTTCTGGAGGCTGTATGATATCCCAGTAATGCATATGGCAATTGTTCATGCCATCCTTTGTAGTTATCAATCATCTTTCTGAGGATCTTCTTGATGTTTTTTGTTGGCAGCTTCCACAACTCCATTCATTTATGGCTGGTATGCAGTCGAATTTTGGTGAGTGATTTAGAATTGCACACACATTTCTTTCATCAAGTGGCTGTTCAAATTAGCCCCATTGTCTGTTATGATCGTTTCTGGGATGCCGAATCGACATATGACATTGTTGCGCACAAAATATGCTACTACTTTCTTTGTTATTGACACATAAGATGCCTCTTCCACCCACTTGGTGAAGTAGTCTATGGCGACCAAAATAAAACGGTGCTTGTTTGATGCAGCTAGCTCAATCGGTCCTATGACATCCATGCCCCAAGCAGCGAATGACCAAGGCGACGTCATAGCATTCAATTCTGTTGGAGGGACCTTTATCAAGTCTCTATGAATGTCATGATCTAAACCGATGAGTCATGTCGAGTGTCTGACCTCTAGCGATCAAACACCCCTAAACACATATCTGAACCATACTGAGCATCAAGGGCCCATAAACGGTATAGACTGATCTCATGAAAGGAAAACATCAAAAACTCTTTACAGTCTGTATACACACATACATACAGAAGAACAGTCCAAGCTAGTTAGGCCGCTACATATACTTGTACACAAAAGAATAGGAGCCGACAAGGCTACATCATCTGACTAATACATACAACTGTCTACAGACCTCTACTGGAATGAAAGTTGTAGAAAGGATAGGACAGGACCCCGTCATACCCATATGTATATACATCTCAAAGGGCTAGCATACTAAAATAAACTCCAATTCCGGATCAATGGAGCACACTGACCACTACTGGATAGAAGTCTTACTAAGCTGGACCACCTGTCTGTCTACCTGAACCTGCGGGCATGAATGCAGCCCCCCGAGCAACGGGGAGTCAGTACAGATAATATACTGAGTATGAAAGGCGTAAGAACAATCATGTATATAAGAATCATGAATAAAATGTGAAATCATAAGCTGAAATAACTGTCTGCATGTACTTTTATGAACTAGCATCTATATGTATCTGCATAAATCTGCATCAGTGACAATGCCTCTGTGGGCGCATAATATGCATGCTCTTAATGGTAATCATGCTCATATACATAAATGTAGGTCATAGTGATGAGGAACGTTCAACCCGATCTATATCCCATATAGTAGTAATGCCGAGGAATGTACGGCCCGATCCATATATCATATAATAATAATGCCGAGAAAAGTATAGCCCGATCCATATATCATCATCAAGGTGCACCAGCTGATCAAGTGGTAATGCGTATATAACGCCTACCATTTTCCATACCCCATATACATATAATACTTGCATATATAACGCCTTTTGGTCACGGGTCAATATATATATATATATATATATATATATATATATATATGAATGAATGTAATGCATGAATAACTGTATACATAAAACTGGACCCATGAACAGAAGGGGCAATCATAAACGGTGTACATGAACATTAAAGATTGAAGTACTCCTAACGCTTCTAAGAGTAGAGTAATATGGAAGCTCGCTTACTCGTTTGTCGGTTCATACCGTAAGGTCATACCAAAAGAAGGAAAGGATAGCCTTAACATACCTTGAAGTATACCCAATCGTCCAACTTCTACCTCTCGAACTTGTAAGTCTACAATCAAGATAACATAAGCCTTAATCAGACTATTTACCTCGCTTACTAATCATTTTAAATACGAATAGAGCTTGACAATTTATGGGCAACATTTCCCTTATAAGCTTAACAACCATTCAACTTCCCATTCAATCCAACATCAATCACAACAACAATAACAACACTTATATATAAATATATACTCAAATTTATCCCCAATCATCTCTTAAAATAGCCTCAAATCACTACCTTGCCCTTCATCAACTTACCACTTCCACAAATACCCTCTTTTTACTTAAAATCACTAAAAATCTTGATAATTAACTCAAATACAAGGGTAGAGATAATTTACATACCTTGAGGGGTCTAAGATTCCAAAGACCAACTTCAACTCCAACTTCCTAAGCTTCATAACTTGAAGAAACCCTAGAAACTACCTTCTTCTTGACAAGTACTGGTCCACGAGGCTCGGACCTTACCAAATCTCCACTAATAATAATGGAAAATATTGGAAGATAAAATATTAGGGTTTCTTTGATTTGGAATGGAGGAAAATAAGAAATAAGGTCGTGAACCACATATTTATATTTGGAAATTAAAAAGATCCAGCGGTGCGGTTCGACGGACGGGTCGACGACCCGTCATCGTTTCGACGGTCCGTAGACTTGCCCGTCTGCAGATTTCCAGCTGCGGAACCCTGTCGACGCTGTACAACGACGTCCCATCGATGTCTCGTCGACGATGACTGGTGTCTACAGATTTTCTCAGGTTCAGCTCAGATCGCGTCGATTCGATTCGTTCAACTTCTAACTCTGTAAAGTGCTAGGAATACCTGCTAGTACCTTTGTACACGGGGTAAGACATTTTATATCTTCAAAACTTGGACACGAGTCTCAATTCCAAGGGCATAACCGACTATGAAACCATAGGTTCTACTACAACGAGAATGAGAGGCGTAACAATGAATTTGACACTTGTGGCATTTCTGGATGAATTTCCTACAATCGTTCTCCATGGTCATCCAATAATAACCTGACCTTAAAATCTTCTTTTCCAGTACGAACCCATTCATGTGAGGCCCGCAGATTCCAGCATGTACTTCTTCAATCAACCTTGTGGCTTCAACAGAGTCAACACATCTGAGCAAACCTAAATCTGGGGTCCTTTTATAGAGAACATTCTTTGAGGAAGAAACCATTTGCCAACTTCCTGATAGTCTTCTTCTGATTGATGGTGATTCTTTCAGGATATTCTTCTTTCTCCAAGTACATTTTAATGTTGACATACCGAGGTTTTCCATAAATCTCTGGTTCTACAAAAGCACAGTGAGCTGGTTGATCTCTGATTTTGACTCTGACAGGATCAATGTATTTACTGTCAGGATGCTGAATCATGGATGCTATTGTCGCCAATGCATCAGCAAACTCATTCTATGTTCTTGGTATATGTTTGAACTTGACTTCTTGGAACCGATCCACCAGTCTTTGGACAAATCCAACATACGGCATGATCTTCTCATTTTTGGCGGCCCATTCTCCCCGAACCTGATGAATCAACAAATCCGACTTGCCAATCACCTGAAGATTTCGCACATCTATGTCAAGGGCTAAACGAAGACCCATGATGCAAGATTCGTATTCAGCCATATTGTTGGTGCAGCTGAAGTTCAACTTGGTGGCCACTGGATAATATTGGCCTTAGTCTGAAACCAAAACGGCTCTGATCCCTAATCCTTTAAAGTTGACCGCTCCGTCAAAGTATGCTTTCCAGCCAGATTCATCTTCATTTTCTTCATCCTCAATTGTCAGCGCTTCTTCATCGGGGAAGTAAGTCCATAAAGGTATGGTGTTGTCATCCACCGGGCTTCCTACCAGTAAATTTGCTAATGCTTTCCCCTTAACCGCTTTCTGAGCGACGTATTGGATGTCAAACTCACTCAATAGCATTGGCCATTTGGCTAGCTTCCCTATCAGCATAGGTTGGCGAAAGATGTACCTTTTGTTATATCCCGTATTTTACGTATTCAGAAAAATTTGAAATAATTGTGACTAGCAAGAGGTAAGGCCATATTTGATCTAATTTAATATATATATATATATATATATATATATATATATATATATATATATATATATATATATATATATATATATATATATTGTCATGAAGAATATCGATGTGGAAATATTGAGGAAGGCTAAGGGCAAAATTGGAAATTTGGAAAATGGTTTCATGAATTAAAAATATTAGCCACAAGTAATTGGGCTTGGATAAAAAATAAAACAAAACAAGGCCCAAATTGTTGAGGTAGCCGGCCATAGTGGCCAAGGCCCAAGTCCATGGGAACTAGTTTGACCCATGTGATAAATTAGCAAAAGAGGCCATAATTCTTCCATTTCAAGAAAGTTCAAGAAACAAAAATAGAAGAAGAAAAAGAGAAGGGCCATTCGGCCATGACCAAGGAAATCTAGCCCCTTGAAATCTTGTTCCAAAAAATATTTTCTTGTGGTATTCCTACTAATTCAAGGGTCCTCTACAACGTGGTGTAGTTATTTTGGAAGATAAGTCGCTTGTTTCGTCGATTTAGCACCTTGGTCAAGTGAAGAAGCTAGGAAGAAAAAGGTAAGATTTTACTTCTTTTGTCTTGGAAGAAAAATATATATGTGTTGTAGAATGTGGAAAGGAATGTAGAGTATGAAAATTGAGTGTTATAGGTATGTGTGTGTATGGCCGAAAATTGTGTTGATGGAGAGGGATGATTAACATTTTATTTGTTATGTTAATTGTGTTGTTGGGGCCTTGTGATGGAAATGGAAGAATAATGGTTCAAGTCGGCATGAAAAATTCTTGTAAATGATTATAGGAAATTATGTGATTTTAATATAGTTTTTATGTAATTATGGAAGTGGAGTCCTAAATGTGAATTGTTGTGTTGATTGGTGAATTTGGAAGGATGCTAGTCCAAATTAGCATGAAATATTGGTTGTTAAGTTGTTGTAGGAAGTTTTGTGATTTTATGGTAGATTTATGTAATTATGGAAATGGAATGGTTAGGGTGCAGATGGTGATTGTTGTTAATGAAATTGGAAGATAAAAATGTGTTGTAAATATTTATGTCGAAGGTTGGAGGTTTTCGGGTGAATTATGGTTTTGGTGGAATTTTTGTATATTTTGTAGAATGATATGAAATGCTTCCGAATTGTATTTGAATGATCTTGAATTAGTAAATGAATATGAAAACGTTGATATTGGTTTGAAAGTGTGAAGTTGGAGTAGAAGTTGTTGTGTTATGTAGCGAAGAAGATTACATATGTTAGAATGCGCTTTAAATTGATTGTTGATGTTGTTGGTATGGTCGTTGGTATGGTTGTTGTTGTTTTGGCCGAGTTAAATTCTCGGGGACGTTGAGTTTACAGGGGAGATGCTGCCCAAGTTTCTGTAGACAAGTATGGATTTAAGATTTAATTCCTAAAGGCTTATAGTTAACATTTGGTAATTGTGACCAATTGTAGATTTTGGAGGAAACGGGATTTGAGTTTGGACAAGCGTAAAATGCAAATAAGGTATGTAAATCTTTACCTTTCCTTCTTTTGGCATGTCTTAGACATAATAGGTTTGGATACGAGCCTCGGGACAACTCTATTTCTAGAAATCCGAGTTCGAATTTGACCCTTTTTCATTATATAAAATTGAATTAAGTACTTCGTGCCTTGTTGAAACAATTGCCTAAACATCTATAATTTGCCCAAATGGAATCGGATTACACTAAAACTTTCATAAGTGGCTTCATAAAGCTTTATGTACGTAATTTGTGTGCGCCACCTCAGTTGACCCGAGGTGGGCACACTATTTCCAAATCCTCTCCTATTGAGCTGTTGATTTGTTTTCAAGCAATATTTAAAGGAAATCTTTAGTTATTGTTCCGTCTACTAAAAGATAATTGTTTTAACTATTCCATTGAGTCCCATCATGAGTTTTGTTATGTACAAACGATCTCAGAAGTTTTGTTTTAACATAATCCATCGTAACATCCGAAAGGTACGTACTACTACTATCGTCTGATTCCTTTTCTAAATGACCTATCGTTCGGATTACTTCGTCGAGTCTTTTTAAATGTTTTATGATGCATATAGTTTCTCACTACTCCACTCGTGGATGCCTCAATGCTTCCTTCACTGAGCCCGGGCCAGGATATGTTATCACGCGTATTCCACTGCATTGTTCGCCGTGCCTCGATGTGAGGGGGCAGGTATGACACATACATGGGTTCTGGAGTTATGCTGTGCCATGTACATATATTCTGATATTTGATGATATGATATGATGTGATGTGATATGGCCATCTGATATGTTATGATAGGTTACGGAGCTATTCCCTACTCTGGAGTTATGCTGTGTTGTGGCGCCAGTGACGGGATGGCTACCACGTTCTGTTCACCGAGTCCCATAATGGGGCCGGATATGGCATATGTTTGATATTCATTATCTATGTTTTATGAGTAAGCATTTTTTATATTCTGGTTATTGCATTCATTTTCTGTACTTCCTGTTCCGGTTATGATTTCGTTTATTGTACTTCATACTTTACATACTCAGTACATATTCCGTACTGACCCCCATTCTTCGAGGGTTGCGTTTCATTCCGCGCAGGTACAGCTACCAGCTTTGGAGATCCGCCCACTTAGGACAGCTACCCTGCGGTTTTGGAGTGCTCCTTTGTCCGGAGCCCACGTTTTGATATAGACTTTTCTGTTGTGTATGCATATGTTTATTCAGGGGTACGACGGGGCCCTGTCCCGTCTTATGATTTTGTTGTTATTCGTAGAGGTCTGTAGACATACATGTGGGTTGTGTGTATGTTTTGGGTTGATATGTTCAGTGATAGCCTTCTCGGCTTCCACGCGCTATATCTGTTTATCTGTGATAGTTGGTAACGCCATTCGACTTCTATATATGTATATTCTGCTGATATACTGGTTTGGGTTATTGGGTACGTACGGGTGTCCAGCACGGACACTAGTCGTGGCCTACGAGGTAGGGTCGTGACAAAAGTGGTATCAGAGCGGTTCATTCTCGGAGTGTCTACAGACCATGTCTAGTAGAGTCCTGTTTATCGGTGTGTTGTGCACCACATCTATTAACAGGAGGCTACAGGACATTTAGGATGTTACTCTTCCTTCGATCTTAGATCGTGCGATAGAGCTGTAATATTAGGATGACTTCCTTCCAACGAATTGATGTTCCTACAACAAGGCTCCAAAGGAGCAATAGCGTCAGTATTTTGGGAAATTATTTCTGATCTTCTTCCTGAAGGTGGTTGTAGATTGACAAAAGATGAGGAGGAACACATTCCACATGGCAGCTCCCCAGATCATACCCGAGACCAATCGGCTACAGGACTATGAGTTTCTTGGCATTTTCTACGTATGTGCAACTTCTGTAGGATACTATCTAATGACGGCAAACGAAAATTTAAAAAGGGGCCAAAGACCCAGTAGTTATGAGTAATGGCGACTGGGATGTCTCCGCCATCAGTGTGAATCTAGAAAACCCCGGATGAAAGATAATCATGTGTACAGATAAAAGTGAATGTTGAGGATTCAGAAGGGCAATATAGTAATTCTATGGCCAGGAGAGTAAAACATCCTCTCTAGGTCGGGGTGGGACCGACTACGAGAAACGTTTTGGAAGTTGTCAAAACCCCGACTTGCCTTAAATTACGTGATAAAAGTCGTGCGAGGCAGTCGACGAAATTATACCGCCATTAATGCATCTGAATGTATTGAAGTTCTAAGGTTAAGTGTGCTAGGGTCAGAACAATTTTGGGATGGGTGACCCCCCTGGGAAATATACTAAAATTTTCATAAGTATAGGTATAAGAGACAAATGGGAATTTGGGGTAACCTAAAGGAAATTAGAGTGTGCGGAGTGGCTAGGAGTACTTATTGAGGTCGCGTAGGTTGAGGCGGATTAGATTGGTGAAAAGGAAGAAAGCGCAACACAGCTCGGGAATCAGAGTAAATTTGAATAGCGGTTGGAAATGTTTGTAAGCGAAATGGTGGTAAATGTATGTGTGTGCGTATGACCTTCCACCGATGACTGTATTGATCGAGAGGTGAGTTCCAGCAACTAATGTTGCGACATACGAAAAACGTTAACTGAACGGAATTCAAGGGACAAAGCGAAAGGTAGGGTACAGATGTTATGAAACAAACGAACGCTGATTTCGTTACAAGCTAAGGCCGGAAAAATTCCAACACAACGATATTTGGAAAGGGAAGTGAGTGAGTAAATGGAAGGCAAGGAAATCAGAATGTCAGAAAGGTGACAAGTAAGAGACATAATGAGGCAAAGCCTTAAAAGAGCCGACAGGCGAAGCATAAAACCATTTGCGTAAAAACAAAATTGAAAGAACAAGTTTGTAAGCTAGCCATAGAATGAACAAAAAGGACTTATTAAGTACGGTAGAGAAAGTGGGGAATGAAGGTTATATGTTGATAGGGAAATAACGATAAGAACAGGAAAGGAAAGAGTAATAGGCTATGTTGAGCCAAGCTTTAAGAGACACTTCCCACATCATCCATAAGAAGCAACATTTTTATTTGGGGAAATCTTGCTTGAAGAAGCGTATATGAGCAGCGAATTAGCAAGTCAATTAAGCGGGCTAAAGTACGCTCCAACCACATTGTGCTGTAGAAGGAGGCTTATATTGATGGGTAATAACATCCGGTGATCGAGTGTTACCGTATTGAAGGAGTCCAAAGTATACAAACAGTAATTGCAACCTAAATGGTTCGTTCATGGCTTAAGAATGAATCTAAAGGTAAACCATGCGAATCAAGCACTAGGATGTCCTGTGCCGCTTGTCAGATTCTAGTTCCTTCTGATGGTGGTTGAGGAATGTTCCCTAATAACAGCTTATTAAATTGCGATTAACTAGTTGGAAATGGAATTCATGGAAGGAAGAAAATAGACATAGACGAGAGAAATGGAAAGAATACCAAAGGTAGCACCCAATATAGGTGGAGCTAATTGACTATGAGAATAGGTTAAAAGGGAAATATATATATACTTATGGACCGAAGGTGTACCACGACAAAAGGCCATAAGACAAGACCTCTACTAAAACAAAGTTAGTATGAATTCAAGTGAGATTTGGAGTTAGCAATGAGTATACGAGAAGAGTGAAAGAGCATGAGACATAAAGGAACCCTACATACTGCGTATATGTGACCTCACCTCGGGAGTAATGCAATCCTTAGGAGAAAAGGATTGGGAATTTACGAAAAAACTAATATGTTGTAAGTATCAGAAAGAACAGACGGTACCCATTAGGAGGAAGATGGTGTTATAAGAAATCTTGGCAACATTATTGTCAAAAAAAAAAAAAGTTATTAGATGGAGGATTTGAGATGATTATAGGCACTAACTACCTATAGACGGGAATTAATGGAATATGGCTTGAACATATTACTACCACAATGACATTACTCGAGCACGAACCATCAGGTTAGATGTTTTATGAGATATTGAGAGTTCTTGTCGCCTCGTGATTGTGTAAAGACTTCATACAGGGATAATCTAAGTTACAGGAGATATAAAGGAGGACGTGGATATGGTACAGTGTACGAGATAGATTGGTAAAGAATTATATGAGTTGAAGAATTTAAACGGAGACATAGAATGGAATATAAATAGGTAATGCTATGGGAACACCCTAAAGGGGGGAAGCGGATAAGAGAAACACAAAGGTAATATGGGGTCAACTGACATTACAACACGGTTAGGGTGAACGCTTGAACTTCAAATGAAATCCCATGCGGAAATCGGTTAGTGAAGATCTGAAGACCGTCAACAAACGAATAAAAAGCTAAGATGATATTTAGGGTAGTGTTGAGGATTATTGGTAAATACCTTAAGTAATATGATATCAAGAAATGGATGCTTGAAAAGAGAAAGGGTGATTAAAGAATGGAACCGATCCGTGTATATAAGGAATACTTTACGAACCTTAGGGCTAATGCTATAAATAATAAGAGAAGAAAGCTACCCCCTAAGAAAGATCAAGGATACTAATGGCTCGACCGAACGAAAATGAAAGTATTTGGAAAGAAAGTAACTAGAAATGATTACTCACCAAAAGAGGTAATGACATCGTCAGACATAAAGGACAGAGATATATCGGAAGGGGAGGAAAGTAAAGGTTGGAAATGGATGCCCTCATAAATATTTCGATTAGATACGAGAACGTAGTTAGTAAAGAGATAGACCAAAACAGACTCCGCCATAAAAGAACTCCAATTGTAAGAGGATCGCGGAAAGCGACAGTTACGTAAAGGACATAGACGTGTATGAACCCTCTTAATAAAGGGGGGAGAATATACTAGGACCAAATGAATTATGACGATTCAAGCTCCAGAAAAGGGAGACTTATCAGCTCGGGGTCAGAGTTCGGGGGATGTTGGCATCCCGTGAAGGGTACAAAGGACATAGAAATGAATCAACAACAAACGTACCACGAGGTAGGCATGAGGAGAAAATATGGAAGATACTTGGAAAGGATACTTCATGCTGACACGAACTTCGATATTCCTTAACCATGGCCTCAATTCCCCGTACTGAGAGGAGCCTGCGTAATGCCTAGATATGTAAAGGTATGCCCAAGAGGGTAATAAAGAGAGCAAGGAAGGTATATAAGCTAAATCCACAAGATAAATGGAGAGGATAATAAATCCAAAGGACGCCTCGAATGACAATTGTCAATGAAGTAACCACGGCGGGCAGTTAATAACTTCTCGAATAAAGGAAGCGTATTGCTCATATGAATGAAAGATAAAAGAAGCCATTGAGTGGTAGAAAATAGTTCATGGATCATAAATCGTACCGAATGTAAGGGTATACACTATGGAATTGTAAACAACTAATAGGAAGCTATGCCCAATCATGAGTATAAGAAGTCCACGTCGGAGATCCAACAAGGAATAACGATCGATGAAGTGATTACTAATCCAAGGAAGTTACAGACAAATATACTGACATTAAGGAGTGTAAGGGAAGAAAACAAGGGAAAAGTTACGAGTTAAGAGATTAACTGGACTCGAATCACAAGTCATCACGAGTATAAGAAGGAATAACAGAATATACTAGCCTTGGAAATGAGCCAAGTCAACATAAGTATAGGCGGACTGCGAAAGACAAGGAATGACAAAGCAATATCACATATACGTTCTGGAGGTGGATATAACTAGCCTCGAAGGGAAATATGACCATTAAGCTCGTTAGCGACAAAGTCATGATGAGACGAATGCTTAGAATGTAAGGTCAAAAGGAGAAACTAAATTTGAAATATAATAGGCTTTATCCAATTGTCCGTAACATTGGCAAGTCACCCATGAATCAGATGTATCACCGAATTAAAAGCGGTACATCCAGTCTCCCACATGTTTATGCTTCGCAAGTGTGTTGGTAACCCATCCCAAGTGTTCATATAAGTGATATTTAAGTGACAGAGAAGTCACCACATATGGAATGATCTGTGTCTACAACGGATGGTCATGTTAGAAAGTTATATACCAACGACATGGTTTCGGTCAGAGTATTGCGGCCAACAATATGCTTGTAAAATGGATGTGCTAAATTATTGTGTGCGACAGCTATAAAGGAAACCTACCCAAAGCATTGTAATACCCCATGAAGCCAATCCAACATTCGAGGACGAATGTTTTAAAGGGGGAAGGATGTTATATCCCGTATTTTACGTATTCAGAAAAATTTGAAATAATTGTGACTAGCAAGAGGTAAGGCCATATTTGATCTAATTTAATATATATATATATATATATATATATATATATATATATATATATATATATATATATATATATATATATATATATATATATATATATATTGTCATGAAGAATATTGATGCGGAAATATTGAGGAAGGCTAAGGGCAAAATTGGAAATTTGGAAAATGGCTTCATGAATTAAAAAAATTAGCCACAAGTAATTGGGCTTGGATAAAAAATAAAAAAAAAAACAAGGCCCAAATTGTTGAGGTAGCCGGCCATAGTGGCCAAAGCCCAAGTCCATTGGAATTAGTTTGACCCATGTGATAAATTAGCAAAAGGGGCCATAATTTTTCCATTTCAAGAAAGTTCAAGAAACAAAAATAGAAGAAGAAAAAGAGAAGGGCCATTCGGCCATGACCAAGGGTCCTCTACAATGTGGTGTAGTTATTTTGGAAGATAAGTCGCTTGTTTCGTCGATTTAGCACCTTGGTCAAGTGAAGAAGCTAGGAAGAAAAAGGTAAGATTTTACTTCTTTTGTCTTCGAAGAAAAATATATATGTGTTGTAGAATGTGGAAAGGAATGTAGAGTATGAAAATTGAGGGTTATAGGTATGTATGTGTATGGCCGAAAATTGTGTTGATGGAGAGGGATGATTAAAATTTTATTTGTTATGTTAATTGTATTGTTGGGGCCTTGTGATGGAAATGGATGAATAATGGTTCAAGTCGGCATGAAAAATTGTTGTAAATGATTATAGGAAATTATGTGATTTTAATATAGTTTTTATGTAATTATGGAAGTGGAGTCCTAAATGTGAATTGTTGTGTTTATTGGTGAATTTGGAAGGATGCTAGTCCAAATTAGCATGAAAAATTGGTTGTTAAGTTGTTGTAGGAAGTTTTGTGATTTTATGGTAGATTTATGTAATTATGGAAATGGAATGGTTAGGGTGCAAATGGTGATTGTTGTTAATGAAATTGGAAGATAAAAATGTGTTGTAAATATTTATGTCGAAGGTTGGAGGTTTTCGGGTGAATAATGGTTTTGGTGGAATTTTTGTATATTTTGTAGAATGATATGAAATGCTTCCGAATTATATTTGAATGATCTTGAATTAGTAAATGAATATGAAAACGTTGATATTGGTTTGAAAGTGTGAAGTTGGAGTAGAAGTTGTTGTGTTATGTAGAGAAGAAGATTACATATGTTAGAATGCGCTTTAAATTGATTGTTGATGTTGTTGGTATGGTCGTTGGTATGGTTGTTGTTGTTTTGGCCGAGTTAAATTCTCGGGGACGTTGAGTTTACAGGGGAGATGCTGCCCAAGTTTCTGTAGACAAGTATGGATTTAAGATTTAATTCCTAAAGGCTTATAGTTAACATTTGGTAATTGTAACCAATTGTAGATTTTGGAGGAAACGGGATTTGAGTTTGGACAAGCGTAAAAGGCACATAAGGTATGTAAAGCTTTACCTTTCCTTCTTTTGGCATGTCTTAGACATAATAGGTTTGGATACGAGCCTCGGGACAACTCTATTTCTAGAAATCCGAGTTCGAATTTGACCCTTTTTCATTCAATAAAATTGAATTAAGTACTTCGTGCCTTGTTGAGACAATTGCCTAAACATCTATAATTTGCCCAATTGGAATCAGATTACACTAAAACTTTCATAAGTGGCTTCATAAAGCTTTATGTACGTAAGTTGTGTGCGCCACCTAAGTTGACCCGAGGTGGGTCCACTATTTCCAAATCCTCTCCTATTGAGCTATTGATTTGTTTTCAAGCAATATTTAAAGGAAATCTTTAGTTATTGTTCCGTCTACTAAAAGATAATTGTTTTAACTATTCCATTGAGTCCCATGATGAGTTTTGTTATGTACAAACGATCTCAGAAGTTTTGTTTTAACATAATCCATCGTAACATCCGAAAGGTACGTACTACTACTATCGTCTGATTCCTTTTCTAAATAACCTATCGTTCGGATTACTTCGTCGAGTCTTTTTAAATGTTTTATGATGCATATAGTTTCTCACTACTCCACTCATGGATGCCTCAATGCTTCCTTCAGTGAGCCCGGGCCAGGATATGTTATCACGCGTATTCCACTGCATTGTTCGCCGTGCCTCGATGTGAGGGGGCAGGTATGACACGTACATGGGTTCTGGAGTTATGCTGTGAAATGTACATATATTCTGATATTTGATGATATGATATGATGTGATGTGATATGGCCATCTGATATGTTATGATATGTTACGGAGCTATTCCCTACTCTGGAGTTATGCTGTGTTGTGGCGCCAGTGACGGGATGGCGACCACGTTCTGTTCACCGGGTCCCATAATGGGGCCGGATATGGCATATGTTTGATATTCATTATCTATGTTTTATGAGTAAGCATTTTTGATATTCTGGTTATTGCATTCATTTTCTGTACTTCCTGTTCCGGTTATGATTCCGTTTATTGTACTTCATACTTTACATACTCAGTACATATTCCGTACTGACCCCCTTTCTTCAGGGGATGCGTTTCATGCCGCGCAGGTACAACTACCAGCTCTGGAGATTCGCCCGCTTAGGACAGCTACCATGCGGTTTTGGAGTGCTCCTTTGTCCGGAGCCCACGTTTTGGTATAGACTTTTCTGTTGTGTATGTATATGTTTATTCAGGGGTACGACGGGGCCCTGTCCCGTCTTATGATTTTGTTGTTATTCGTAGAGGTCTGTAGACATACATGTGGGTTGTGTATATGTTTTGGGTTGATATGTTCAGTGATAGCCTTATCGGCTTCCACGCGCTATATCTATTTATCTGTGATAGTTGGTAACGCCATTCGACTTCTATATATGTATATTCTGCTGATATACTGGTTTGGGTTATTGGGTACGTACGGGTATCCAGCACGGACACTAGTCGTGGCCTGCGGGGTTGGGTCGTGACAAAAGTGGTATCAGAGCGGTTCGTTCTCGGGGTGTCTACAGACCGTGTCTAGTAGAGTCCTGTTTATCGGTGTGTTGTGCACCACATCTATAAACAGGAGGCTACAAGACATTTAGGATGTTACTCTTCCTTCGATCTTAGATCGTGCGATAGAGCTGTAATATTAGGATGACTTCCTTCCAACGAATTGCTGTGTCTACAGCAAGGCTCCAAAGGAGCAATAGCGTTAGTATTTTGGGAAATTATTTCTGATCTTCTTCCTGAAGGTGGTTGTAGATTGACAAAAGATGTGGAGGAACACATTCCACATGGCAGCTCCCCAGATCAGACCCGAGACCAATCGGCTACAGGTCTATGAGTTTCTTGGCATTTTCTACGTATGTGCAACTTCTGTAGGATACTATCTAATGACGGCAAACGGAAATTTAAAAAGGGGCCAAAGACCCAGTAGTTATGAGTAATGGCGACTGGGATATCTTTGCCACCAGTGTGAATCTAGAAAACCCCGGATGAAAGATAATCATGTGTACAGATAAAAGTGAATGTTGAGGATTCAGAAGGGAAATATAGTAATTCTATGGCCAGGAGAGTAAAAGATCCTCTCTAGGTCGGGGTGGGACCCACTATGAGAAACGTTTTGGAAGTTGTCAGAACCCCGACTTGCCTTATATTAAGTGATAAAGGTCGTGCGAGGCAGTCGACGAAATTATACCGGCATTAATGCATCTGAATGTATTGAAGTTCTAAGGTTAAGCGTGCTACGGTCAGAACAATTCTGGGATGGGTGACCCCCCTGAGAAATATACTAAAATTTTCATAAGTATAGGTATAAGAGACAAATGGGAATTTGGGGTAACCTAAAGGAAATTAGAGTGTGCGGAGTGGCTAGGAGTACTTATAGAGGTTGCGTAGGTTGAGGCGGATTAGATTGGTGAAAAGGAAGAAAGCGCAACACAGCTCGGGAATCAGAGTAAATTTGACTAGCGGTTGGAAATGTTTGTAAGCGAAATGGTGGTAAATGTATGTGTGTGCGTATGACCTTCCACCGGTGACTGTATTGATCGAGAGGTGAGTTCCAGCAACTAATGTTGCAACATACGAAAAACGTTAGCTGAACGGAATTCAAGGGACAAAGCGAAAGGTAGGGTACAGATGTTATTAAACAAACGAACGTTGATTTCGCTACAAGCTAAGGCCGGAAAAATTCCAACACAACGATATTTGGAAAGGGAAGTGAGTGAGTAAATGGAAGGCAAGGAAATCAGAATGTCAGAAAGGTGACAAGTAAGAGACATAATGAGGCAAAGCCTTAAAAGAGCCGACAGGGGAAGCATAAAACCATTTGCGTAAAAAAAAATGGAAGAACAAGTTTGTAAGCAAGCCATAGAATGAACAAAAAGGACTTATTAATTTCGGTAGAGAAAGTGGGGAATGAAGGTTATATGTTGATAGGGAAATAACGATAAGAACAGGAAAGGAAAGAGTAATAGGCTATGTTGACCCAAGCTTTAAGAGACACTTCCCACATCATCCATAAGAGGCAACATTTTTATTTGGGGAAATCTTGCTTGAAGAAGTGTATATGAGCAGCAAATTAGCAAGTCAATTAAGCGGGCTAAAGTACGTTCCAACCACATTGTGCTGTAGAAGAAGGCTTATATTGATGGATAATAACGTCCGGTGATCGAGTGTTACCGTATTGAAGGAGTGAAAAGTATACAACCAGTAATTGCAACCTAAATGGTGCGTTCATGGCTTAAGAATGAATCTGAAGGTAAACCATGCGAATCAAGCACTAGGATGTCCTGTGGCGCTTGTCAGATTCTAGTTCCTTCTGATGGTGGTTGAAGAATGTTCCCTAATAACAGCTTATTAAATTGCGATCAACTAGTTGGAAATGGAATTCATGGAAGGAAGAAAATAGACATAGACGAGAGAAATGGAAAGAATAGCAAAGGTAGCACCCAATATAGGTGGAGCTAATTGACTATGAGAATACGTTAAAAGGGAAATATATATATAGTTATGGACCGAAGGTGTACCACGACAAAAGGCCATAAGACAAGACCTCTACTAAAACAAAGTTAGTATGAATTCAAGTGAGATTTGGAGTTAGCAATTAGTATACGAGAAAAGTGAAAGAGCACGAGACATAAAGGAACCCTACATACTGCGTATATGTGACCTCACCTCGGGAGTAATGCAATCCTTAGGAGACAAGATTGGGAATTTATGAAACAACTGATATGTTGTAAGTCTCAGAAAGAACAGACGGTACCCATTAGGAGGAAGATGGTGTTATAAGAAAGCTTGGAAACATTTATTGTCAAAAAAAAAAAGTTATTAGATGGAGGATTTGAGACGATTATAGGCACTAACTACCTATAGACGGGAATTAATGGAATATGGCTTGAACATATTACTACCACAATGACATTACTCGAGCACGAACCATCAGGTTAGATGTTGTATGAGATATTGAGAGTTCTTGTCGCCTCGTGATTGTGTAAAGACTTCATACAGGGATAATCTAAGTTACAGGAGATATAAAGGAGGACGTGGATATGGTACAGTGTACGAGATAGATTGGTAAAGAATTATATGAGTTGAAGAATTTAAACGGAGACATAGAATGGAATATAAATAGGTAATGCTATGGGAACACCCTAAAGGGGGGAAGCGGATAAGAGAAACACAAGGGTAAGATGGGGTCAACTGACATTACAACACGGTTAGGGTGAACGCTTAAACTTCCAACGAAACCCCATGCGGAAATCGGTTAGTGAAGATCTGAAGACCGTCAACAAATGAATAAAACGCTAAGACGATATTTAGGGTAGTGTTGAGGATTATTGGTAAAGACCTTAAGTAATATGATATCAAGAAATGGATGCTTGAAAAGAGAAAGGGTGATTTAAGAATGGAACCGATCCGCGTATATAAGGAATACTTTACGAACCTTAGGGCTAATGCTATATATAATAAGAGAAGAAAGCTACCCCCTAAAAAAGATCAAGGATACTAATGGCTCGACCGAAGGAAAATGAAAGTATTTGGAAAGAAAGTAACTAGAAATGATTACTCACCAAAAGAGGTAATGACATCGTCAGACATAAAGGACAGAGATATATCGGAAGGGGAGGAAAGTAAAGGTTGGAAATGGATGCCCTCATAAATATTTCGATTAGATACGAGAACGTAGTTAGTAAAGAGATAGACCAAAACAGACTCCGCCATAAAAGAACTCCAATTGTAAGAGGATCGCGGAAAGCGACAGTTACGTAAAGGACATCGACGTGTATGAACCCTCTTAATAAAGGGGGGGGGGGGAATATACTAGGACCAAATGAATTATGACGATTCAAGCTCCAGAAAAGGGAGACTTATCAGCTCGGGGTCAGAGTTCGGGGGATGTTGGCATCCCGTGAAGGGTACAAAGGACATAGAAATGAATCAACAATAAGCGTACCACGAGGTTGGCATGAGGAGAAAATATGGAAGATACTTGGAAAGGATACTTCATGCTGACACGAACCTCGATATTCCTTGACCATGGCCTCAATCCCCCGTTCTGAGAGGAGCCTGCGTAATGCCTAGATATGTAAAGATATGCCCAAGAGGGTAATTGTTACACCTCGGAAAATTTTCCGTTGGTACGCAAGTGGATGAACTAGTGATAAATGTGAGTGCACGATGTCTATGAGCAAGAAATGACGTTTGATGACCTTAGGCGAGATTTCGAAAGTATCCGATGTGAGATGAGGAAGTTGGCTAAGTTAAGATGAGATAAAAGGTGAGCAATGCATGTGCATGGACGGGGGTGATTAAAATGAGAAGTCTAATAAATATGGGAAGTTGCATAATTGCAACTGCCCAGTAGTCGTAAATCGCAAAATACGGACAGTAAATTGCAATACGGTCCGTAAACTGGCAGTCGTAAACTGCCATTCAAGGTTTCAACTTTCTGCCCAGTCAAGAAATGGTAAAACATGACCAGGTGGACGGACCGTACAGTGATTTACGGCCCGTAAACCATGGTCGTAAACCACCATGAAGGCAGCCCAGCTTCTGGTTCTTGAAATGGTTAAATACGCCCATGGAGGACGAGCCGTATAGTGGAATACGGGCCGTAAACCACGATGGACGATCACTGTTCATCTCAGCACAAATTTCACAAGTCATTAAATAAAGGGACCAACACTTGTTTTATTTCATTACAACATTACACCACTTCTCCCTAACACTTCTTTCTACATTTATTATATGAGTTTTCAAGGATTATAAGCCATCAATAACATTAAGACAAGTGAATCAAGGATAAGGGAATCATCAAGGATCATCCAAGTCAAGAAATCCAAATGGAGAAAAACTAGAGTTTTGCTCAAAGAGGAGTATTATCAACCAAAGCTTGTTCCTATAACTTCTAAGGTAAGATTCATGATGTTTAACGTATTGGAGAATTAAAATACATGGATTGTAGAATATGTGGTCAACTAGGTCATGAATGGTGAATAGTGACATTTTGAGGAATAGTTTGAATTGAATTATGAATGTTGTTGTGTTACGATATGAATGTATTATAAATGGGACTAAGATCATGAACTCGACACTTTAGACGAATGGACGAAGTTGGAGGTCATGACCATAAATATGGGAGAATTAGAAGCAAATTGAGAAATCTAGATAATGTGGATGATGTGAATGACTAATGACCATTGTTATGATATTAATGAAGGTATAGACGCTAGCATTGGAAGCGAACATGCAAGTGTAGAATAGTCCGACGAAAAGCTATGTAAGGCTAACCCTCTTTCATAAGGCATGATTCTTGGCCAAACTTCTAATTCTTCTATATCAGTATGTTCTATTCAAGTGATTGACACTCCGAGCTCATAAGCTCACGATCCTTAACAGGTACTACGATTGTACTACGCCCCTCATATGACGAGTAAGCCTAAGATACGGATGTAGCAATAATGACGAAGATAGTGATGACGATAATAATAATAATGATGCCAAAGGTGCCTACGGGCTATTATACTTATATGTGCCTATGAAGGGCTATAATGATACCCCGAGCTTATAACGCCGGGTAGGATATATGTATATGATTATGTATAAAGTATGTATACGATTACGTAACGCGCGCACACCTCTGCAGATGGTATGGATAACCCTGAAGCCTTGGTAGGACCAGGTAGAAATAACATTGATCCTTGGTTGGCTAAGTACGTATGAAACACCGAACCTTATGGTCGGGCACGCTATGTATGTATATAAGTGTATGGCTATGTATATAATATGAATATGAATGTGAAAAGACTATGTATACGAATACGAATAAGGACATGTATGCGAATATGAGCCCAAGTAGGGTACGAGCACTATTATGAAATACGCATGAGAAAGGGAAAGTTCCTATGAAAGGCATGTAAGTGCCATGATGATGATATTATTGTCTTCCCTCCTGTGCCACTTCATATATTGTCTATAATGCTTCTATATTGATGTTAATCACGCTTTACATATTCAGTACATTCTTCGTACTGACGTCCTTTTGTTTGTGGACGCTGCATCATGCCCGCAGGTGCACAGGGAGACAGACTTGATCCATAGCTGCCTATTTGGAGATTACATAGAGAGCTCCATTTCCTTCGGAGCCATATCTTTTGGGTACTCATTCTTTTGTGTATATAATTATGGGCATGGCGGGGTCCTGTCCCGCTAATGTGATATGTTATACTCTTAGAGGCTCGTAGATATGTGTGTGGGTGGGTAGATGTGTTTGGCCTTGTTGGCCTATGTTTTGTATATCATTTTGTCGGCCACGTGGGCCCATGTACATTGATGTGGTATAAATGCCTATGATGATATAAATGGGTTGTTGTCCAGATGGGACTAGTTGACGAATGAATGGAAATGCATGTATAATTATGTGGCTCACCTAGATGTAAGTATAAGAGTAAGCTAAGAGGGTGCTCCGGTGGGTTAACACCGGTTGCTCGTCGCGGCCCCGAGTCAGGTCGTGACAAAAGTGGTATCAGAGCAGTTCAGTCCTAGGATGTGTCTACGAGCCGTGTCTAGTAGAGTCTTGGTTATGGGTGTGTTGCGCGCCACACTTATAAACAAGAAGCTGCTGACATTTTAGGAATACATGACCTTCTTTCTTCATAAGAATCGTGTGATAGAGCTATGATGTAAGAAATTCTTGTTCCTAAATCGTGTGTTGTGTATTTCAGAGATGCCTAAAAAGAAAAAGGCTATAGCAGCCCAAAAGGGCAAGACGGTGGCAGAAAAGCGGGCTGAAAGAGCACCGCCACCGGTAGTAGAGAAAGATGAGTCCCAGAGTGCGGCTCAATCTCAGTCCTCCCAGACAGTGCCTATTACAGAGGAGCACGTGGGAGCCTCAGCCCCAGCTCCAGCTCCTCCACCAAATGCTTCAGGCCAAGATGTAAAAGAGGCCATTACTTTATTGACTCAATTGGTTGCAGCCCAGGCTCAGAGGCACAGTTCAGGGTATGGTGATAGGGCTGTTAGTGCAAGAGCCCGTGATTTCATTACTTTGAACCCTCCGGAATTCTTTGGGTCAAAACCGGAGGAGGATCCCCAGGTCTTTATTGATGGTATGCTAAGGACGCTCCGGTTGATACATGCTTCAGACACCGAGTCGGTAGAGCTGGCGTCATATAGATTGAGAGACGTCTTGATCCAGTGGTATACAGTGTGGATGGCTTCACGGGGGGCCAATGCACCTCCCCCGGTATGGCAAGAGTTTGTTGATGCTTTTCTCCGTCATTATATGCCCCCAGAAGTTCGGCGAGCTAGGGCCGATAAATTCTTAAATTTGAGGCAAGGCAGTATGAGTGCCCTAGAGTATAGCCTCCGTTTTAACTCCTTGGCCAGGTATGCTTCGGCCATGGTAGCAGATATAGGCGAACGGGTAAACCGATTTGTAAAGGGCCTAGGGCCCCATCTGATGGACAAATGCTTGACTGCGTCCCTTCAGGACGGTATGGATATTGCACGTATTCAGGCACATGCTCAGAACTTAGAAGAAAGCCTACAGCAGCGGAGAAGTGCACGTGAACAGGATAGGGGACATAGCAAGAGGGCCAGATCTTCGGGCCCAATAAGTGCATCCAGAGGCAGACACAGGCAACAGTTCCCTAGACATTCGGGCTATTCTATGACCAGTGCACCTCCACGGTTTCCAGACCAGGGACTTGATAGATCTGTTCGTTCAGGGTCGAGTCAGAGTTATCCAAGGTCCCAGTTTAGAGGTGATTCAGGCCAGTCAAGGCCACCTATACCACGATGTTCCCAGTGTGGGAAGTCGCATTGGGGTCAATGCCGATTGGGTTCAGATGTTTGCTATTCATGTGGTCGACCGGGCCATATTATGCGTGATTGCCCCTCAGTGCATGGTAGAGGTAGGACCCAGACATCAGGGTTGGTAGCCGGATCTTCAGCATCTGTACACCTTACGGGGCCAGGTTCACATGCGCCAGTCGGCCATGGTAGAGGTAGAGGCAGAGTTCCCAGTACTAGCGGTCCTCAGCACCGTATTTATGCTTTGGCTGGATGCCAAGATCTTGAGTCTTCTCCTGATGTGGTCACAGGTATATTATCGGTATTCTCTCATGATGTATATTCTTTGATTGATCCGGGCTCCACATTATCATATGTTACTCCATATATTGTTGGTCGATTTATAATTAAGCCGGAGTCTATCAAACCTTTTGAGGTGTCTACACCTGTGGGTGACTCGGTAATTGCTAGCCGAATATATAGGAATTGTGTGATTGTGATTTGTGATCGTCGTACCATGATTGATTTGCATGAGCTAGAAATGGTAGATTTTGACGTTATTATGGGCATGGATTGGTTGGCTTCTTGTTATGCCAATGTTGATTGCCAAATGAAGATGGTTCGTTTCCAGTTTCCGGGAGAACCAGTCTTAGAATGGAAAGGGAATGCGGTATCACCAAAAGGTAGGTTTATTTCCTATCTAAAGGCAAGGAAGATGATCACAAAAGGGTGTATTTATCACCTAGTGCGAGTTCAAGATGTAGAAGCTGAGTCGCCGACTCTTCAGTCAAATTCGGTAGTGAACGAATTTCCGGATGTGTTCCCGAAAGAGCTTCCAGGCCTTCCTCCCGAGCGACAGATCGATTTTGATATTGATGTGTTGCCAGACACTAAACCCATATCTATTCCCCCATATAGAATGGCACCCGCGGAATTGAAAGAGTTGAAGGAGCAATTGAGGGACTTGCTTGATAAAGGCTTCATTAGGCCTAGTTCATCCCCGTGGGGGGCACCCGTATTGTTCGTCCGGAAGAAGGATGGCTCCTTGAGAATGTGCATTAATTTTCGGCAATTGAATAAAGTGACGATTAAGAACACGTATCCCCTCCCGAGGATTGATGATTTATTTGATCAATTGCAAGGTGCCAAATGGTTTTCAAAGATTGATTTGAGGTCCGGGTATCACCAAGTAAGAGTTAGGGAGAAAGATATCCCTAAGAAAGCTTTCAGAACAAGATATGGCCATTTCGAGTTCCGAGTAATGTCGTTTGGGTTAACTAATGCCCCAGCAGTGTTTATGGACCTAATGAACAATGTATTCAGACCTTTTCTGGATCTATTTGTAATTGTATTCATCGACGACATCTTAGTGTATTCTAGATCCGAGGACGAGCATGCGGATCATTTGCGAATTGTCCTTAGAGTTCTTCGAGCTCGAGAGTTGTTTGCAAAATTATCCAAGTATGAGTTTTGGTTGAACTCGGTATCATTTCTGGGCCATATTGTTGCAGCTGATGGTATTCGAGTGGATAGCCAAAAAATTGAGGCCGTGAAGACTTGGCCAAGGCCCATGACTCCTACGGAGGTTCGTAGCTTTTTGGGCTTAGCAGGCTATTACAGAAGATTTGTTGAGGGTTTTCTTCTATTTCTGTGCCACTCACCAAGTTGACTCAGAAGTCAGCTAAGTTTCAATGGACAGATGCTTGCGAGCGTAGTTTCCAAGAGTTGAAAAACCGGTTGACTTCAGCCCCAGTGTTGACACTTCCAGAGGGATTGGAAGGATATGTTATTTATTGTGATGCTTCAGGCGTCGAGCTAGGTTGTGTATTGATGCAAAATGGTAAGGTGATTGCGTATGCTTCTAGACAATTACGGAAACATGAACAAAACTATCCAACCCACGATTTAGAATTAGCCGCAGTGGTCCATGCATTAATGATATGGCGACATTATTTATATGGTGTCCATGTGGATGTTTATACAGATCATAAGAGCCTTCAGTATATCTTCAAGCAGAAAGAGTTGAATTTGCGACAACGACGATGGTTAGAGTTGCTAAAGGATTACGATGTTGATATCTTGTATCACCCCGGAAAGGCTAACGTTGTGGTTGACGCTCTTAGCCGCAGATCCATGGGAAGTCTAAGTAATGTACGACCAGAAAAGAAAGAGATGGCCCGTGAGCTTCAACAGTTAGCGAGCCTAGGAGTCCGAGTAGTGGACTCAGGTAGCAGCGGAGCTACTATTCAGAATTCAGCCGTTTCATCGCTAGTAGCGGAAGTAAAAGAGCGACAATATGAGGATCCCATGCTAATGCACTACAAAGATACACTCCCTCAGAAGGAGGAGTCATCATTTGATATTTCGGAAGACGGAGTTCTCCGATGTCGAGGCAGGTTATGTGTTCCCGATGTGGTAGGTCTACGTCACCAAATATTAAGGGAAGCTCATTGTTCCCATTACTCCGTTCACCCCGGAGCGACGAAAATGTATCATGAACTTAAGTCTATATATTGGTGGAATGGGATGAAGAAAGACGTAGCGGAATTTGTAGCTCAATGTCCTAATTGCCAACAAGTGAAGATCGAGCACCAAAAGCCGGGTGGCTTATTGCAAGGTATAGAAATCCCAACTTGGAAGTGGGAAGTGATTAATATGGATTTCATTACTGGGTTACCCCGTTCTCGACGTAAGTATGATTCTATATGGGTGATCGTGGATAGACTCACCAAGTCAGCGCATTTCTTACCGGTCAGAACGACCTATATGGCAGAAGATTATGCGAAGCTTTATCTTAAAGAGATAGTGAAACTCCATGGCGTTCCATTATCTATTATCTCCGATAGAAGGACCCAGTTTACAGCCAAGTTTTGGAGATCGTTCCAAGAGGGTCTAGGGACCCAAGTGCGCCTTAGCACGGCGTTTCACCCACAGACCGATGGGCAGGCCGAACGTACCATTCAGACTCTTGAATATATTTTGCGAGCATGTATGATAGATTTTGGAGGAAATTGGGATGATCATTTGCCACTCATTGAATTTGCTTACAATAATAGTTACCATTCCAGCATTCAAATGGCACCGTATGAAGATCTATATGGGCGAAAGTTTAGATCCCCAATTGGGTGGTTTGAAACCGGAGAAACTAAGTTGATAGGGCCAGACTTGGTCCAGCAAGCAATAGAGAAAGTTAAGCTCATACAAGATCGGTTGCTAGCGGCTCAAAGTCGTCAGAAGTCCTATGCGGATAATCGTCGAAGAGACTTAGAGTTCGAAGTGAAAGATTGGGTATTCTTGAAAGTGTCGCTGATGAAGGGCGTGATGAGATTTGGCAAAAAGGGGAAGCTCAGTCCCCGGTATATTGGGCCATACGAAATTGTACGCAAGATAGGCAAAGTGGCCTATGAGTTAAATCTACCTCCAGACTTGGAGTCAGTTCATCCAGTATTTCATGTTTCGATGCTTCGGAAATGTGTTGGAGATCGTACTAGGATCGTCCCAGTGAATGATGTGCAAGTAACAGAGAAATTGACTTATGAAGAGATACCCATTGTCATACTAGATTGGCAAGTACGGAGACTTAGAAACAAGGAAGTGGCCTCAGTTAAGGTCTTATGGAGGAACAACAATCGAGAGGAAATGACGTGGGAAGCAGAAAAGAGTATGCAATCCAAATACCCACATCTATTTCAGCCCTTGGAAGAAGTACAAAATGAGACGTCGAGCAGGTAAGCACGTTTTCCTTTTATGCTTTTGGGTCGTGTGTGGCCAATTTTTTATGTTATTATGTAGTTGCCCTGTGTGGCATCGATATTATGGGCTGTTGTGGCAGGATGGCAGTGCCATAATGTAGGGGAAACGCTGGCGAAATTTTTCTAGAATCCCCGAACACTTTAACATTCGAGGACGAATGTTATTAAGGGGGGGAGAATGTTACACCTCGGAAAATTTTCCGTTGGTACGCAAGCGGATGAACTAGTGATGAATGTGAGTGCACGAGTCTATGAGCAAGAAACGATGTTTGATGACCTTAGGCGAGATTTCGAAAGTATCCGATGTGAGACGAGGAAGTTGGCTAAGTTAAGATGAGATACAAGGTGAGCAATGCATGTGCATGGACGGGGGTGATTAAAATAAGAAGTCTAAGAAATATGGGAAGTTGCAGAATTGCAACTGCCCAGTGGTCGTAAATCAAAAAATATGGACCGTAAATTGCAATACGGTCCGTAAACTGGCAGTCGTAAACTGCCATGCAAGGTTTCAACTTTCTGCCCAGTCAAGAAATGGTCAAACACGACCAGGTGGACGGGACCGTAAAGTGATTTACGGCCCGTAAACCATGGTCGTAAACCACCATGAAGGCAGCCCAGCTTCTGGTTCTGGAAATGGTTAAATACGCCCATGGAGGACGATCCGTATAGTGGAATACGGGCCGTAAACCACGATGGACGACACTGTTCATCTCAGCACAGATTTCACAAGTCATTAAATAAAGGGACCAACACTTGTTTTATTTCACTACAACATTACACCACTTCTCCCTAAAACTTCTCTCCACATTTATTATATGAGTTTTCAAGGATTATAAGCCATCAATAACATTAAGACAAGGGAATCAAGGATAAGGGAATCATCAAGAATCATCCAAGTCAAAAAATCCAAATGGAGAAAAACTAGGGTTTTGCTCAAAGAGGAGTATTATCAACCAAAGATTATTCCTACAACTTCTAAGGTAAGATTCATGATTTTTACATGATGTTTAAGGTATTGCAGAATTAAAATACATGGATTGTAGAAAATGTGGTCAACTAGGTCATGAATGGTGAATAGTGACATTTTGAGGAATAGTTTGAATTGAATTATGAATGTTGTTGTGTTACGATATGAATGTATTATAAATGGTACTAAGATCATGAACTCGACACTTTAGACGAATGGACGAAGTTGGAGGTCATGACCATAAATATGGGAGAATTAGAAGCAAATTGAGAAATCTAGATAATGTGGATGATGTGAATGACTAATGGTCATTGTTATGATATTAATGAAGGTATAGACGCTAGCATTGGAAGGGAACATGCAAGTGTAGAATAGTCCGACGAAAAGGTATGTAAGGCTAACCCTCTTTCATAAGGCATGATTCTTGGCCAAACTTCTAATTCCTCTATATCAGCATGTTGTATTCAAGTGATTGACACTCCGAGCTCATAAGCTCACGATCCTTAACAGGTACTACGATTGTACTACGCCCCTCATATGTTGAGTAAGCCTAAGATACGGATTTAGCAATAATGACGAAGATAGTGATGACGATAATAATAATAATGATGCCAAAGGTGCCTACGGGCTATTATACTTATATGTGCCTATGAAGGGCTATAATGATACCCCGAGCATATAACGCCGGGTAGGATATATGTATATGATTATGTATAAAGTATGTATATGATTACGTAACGCGCGCACACCTCTGCAGATGGTACGGATAACCCTGAAGCCTTGGTAGGACCAGGTAGAAATAACATTGAGCCTTGGTTGGCTAAGTACGTATGAAACACCGAACCTTATGGTTGGGCACGCTATGTATGTATATAAGTGTATGGCTATGTATATAATATGAATATGAATGTGAAAAGACTATGTATACGAATACGAATAAGGACATGTATGCGAATATGAGCCTAAGTAGGGTACGAGCACTATTATGAAATACGCATGAGAAATGGAAAGTTCCTATGAAAGGCATGTAAGTGCCATGATGATGATATTATTGTCTTCCCTCCTGTGCCACTTCATATATTGTCTATGATGATTCTATATTGATGTTAATCACGCTTTACATACTCAGTACATTCTTCGTACTGACGTCCTTTTGTTTGTGGACGCTGCGTCATGCCCGCAGCTGCACAGGGAGACAGACTTGATCCATAGCTGCCTATTTGGAGATTACATAGAGATCTCCATTTCCTTCGGAGCCATATCTTTTGGGTACTCATTCTTTTGTGTATATAATTATGGGCATGGCGGGGTCCTGTCCCGCTAATATGATATGTATACTCTTAGAGGCTCGTAGATATGTGTGTGTGTGGGTAGATGTGTTTGGCCTTGTTGGCCTATGTTTTGTATATCATTTTGTCGGCCACATCGGTCCATGTACATTGATGTGGCATAAATGCCTACGATGATATAAATGGGTTGTTGTCCAGATGGGACTAGTTGACGAATGAATGGAAATGCATGTATAATTATGTGGCTCACCTAGATGTAAGTATAAGAGTAAGCTAAGAGGGTGCTCGGGTGAGTTAACACCGGGTGCTCGTCGCGGCCCCGAGTCGGGTCGTAGCAGTTATAAAAAGAGCAAGGAAGGTATATAAGCTAAATCCACAAGATCAATGGAGAGGATAATAAATCCAAAGGACGCCTCGAATGACAATTGTCAATGAAGTAACCACGGCGGGCAGTTAATAACTTCTCGAAGAAAGGAAGCGTACTGCTCATATGAATGAAAGATAAAAGAAGCCATCGAGTGGTAGAAAATAGTTCATGGATCATAAATCATACCGAATGTGAGGGTATACACTATGGAATTGTAAACAACTAATAGGAAGCTACGCCCAATCATGAGTATAAGAAGTCCACGTCGGAGAGCCAACAAGGAATAACGATCGATGAAGTGATTACTAATCCAAGGAAGTTACAGACAAATATACTGATATTAAGGAGTCTAAGGGAAGAAAACAAGGGAAAAGTTACGAGTTAAGATATTAACTGGACTCGAATCACAAGTCATCATGAGTATAAGAAGGAATAACGGAATATACTAGCCTTGGAAATGAGCCAAGTCAACATAAGTATAGTCGGACTGCGAAAGACAAGGAATGGAAAAGAAATATCACGTATACGTTCTGGAGGTGGATATAACTATCCTCGAAGGGAAATATGACCATTATGCTCGTTAGCGACAAAGTCATGATGGGACGAATGCTTAGAATGTAAGGTCAAAAGGAGAAACTAAATTTGTAATATAATAGGCTTTATCCAATTGTTCGTAACATTGGCAAGTCACCCATGAATCAGATGTATCACCGAATTAAAAGCGGTACATCCAGTCTCCCACATGTTTATGCTTCGCAAGTGTGTTGGTAAGCCATCCCAAGTGTTCATATAAGTGATATTTAAGTGACAGAGAAGTCACCACATATGGAATGATCTGTGTCTACAACGGATGGTCAAGTTAGAAAGTTATATACCAACGACATGGTTTCGGTCAAAGTATTGCGGCCAACAAAATGCTTCTAAAATGGATGTGCTAAATGATCGTGTGCGACAGCTATAAAGGAAACCTCCCCAAAGCATTGTAATACCCCATGAAGCCAATCCAACATTCGAGGACGAATGTTTTAAAGGGGGGAAGGATGTTATATCCCGTATTTTACGTATTCGAAAAAATTTGAAATAATTGTGAGTAGCAAGAGGTAAGGCCATATTTGATCTAATTTAATATATATATATATATATATATATATATATATATATATATATATATATATATATATATATATTGTCATGAAGAATATTGATGCGGAAATATTGAGGAAGGCTAAGGGCAAAATTGGAAATTTGGAAAATGGTTTCATGAATTAAAAAAATTAGCCACAAGTAATTGGGCTTGGATAAAAAAAAAAAAAAAAAACAAGGCCCAAATTGTTGAGGTAGCCGGCCATAGTGGCCAAAGCCCAAGTCCATTGGAATTAGTTTGACCCATGTGATAAATTAGCAAAAGGGGCCATAATTTTTCCATTTCAAGAAAGTTCAAGAAACAAAAATAGAAGAAGAAGAAAAAGAGAAGGGCCATTCGGCCATGACCAAGGAAATCTAGCCCCTTGAAATCTTGTTCCAAAAATTATTTTCTTGTGGTATTCCTACTAATTCGAGGGTCCTCTACAACGTGGTGTAGTTATTTTGGAAGATAAGTCGCTTGTTTCGTCGATTTAGCACCTTGGTCAAGTGAAGAAGCTAGGAAGAAAAAGGTAAGATTTTACTTCTTTTGTCTTGGAAGAAAAATATATATGTGTTGTAGAATGTGAAAAGGAATGTAGAGTATGAAAATTGAGTGTTATAGGTATGTGTGTGTATGGCCGAAAATTGTGTTGATGGAGAGAGATGATTAAAATTTTATTTGTTATGCTAATTGTGTTGTTGGGGCCTTGTGATGGAAATGGAAGAATAATGGTTCAAGTCGGCATGAAAAATTGTTGTAAATGATTATAGGAAATTATGTGATTTTAATATAGTTTTTTATGTAATTATGGAAGTGGAGTCCTAAATGTGAATTGTTGTGTTGATTGGTGAATTTGGAAGGATGCTAGTCCAAATTAGCATGAAAAATTGGTTGTTAAGTTGTTGTAGGAAGTTTTGTGATTTTATGGTAGATTTATGTAATTATGGAAATGGAATGGTTAGGGTGCAAATGGTGATTGTTGTTAATGAAATTGGAAGATAAAAATGTGTTGTAAATATTTATGTCGAAGGTTGGAGGTTTTCGGGTGAATTATGGTTTTGGTGGAATTTTTGTATATTTTGGAGAATGATATGAAATGCTTCCGAATTGTATTTGAATGATCTTGAATTAGTAAATGAATATGAAAACGTTGATATTAAGAAGATTACATATGTTAGAATGCGCTTTAAATTGATTGTTGATGTTGTTGGTATGGTCGTTGGTATGGTGTTGTTGTTTTGGCCAAGTTAAATTCTCGGGGACGTTGAGTTTACAGGGGAGATGCTGCCCAAGTTTATGTAGACAAGTATGGATTTAAGATTTAATTCCTAAAGGCTTATAGTTAACATTTGGTAATTGTGACCAATTGTAGATTTTGGAGGAAACGGGATTTGAGTTTGGAAAAGCGTAAAAGGCAAATAAAGTATGTAAAGCTTTACCTTTCCTTCTTTTGGCATGTCTTAGACATAATAGGTTTGGATACGAGCCTCGGGGACAACTCTATTTCTAGAAATCCGAGTTCGAATTTGACCCTTTTTCATTCAATAGAATTGAATTAAGTACTTCGTGCCTTGTTGAGACAATTGCCTAAACATCTATAATTTGCCCAAATGGAACCGGATTACACTAAAACTTTCATAAGTGGCTTCATAAAGATTTATGTACGTAATTTGTGTGCGCCACCTCAGTTGACCCGAGGTGGGCCCACTATTTCCAAATCCTCTCCTATTGAGCTATTGATTTGTTTTCAAGCAATATTTAAAGGAAATCTTTAGTTGTTGTTCCGTCTACTAAAAGATAATTCTTTTAACTATTCCATTGAGTCCCATGATGAGTTTTGTTATGTACAAACGATCTCAGAAGTTTTGTTTTAACATAATCCATCGTAACATCCGAAACGTACGTACTACTACTATCGTCTGATTCTTTTTCTAAATGACCTATCGTTCGGATTACTTCATCGAGTCTTTTTAAATGTTTTATGATGCATATAGTTTCTCACTACTCCACTCGTGGATGCCTCAATGCTTCCTTCACTGAGCCCGGGCCAGGATATGTTATCACGCGTATTCCACTGCATTGTTCGCCGTGCCTCGATGTGAGGGGGCAGGTATGACACGTACATGGGTTCTGGAGTTATGCTGTGCCATGTACATATATTCTGATATTTGATGATATGATATGATGTGATGTGATATGGCCATCTGATATGTTACGGAGCTATTCACTACTCTGGAGTTATGCTGTGTTGTGGCGCCAGTGACGGGATGGCGACCACGTTCTGTTCACCGAGTCCCATAATGGGGCCGGATATGGCATATGTTTGATATTCATTATCTATGTTTTATGAGTAAGCATTTTTGATATTCTGGTTATTGCATTCATTTTCTGTACTTCCTGTTCCGGTTATGATTCTGTTTATTGTACTTCATGCTTTACATACTCAGTACATATTCCGTACTGACCCCCTTTCTTCGGGGGCTGCGTTTCATGCCGCGCAGGTACAGCTACCAGCTTTGGAGATCCGCCCGCTTAGGACAGCTACCCTGCGGTTTTGGAGTGCTCCTTTGTCCGGAGCCCACGTTTTGGTATAGACTGTTCTGTTGTGTATGTATATGTGTATTCAGGGGTACGACGGGGCCCTGTCCCGTCTTATGATTTTGTTGTTATTCATAGAGATTTGTAGACATACATGTGGGTTGTGTATATGTTTTGGGTTGATATGTTCAGTGATAGCCTTATCGGCTTCCACGCGCTATATCTGTTTATGTGTATTAGTTGGTAACGCCATTCGACTTCTATATCAGTATATTCTGCTGATATACTGGTTTGGGTTATTGGGTACGTACGGGTGTCCAGCACGGACACTAGTCGCGGCCTACGGGGTTGGGTCGTGACACCTTTTGTCACGACCCAACCCCGTAGGCCGTGACTCGTGCCCGAATTGGGCACTCATATTATATGTTAACTATAGTCATTTACAATTTGCGTGTTATGATCTCGTTTTTATATAAAAAGATAGTGAGTTATTTAGATTTGTCAAGTTCTGTATGCCTTAGTCATCCATCTCCCGAGGAGTTGCACTTATCAAACAACAACATTTATATATATTCCTAAGCAAGCCGACAAGGCTGCCACGATATACAAAATACCAAACATACACACATATGCAAGCCGACAAGGCTGCCATTACGACTGGGTACGCCCCAAACTTAAGTCAAAACATAAAACGCATCAACAACTGTAAACAGACCCACACCGATGTCCACAGACTTCTAAGAGTAACGACCGTATTATGTGGCGGGACAGGGCCCCGCCGTACCCGAATAAACACATACGGACACAACATAAGGAGGTTATACCACAAGCTAGCTCCGGATCAAAGGAGCAGTCCAAAATAGCTGAAGGATGATCTAAGCTGGCGGATCTCCAAAACGAGCGTCTGTACCTGCGGGCATGAACGCAGCCCCCCGAAGGAAGGGGGTCAGTACGGAATATGTACTGAATATGTAAAGCTTGAAACATAGTATAGACTTATATTGAGACACGGTACATAGGATGCATTGCAACAACAGAATTTCATAAAACTTGCCTTTGAACATATTTCATCTGTATCATTCTCATATCATTGCTATTATAGAGTTTTGTAGTCAAAGCTGCATAATCATTCTGTATAAAACATACATGATGTGTCCCGGCCCTTTTTATGAGGGACTCGGTAATTTAAAATCATAGCATCATAACATAAACATAGACGTGTCTCGGCCCTTTCCTGAGGGACTCGGTAATAAGGAATATGCCCTCCTGGCCACCATCATCTCCATATCATCATATCATCATATCATCACATCATCACATCATCATATCATCATCATATATATATACATAACGTGTCCCGACCCTCTAGTGAGGGGCTCGGTGATTAATATAATAAATGTGCGCACGAAAACGTACCCTGGCCCGGGACTCAGTGAAGGATATAGCGGTAAGCACGAGCAGAATAATAAGCAACCACATATATGCAAATCATCTTTTTAGACTCAAGGGATAAGCAACTAACCAGCTCTAAAGTGTCAAAATAATATTCATATTCAGTTCATTTTAAATCTCATAACAACTATTACAAGAAACGTTTTAGATTTCATATACATATGTCACTTTAATATGGTATAGCTTTTGGAAGTCAAGTACGTCTTTAGTTGTGCAATTCTTTAAGTATAGGAACTTTCATGCATTGTTCATTAGTCACTCATATTGTAGGCACATGATAATAACATTAATGAAATATAGATTCATAAGCCATACATGAAACTAGAGAATAGAATTTACCCCAAGGTTCATATCGTTTCAATCTTACGTCTAGGACATGCCAAAAGAAAGAAGGAATAGGCTTTACATACCTTTTGCGTTTAGTTGTATTCTAACTTGTACTTGCTGCCCAACAATACTTATCCTATATCAAGATGTGAAGAACTACAATTAGTCTACAGGGGCATTCAATACGTATTGTGACATTCACAACTCCTTTCTAACAATTAAACGACGTTTCGTTCGCATTCAAAACCAACTAGCGTTACAAGCTAACATTGCTAATCGTTCTTTCATATATTGATCAAAACTTGTTTAAGCATGACTTAGGGAACTTGGGCAGTCCCTACACAACCAAAATAGTCTCATACACACGGCAACCCAACACACACATCATTTCCATTCTTACTTAGCAATTTTCCAGTTTTAACTTGCAACAACACAACACTTTTCATGACTTTACTTTCATGAAATCTTGGAACTGTTTTAGCATCATCTTCACTCTTACAACAGCCCACAATCAGTTCAGTTTTAACTTGAATCATGGCATTTTACATTCACTACACGTTTGCAACAAAAACCAACATTCAACACACACAATTTCACTTCTAATCCCTAAAACTGTCCACGGTTTTTGGACTGCCCCTACCCCTCAACATAATTCGTTTCTTGAACACCTTAATTTACATATTCAACATGCATACAATACACTACAATGTCCACAACAACAACAATCAAATTATAGCCCAAAACAGTCCATGAATTCGTCCAAAACAGCCCCCTACCCGGTTTCATCACAACTACTCCAACTTCATGATTTTCATTCGTTTATCCAACTACAATGCATTCAATTCATTTCCAATACATGTTCAACAAGATTAAGCATGACTTCATCAGAATCTTCAACACATGATTCATTTTAAATTCGAGCAAAAACAGTCCAATAGCCAACATGCAACATCACAACCAAACTCCCACAATCTTTGTTCATTTACATATGTTGATACATATTCAATTCACTAACAATACATGCACAATGAAATCAGTCATAAACTCACCTCACACACGGCTCACTCTCTACTTCAACTACAACCACAATCCAACAACAACATGCATGAACTATACATTCAAATCATCATGCAACACAAGAAACAACAAACATTCTTACCTTTCAATCTTGTGCTTCACTTGGCCGAATTTTCAACTCTATTGAGTGCTTCACTTTCTTATTTCTCTTCAAAAACTAATACACTTTCTTACACACTAGATGAGGGATAGTTTTGATGGAGAAAAACTGGAATTTCTGGGCAGATTTTTGGACCTCACTCTCGGCTAGCTCTTGGCCGAGAGTTTCCCTCTCTCTCTCTAAGTGTTCTCTCACTTGTAGTGTTGAAATGGTGTAATGTAGTGAGATATGAATCAGATTATGGTTCTATAAGGGTTTTGGGAAGGGTTTCCTCTATTGCTAACATATAAATTGAGCAGACAATTTAACACAATCAAGTAAAGGAGTTTAAATTACCTGCAAATGTGGAAAACAAGTGAGGATATTTCTTTTTCATCTCCTCTTCAGCCTCCCAAGTCACCTCCTCCCTATTATTGTTCCGCCACAACACTTTAACCGACGCCACATCTTTTGTTCGTAACCTCCTGATTTGTCGATCAAGTATGGCAATAGGTTGCTCTTCATATGATAGCTCCTCTGTTACCTGAATATCACCTGTAGGGAACACCCTGGAAGGATCGCCTATATACTTCCGAAGCATGGACACATGGAAGACCGGATGTACTGCTGCCAAGTCCGCTGGCAGGTCTAACTCGTAAGCAACTTGGCCTACCTTACAAATGACCTGATAAGGTCCAATGTACCTTGGGCTCAAATTCCCTTTCTTGCCGAACCTCATAACACCCTTCATGGGTGACACTTTCAAGAACACCCAATCGCCAACCTGAAATTCCAAGTGTCGACGTCGATTATCCGCATACGCCTTCTGCCGACTCTGAGCTGCCAGTAATCTTTCCTGAATAATTTTCACCTTATCGACAGCCTGCTGAACCATATCTGGGCCTATCAGCTTAGCCTCGCCAACATCAAACCAGCCTATAGGGGATCTGCATTTCCTGCCATACAGGGCTTCGTACGGCGCCATCTGAATGCTAGAGTGGTAACTGTTATTGTAAGCAAACTCGATAAGCGGCAAGTGATCCTCCCAGCTGCCTTTGAAATCAATAACACAAGCTCTCAACATATCTTGTAGCGTCTGGATGGTACGCTCAGCCTGCCCGTCAGTCTGAGGATGAAATGCGGTGCTGAGACTCACCTGTGTCCCCAATCCCTCCTGGAAGGATCTCCAGAAGTTAGCTGTAAACTGGGCCCCTCTATCTGAGATAATAGCTGTGGGAACTCCATGAAGTCTCACTATCTCCTTAAGATACAATCGGGCATAATCCTCAGCTGAGTACGTAGTCCTGACTGGAAGGAAGTGGGCTGATTTTGTCAGTCTATCAACAATAACCCAGACAGAGTCATTCTTCCGTGGAGTGCGAGGGAAACCTGTGACGAAGTCCATATTAATGACTTCCCATTTCCAGGTTGAAATTTCCATCTCCTGCAATAGCCCTCCGGGCTTCTGGTGCTCTATCTTGACCTGCTGACAATTTGGACACTGGGCCACAAATTCTGCTATGTCCTTTTTCATGCCGTTCCACCAGTACGAACACCTAAGATCATGATACATTTTTGTCGATCCCGGGTGAATAGAATAACGAGCATAGTGTGCTTCCCCCATTACCTGCTGCCGCAACCCTGCAACCTCAGGTACACATAATCTGTCGCTGTATCGTAGTACTTCATCGGCTGACATCTTCAATGGGGTCTCATCCTTCTGAAGTGCTGTATCTCTATAATGTACCAGAACAGGATCCTCATATTGCCGTCTCTTTACCTCTTCTACAATAGAGGACTCAGCAACACCTCGTACAATAATGCTACCATTATCAGCATCAGCCAAACGAACTCCAAGACTAGCTAGCTGATGGATCTCACAAACTATCTCCTTCTTTTCTGGTTGTACGCCGGCCAAACAAGCCATAGATTTACGGCTGAGTGCATCTGCTACCACATTAGCCTTTCCTGGGTGATATAGAATATCAACATCATAATCCTTCAGCAACTCTAACCATCTCCTCTGTCGCAAATTCAGTTCCTTCTGCTTAGAAATATACTGGAGACTCTTATGATCTGTATAAATATCAACATGCACGCCATACAGATAATGTCTCCATATCTTCAAAGCATGTATCACTGCTGCCAACTCCAGGTCATGTGTAGGATAATTTCTCTCATGTTTCCTGAGTTGTCGGGAGGCATAGGCTATAACTCTGCCGTGCTGCATCAACACGCAACCCAACCCAACACCGGAAGCATCACAATAAACAACATAGCCATCTGGCCCCTCAAGAAGAGTTAGAACAAGAGCTGTAGTCAACTTATCTTTCAATAATTGAAAACTCCGTTCACAAGCATCGGTCCACTGGAATTTGGCTGCCTTCTGTGTTAGCCTTGTTAAAGGCGCTGAAATAGAGGCAAACTTTTCTACAAATCTCCTGTAATACCCTGCCAGCCCCAGGAAACTACGTACCTCAGTAGGCGTCGTAGGTCTAGGCCAAGTTTTGACGGCCTCAATTTTCTGTGAATCTACCCGAATACCATCTGCTCCAACAATATGCCCCAGAAATGCTACAGAAGTCAACCATAATTCACATTTAGAGAACTTAGCATATAACTTCTGGAGCTGGAGTACCCTGAGTACTGTCCTCAAATGCTCTGCATGCTCTTCTTCCGATCGTGAATAGATCAGAATATCATCAATGAATACAATCATGAACAAGTCAAGGAATGGCTTAAACACCCTGTTCATCAAGTCCATGAACACTGCTGGAGCATTGGTCAGCCCAAAAGACATCACTCTAAACTCGTAATGTCCATATCGAGTCCTGAATGCAGTCTTCGAAATATCTGTCTCCCTTACCCGCACCTGGTGATAACCTGACCGCAAGTCTATCTTTGAGAAGCATTTAGCACCCTGCAACTGATCAAATAAATCATCAATCCTGGGGAGGGGATATCTGTTCTTTATCGTGATTTTGTTCAGCTGCCTATAATCAATGCACATCCGCAGCGACCCATCTTTCTTCCGTACAAATAATACTGGTGCTCCCCAAGGTGATGTACTGGGCCTGATGAAACCCTTTTCCAGCAAATCTCTCAGTTGCTCCTTCAATTCTTTCAACTCTGCAGGTGCCATTCTGTAAGGAGGAATAGATATAGGTTGAGTGTCTGGTAATACATCTATAGTGAACTCTATCTCACGTTCAGGAGGAAGGCCTGGAAGTTCATCTGGAAATACACCTGGAAATTCATTAACCACCGGGACAGATTGTAGAGTCGGTGATTCTGCTTTCAAGTCATGCACACGAACCAGGTGATAAATATAGCCTTTTCTAACCATCTTCCTTGCCTTGAGGTATGAAATAAACTTACCCCTAGGCGATGCTGTGTTCCCCCTCCACTCTATAATTGGTTCCCCTGGAAACTGAAACCGAACTAATTTGCCTCGGCAATCAACGTTAGCATAGCAGGAAGCTAACCAATCCATCCCCATAATAACATCAAACTCAGTCATAGCTAACTCTATCAAATTTGCCCTAGTACAGCGATTACATATGACTACCAAACAATCTTTATATACTAGCTCTGCCAAGACAAAATCCCCTACTGGTGTAGCTACCTCAAATGGTGCTATAGGTTCAGATTTTATCCCAATTTTACTAGCAACAAAAGGGGAAATATATGATAATGTGGAACCGGGGTCTATCAATGCGTATACATCTCGGGAGAAAATCGATAATGTACCTGTGACCACATTTGGCGACGCTTCCTGATCCTGTCTGCTGGCTAAAGCATATAAGCGGTTGGAAGGACCGCCAGAACTAGAAGCCCCTCCACGGCCTCTGCCACGACCTGCTGGTGTCGGAATACCTTGCCCCATAGGGCGCATAGCAACTGAAGAAGAAGAAGAACCCGCAACTGATCCCGTAGGCTGAGCTGGCCCACCTGCCCCACCCCCAACTCGACATTCCCTCATAGTATGGCCCTGACAGCCGCAAGAAAAGCAAGCACCAGTAATAAGACGGCATTCCCCTGGATGGCGTCTGCCACATCGAGGACATCGGGGTACAGGTGGTCTCATCTGGCCCGAATTCCTGTGAGTCTGGAACCCTGAAGTCATGGAGCTTTGACCAGCTCCCGAATACCCCGTTCTATCAAACCTTCTACCAGTAAATCGTGAAGGTGCACTCCGTGCCGGCTGGGAAGGATATCGACTATACTGCTGTTGGGGCTGCCCGCCCTGAAAGTCACCAGAATGATACCCAGCTGATCTAGCTCTCCTATGTTGACCCCTGTCCTGCTCCCTATCAAATCGACGCCCTCTCTGTCGACCCTCAACTCCCTGGGCATATGCCTGCACTCGAGCGATATTTATACCGGGCTGAGATGCCATTGCCATGCAGTTATCAATCAAATAATTATCCAAGCCCATTACATAACGATGCACCCTATCTGCCATGTCAGCTACCATAGCGGGCGCGTACCTAGCCAGCGAATCAAACTCGATGCTATAGTCCCGAACACTTCTACCATTCTGCCTCAGGTGTATAAATCTGTCGACTCTGGCTCGCCTCATCTCTGGAGGCAGAAAATGACCCAGAAAAGCCTCTACGAACTCGTCCTATACTGCTGGTGGAGCATCCTCACCCCTGGACAACTCCCAGGACTCATACCAATTAACTGCCACATCCCGCAACTGATAGGAAGCCAATTCGACCGACTCAGTCTCGGAAGATTTAGTCACCCGCAACGTACGCAGCATCTGTCGAATAAACTCCTGTGGATCCTCTGCGGGCTTTGACCCATAGAACTCTGGGGGTTTACAAGTCAGAAAATCGCGAACCCTCAAACTTTCGCGTCTATCCGCATCATCACCTCCTAACCCACGTCTGCGAGCCTGTCCCGATACCAACCTAGTCAATAACTGTACTGCTTCACGCATAGCCCTATCCTCTGCCCCTGGCTGGGGAGCTGGAGGCTCGGTTGCTGGAGCCGCAGGAGCTGGTGGTAAGTCTGTCTCCTGACCTGCAGCTGCTGCTGCCCTAGGCTCCTCTGATAGTGATGGTGTAGCGGAGCTCGCTGACTGAATTCTAATCCCAGGCACATATTGGGAATAAGCTCTAGTGACTCTCCGGGTCCCACTGGTCTCCCCAACTACCGCTTTTCCCTTCTGGGCGGTTGTCGCCTTCTTTGGAGGCATCGCTGAAAACATAGCAATCTGTTAGGGAAAAATTTATCCTGATAATACAGCTCTATCGCACGATCTAGAATGAGAAGAAAAGATGACATCCTAAATGTCCTGTAGCTTCCTGTTTATAAACGTGGTGCACAACACATCGATAAACAAGACTCTACTAGACACAGTCTGTGGACACTCCGAGGATTTAACCGCTCTGATACCACGTTTGTCACGACCCAACCCCGTAGGCCGTGACTCGTGCCCGAATTGGGCACTCATATTATATGTTAACTATAGTCATTTACAATTTGCGTGTTATGATCTCATTTGTATATAAAAAGATAGTGAGTTATTTAGATTTGTCAAGTTCTGTATGCCTTAGTCATCCATCTCCCGAGGAGTTGCACTTATCAAACAACAACATTTATATATATTCCTAAGCAAGCCGACAAGGCTGCCACGATATACAAAATACCAAACATACACACATATGCAAGCCGACAAGGCTGCCATTACGACTGGGTACGCCCCAAACTTAAGTCAAAACATAAAACGCATCAACAACTGTAAACAGACCCACACCGATGTCCACAGACTTCTAAGAGTAACGACCGTATTATGTGGCGGGACAGGGCCCCGCCGTACCCAAATAAACACAAACGAACACAACATAAGGAGGTTATACCACAAGCTAGCTCCGGAACAAAGGAGCAGTCCAAAATAGCTGAAGGATGATCTAAGCTGGCGGATCTCCAAAACGAGCGTCTGTACCTGCGGGCATGAACGCAGCCCCCCGAAGGATGGGGGTCAGTACGGAATATATACTGAATATGTAAAGCTTGAAACATAGTATAGACTTATATTGAGACACGGTACATAGGATGCATTGCAACAACAGAATTTCATAAAACTTGCCTTTGAACATATTTCATCTGTATCATTCTCATATCATTGCTATTATAGAGTTTTGTAGTCAAAGCTGCATAATCATTCTGTATAAAACATACATGACGTGTACCGGCCCTTTTTATGAGGGACTCGGTAATTTAAAATCATAGCATCATAACATAAACAAAGACGTGTCCCGGCCCTTTCCTGAGGGACTCGGTAATAAGGAATATGCCCTCCTGGCCACCATCATCTCCATATCATCATATCATCATATCATCACATCATCACATCATCATATCATCATCATATATATATACATAACGTGTCCCGACCCTCTAGTGAGGGGCTCGGTGATTAATATAATAAATGTGCGCACGAAAACGTACCCTGGCCCGGGACTCAGTGAAGGATATAGCGGTAAGCACGAGCAGAATAATAAGCAACCACATATATGCAAATCATCTTTTTAGACTCAAGGGATAAGCAACTAACCAGCTCTAAAGTGTCAAAATAATATTCATATTCAGTTCATTTTAAATCTCATAACAACTATTACAAGAAACGTTTTAGATTTCATATACATATGTCACTTTAATATGGTATAGCTTTTGGAAGTCAAGTACGTCTTTAGTTGTGCAATTCTTTAAGTATAGGAACTTTCATGCATTGTTCATTAGTCACTCATATTGTAGGCACATGATAATAACATTAATGAAATATAGATTCATAAGCCATACATGAAACTAGAGAATAGAATTTACCCCAAGGTTCATATCGTTTCAATCTTACGTCTAGGACATGCCAAAAGAAAGAAGGAATAGGCTTTACATACCTTTTGCGTTTAGTTGTATTCTAACTTGTACTTGCTGCCCAACAATACTTATCCTATATCAAGATGTGAAGAACTACAATTAGTCTACAGGGGCATTCAATACGTATTGTGACATTCACAACTCCTTTATAACAATTAAACGACGTTTCGTTCGCATTCAAAACCAACTAGCGTTACAAGCTAACATTGCTAATCGTTCTTTCATATATTGATCAAAACTTGTTTAAGCATGACTTAGGGAACTTGGGCAGTCCCTACACCACCCAAAATAGTCTCATACACACGGCAACCCAACACACACATCATTTCCATTCTTACTTAGCAATTTTCCAGTTTTAACTTGCAACAACACAACACTTTTCATGACTTTACTTTCATGAAATCTTGGAACTGTTTTAGCATCATCTTCACTCTTACAACAGCCCACAATCAGTTCAGTTTTAACTTGAATCATGGCATTTTACATTCACTACACGTTTGCAACAAAAACCAACATTCAACACACACAATTTCACTTCTAATCCCTAAAACTGTCCACGGTTTTTGGACTGCCCCTACCCCTCAACATAATTCGTTTCTTGAACACCTTAATTTACATATTCAACATGCATACAATACACTACAATGTCCACAACAACAACAATCAAATTATAGCCCAAAACAGTCCATGAATTCGTCCAAAACAGCCCCCTACCCGGTTTCATCACAACTACTCCAACTTCATGATTTTCATTCGTTTATCCAACTACAATGCATTCAATTCATTTCCAATACATGTTCAACAAGATTAAGCATGACTTCATCAGAATCTTCAACACATGATTCATTTTAAATTCGAGCAAAAACAGTCCAATAGCCAACATGCAACATCACAACCAAACTCCCACAATCTTTGTTCATTTACATATGTTGATACATATTCAATTCACTAACAATACATGCACAATGAAATCAGTCATAAACTCACCTCACACACGGCTCACTCTCTACTTCAACTACAACCACAATCCAACAACAACATGCATGAACTATACATTCAAATCATCATGCAACACAAGAAACAACAAACATTCTTACCTTTCAATCTTGTGCTTCACTTGGCCGAATTTTCAACTCTATTGAGTGCTTCACTTTCTTGTTTCTCTTCAACAACTAATACACTTTCTTACACACTAGATGAGGGATAGTTTTGATGGAGAAAAACTGGAATTTCTGGGCAGATTTTTGGACCTCACTCTCGGCTAGCTCTTGGCCGAGAGTTTCCCTCTCTCTCTCTAAGTGTTCTCTCACTTGTAGTGTTGAAATGGTGTAATGTAGTGAGATATGAATCAGATTATTTTGTATATACACTCCCTCAATGCTTTGGACATGTGTATCACACTAACTTGGGTCAATATTCTTTGACCAAGGCACTATAGTGCACGGCTAGCTATGTCCATTTAAATGGACTGATTTTTGGTCTTTCCAATCCCATTTATTAATCCAATTATGGTTAGTTTAATCCCAATTTTCCATTACTAGTTTGATGCCACACGTGAATTGTGAATAAATTGTGACTCGACACGAAACCGGAAGTTAAAATCTCTACTTCATATCTTAAGATAGTCTTGCCTTTAACTTGTCGCGCTTATTTTAAAACGTCCCGACGTATGAAAATACGGGACATAACACCTTTGGGGTCCATTCTTGAGATCAAATGAGTCGTGTATGTAGCCATATAATGTCTTAACTTCTAAGACACCCAGGTTAGAGCGCAACAAATCTTTTCCACCAAGGAATATTTGGATTCACAGGGTGTGAACTTCTTACTGATATAATAGATGACTCTTTTTTTCTTGCTTCTTTTGTCATTTTGCGCCAACATGCACCTAAAAGCATTTTCCGACACTGATATATATAGCATTAAAGGGCTCCCTGGCCTTGGTGGGACCAAAACAGGTGGATTTGACAAGTATCTTTTGATTGTGTCAAAAGTTTTCTAACAATCCTCTGTCCATTTAGTTGGAGCATCTCTCTTGAGGAGTTTGAGGATTTGTTCTACAATTACTGTGGATTGGGCAATGAAGCGCCCAGTGTAATTCAACCTTGCTAGAAAACTCATGACCTCTTTCTATTTCTATTGGTGGTAGGAGTTATTGAATTTCTTTGATCTTTGTGGGATCCAACTCAACACGACGATGACTGGCTATGAATCCTAACAATTTTCTGGCAGGCACTCAAAATGCGCATTTAGCAGGATTCAACTTCAAATTGTATTTGCAGAGTCTGCCGAAGAATTTTCTCAAATGCTCAAGATGATCATCACCCACTCGGGACTTGATGACGACATCGTCTACATACACCTTGATCTCTCTATGCATCATATCATGAAAAATGGTGGTCATCGCCCTCATGTAAGTAGCGTCGGCATTCTTGAGTCCAAAAGGCATTACCCAGTAGTGATATACTCCCCATGGTGTGATGAAAGATATTTTTTGAGCATCTTCCTCACCCATCAGTAACTGATGATAACCTGCGTAACAGTCCACAAAAGATTGCACCTCATGTTTGGCGCAATTGTCAATAAGTATATAAATGTTATGGAGTGCGAAATTATCCTTTGGATGTTAATGTTAGGGATTGGGAAATTATCCATTGGGCTAGAGCGGCTAAGATAACGATAGTATATACAGATCCTCATTTTCCCATCCTTCTTTGATACCGAGACTATGTTTGCTAACCATGTCGGGTAGGGTGTCACTTCCACAACTCCCAACTGACTCTGTTTCTCGACTTCTTCTTTGATTTTGATGATGACATCGATCTTAGGCTGTCTGATTTTCTGCTTTACCGGGGTGAATCCCTTTAGGATTTGCAACCTATGAGCGATAATGTCTGTACTCAAACCCGGCATATCAGAGTATGACCCAACAAAAACATCTACATACACTTTCAGCAGACTTCGATACCTTTCTTTCTCAGGTTCTGTCAAATGTACACTTATCCTGGTTTCTTGAACCATTTCTTCAATTCCTAGATTAACTGCCTCAGTTTCCTCTAGGGTGGTGTTAGTGTTACACCTCGGACATTTCATGTCGTTGTGCTGTGAATATGCTAACGCAAGATTAAGGTGAACAAGAAGTCCATATGACCTTAAAGAGGGTATTTGGTAGCATAAAGGTGTATACTACAAGTTTATTTTGAAGTGATATGAATTGGGGGAACTAAGTTAGTAGAAGGAAGTGAAGTATAAGTTGTGCTTGGGAAGATTTAGAAATTATCGAGTTAATAATTATTTAGTAATGTCTTGAGGAGAAGCTATAGGGATCCTTAGATGGTTAATGAAGTGTTACACACGTGCAAAGAAAGTTCCATAAGGATTTGAGATCGAACGAATCAACGAGAATAATTTCGGAAAAGTAGAGTTATACGACCACTTATATGGACCGTATAAGTGTCCGTATAACTCAATCGGGTCACTTTTTCCAGATTTTCTCTTTATATATATATATATATGTGACCCAAGTTCTTATTTATCATTTCCCACACTCTCCACACTTCTTGAAAGCTCTAGAACATTCTCCATACCATATCCACACAAACCTAAGAGAAATCAATGAAACACCACGAATCAAGAGAATCAAGTGCAAAGAGACTCACTAGGGTTTGTGGAAGTCAAGATTCCCTTTGGTATTGAAGTTGGGGTTTTTCTCAAGTGAAGTATCTTCATCCAAGGTTCATTTCTATATGATAAAAGGTGAGTTTTTACATCCATTCCATGTTATTAAAAGTATTTGAGTGGTTGAATGATTTGGATAAGAGAAGAAAATAGGATATGAGGCCAAATATGGAAATAATGAGATTTTGAGTAGTAAGTTAGCTAGAGTCATGATTCTTAGTATGCTATGAGTATAATCTTGTTATGAATGATACTAAGGATGTTGAGGAAGTATTATATGCCAATGAATATGGTGTTGTGTTGTAGTTATTGATTTGGATAATTTTGAAAGGGAGTATAGAGGGGGCCAGAGGTAATCGTATTCCAGATATTCAGGCCGATCTACGACTAGTGCACCTCCTCGATTTATGGGCAGGAGATTTGATCGCCCCTTTTATTCTGGATCGGGTCAGAGCTCAAGAGGTTCGGGTTCCAATTTTAGAGATGATCCTAGTCAGAGGAGACAACTGGTACAACGATGCAACTAGTGCGGTAGATTACATTCGGGTCAGTGTCGCTGAGGCTCAGATGCTTCTTATGCCTGTAGTCAGACTAGGCATATGATGCGTGATTGTCCATCGATGAGTGGCAGAGTTGGGGTTCAGCACAAAGGATCAGTAGCTGGTTCTTCTTTATCTGTGCGCCCTGTAGGGCAGAATCCCCAGACTTCAGTAGGTCGTGGCAGGGGCAGAGAGGGAGCATCCAGTTCGAGTGGTCCCAAGCCCCGTACGACTAAGCCGGACGACAGGATCTTGGGTCCTCCCCTGATGTTGTCACATGTATATTATCTGTATTCTCCTATGATGTTTATGCCTTGATTGATCTGGGTTCTACTTTTTCATATATCACTCCTTATGTTGTAGTCATATTGGGTGAAACCTGAGCCAATCAATCCTTTTGAAGTGTCTACTCCTGTTGGTGATCCAGTAGGAGCTAGACAAGTATATAGAATTTGTGTGATTATGGTATGTGATCATCGGACTATAGTTGATTTGATTGAGCTGGAAATGTTAGATTTTGATGTAATTATGGGCATGAATTGGTTGGCCTCTTGTTATGCTAATGTCGATTATAGAACAAAAATGGTCCGATTCTAATTCCCAGGAGAACCAGTGCTTGAATGGAAAGGTAACACAGCATCTCCAAGAGGTAGGTTTATTTCCTATCTCAAAGCGAGGAAGATGATTGCAAAAGGCTATATTTACCATTTAGTCCGGGTTCATGACATCGAACCAAAGTCGCCGACTCTTCAATCCGTCCCGGTAGTAAATGAGTTTTCGGATGTATTTCTAGATGAACCTCCAGGTCTTCCACCGGAACGGGATATTAATTTTACTATTGATGTGCTATTGGACACCGAACCTATATCTGTTCCTCCTTACAGAATGGATCCTGCAGAATTGAAAGAGCTAAAGGCACAGCTGAAGGATTTGTTCAAGAAGGGATTTATTAGACCCAGTTCATCGCCATGGGGAGCACCTATCTTGTTCGTAAGAAAGAAATATGGTTCCTTGCGAATGTGCATTTACTATAGGAAATTGAACAAGGTGACGATAAAGAATAAGTATCCGCTTCTGAGAATCAATGATTTGTTTAATCAATTACAAGGTGCTAAGTGGTTTTCCAAGATAGATCTCAGATCAGGATATCATCAGGTGAGAGTTAGAGAAGAAGATATCCCGAAAATGACTTTTAGAACTAGATAAGGTCACTATGAATTTCGGATAATGTCATTTGGGTTGACTAACGCCCCGACAGTATTTATGAATTTGATGAATAATGTATTTAGGCCTTTCCTAGACCTATTCGTAATTGTCTTCATCGATGACATCCTAGTGTAATCTCGATCAGAAGCAGAACATGCAGATCATTTACGTATTGTTCTTGGAATTCTTCGGACTCGAGAATTATATGCCAAGTTTTCAAAATGCGAGTTCTGGTTGAATTCTGTGACTTTTCTGGGCCATATTATCTCAGCAGACGGCATCCGAGTGGATACTCAGAAAATTGAGGCTGTGAAGACTTGGCTAAGGCCTAAAACACATACAGAGGTCTGTAGTTTTCTGGGAATAGCAGGCTATTACAAAAGATTTGTAGAAGGATTTTCTTCTATTTCTGCACCATTGACGAAGCTAACTCAAAAATCAGCAAAATTTTGATGGACCTATGCTTGTGAGCGCATTTTCCAGGAATTAAAAGATAGATTGACTTCAGCCCCAGTCTTGACACTTCCAGAAGGATCGGAAGGCTATGTTGTCTATTGTGATGCCTCCTGTGTTGGGTTGGGCTGTGTATTGATGTAGCATGGTAAGGTCATTGCCTATGCTTCCAGGCAGTTGCGGAAACAAAGAAGAATTATCCGATCCACGATCTTGAATTAGTTGCGGTTATTCATGCACTAAAAATATGGAGACATTATTTGTATGGTGTTCATGTTTATATTCACATGGATCACAAGAGTCTCCAGTACATTTTCAAGCAAAAGGAGCTGAATCTACGGTAGAGGTGATGGTTAGAGCTATTGAAAGACTATGATGTGAGTATCTTATATCATCCCGGGAAAGCGAATGTGGTGGCCGATGCGCTTAGCCGTAAATCCATGGGCAGTTTGTGTGACATCCAACTGGAGAAGGAGGAATTAGTCTGTGAGCTCCACCAGTTAGCTAGCCTAGGAGTTCGCTTAATGGACTCGGGCAATGCAGGAGTTGATGTGCATAACCCAGGTGTTTCATCCCTAGACATGGAAGTGAAAAAGCGCTAATATGAAGATCCCAAGTTGAGTCACCACAGAGATGCACTTCCCCATAAGGAAAAGTCATCATTTGAGATTTCTACAGATGGGATTCTCAGGTATCGAAGCAGGTTGTGTGTTCCAGAGGTTGCAGGATTACGCCGCCAGATTCTGGAAGAAGCCCATTACTCCTGCTATTTTGTTCATCCAGGAGCGACAAAGATGTACCATGATCTCAAGTCAATGTATTGGTGGGACGACATGATGAAAGATATAAAGGAGTTTGTAGCTTAATGCCCAAATTTTCAACAAGTGAAAATTGAGCATTAAAAGCCAAGAGGATTGTTGCAGGCTACGAAAATTCCAACCTGGAAATGGAAAGTAATCAACATGGATTTTATTGTAGGTTTGCCCCATTCTCGGCGTAAGTATGACTCCATATGGGTAGTCGTGGACAGACTTACAAAATCAGCTCATTTTCTTCCAGTTAGAACCACATACTCAGCAGAAGATTATGCAAAGTTGTATCTTCAAGAGATAGTGCGACTTCATGGTGTCCCAGTATCCATTATCACAGATAGGGGGGCACAATTTACAGCCAAATTCTAGAAGTCCTTTCAAGAAGGTTTGGGTACACAAGTGAGGCTTAGCACATCATTTCATCCATAGACTGATGGACATACTGAACGCACTATTAAATCCTTGGAAGATATGTTGCGGGCATGTGTATTAGACTTCGAAGGCAATTGGGATGATCATTTGCCCCTTATTAAATTTGCATATAACAACAACTATCATTCCATTATCTAGATGGCCCCGTATGAAGCTCTATATGGAAAGACGTGTAGATTGCCAATTGGATGGTTTGAAGTAGGAGAGACATAACTAATAGGTCCAGATTTGATTCAACAAGCGGTAGAGAAGATCAAGCAGATCCGAGACCGGTTGTTGACAGCTCAGACTCGTCAGCAATCTTATGCAGACAACCGTCGACAAAACTTGGAATTCCAAGTTAATGATTGGGTATTCCTGAAAGTGTCGCCAATGAAAAGTGTAATGAGATTTGGCAAGAAGGGGAAACTTAGTCCCCAGTATATTGGACCTTATAAGATCGTGCGTAAGGTAGGCCAAGTGGCTTATGAATTTGATTTGCCTCCATAGATTGAATCAGTCCATCCAATTTTTAATGTGTCGATGCTCTCTAAATGCATTGGAGATCCTTCTAGAATCGTGCTTGTAGATGATGTTCAAGTTACCGAGAAATTGGCTTATGAAGAAATACCTATTTCCATTCTAAATAGGCAAGTGCGGAAACTCAGAACCAAGGTTGTAACCTCAGTTAAGGTCCTGTGGAAAAACAATAATAGAGAGGAGATGACTGTTATATCCTGTGCTTTCGCACAATTGGAAAATTGGAAAGTTGTTTCAATTTGTAAGAAATAAGTTCATATGTTGATTTGAATTTATATATGTGTGATTTTCATGAAAAATATTGGTGTGGATATACGGAATGAGGCCAAGGGCAAAAATGAGAATTTTGGAAATTAGTTTCGGGAATTACAAAATAAGAATTTTGACCAATTAGGCTTGGAATTATTTTTTTTTAACTAAATTGAGGCCCAATTGTAGAGGGGTGGCCGGCCCGTTAATGGTCCAAGGCCCATGTGTGGGTTTTAATTTGTGGACTTAAAAGATGACTAAGTCATCTTTAAGTCATAGAAGAATCAAGAAACCTTGAGCAAAAATAAGACCACTCCATTTTCGGCCATGGCCATGGAAAAATAGCTACTCTAAATCTTCCTCCAAAACTATTTTTCTTGTGGTATTCCTACTATATTAAGGGTCCTCTACAACATGGTGCAATTGTTTGGGAAGAAAGAGCCCTTGTTTCTTCAATATGACAACATGTTTGAGTGAAGGAGATTGGAGAAAAAGGTAAGAGTTCATCTCTTTTTATGGTGTTATGAAGTTTTGTTTGTGTTGTAGTAAGTGGGAATGAGTTGATTGTATGGAAAAATGGAAGATTTCAAAGTGGGTATGGAATAGAGTGTATGGCCGTGTGTATGCATGCATTGTATGCCAATGATGAATTGAAATTATGTTGTATTCTAGTTGTGAGTATGATGGAATTCATATTGAGAATGAAAGTTGAATAAATTTGGTTGAATTGATAAAAAGAGCATTTGGCCGTGTGGTATATTGGAGTTGGAATGGGAGTGAATTAATTTTGTTTAATGTGTTAGTTGTGTTGTTGTGATGCTTGCAATGTAAATGAAGATAAAATGATATAAGTTTGCATTGAAATGGAATGTAGAAGCTTATGTCGTTTTAGTACGATTTTATGACATTATGAAAATGAAGTTTTTAGGTTGCAAATTATGATGATCATTGATAGATTTGGAAGATGGAAACATGTTATGAATACGTATGCCAAAGATTAGGAGTTTTGGATGAATTATGACTTTGGCGGAAAGTTTGTATATTATGTATATCGTGTGTATAATTTGAGGAAACGATATGAAATGCTTCTAAATTATGTTGTGATGCTCTAGATTGATGATGAATGTGAAACCATTGAGATTAGTTTGGAATTTAAGGTTGAAGTGAAGGTTATGACATTGTGTTGGAAAGATAGCTAGTTGTGTTATATTGTGTTTAGTGTGATTGTTGTTGTTGTTGATGTTGTTGTTGGGTTGTTGTTGATTGTTTTGGCCGAGTTAAATTCTCGGGGGTGCTATATGTATAGGGGAGGTGCTGCCGAAATTTTGGTAGACAAATATGAGTTAAGTTGAATTCGTAGAATCTATAACTAACAATTGGTAAATATGACCATTTGCAGATTTTTGACGAAACGGGAAGTGAGCTTGGAAAGGCGAAAGGAGCTTGAAAGGTATGTAAAGCTACCCCGATTCTTCTTTTAGCATGTCCTAGGTGTACTAGGATTGGATTTGCACCTCGGAAGACATTCTGCCCATCTGAATCCGCATTTGAAAATACTCCTTTTTCATTCAATAGAATTGAACCCTTAAGCATGCTTTATTGAAAAATTAAGCAAGCCTCTCCAAACTGCCTAGAAAGCTAGGGAATACCCCTAAGTCCTCTGTAGGTGACCCCATAAGCTTAATATACGTAATTTGAGCCTGCCGCTTTGTTTGTCCCGAGGTGGGCCCACTATTTTTGATTTTACCCTTATGGTAATTTGTGACTTGATTTCAAGCGATTTTCAAGGAAACGTCCTGACTACTTTTCCAACTACTAATGATACTTATCTTAAATACTTTATTGAGTCTATGTAAAGGTACGATATGTTGGGTTGCATTTAGTCTCCCACTATTCCTGCTTTGCTCTCTTATTGTACTATTGCCCTATTTTCGAATAATATAAAATGAAATGTTTTAATTATCCTTTCAACTACTAAGGAAAATCATTTGGTGACTCCCTCGAGTTTGGTAGGCTATTTTGAAATATGAAAACGATTTCAGGAGGATTACTCTTCTGTAACTCATTATGACATATGACATACACTTGCTAAGATTCCGTCCGACTTCATTGATTTGATTTGTCATTCGATATGCCTCATTGAGTCTCTGGAAATCCGTGATATTTTTATTGCATTTAGTCTCTCACTACTCCATTCGTGGATGCCTCAATGTTTCCCACACTGAGCCCGGGCCAGGATATGTTGTCAAGCGTATTCCACTGCATTGTTCGCCGTGCCTCGATGTGAGGGGGCAGGTATACATGTACATGGGTTTTGGAGTATGCTGTGCCATGTACACACATTCTGAAATGATATGATCTGATATGGCCATCTGATATGATATGTTATCTGACGGGGTTATCCCCTATTCTGTTCCTTATGTATGGTGGCACCAGCGTCGGGGGGTGGCCACGTTCTGTTTGCTGAGCCCCTTGGTAGGGGCCAGATATGATGTGATATATGTTTCTGTACACACTCCTCATGTTTTGAAAATATGCATTTGATACTTCGGATGTCACATTCACTTCTCTGTAAGTTCTGTTTCGGTTAAAATCTTGTTCCGCAATGGGACCAGGTACGACATATGTTTTCAACAAATACTATTTATGCTTTATGATCAGTATTTTGCTAATCTGGATATTCTGTCCATTTTCTATACCTTCTGGTTTGATGATGACTTTGTTTACTACGTTCTGTGCTTTACATACTCAATACATATTTCATACTGACCCCCTTTCTTCGGGGGCTGCGTTTTCATGCCGCGCAGGTACAGAAGACAGATTAGCTGACCGCCTATATAGGACATCTATTCTGCTATATTGGGAGCGCTCTCTTGTTCAGAGCCGGTATATTGGTACAGTCAGCCGCTATTATATATATGTACACTATTCAGGGGTATGACGGGGCCCTGTCCCGTCTCATGAGTCTGTCATGTTCTGTAGAGGTCTGTAGACATACTTGTGTGGGTTTTGCATATGTTTGGGTATGATATGATTTGTGACAGCCTCACCAGCTTCCATGTACTGCGTCGGTTCATTTTTTATCATTACTAACGCCAAGTGACTTTTATATTTGAAAATATTCTGTCGTTTTCTAATTTGGGTTATTGGGTACGTTTGGGTGTCCAGCACGGACACTAGTCGCGGCCTACGGAGTTGGGTCGTGACAAAAGTGGTATCAGAGCTGTTCGTCCTCGGAGTATCTACAGACCGTGTCTAGTAGATTCTTGTTTATCGGTGTGTTGTGCACCACATCTATAAACAGGAGGCTACAGGACATTTAGGGTGTTACCTTTCTTTGATTCTTAGATCGTGCGATAGAGCCAGCTGTAGGAAATGAGTTTCTTTCTTTACTAACTCTTGATTGCAGCTGGAGAACGGTATCGACGTAAGACAGCGACTGCTGATATTGGAAGCTACACAGTACTCCGGTAAGCAATGGTATGAAAGACGTATGCTGGGTAAGGTATTCTGAAGTACGGTTAAAACATAAAGTCGAACATTAAAAAGGGAAACAAACATGGAAAGTGTAGCAGGTGCAGTTCGGGTTGGGCATGTGAGGTAAGCCTCGGTATTCTGATAATTTTTATTTGGAATTGTTAGCCCCGTGTGGCTGTGATGCGACGTGATATGATATGTATAGACGTATATGTGTTGACCCTGTGAGGCATGGTTGGTATTTCCTGTGTACAGGTTTTGGTATAGTAAGAAATACAGAGGAACCTCTGCCCAAATTTTTCTAGGAATACGAATAGGGAAATGAGATATAAATTTTTAACCTGTTTTGAAGGTCGATACCGATAGGATAAATCTATAATGGTGGATTAAAATTTTAAGAGGTACCCTCCATGTCATTCGTAAGAAGCATTACCCTTATCGGGAAAATTTTATCTCGAGAAAGCATATACGAGTAGAGAATTCGTAATTTAATTGGAGGGACCAGAAATATGTTCTAACCCCATTTTGTTTTAGCATAGCCCACGTGAAGGGCAAAAATATGTGGAAGGGCAAAAATCTCCAACGATCAAGTTTCCTCTAATTGAAAGAATACAAAGCGTATGACAAGCAGGTGGGAATTGAGTGGTTTGCTCACGGCTCATATATATAAATATGGAGGTAATTACGTGAATTAAGTACTAAAAGATTCGGCGAAGTTCGTCGGACTTTAGCTTTCTCGTGCTGATGATCGTAAAATGCCTTACAGTAGCATTTCATCAGTTTCCATCGACTAATTGGAGATGGAATTTGTGGGATACAGACTTAAACTCGTGGGCTGTCTAGAATTATATATATACGTGGAGGTAAGTATTGAAGACGTACAAGGGGCGACACAGCAACCATATAGTCAGAAAGGCAAAATAATTCTCGCTAGGTCGGGGTGCGACCCCCTATGAGAACATTTTGAAAAGTTGTTAAGACCCCGATTTATCTTAAATTAAGTGACAAAGGCTGTGCGGGGCAATCAATGTAATTACACCGGTCTTAACGTGCCTAAATGCATTAAAGTTGTAAGGTTAAGCGTGCCAGGGCCAGAGCAATTCTGGGATGGGTGACACCCTGGGAAATGTACAAAATTTTCGCAACATAGATATGAGAGACGAATAGGAAATTTGGGGTAAGCTAAATGGAATTAGGATGTGTGGAATGGCTAGAAATTTTATAGGGGTCACACGAGCTGAGACGGATTGGATTGTTAAAAAGAAAGAAAAAACAGCGCAGCCCTGAAATTAGAGTAAATTCGAACAAGTGATTGAAGATGTATTGTAAAAGAATGGCAGTGATATATATGCGTATGTGTAGGCCCCCCCATTTATGATGATGTCGATTGATTGGTGAACCCTAATAGCCAGTGTTTTCATATACAAAAAACATTAACTGGAGAGAATGTACGAGAAAAGGGGAAAGGTGTGGTACCAATGTTACGAAATAGATTGATACCTATTTCGCTACCGGTTGAGATTGGAAGATCCAAATGTCAGGAGAAGTGAACCGTGAGAAACGTAATTAAGCAGAGCCTCTGAAAGAGTCGACGGGCAAAGCACGAAGTTAATTGCGAAAGCAAACTAAAATGGAATAGTACAGGGCAAAGAAAAACTTACGACATGAAATGATGAATTATGTGAATATCAAATAATTCGATCGTCGAGAAAATAGGACGACAGATAAGGAATGGGTATGAAGAAAGTATGTGGTTACTATGAGATAAGCAACTACCCTAATTATATCACTTGAGTGCCAACTATCGAGTAAGATTGTGTACTATGTAATTATGATTCTGTTAAGGTTTCGTACGAAGATAATCAAGTTGTAGGTTAGAAGGAAAAGATTCGAATATGGTGTAAGTATAACCCCAAGGAGGGGGAGCGAATGAAAGTAAAATAAATTAAGCATGAACGAAAATAACTGACATACAGAAGATTGAAGCAATAAAGGACTGGTCTAGGCCTTCGACATCGACTGAAATATGTAGTTGTCTGGAAATGGTCAGATTATGGCCTATGTCCCTCGGCAGCTCAGACCGCACGAGGAAAAATTATCTCGCTCATGGTCTGGAATTAGCTATGGTGATTCATGCTTTAAAGATATGGCGGTATTACTTACGTGGGGTGCGCGTTGATATTTATACAGATCCTAAGGGCTGCCAGTATACGTTTTAAGAAAAAGGGAGCCGAATTCGCGGCAGAGAAGATGGTTCAATTATTGAAGGATTATGATGTTAATATTTTGTGACACCCCAGAAAAGCTAAAGCTGTGACAAACGCACTTAGTCGTGAGTCTACGGACGGCTTGACCAGTGTACATTCAGAAATAAAGAATTGGTCTGTAAAACTCATTAGTCAGCTAGCCTTAGAGTCCGTTTGGTCGGTTCTAAAGATATTGGAATTTTGTCCGAAGAAGTTACTGAATCATCGATCATGGGAAAGGTAAAACAGCGTCAGTTTGAGGATTCTATTCTAGTATCGTACAGAGATACTACCTTTGACAAGGAAAAGATCCAGCTCGAGGTTTTACCAGATGAGTATTGTTATACCGAGGCAGATTATGTGTGACCGACATCGTAAGACCCGTTGACCAGTGCCCAAATTGTCAGCAAGTTAAAATTGGGTATCAGAAACCGGGTGGACTGTTTCAGGAAATGAAAATTCTGACTTAGAAGTGGGAAATAATTAGTATGGATCTCATTACGGGTTTGCCTCGCGCTCCACGAAAGTATGATTTCCATATGTGGTATAGTTGATAAACTGACAAAAATCAGCCCATTTTCTCCCCGTCAGAACCACTTATTCGGTTGGGGATTATGCCAGACTATATGTATTAAAGGAATAATGAGACTCCACGGAGCTCCTATATCTATTGTCATTGACAGAGATACTCAGTTTATGACTAATTTCTGGAGATTCGTTTCAGGAAGGATTAGGGGCTCAGGTAAGTCCAAGCACAGTATTCCATCCTCAGAGTAACGGACAGGCCGAGCAGACTATACAAATGCTAGAGGATATGTTGCGAGCCTGTATTATTGATTTCGGAGGTAGCCGAGACGATCATCTGCCGTTGATCGAGTTTGCTTATAATAACCGCTACCATTCTAGCTTAATACGAGGCTTTGTATGACAGAAAATGCAGGTCACCCATCGGCTAGTTTGATATTGGCGAAACAGAATTAATAGGCCCAGTTATGATCCAATTGGCAGTTGATAAGGTGAAACTTATCCGAGAGAGACAATTAGCAGCTTAGGGTTGACAGAAGTCATATTCTGATAAACGGCGTCGACCGTTGGAATCCCAGGTTAGTGATTGGGTATTTTTGAAGTATCGCCTATGAAAGGCATAATGTGATTCGGTAAAAAAGGTAAGTTCAATCCGCGATATATCTGACCTTATCAGATTGTTCGAAGAATTGAGAATGTCGTTTACGGGCTAGACCTACCATCTTATTTGGAAGAAGTACATCCGGTATTTCACGTATCCATGCTCCGAAAATGTGTCGGCGATCCTCCTAGAATATTTGCCGCAAATAATATTCGGGTGACGGAGGAACTATCGTACGAAGAGCAGCCTGTAGCCGTTCTGGATTGCCAAGTAAGAAAATTACGGAACAAAGATGTAGCTTCCGTTAAGGTGCTGTGGTGGAATAATAACAGGGAGGAGATGACCTGGGAAGATGAAGAAGAAATATCCTCAGTTGTTCGCTATCCCTCCAGGTAATTTAAAAGCTTTGCTTAGTTATATTCATTAATGAATGTGTATTATGTGTGCTGACCATAAAGAGAAACTTCCCCGAAGTACATACAGACCCTATAAGCCTAATCTAACATTCGAGGACGAATGTTCTAAAGGGGGGAAGGATGTTATATCCTGTGCTTTCGCACAATTGGAAAATTGGAAAGTTGTTTCAATTTGTTAGAAATAAGTTCATATGTTGATTTGAATTTATATATGTGTGATTTTCATGAAAAATATTGGTGTGGAAATACGGAATGAGGCCAAGGGCAAAAATGGGAATTTTGAAAATTAGTTTCGGGAATTACAAAATAAGAATTTTGACCAATTGGGCTTGGAAATTTTTTTTTAACTAAATTGAGGCCCAATTGTAGAGGGGTGGCCGGCCCCTTAATGGTCCAAGGCCCATGTGTGGGTTTTAATTTGTGGACTTAAAAGATGACTAAGTCATCTTTAAGTCATAGAAGAATCAAGAAACCTTGAGCAAAAATAAGACCACTCCATTTTCGGCCATGGCCATGGAAAAATAGCTACTCTAAATCTTCCTCCAAAAATATTTTTCTTGTGGTATTCCTACTATATTAAGGGTCCTCTACAACATGGTGCAATTGTTTGGGAAGAAAGAGCCCTTGTTTCTTCAATATGACAACATGTTTGAGTGAAGGAGATTGGAGAAAAAGGTAAGAGTTCATCTCTTTTTATTGTGTTATGATGTTTTGTTTGTGTTGTAGTAAGTGGGAATGAGTTGATTGTATGGAAAAATGGAAGATTTCAAAGTGGGTATGGAATAGAGTGTATGGCCGTGTGTATGCATGCATTGTATGCCAATGATGAATTGAAATTATGTTGTATTCTAGTTGTGAGTATGATGGAATTCATATTGAGAATGAAAGTTGAATAAATTTGGTTGAATTGATAAAAAGAGCATTTGGCCGTGTGGTATATTGGAGTTGGAATGGGAGTGAATTAATTTTGTTTAATGTGTTAGTTGTGTTGTTGTGATGCTTGCAATGTAAATGAAGATAAAATGATATAAGTTTGCATTGAAATGGAATGTAGAAGCTTATGTCGTTTTAGTACGATTTTATGACATTATGAAAATGAAGTTGTTAGGTTGCAAATTATGATGATCATTGATAGATTTGGAAGATGGAAACATGTTATGAATACGTATGCCAAAGATTAGGAATTTTTGGATGAATTATGACTTTGGCGGAAAGTTTGTATATTATGTATATCGTGTGTATAATTTGAGGAAACGATATGAAATGCTTCTAAATTATGTTGTGATGCTCTAGATTGATGATGAATGTGAAACCATTGAGATTAGTTTGGAATTTAAGGTTGAAGTGAAGGTTATGACATTGTGTTGGAAAGATAGTTAGTTGTGTTATATTGTGTTTAGTGTGATTGTTGTTGTTGTTGATGTTGTTGTTGGGTTGTTGTTGATTGTTTTGGCCGAGTTAAATTCTCGGGGGTGCTATATGTATAGGGGAGGTGCTGCCGAAATTTCGGTAGACAAATATGAGTTAAGTTGAATTCGTAGAATCTATAACTAACAATTGGTAAATATGACCATTTGCAGATTTTTGACGAAACGGGAAGTGAGCTTGGAAAGGCGAAAGGAGCTTGAAAGGTATGTAAAGCTACCCCGATTCTTCTTTTGGCATGTCCTAGGTGTACTAGGATTGGATTTGCACCTCGGAAGACATTCTGCCCATCTGAATCCGCATTTGAAAATACTCCTTTTTCATTCAATAGAATTGAACCCCTAAGCATGCTTTATTGAAAAATTAAGCAAGCCTCTCCAAACTGCCTAGAAAGCTAGGGAATACCCCTAAGTCCTCTGTTGGTGACCCCATAAGCTTAATATACGTAATTTGAGCCTGCCGCTTTGTTTGTCCCGAGGTGGGCCCACTATTTTTTATTTTACCCTTATGGTAATTTGTGACTTGATTTCAAGCGATTTTCAAGGAAACGTCCTGACTACTTTTCCAACTACTAATGATACTTATCTTAAATATTTTATTGAGTCTATGTAAAGGTACGATAAGTTGGGTTGCATTTAGTCTCCCACTATTCCTGCTTTGCCCTCTTATTGTGCTATTGCCCTATTTTCGAATAATATAAAATGAAATGTTTTAATTATCCTTTCAACTACTAAGGAAAATCATTTGGTGACTCCCTCGAGTTTGGTAGGCTATTTTGAAATATGAAAACGATTTCAGGAGGATTACTCTTCTGTAACTCATTATGACATATGACATACACTTGCTAAGATTCCGTCCGACTTCATTGATTTGATTTGTCATTCGATATGCCTCATTGAGTCTCTGGAAATCCGTGATATTTTTATTGCATTTAGTCTCTCACTACTCCATTCGTGGATGCCTCAATGTTTCCCACACTGAGCCCGGGCCAGGATATGTTGTCAAGCGTATTCCACTGCATTGTTCGCCGTGCCTCGATGTGAGGGGGCAGGTATACATGTACATGGGTTTTGGAGTATGCTGTGCCATGTACACACATTCTGATATGATATGATCTGATATGGCCATCTGATATGATATGTTATGTGAGGGGTTATCCCCTATTCTGTTCCTTATGTATGGTGGCACCAGCGTCGGGGGGTGGCCACGTTCTGTTTCCTGAGCCCCTTGGCAGGGGCCAGATATGATGTGATATATGTTTCTGTACACACTCCTCATGTTTTGAAAATATGCATTTGATACTTCGGATGTCACATTCACTTCTCTGTAAGTTCTGTTTCGGTTAAAATCTTGTTCCGCAATGGGACCAGGTACGACATATGTTTTCAACAAATACTATTTATGCTTTATGATCAGTATTTTGCTAATCTGGATATTCTGTCCATTTTCTGTACCTTCTGCTTTGATGATGACCTTTTTTACTACGTTCTGTGCTTTACATACTCAATACATATTTCGTACTGACCCCCTTTCTTCGGGGGCTGCGATTTCATGCCGCGCAGGTACAGAAGACAGATTAGCTGACCGCCTACATAGGACTTCTATTCTGCTATATTAGGAGCGCTCTCTTGTGCAGAGCCGGTATATTGGTACAGTCTGCCGCTATTATATATATGTACACTATTCAGGGGTATGACGGGGCCCTGTCCCGTCTCATGAGTCTGTCATGTTCTGTAGAGGTCTGTAGACATACTTGTGTGGGTTTTGCATATGTTTGGGTATGATATGATTTGTGACAGCCTCACCAGCTTCCATGTACTGCGTCGGTTCATTTTTTATCATTACTAACGCCAAGTGACTTTTATATTTTAAAATATTCTGTCGTTTTCTAATTTGGGTTATTGGGTACGTTTGGGTGTCCAGCACGGACACTAGTCGCGGCCTACGGAGTTGGGTCGTGACAAAAGTGGTATCAGAGCTGTTCGTCCTCGGAGTATCTACAGACCGTGTCTAGTAGATTCTTGTTTATCGGTGTGTTGTGCACCACATATATAAACAGGAGGCTACAGGACATTTAGGGTGTTACCTTTCTTTGATTCTTAGATCGTGCGATAGAGCCAGCTGTAGGAAATGAGTTTCTTTCTTTACTAACTCTTGATTGCAGCTGGAGAACGGTATCGACGTAAGACAGCGACTGCTGATATTGGAAGCTACACAGTACTCCGGTAAGCAATGGTATGAAAGACGTATGCTGGGTAAGGTATTCTGAAGTACGGTTAAAACATAAAGTCGAACATTAAAAAGGGAAACAAACATGGAAAGTGTAGCAGGTGCAGTTCGGGTTGGGCATGTGAGGTAAGCCTCGGCATTCTGATAATTTTTATTTGGAATTGTTAGCCCCGTGTGGCTGTGATGCGACGTGATATGATATGTATAGACTTATATGTGTTGACCCTGTGAGGCATGGTTGGTATTTCCTGTGTACAGGTTTTGGTATAGTAAGAAATACAGAGGAACCTCTGCCCAAATTTTTCTAGGAATACGAAAAGGGAAATGAGATATAAATTTTTAACCTGTTTTGAAGGTCGATACCGATAGGATAAATCTATAATGGTGGATTAAAATTTTAAGAGGTACCCTCCATGTCAGTCGTAAGAAGCATTACCCTTATCGGGAAAATTTTATCTCGAGAAAGCATATACGAGTAGAGAATTCGTAATTTAATTGGAGGGACTAGAAATATGTTCTAACCCCATTTTGTTTTAGCATAGCCCACGTGAAGGGCAAAAATATGTGGAAGGGCAAAAATCTCCAACGATCAAGTTTCCTCTAATTGAAAGAATACAAAGCGTATGACAAGCAGGCGGGAATTGAGTGGTTTGCTCACGGCTCATATATATAAATATGGAGGTAATTATGTGAATTAAGTACTAAAAGATTCGGCGAAGTTCGTCGGACTTTAGCTTTCTCGTGCTGATGATCGTAAAATGCCTTACAGTAGCATTTCATCAGTTTCCATCGACTAATTGGAGATGGAATTTGTGGGATACAGACTTAAACTCGTGGGCTGTCTAGAATTATATATATACGTGGAGGTAAGTATTGAAGACGTACAAGGGGCGACACAACAACCATATAGTCAGAAAGGCAAAATAATTCTCGCTAGGTCGGGGTGGGACCCCCTATGAGAACATTTTGAAAAGTTGTTAAGACCCCGATTTATCTTAAATTAAGTGACAAAGGCTGTGCGGGGCAATCAATGTAATTATACCGGTCTTAACGTGCCTAAATGCATTAAAGTTGTAAGGTTAAGCGTGCCAGGGCCAGAGCAATTCTGGGATGGGTGACACCCTGGGAAATGTACAAAATTTTCGCAACATAGATATGAGAGACGAATAGGAAATTCGGGGTAAGCTAAATGGAATTAGGATGTGTGGAATGGCTAGAAATTTTATAGGGGTCACACGAGCTGAGACGGATTGGATTGTTAAAAAGAAAGAAAAAGCAGCGCAGCCCTGAAATTAGAGTAAATTCGAACAAGTGATTGAAGATGTATTGTAAAAGAATGGCAGTGATATATATGCGTATGTGTAGGCCCCCCCATTTATGATGATGTCGATTGATTGGTGAACCCTAATAGCCAGTGTTTTCATATACAAAAAACATTAACTGGAGAGAATGTACGAGAAAAGGGGAAAGGTGTGGTACCAATGTTACGAAATAGATTGATATCTATTTCGCTACCGGTTGAGATTGGAAGATCCAAATGTCAGGAGAAGTGAACCGTGAGAAACGTAATTAAGCAGAGCCTCTGAAAGAGTCGACGGGCAAAGCAGGAAGTTAATTGCGAAAGCAAACTAAAATGGAATAGTACAGGGCAAAGAAAAACTTACGACATGAAATGATGAATTATGTGAATATCAAATAATTCGATCGTCGAGAAAATAGGACGACAGATAAGGAATGGGTATGAAGAAAGTATGTGGTTACTATGAGATAAGTAACTACCCTAATTATATCACTTGAGTGCCAACTATCGAGTAAGATTGTGTACTATGTAATTATGATTCTGTTAAGGTTTCGTACGAAGATAATCAAGTTGTAGGTTAGAAGGAAAAGAATCGAATATGGTGTAAGTATAACCCCAAGGAGGGGGAGCGAATGAAAGTAAAATAAATTAAGCATGAACGAAAATAACTGACATACAGAAGATTGAAGCAATAAAGGACTGGTCTAGGCCTTCGACATCGACTGAAATATGTAGTTGTCTGGAAATGGTCAGATTATGGCCTATGTCCCTCGGCAGCTCAGACCGCACGAGGAAAAATTATCTCGCTCATGGTCTGGAATTAGCTATGGTGATTCATGCTTTAAAGATATGGCGGTATTACTTACGTGGGGTGCGCGTTGATATTTATACGGATCCTAAGGGCTGCCAGTATACGTTTTAAGAAAAAGGGAGTCGAATTCGCGGCAGAGAAGATGGTTCAATTATTGAAGGATTATGATGTTAATATTTTGTGCCACCCCAGAAAAGCTAAAGCTGTGACAAACGCACTTAGTCGTGAGTCTACGGACGGCTTGGCCGGCGTACATTCAGAAATAAAGAATTGGTCTGTAAAACTCATTAGTCAGCTAGCCTTAGAGTCCGTTTGGTCGGTTCTAAAGATATTGGAATTTTGTCCGAAGAAGTTACTGAATCATCGATCATGGGAAAGGTAAAACAGCGTCAGTTTGAGGATTCTATTCTAGTATCGTACAGAGATACAACCTTTGACAAGGAAAAGATCCAGCTCGAGGTTTTACCAGATGAGTATTGTTATACCGAGGCAGATTATGTGTGACCGACATCGTAAGACCCGTTGACCAGTGCCCAAATTGTCAGCAAGTTAAAATTGGGTATCAGAAACCGGGTGGACTGTTTCAGGAAATGAAAATTCTGACTTAGAAGTGGGAAATAATTAGTATGGATCTCATTACGGGTTTGCCTCGCGCTCCACGGAAGTATGATTTCCATATGTGGTATAGTTGATAAACTGACAAAAATCAGTCCATTTTCTCCCCGTCAGAACCACTTATTCGGTTGGGGATTATGCCAGACTATATGTATTAAAGGAATAAGGAGACTCCACGGAGCTCCTATATCTATTGTCATTGACAGAGATACTCAGTTTATGACTAATTTCTGGAGATTCGTTTCAGGAAGGATTAGGGGCTCAGGTAAGTCCAAGCACAGTATTCCATCCTCAGAGTAACGGACAGGCCGAGCACACTATACAAATGCTAGAGGATTTGTTGCGAGCCTGTATTATTGATTTCGGAGGTAGCCGAGACGATCATCTGTCGTTGATCGAGTTTGCTTATAATAACCGCTACCATTCTATCTTAATACGAGGCTTTGTATGACAGAAAATGCAGGTCACCCATCGGCTAGTTTGATATTGGCGAAACAGAATTAATAGGCCCAGTTATGATCCAATTGGCAGTTGATAAGGTGAAACTTATCCGAGAGAGACAATTAGCAGCTTAGGGTTGACAGAAGTCATATTCTGATAAACGGCGTCGACCGTTGGAATCCCAGGTTAGTGATTGGGTATTTTTGAAGTATCGCCTATGAAAGGCATAATGTGATTCGGTAAAAAAGGTAAGTTCAATCCGCGATATATCTGACCTTATCAGATTGTTCGAAGAATTGAGAATGTCGTTTACGGGCTAGACCTACCATCTGATTTGGAAGAAGTACATCCGGTATTTCACGTATCCATGCTCCGAAAATGTGTCGGCGATCCTCCTAGAATATTTGCCGCAAATAATATTCGGGTGACGGAGGAACTATCGTACGAAGAGCAGCCTGTAGCCGTTCTGGATTGCCAAGTAAGAAAATTACGGAACAAAGATGTAGCTTCCGTTAAGGTGCTGTGGCGGAATAATAACAGGGAGGAGATGACCTGGGAAGATGAAGGAGAAATATCCTCAGTTGTTCGCTATCCCTCCAGGTAATTTAAAAGCTTTGCTTAGTTATATTCATTAATGAATGTGTATTATGTGTGCTGACCATAAAGAGAAACTTCCCCGAAGTACTTACAGACCCTATAAGCCTAATCTAACATTCGAGGACGAATGTTCTAAAGGGGGGAAGAATGTTATATCCCGTGCTTTCGCACAATTGGAAAATTGGAAAGTTGTTTCAATTTGTTAGAAATAAGTTCATATGTTGATTTGAATTCATATATGTGTGATTTTCATTAAAAATATTGGTGTGGAAATACGGAATGAGGCCAAGGGCAAAAATGGGAATTTTGGAAATTAGTTTCGGGAATTACAAAATAAGAATTTTGACCAATTGGGCTTGGAAATTTTTTTTTAACTAAATTGAGGCCCAATTGTAGAGGTGTGGCCGGCCCCTTAATGGTCCAAGGCCCATGTGTGGGTTTTAATTTGTGGACTTAAAAGATGACTAAGTCATCTTTAAGTCATAGAAGAATCAAGAAACCTTGAGCAAAAATAAGACCACTCCATTTTCGGCCATGGCCATGGAAAAATAGCTACTCTAAATCTTCCTCCAAAAATATTTTTCTTGTGGTATTCCTACTATATTAAGGGTCCTCTACAACATGGTGCAATTGTTTGGGAAGAAAGAGCCCTTGTTTCTTCAATATGACAACATGTTTGAGTGAAGGAGATTGGAGAAAAAGGTAAGAGTTCATCTCTTTTGATTGTGTTATGAAGTTTTGTTTGTGTTGTAGTAAGTGGGAATGAGTTGATTGTATGGAAAAATGGAAGATTTCAAAGTGGGTATGGAATAGAGTGTATGGCCGTGTGTATGCATGCATTGTATGCCAATGATGAATTGAAATTATGTTGTATTCTAGTTGTGAGTATGATGGAATTCATATTGAGAATGAAAGTTGAATAAATTTGGTTGAATTGATAAAAAGAGCATTTGGCCGTGTGGTATATTGGAGTTGGAATGGGAGTGAATTAATTTTGTTTAATGTGTTAGTTGTGTTGTTGTGATGCTTGCAATGTAAATGAAGATAAAATGATATAAGTTTGCATTGAAATGGAATGTAGAAGCTTATGTTGTTTTAGTACGATTTTATGACATTATGAAAATGAAGTTGTTAGGTTGCAAATTATGATGATCATTGATAGATTTGGAAGATGGAAACATGTTATGAATACGTATGCCAAAGATTAGGAGTTTTGGATGAATTATGACTTTGGCGGAAAGTTTGTATATTATGTATATCGTGTGTATAATTTGAGGAAACGATATGAAATGCTTCTAAATTATGTTGTGATGCTCTAGATTGATGATGAATGTGAAACCATTGAGATTAGTTTGGAATTTAAGGTTGAAGTGAAGGTTATGACATTGTGTTGGAAAGATAGCTAGTTGTGTTATATTGTGTTTAGTGTGATTGTTGTTGTTGTTGATGTTGTTGTTGGGTTGTTGTTGATTGTTTTGGCCGAGTTAAATTCTCGGGGGTGCTATATGTATAGGGGAGGTGCTGCCAAAATTTCGGTAGACAAATATGAGTTAAGTTGAATTCGTAGAATCTATAACTAACAATTGGTAAATATGACCATTTGCAGATTTTTGACGAAACGGGAAGTGAGCTTGGAAAGGCGAAAGGAGCTTGAAAGGTATGTAAAGCTACCCCGATTCTTCTTTTGGCATGTCCTAGGTGTACTAGGATTGGATTTGCACCTCGGAAGACATTCTGCCCATCTGAATCCGCATTTGAAAATACTCCTTTTTCATTCAATAGAATTGAACCCTTAAGCATGCTTTATTGAAAAATTAAGCAAGCCTCTCCAAACTGCCTAGAAAGCTAGGGAATACCCCTAAGTCCTCTGTAGGTGACCCCATAAGCTTAATATACGTAATTTGAGCCTGCCACTTTGTTTGTCCCGAGGTGGGCCCACTATTTTTGATTTTACCCTTATGGTAATTTGTGACTTGATTTCAAGCGATTTTCAAGGAAACGTCCTGACTACTTTTCCAACTACTAATGATACTTATATTAAATACTTTATTGAGTCTATGTAAAGGTACGATATGTTGGGTTGCATTTAGTCTCCCACTATTCCTGCTTTGCTCTCTTATTGTACTATTGCCCTATTTTCGAATAATATAAAATGAATTGTTTTAATTATCCTTTCAACTACTAAGGAAAATCATTTGGTGACTCCCTCGAGTTTGGTAGGCTATTTTGAAATATGAAAACGATTTCAGGAGGATTACTCTTCTGTAACTCATTATGACATATGACATACACTTGCTAAGATTCCGTCCGACTTCATTGATTTGATTTGTCATTCGATATGCCTCATTGAGTTTCTGGAAATCCGTGATATTTTTATTGCATTTAGTCTCTCACTACTCCATTCGTGGATGCCTCAATGTTTCCCACACTGAGCCCGGGCCAGGATATGTTGTCAAGCGTATTCCACTGCATTGTTCGCCGTGCCTCGATGTGAGGGGGCAGGTATACATGTACATGGGTTTTGGAGTATGCTGTGCCATGTACACACATTCTGATATGATATGATCTGATATGGCCATCTGATATGATATGTTATGTGACGGGGTTATCCCCTATTCTGTTCCTTATGTATGGTGGCACCAGCGTCGGGGGGTGGCCACGTTCTGTTTCCTGAGCCCCTTGGCAGGGGCCAGATATGATGTGATATATGTTTCTGTACACACTCCTCATGTTTTGAAAATATGCATTTGATACTTCGGATGTCACATTCACTTCTCTGTAAGTTCTGTTTCGGTTAAAATCTTGTTCCGCAATGGGACCAGGTACGACATATGTTTTCAACAAATACTATTTATGCTTTATGATCAGTATTTTGCTAATCTGGATATTCTGTCCATTTTCTGTACCTTCTGCTTTGATGATGACTTTTTTTACTACGTTCTGTGCTTTACATACTCAATACATATTTCGTACTGACCCCCTTTCTTCGGGGGCTGCGTTTTCATGCCGCGCAGGTACAGAAGACAGATATGCTGACCGCCTACATAGGACATCTATTCTGCTATATTGGGAGCGCTCTCTTGTTCAGAGCCGGTATATTGGTACAGTCTGCCGCTATTATATATATGTACACTATTCAGGGGTATGACGGGGCCTTGTCCCGTCTCATGAGTCTGTCATGTTCTGTAGAGGTCTGTAGACATACTTGTGTGGGTTCTGCATATGTTTGGGTATGATATGATTTGTGACAGCCTCACCGGCTTCCATGTACTGCGTCGGTTCATTTTTGATCATTACTAACGCCAAGTGACTTTTATATTTGAAAATATTCTGTCGTTTTCTAATTTGGGTTATTGGGTACGTTTGGGTGTCCAGCACGGACACTAGTCGCGGCCTACGGAGTTGGGTCGTGACAAAAGTGGTATCAGAGCGGTTCGTCCTCGAAGTGTCTACAGACCGTGTCTAGTAGATTCTTGTTTATCGGTGTGTTGTGCACCACATCTATAAACAGGAGGCTACAGGACATTTAGGGTGTTACCTTTCTTTGATTCTTAGATCGTGCGATAGAGCCAGCTGTAGGAAATGAGTTTCTTTCTTTACTAACTCTTGATTGCAGCTGGAGAACGGTATCGACGTAAGTCAGAGACTGCTGATATTGGAAGCTACACAGTACTCCGGTAAGCAATGGTATGAAAGACGTATGCTGGGTAAGGTATTCTGAAGTACGATTAAAACATAAAGTCGAACATTAAAAAGGGAAACAAACATGGAAAGTGTAGCAGGTGCAGTTCGGGTTGGGCATGTGAGGTAAGCCTCGGCATTCTGATACTTTTTATTTGGAATTGTTAGCCCCGTGTGGCTGTGATGCGACGTGATATGATATGTATAGACGTATATGTGTTGACCCTGTGAGGCATGGTTGGTATTTCCTGTGTACAGGTTTTGGTATAGTAAGAAATACAGAGGAACCTCTGCCCAAATTTTTCTAGGAATACGAAAAGGGAAATGAGATATAAATTTTTAACCTGTTTTGAAGGTCGATACCGATAGGATAAATCTATAATGGTGGATTAAAATTTTAAGAGGTACCCTCCATGTCATTCATACGAAGCATTACCCTTATCGGGAAAATTTTATCTCGAGAAAGCATATACGAGTAAAGAATTCGTAATTTAATTGGAGGGACCAGAAATATGTTCTAACCCCATTTTGTTTTAGCATAGCCCACGTGAAGGGCAAAAATATGTGGAAGGGCAAAAATCTCCAACGATCAAGTTTCCTCTAATTGAAAGAATACAAAGCGTATGACAAGCAGGCGGGAATTGAGTGGTTTGCTCACGGCTCATATATATAAATATGGAGGTAATTATGTGAATTAAGTACTAAAAGATTCGGCGAAGTTCGTCGGACTTTAGCTTTCTCGTGCTGATGACCGTAAAATGCCTTACAGTAGCATTTCATCAGTTTCCATCGACTAATTGGAGATGGAATTTGTGGGATACAGACTTAAACTCGTGGGCTGTCTAGAATTATATATATACGTGGAGGTAAGTATTGAAGACGTACAAGGGGCGACACAGCAACCATATAGTCAGAAAGGCAAAATAATTCTCGCTAGGTCGGGGTGGGACCCCCTATGAGAACATTTTGAAAAGTTGTTAAGACCCCGATTTATCTTAAATTAAGTGACAAAGGCTGTGCGGGGCAATCAATGTAATTATACCGGTCTTAACGTGCCTAAATGCATTAAAGTTGTAAGGTTAAGCGTGCCAGGGCCAGAGCAATTCTGGGATGGGTGACACCCTGGGAAATGTACAAAATTTTCGCAACATAGATATGAGAGACGAATAGGAAATTCGGGGTAAGCTAAATGGAATTAGGATGTGTGGAATGGCTAGAAATTTTATAGGGGTCACACGAGCTGAGACGGATTGGATTGTTAAAAAGAAAGAAAAAGCAGCGCAGCCCTGAAATTAGAGTAAATTCGAACAAGTGATTGAAGATGTATTGTAAAAGAATGGCAGTGATATATATGCGTATGTGTAGGCCCCCCCATTTATGATGATGTCGATTGATTGGTGAACCCTAATAGCCAGTGTTTTCATATACAAAAAACATTAACTGGAGAGAATGTACGAGAAAAGGGGAAAGGTGTGGTACCAATGTTACGAAATAGATTGATACCTATTTCGCTACCGGTTGAGATTGGAAGATCCAAATGTCAGGAGAAGTGAACCGTGAGAAACGTAATTAAGCAGAGCCTCTGAAAGAGTCGACGGGCAAAGCACGAAGTTAATTGCGAAAGCAAACTAAAATGGAATAGTACAGGGCAAAGAAAAACTTACGACATGAAATGATGAATTATGTGAATATCAAATAATTCGATCGTCGAGAAAATAGGACGACAGATAAGGAATGGGTATGAAGAAAGTATGTGGTTACTATGAGATAAGCAACTACCCTAATTATATCACTTGAGTGCCAACTATCGAGTAAGATTGTGTACTATTTAATTATGATTCTGTTAAGGTTTCGTACGAAGATAATCAAGTTGTAGGTTAGAAGGAAAAGATTCGAATATGGTGTAAGTATAACCCCAAGGAGGGGGAGCGAATGAAAGTAAAATAAATTAAGCATGAACGAAAATAACTGACATACAGAAGATTGAAGCAATAAAGGACTGGTCTAGGCCTTCGACATCGACTGAAATATGTAGTTGTCTGGAAATGGTCAGATTATGGCCTATGTCCCTCGGCAGCTCAGACCGCACGAGGAAAAATTATCTCGCTCATGGTCTGGAATTAGCTATGGTGATTCATGCTTTAAAGATATGGCGGTATTACTTACGTGGGGTGCGCGTTGATATTTATACGGATCCTAAGGGCTGCCAGTATACGTTTTAAGAAAAAGGGAGCCGAATTCGCGGCAGCGAAGATGGTTCAATTATTGAAGGATTATGATGTTAATATTTTGTGCCACCCCAGAAAAGCTAAAGCTGTGACAAACGCACTTAGTCGTGAGTCTACGGACGGCTTGACCGGCGTACATTCAGAAATAAAGAATTGGTCTGTAAAACTCATTAGTCAGCTAGCCTTAGAGTCCGTTTGGTCGGTTCTAAAGATATTGGAATTTTGTCCGAAGAAGTTACTGAATCATCGATCATGGGAAAGGTAAAACAGCGTCAGTTTGAGGATTCTATTCTAGTATCGTACAGAGATACAACCTTTGACAAGGAAAAGATCCAGCTCGAGGTTTTGCCAGATGAGTATTGTTATACCGAGGCAGATTATGTGTGACCGACATCGTAAGACCCGTTGACCAGTGCCCAAATTGTCAGCAAGTTAAAATTGGGTATCAGAAACCGGGTGGACTGTTTCAGGAAATGAAAATTCTGACTTAGAAGTGGGAAATAATTAGTATGGATCTCATTACGGGTTTGCCTCGCGCTCCACGGAAGTATGATTTCCATATGTGGTATAGTTGATAAACTGACAAAAATCAGCCCATTTTCTCCCCGTCAGAACCACTTATTCGGTTGGGGATTATGCCAGACTATATGTATTAAAGGAATAATGAGACTCCACGGAGCTTCTATATCTATTGTCATTGACAGAGATACTCAGTTTATGACTAATTTCTGGAGATTCGTTTCAGGAAGGATTAGGGGCTCAGGTAAGTCCAAGCACAGTATTCCATCCTCAGAGTAACGGACAGGCCGAGCACACTATACAAATGCTAGAGGATTTGTTGCGAGCCTGTATTATTGATTTCGGAGGTAGCCGAGACGATCATCTGTCGTTGATCGAGTTTGCTTATAATAACCGCTACCATTCTATCTTAATACGAGGCTTTGTATGACAGAAAATGCAGGTCACCCATCGGCTAGTTTGATATTGGCGAAACAGAATTAATAGGCCCAGTTATGATCCAATTGGCAGTTGATAAGGTGAAACTTATCCGAGAGAGACAATTAGCAGCTTAGGGTTGACAGAAGTCATATTCTGATAAACGGCGTCGACCGTTGGAATCCCAGGTTAGTGATTGGGTATTTTTGAAGTATCGCCTATGAAAGGCATAATGTGATTCGGTAAAAAAGGTAAGTTCAATCCGCGATATATCTGACCTTATCAGATTGTTCGAAGAATTGAGAATGTCGTTTACGGGCTAGACCTACCATCTGATTTGGAAGAAGTACATCCGGTATTTCACGTATCCATGCTCCGAAAATGTGTCGGCGATCCTCCTAGAATATTTGAAGCAAATAATATTCGGGTGACGGAGGAACTATCGTACGAAGAGCAGCCTGTAGCCGTTCTGGATTGCCAAGTAAGAAAATTACGGAACAAAGATGTAGCTTCCGTTAAGGTGCTGTGGCGGAATAATAACAGGGAGGAGATGACCTGGGAAGATGAAGAAGAAATATCCTCAGTTGTTCGCTATCCCTCCAGGTAATTTAAAAGCTTTGCTTAGTTATATTCATTAATGAATGTGTATTATGTGTGCTGACCATAAAGAGAAACTTCCCCGAAGTACTTACAGACCCTATAAGCCTAATCTAACATTCGAGGACGAATGTTCTAAAGGGGGGAAGGATGTTATATCCCGTGCTTTCGCACAATTGGAAAATTGGAAAGTTGTTTCAATTTGTTAGAAATAAGTTCATATGTTGATTTGAATTTATATATGTGTGATTTTCATGAAAAATATTGGTGTGGAAATACGGAATGAGGCCAAGGGAAAAAATGGGAATTTTGGAAATTAGTTTCGGGAATTACAAAATAAGAATTTTGACCAATTGGGCTTGGAAATTTTTTTTTAACTAAATTGAGGCCCAATTGTAGAGGGGTGGCCGGCCCCTTAATGGTCCAAGGCCCATGTGTGGGTTTTAATTTGTGGACTTAAAAGATGACTAAGTCATCTTTAAGTCATAGAAGAATCAAGAAACCTTGAGCAAAAATAAGACCACTCCATTTTCGGCCATGGCCATGGAAAAATAGCTACTCTAAATCTTCCTCCAAAAATATTTTTCTTGTGGTATTCCTACTATATTAAGGGTCCTCTACAACATGGTGCAATTGTTTGGGAAGAAAGAGCCCTTGTTTCTTCAATATGACAACATGTTTGAGTGAAGGAGATTGGAGAAAAAGGTAAGAGTTCATCTCTTTTTATTGTGTTATGAAGTTTTGTTTGTGTTGTAGTAAGTGGGAATGAGTTGATTGTATGGAAAAATGGAAGATTTCAAAGTGGGTATGGAATAGAGTGTATGGCCGTGTGTATGCAAGCATTGTATGCCAATGATGAATTGAAATTATGTTGTATTCTAGTTGTGAGTATGATGGAATTCATATTGAGAATGAAAGTTGAATAAATTTGGTTGAATTGATAAAAAGAGCATTTGGCCGTGTGGTATATTGGAGTTGGAATGGGAGTGAATTAATTTTGTTTAATGTGTTAGTTGTGTTGTTGTGATGCTTGCAATGTAAATGAAGATAAAATGATATAAGTTTGCATTGAAATGGAATGTAGAAGCTTATGTTGTTTTAGTACGATTTTATGACATTATGAAAATGAAGTTGTTAGGTTGCAAATTATGATGATCATTGATAGATTTGGAAGATGGAAACATGTTATGAATACGTATGCCAAAGATTAGGAGTTTTGGATGAATTATGACTTTGGCGGAAAGTTTGTATATTATGTATATCGTGTGTATAATTTGAGGAAACGATATGAAATGCTTCTAAAATATGTTGTGATGCTCTAGATTGATGATGAATGTGAAACCATTAAGATTAGTTTGGAATTTAAGGTTGAAATGAAGGTTATGACATTGTGTTGGAAAGATAGCTAGTTGTGTTATATTGTGTTTAGTGTGATTGTTGTTGTTGATGATGTTGTTGTTGGGTTGTTGTTGATTGTTTTGGCCGAGTTAAATTCTCGGGGGTGCTATATGTATAGGGGAGGTGCTGCCGAAATTTCAGTAGACAAATATGAGTTAAGTTGAATTCGTAGAATCTATAACTAACAATTGGTAAATATGACCATTTGCAGATTTTTGACGAAACGGGAAGTGAGCTTGGAAAGGCGAAAGGAGCTTGAAAGGTATGTAAAGCTACCCCGATTCTTCTTTTGGCATGTCCTAGGTGTACTAGGATTGGATTTGCACCTCGGAAGACATTCTGCCCATCTGAATCCGCATTTGAAAATACTCATTTTTCATTCAATAGAATTGAACCCTTAAGCATGCTTTATTGAAAAATTAAGCAAGCCTCTCCAAACTGCCTAGAAAGCTAGGGAATACCCCTAAGTCCTCTGTAGGTGACCCCATAAGCTTAATATACGTAATTTGAGCCTGCCGCTTTGTTTTTCCCGAGGTGGGCCCACTATTTTTTATTTTACCCTTATGGTAATTTGGGACTTGATTTCAAGCGATTTTCAAGGAAACGTCCTGACTACTTTTCCAACTACTAATGATACTTATCTTAAATACTTTATTGAGTCTATGTAAAGGTACGATATGTTGGGTTGCATTTAGTCTCCAACTATTCCTGCTTTGCTCTCTTATTGTACTATTGCCCTATTTTCGAATAATATAAAATGAAATGTTTTAATTATCCTTTCAACTACTAAGGAAAATCATTTGGTGACTCCCTCGAGTTTGATAGGCTATTTTGAAATATGAAAACGATTTCAGGAGGATTACTCTTCTGTAACTCATTATGACATATGACATACACTTGCTAAGATTCCGTCCGACTTCATTGATTTGATTTGTCATTCGATATGCCTCATTGAGTCTCTGGAAATCTGTGATATTTTTATTGCATTTAGTCTCCCACTACTCCATTCGTGGATGCCTTAATGTTTCCCACACTGAGCCCGGGCCAGGATATGTTGTCAAGCGTATTCCACTGCATTGTTCGCCGTGCCTCGATGTGAGGGGGCAGGTATACATGTACATGGGTTTTGGAGTATGCTGTGCCATGTACACACATTCTGATATGATATGATCTGATATGGCCATCTGATATGATATGTTATGTGACGGGGTTATCCCCTATTCTGTTCCTTATGTATGGTGGCACCAGCGTCGGGGGGTGGCCACGTTCTGTTTGGTGAGCCCCTTGGCAGGGGCCGAATATGATGTGATATATGTTTCTGTACACACTCCTCATGTTTTGAAAATATGCATTTGATACTTCGGATGTCACATTCACTTCTCTGTAAGTTCTGTTTCGGTTAAAATCTTGTTCCGCAATGGGACCAGGTACGATATATGTTTTCAACAAATACTATTTATGCTTTATGATCAGTATTTTGCTAATCTGGATATTCTGTCCATTTTCTGTACCTTCTGCTTTGATGATGACTTTGTTTACTACGTTCTGTGCTTTACATACTCAATACATATTTCGTACTGACCCCCTTTCTTCGGGGGCTACGTTTTCATGCTGCGCAGGTACAGAAGACAGATTTGCTGACCGCCTACATAGGACATCTATTCTGCTATATTGGGAGCGCTCTCTTGTTCAGAGCCGGTATATTGGTACAGTCTGCCGTTATTATATATATGTACACTATTCAGGGCTATGACGGGGCCCTGTCCCGTCTCATGAGTCTGTCATGTTCTGTAGAGGTCTATAGACATACATGTGTGGGTTCTGCATATGTTTGGGTATGATATGATTTGTGACAGCCTCACCGGCTTCCATGTACTGCGTCGGTTCATTTATGATCATTACTAACGCCAAGTGACTTTTATATTTGAAAATATTCTGTCGTTTGCTAATTTGGGTTATTGGGTACGTTTGGGTGTCCAGCACGGACACTAGTCGCGGCCTACGGAGTTGGGTCGTGACAATGACTTGGGAAGCAGAAGAAGATATGGAGTCTAGATATCCGCATTTGTTTCCACCCCCAGAAGAAGTTCAAGACAAGAACTATAGGGATTATAGAGTTAATAATTGTTTAGTAATGTCTTGAGGAGAAGCAATAGGGATCCTTAGATTGTTAATGAAGTGTTACACAAGTGCCAAGAAGGTTCCATAAGGATTTGAGATCGAACGAATAAACGAGAATAATTTCAGAAAAGTGGAGTTAGACGACCACTTATATGGTCCGTATAACTTTATTCAATCCGTATAAGGGTCTGTATAACCCTTCCAGAGAACGTCAGTCCCTGGTGGTATTATACGGTCACTTATACGGACCATATAAAGTTACAAGGACCGCATAAGTGTCCGTATAACTCTATCGGGTCACTTTTCCAGATTTTTGTCTTTTATATATATATGACCCAAGTTCTTATTTTTCATTTCCCACACTCTCCACACCTCTTTAAATCTCTAGAACATTCCCCACACCATATCCACACAAACCTAAGAGAATCAAAGAGTAAACACCAAGAATCAAGAGAATCAAGAGCAAAGAGGCTCACTAGGTTTTGTGGAAGTCAAGATTCCCTTTGGTATTGAAGTTGGGATTTTTATCAAGTGAAGTATCTTCATCCAAGTTTCATTTATATATGATAAAAGGTGAGTTTTACATCCATTCCATGTTATTAAAAGTATTTGAGTGGTTGAATGACTTGGATAAGAGAGATAAGGTATGAGCCCAAATATGGAAATAATGAGATTTTGAGTAGTAAGTTAACTTGAGTCATGATTCTTAGTATGCTATGAGTATAGTATTATTATGAATGATACTAAGGATGTTGAGGAAGTATTATATGTAAATGAATATGGTGTTGTGTTGTAAATATTGATGTGGATGACTTTGAAAGGGAGTTTTGATAATTGAACAATGCTTAACTTGAAGAAGTCTATTGACTATGGTATTGTGGGTGTTGCTATTGATGTTTGGGAGATGTTTACTATATTGAGAAAGTTGTTGAAATAAAGGAAATGCGGCCCGATTTTCGTTAACCTTTTAGTTGCTTTAGCTTAAACTTAAGCATGTTTTAAATGATCTATTTAGTACGAATTCTCTTGAATGTAGAATTGTGGGCTTGGAAGGAAAGAGTTTAGTCGATAAAGTTAAAGATACGTAAAGGTATGTTAAGACTAGCCCCTTTCTTTCAAAGGCATGACTTCTATATTGCAATTTCCTCTCTATATTTCCATGACCTTCTTGCATCCAAAATGTTGAAAGTTAAAGATTCTTAAGAACTTGTTATGAGAAAGACATAAGATGTGTTTTATGATAATGATGATTCTATTTCCAGAGATACAAAGCTTATGAATTGATGCTGTTATGAGCTTAATGATCTTATTTCATAATTTCCTTGATGTTATTCATTATTGGCCATCTCACCTCATGATACTAGTTCCTTCAAGGTGAGACATAGTGATGGTGATTGTTCCATAAGATAATCGGAGGTTACCGACCTTACGTCACTCCGATAGAGTTATAGATTTTGCTTGAGCTCTCATGCATGCTTTATGTTATGTATATGTGAGTTTACAACGTGCCTAGTTAGCCCGGCAGACACCACTACACTGGGTGTAGTAGGCGGCTTATAGATGATTACACCGTGCCAAATTGGCTGAGCAGACACCATTACGCCGGGCGTAGTTGGTGGCTATGATGATAAATACATTGGACCTAGTTGGCAAGGCAATCACCACTAGTGGGCGGCGTGAGATAATTACCCCGGACGCGGGCTAATGTTGACATTGATTCAGATAGTTTATGTATATACATATATAATATGATGTTGTTTTAATATAAAAGTTAGCATGCATGACTCTGCCTTAAGAGGCAATCAGTTACAGGTTATTCCTTCATTTTATGCTCTCTTATTCCTTTATTATGTTGTTATACATGCCTTACATACTCAGTACATTGTTCGTACTGACGTCCATTATTTTATGGATGCTGCGTTCATGCCCGCAGGTAGACAGGGAGACGGCACAGACGCTTAGAAGCTCTATCATCAGATATATAGGAGCACTCCACTACTCCGGAGTTGCTGCTCATTGGTATATTCTTTTGTGTACATATTTGGGGAATGATGCGGTCCTGTCCCGTTCGTATGATTTCAGTACTCCAGTTAGAGGCTCATAGATACATATGTGTGGGTCGTAGATGTTATGTGATCTCTTAGTGTATATTCTCTGTTTATCATTTTTGTAGCCTTATGGGCTTATGTACATGTTTGTTTTGGGAGTTACTTGAAGATCATTTCATGATAAGTTGTGTTGGGAATGGTATATGTTCAGGTTGAGTTCGATAAGCAGTCTAACAGGTGGTGCTCGGTATGCTAGCTCCGGGTACTCGTCATGGCCCTCTAGTAGGGTCCTGACAGTTGGTCTATTTTCATATTCCTCTTTGACGTCTATCAACCCTTCTGGTTCAGTTATCTCTTCTTCTTGATCTTTGCTTTGTTCGTCATTGTTCTTAATCTTTTCATAACATGCCATGACATTATTTGTTGCTTCTGTGTTATTACTGTAAAGCAAAGTAACACAATTATCAATCATATAAAAGCAATCTCAATTATGTATGTGTGTATATATATATATTGCAAACTTTGTGGCGTTTTCACTGAAATTTAAAAAGAGTGATACAAACTGTGGTCCTGACTCTGAATGGAACATCGAGCCATTACCATTATTAAAAAACATGTAATAAGAAAATGTAAAAGCATGAAAGGGCGATAAGCCGGGCCTCAAAGCCGATTTTCGTCGTTTTTCTGAAAGTGAGCATTCTTTCTACCGCAAGGTGAACAACGATGTAGAAGTTCATCCACTTGACATTTCTCCTAGCTCAGCATGACGAATCTACAGTGCTTTAAAGCATTCTTCAATGATGGCTGCGCACTCCTCTTCCCAAAACAACGTCCTTAAACCCTCTTCTGGATCTTCGCTGTTGTGACTCAATGGGCATGCTGTGAAGGACTGGTATAGACGAGGAAATGGCTTTCTCATTTTAACAGGACCTCTTGGTCCATGTTCTGCTTCTTCTTCTTCTGCCTCACATGGCTCGTATCGAATCCCAAATCGATATTTCCCATTTTTTATATTCACTGGTTCTTTGATTCCTTGTAAGTTGTTTCCCAGACCTTTTCTGGGCTCGAACCCATTTCTCATCATAGTCGTGGCAACCATTTTGTAGACCGGTGGCATAGGGATATCCTCATAATCCCCCCTGTGATCTAACATGGCTAATTCAACGGTGTGAAAATCAGTATTGGTTGAAGATTTTTCTATGAGCGGTACTAAATTGTAGCACAGTGACATTTACAATTCCTGTTAGAAATCAATTGAAAAAGAAAATTAAGAGTGCTTAGTGCTTGGTCCCAGATAGCAGCTCCTGATGAACTGCTCCAGTGGCTACATTTATGTTAAGTCTGGTCGCTCGGGCCATTGTACCTTTTGATTATGGTATGGTATTGTCGGTGAGTAGGGATGCAGCTCCGTGGACCGCTCGTCGGGGTTCTTTACGCAAAGAAGCCAGGCGAAAAGCATGTCTCAATAAAAGCTTGATTCGAGGCGTCAACAAAACACTGCCGTCTGTTCCAAAAACACAAAACGAGGGTTTCGCTCATTATAGGACTTGACCGTTGAGTTAGAATACCCCAAACAGTGTCATTTGAACACTTGGAACAAAAATAATTTTGAAGAAAGTAAAGCGCACCAAGTGCGTGTGATAACGCGCTGGCGGCTTAGGCACTTCTGACGCGCGGACGGGGAAAGATCCCAATGAAAGTCAACAATCTTTTTCTGCGAGTGAAAACCCTCAAAAAATACTTCCTTTACCATGAATCATGACTTCTGGATCATCCCAGATGGATTTAAGAGATTGATGTAACGAAAATGCTACAACTCTAGTGGCATGCGACCAAGGTCGTCCCAACAATAAGTTATAACTTGTTTTGAAATCCATGATAATAAACTCCACGACGAACTCTGCGGGACCCATTTGTATGTGCAGATCTATTTCTCCAATTAGGTCACTAGTTGCGACATCTTAAGCTTTTACATTGGTTCGACTCTGATGGATTTTGCCAACATCATATACAAGCTGTTTTAAAGTCGTCATAGGGCATACATTCAACCTAGACCCTCCATCAATCAACACCTGAGGGATAATCTTATCACGACATTTGACTGTTATTTGTAAGGTCTTGTTGTGGTTCTTACCCCCTCTTGGTAATTCGTCATTAGAAAATGATAGCTTATGCGCTCGTACAACATATCCTACAATCTCGGCCAATGTTTAACTTGTAATGCCGGCGGGTAGTTGGACTTCATCCAGAGCTTTCATTAAGGCTAAGCAATGTTGAGATGAACTGAGTAATATTGACATTACTGATATCCTAGCAGGAATCTTATGCAAGTGCTCAACAATCGAATAATCCTTGACTGACATTTGCCTCCAAAAGTTTTCAGATTCACCTTCAGTGATTGCTCTTTTCTGAGGATTTTCGCGATGTGGCACTTCAAGTACAATCTCTTCTAGAGCGTAACACTTTTCAGACCTAGTCATACCCTGAACCATAGCGGCTACCTCTTTTCCTTTGACCATCATCAAGTGCGGTGATTTAATCACAAAAGGTGCATTCTCAACTGACCCTGATGTTTTGAGTACGAACGGCTCGTTCTGAATTTGAGCGATTGTTGAGGGATATTTGAGCACTAAGGGCTCTTTCTTTGCTACAGCAGATGACTGAGAGATCTCAGATTTCCTTGTCATAGGGCCTAACACTTCTTTTTGCTCTTGTAAGGACAACGAGGCGACGGTGCTTTCTAATCCTTCAATATCTGGACAAATGATCGCAGGGCTCTCTTCCCATTCATCACGTCTTTCTATCATGTGAATTTGATTTCCTCCATGATTCGAGAGAGGATTTGTGTCCACATTTGGAGGTGTTGGCTCCAGGATAAGCTCATAATTGTCAATCATATCTTATAGTTTGTGCCTTAAGTTTATGCAATATTCGGTAGTATGGCCAACTTGGTTAGAATGATTGGCGCAAGTGAAATCTGGCATGTACCATCGATCCTTGGGGTTAACAGGTTTTGGCTGAACAACATCCATTCGACCGATGTCTCTTAGTTTGGCAAACAAACTAGCCCTTGATTCTGGTAAAGGAGTGAATACTCTCAGAGGTTTCTTTTAGGGTGCCTCATAGTTTGCTGGTGGAGGCTGGTTTTGGAAAGTCTGTTTTGTGGAGCTTGGTTATTGGGTGCTGGCATTTGATAATTTGGTCGGGGAGCTTGGTTGCTAGGTGCTGGTATTTGGTAATTTGATTGTGGAGGTTGGTAGCCAGGTTGTGCGTAGCACACAAACATCTGGCTATATTGGGGTGAAGTGGTTATATAGCTGGTTGGTGGAGGTGATTTGTAGTTGTCTTGATTCTTGTGGGTTATCTCTTTTCCTCGGCTTATTGGGCTAGTAGCTCTAGAAACATAAGCTACATCTTCTTTCTTCTTTTTGCAGCTTGTGTCGCCAGACGCACCTACTCTATTTAGTACGCTGACAATCCTGCCAGTCTTGAGGCTATCTTCGATGTCTTCCCCAACGGCGACTAAATCTTCAAAGGAGTTCCCTTTCATAGTTATCATTTTGTCAAAACAATCAGCTTCTTGGTACCGTATAAATGCAGCTACCAGCTCAACTTCAGTCATAGGTGGTAGCACACACGCTGCCTCATCTCTCTAGCGACTGGCATATTCTCTATAGGTTTCGATCGATTTCTGATGGATTTTCGCCAATGAGAAGCGATCAAGCACATTTTCCGCATTGAAGCGGAATCTCTCCATGAATGAAGTTTCCATCTCCCCCCATGTCTTCCATCGACTGATGTTTTGTGAGATGAACCACTCTATAGTTGTTCCTGACAGACTTCGACTGAACAATCTCATGAGCAAAGCTTCGTTTCCACCACTCCCGACCAACTGGTCGCAATAAGCTCTCAAGTGGGCCCTGGGATTGCCCGACCCATTGAAATGCTCAAATTTGGGGATTTTTAAACCTTATGGTAAACCCAAGTCTGGATGTATGCACAAACCAGAGTATCTTAGCCCCTCCTTCTTCTTAGAGCTCTGCTCTAGTTCAGTGATTTTCTTCCCCATCTCGTTCTCGATTTTTTCTATTCTAGCCTCAAAGAACATTTCAATGTACTCCAGTTCTGGTGAGGAGTCAATATAGGTGATACGGTCTTGAAAAGTAACATTTGGTTGCACAGGACGGGTTGTAGGAGTTCACGTTACCTGAGGATTTTGATAAGCATTTGTGTTATAAGATGTTGTAGCATGAGCAAGTATTTGGAAGTTGGTGTTTGGTGGGAGAATTCCCCACTTGGGTGGTGCTTCGGCATAACGGAGTTTGAAAATTAGTTTCAGTCTGAGTTTATTGGAAATGGTCAGGGATTGGTAAGTCTAAATTTAGGAAAGTGGGTGCAGGCCTTCTAGCCTCAGTATTAGTAGCATTTTCTTTTTCAGCCCTCACGGGGGCTGCTTCTTTTCTAGCTTTAGGCAATTGCCTTATTAGCAGGTTAACGGCCTCTTCCAAAGGCATTCCAGCTATGTCAGCTGTTGGGGTACCCTCGACTGTGGCAGTTCTGTTCTGGTTGTTGCTTGGTGGCAGAGTCTCAGACATGTTTTCTTCTTGTGGGGGGTTTAAGGACGCTGCAGCAGCTTTTGATCGAGTAACTGGTGCCATGCAACATACCAAACATACATATATATGCAAGCCGACAAGGCTGCCATCACGAATGGGTACGCCCCAAACATAAGTCATAGTCATACAACGCATCAACAACTACATACAGACCCACAAAGATGTCCACAGACCTCTAAGAGTAATGACTGTATCATATGGCGGGACAGGGCCCCGCCGTACCCAATTAAACACATATGAATACAACACAAGGGAGTTATACCACAAGCTAGCTCCGGAACAAAGGAGCAGTCCAAAATAGCTGAATAGGTACCCTAAGCTGACGGCTTATCTATTGAGTCTCAAAAGATGCATTGCATATATGTGGTTGCTTATTATTCTGCTCGTGCTTATCGCTATATCCTTCACTGAGTCCCGGGCCAGGACACGTTCTCGTGCGCACATCTACTATATTATTACCGAGTCCCTCATTAAAGAGTCGGGACACGTATATGTTTATGTTTATGATGCTATGACTATATTCACCGAGTCCCTCACTAGAGGGCCGGGACACGTTATATATATATGATGATATGATGATGTGATGATATGATGATATGGAGATGGTGGCCAGGAGGGCATATATATTCCTTATTACCGAGTCCCTTACGAAAGGGCTGGGACACGTCTATGTGCATGTTTATGATACTATGATTTTAATTACCGAGCCCCTCACTAGAGGGTCGGGACACGTATATATGTTATATACAGAATGATTATGCAGCTTTGATTACAAAACACTATATTGACATTGATATGAGAATGATACAGATGAAATATGTTCAAAGGCAAGTCTTTATGAAATTCTGTTAGTTGCATTGAGTCCTATACATCTTATCTCAGTATGAGTCTATCACTATGTTTCATGCTTTACATGCTCAGTACATATTCCGTACTGACCCCCTTTCTTTGGGGGGCTGCGTTCATGCCCGCAGGTACAGACGCTCGTTTTGGAGACCCCTATCTATAAGAGAAAATAACTCAAAGGACCCCAAGTTAGTGTTAGTTTAGGCACAAAATACAAAATATCACATTTTTCGCAGTTTATAGCACATAGATTCGTATATCTTACTTCAACTCTTGATTGATTTACATTCCGTGGGTATTTTTGTCCTTTTCTATTTTTACGGACATTGATTTTTCGGTAAGTGGTCTTCATGGTTGATTTGCTTCTACCCATCCTGTATTAAGGGGGATTTTTAATTTTTATGATAAAAGGACCGAGTCTTAAATAGATTGCCTATGTAACCCACCGAAGGGAAATCAGGTCTGTCCGTAGTTCAGGAATACATAGAAAAGGTTTTTTCCTATGCTACCTGAAACTTAGTTTTCTACCCTGACCAGGCCTTATGTAGACTTCCCACGTATCCCCAACAGGACATCAGGTCGGGGTGTTCCGTTTACATAAAAGGGAAATGGATATTCCTCGTAATTGAAAGCAGTAAAAGGATACTTAGATTTTTTACCCAACCATGCTAGGCAACTTTTCATTGTCTTCGCATTTTCATCTTCTATCCTTGTCTTCCTGTGACAGTCCAAATGTGGCCCTCATTCACGAGGCGTTCCAATTCAAGCTTGAAATCCACACATCTTCAATGTCGTGGTCGGGGCGACCATAGTGAAATACGCAAACATTCTCTTGGAGAACCTAGGCGACCCTGATAGGTTTGCGGCAGTGCTCTTATCGTCTTCACACTACGCAGTAGGGAGTGAATCCTGGCATATGACTCCTCGAATTTGGAGAAGTCACTTCTGCAGAACCTAACCCTCGATATCTTTTCTGGATGATTTCTCCCTTGGTCATTGGTCAGGAAAGAATGGGTTCCCCATAGTTGGTTAATTCTCTCTTGGTCAATCCATTGGACCAATTTCCTTTCCAGTGCTCCATACTCATTGGCTGTATGTCCCGACTAACTTCAGTGGTAGAGGCATTTCTTGTGGATCATGGAAGGAGCGCATGGTGGCAACAAATTTGGGCTTTGCGCGTACACTCCAAAATTCCCCAAAGTCTCTAAGAGTTCTCATTTGGACATTTCTACTGGTGCACCCCAATTGTGAAATCTTGTGCCCTTGAGAACAATTGTACATGAAACTGGTGGTTCCTCGAGGTGAGATACGCGTGAGTCTCCATAAAATTGTATGAGCAAATCATCGTCTCTATAGGGTATGGGGTCAAGCCCTTTTTGCTGACTGAGTAGGACATAACTCCCAAGTGGTGCTTCTAACACTTTTCTGTGTTTTACCCGATTATCATGGTGTTTCTTAGTTAGTTGCGCAACATAAGTTAGTAGAGTTTCAGGTTCTTTAATCTTCTCATTGGCTGCCCTAGTGGTCTGGACAACTTCTTTCATTCTAGCAGTAGCCAGGGCTAGGCTATCGTGCCACTGTCGGTTTTCCCTACTTGTTGCTTCCCTGTCCTCATCATCACTGACCAGATTGATGTAAGGAGAATTTTCACTCATGATGTCTGGAGTCTCCATTCCTATTAGCATAACAACCTTTTAAAGTGGAGCTAAATTAATTTTATGGGTCGTTTTCTTGGTCTTTCTTTTGGGTAGTGTCCGGAATGCGGACCAATCAAGAGTTTAATAATATATATGATTTTCACGCAAAGTAGTTATATAAAATAAGCATTTAGACACAGTATAATTCATTTTTGTATATCTCGTTGCTCCGAGGCTACTAACGTATGTAGCAAAATTGTGTCATATGTAAAACAACTTTATTGTTTCCCAAAAATAAAAATCCCAATGCTTTTTATTAATAATATCTTCCCAAGTGGGATTCTAACGCTTTCAAAATAAATAAAAAGGCAATAATCAGAAAAAGTCCACTCCTCAGATCGAAATCTGCTCTCTATCAGTCCGTGCCTTCGTAGCCCTTGTAACGACCCGTTTGGTCGTTATAGTTCTTTTGGCACTTTCGCCCGTTCCTGAGCATTGATTGGCTCACTTTTGACTCGAGGGGATCGTTACTATGCTTCCCGAGGTGTCTAGACTAGATTCAGCAACTTTGAGAAAAATATAGACTTGAAGTGAAAAATTGTTGACCCAAGGTTGACTTTTGGGTAAACGGACGTTCTTCGAAATTCTGTCAATTCCGAGAGGTCTGAATGGTCGTTTAGAATCTGTTTGTATATTTGGTTCGGTTCCCAATGCATTCGAATGCATTTCGGGACTTGGATGATAATTGGGAATTAAGGCATCGGTGGCTGACTTGATCAACGAGACCTCTGTTGGGAATTTTGAGGCCACAGGCGCGTTCACCATGCGTTTTTATGTGGGACTAGGTATCTGGTATGACAGCAGATGGTCTCGGGAGTTAGTCAAAAAATCGAATCGAAACGAAAAACTTAGGCCAAGTTCTGGTGTCTGGTGTCCGCTTTGGCGGCACCAGTACCGCAGTAGTGGCACCGCCGGGGCAGTAGCCCTGCCGCTGAAGCGGTCCCAGCCATTCTGGCTTGACCGCTGGGGCGGCGCCCCTAGGGCGGTAGCGGGTGATGTACAGTTAAATCCATTAAATGAGTCCTAAATGAGTCTTAGAGCCTTATTATTTCATACCTCGATATTGGAGCGTGGGGAAACTGTTCTTGGAGTCAAATAGAGGAAGTTCTTGGAGGTAAAACTTTTGTCTAATCCTTTACTCCTCTTTAATCACAAAAATCATAGATTTTTCCCTTCTCTTTCCAATGCCTTAGAAATGGAATTGGAAGGAGGGTTTTAGGAGACTTCTCCCTAGGATTATAATTGATAAATTGATGATGTTGATGTTAAAATTTGATGAATCTAAGCTTAGTAACCTCATATATTCCACTTTTAACGTTGAATTTCGAATTTGGAGAATTAGGGTTCATACCCAATTTGGGGGTTTTACTTGAACCAGATTTAGACAGGTTCTTGAGCTAATTCAACAATTAATAGTTGGGTTAAGATTCCCTAGTACTTATTTGATATTTTGCCCGCGAATTTCCCGTTTTGCCCTTGTGGTCCCGTTTCCCCAAATTCTAGGGATAAAATGGACCTAATTGATATCATAGCAATATTACTATCATTCTCGATGATCTCTAATTTAGAATTCGATTATGCTTAGATTACTTTGGGTCTGAGCTTCAGAGGAAGGGCAAGGTGATAGAGTGACTTGTTGGTGTTGCGGTTCGCAGTCCAGATAGGTTATGGTTTACCTCTAGTGAGACTATGCATAGTGAATCACATATTTCAAATATAATGTCGGAGACAGCATGCAAACCTTCGGGGATGAAGTTGGGTTGTATATTGCCTTAGTTTGGGCCCTGATATGTGTTGGGACTAGCCACCCCGTTATGTGTGTTTATTATTCCATTTTGATGGTTGATGCTACGAGTAGTGGTAAATATCAAAACCTATGTTACTATCTTAACTGAGATATGGTTGACATACCGTTGTTGGTATTTGCATTGTGATACATTGTTGACGCACCTGTTGTTGGTACTAGTAATATTGATAGATTGTTGGCATACCCTTGATGGTATTGTGATATGATACATTGATGGCGTACCTCTTCGTGGTATTTGTGATATTGAACTTGATTGTTGATACTTGATGTAAGCATTGCACTCATTCTCACACATTCTTGATGCATGGCCGATACCCGGTGATGATCCGGTATCATTGATTAAGTAAATTGATATTTGATAAACTCCTTATTTGAGTGATTGTAAAGGCCGATGTCCGAAGATCCATTCCGGAATAGTTGATTTTGTGAAACTGATGTTTGATAAACTCTTTTACTTGATTGATGGTGAGAAGGCCGATGTCCAAGGATCAATTCTGGAATCATTGGTAAGTGCATTGCATACATTCCCTCATATTCATGATGCATGGCCGATAGTTGGTAATTATCCGGTATCGTTGATTGAACAACTCTTTTACTTGAGTGATTATGAGAGGCCGATGACCGACGATCTATTCCGGCATCATTGTTGCATGGCCGATTCCGATGTTATTTTGGAATCGTTGTTAGTGCATGGGCTCTGCGATTCCCCCACAGTGGTGCCGGTGAGACTCCTCCTGTGAGCAATTAGTCGGGGTCCCATCTGTCTATTAGGCAAAGATCCGGGACGGGTGGCACTTAGACTTCGCGAGTCACATTGGGTTGTGCTGCCGAGATGTCGATATTTCCGTTCGGAGTACATGTGTACACTTCATTTGCATGACATTACATTCCATCCATTCCATTATTGCATTGCACTGCATTGAATTTCATTGGCTTGATTTCAATTTGTGGTGATTGATTGTGATGATTGGATTGGATATATATATATATTTCGACTTGGTGTACTTGGGTTTAGAGGTTTTACGTTGGCGATGACGAACACGTGGTTGTGATCTTATTATCTTATACTTGTTGGATTCCTTGCTATCTACTTATTTTCTGAATTGTGTTATCTATGCTTGGTCGGCCAATTATGCCTACCAGTACTGTTGTTTGTACTGACCTGCACTTGCTGCATTCTTTTATGAATGCAGAATATCAGGTCGGATCTAATTCTCTGACTCTTGGCTGATCGACTCTTCAGCTTCCACTTGAGTTTTCTAGGGTGAGCATGATGTCCGCTGACCTCTAAGACTCTTCTATTACTTATGTCTTGCTTTCCATTCAGAGACATGATTTGAGATTACTTATGTATTATTATTCAGACCTTTCGTATTTGGATTTAGATGCTTTTGTATGAGACTTACGTTATTTTATTTTCTTCCGCAAATTTTCTATTATTGTGAATGTTGAGTTAAGGGTTCACCTACTGAGGTGGGAAAGGTAGGTGCCCGCAAGACCTAGGCTGAAATTGGTCGTGACAAGTTGGTATCAGAGCCCTTGGTTACCCGGTCTTTAATACAAGAGCGTGACTTGTAGAGTCTTATAGATCGGTACGATGAGCTCCTTACTTATCTGCGGGAGGCTACGGAACATTTAGGTAATCTCATCTTCTTTCTTTCCATCGTGCTACTTTATTCAAATTGGTATCTGGAAAGACAAAAATTGGTATCTGACTCTTATCTCTTCTCGCACAGATGGCTAGGACTCGAGCTACTATGGACCGAGTTCAGGTGCCAGAGCCCGCAGCTACGGCTGGCACACGAGGGCGCACTACAGTCAGAGGATGCAGTAGAGCGAGAGGCCGCGGAGCTGCCCCAGCCAGGGGTAGAGCTCCGATGGTGGGCCAGCGATGAGAGAGGTTTCCATCATCCGATCTCGAGTATTAGCCGAGTAGAGACCAGACCATAGAGGATGGTGTGGCCCCAGCACATACACAGCCTGAGGTTACTTCTGACCAGGCCGTGCATGACACTATGGCCAGGATCCTACTTCACCTTGATGCCGAGCAGGCGGCCGCCGGTGTAACTACTCCCGGTGGGGGTTCATAGACTAGGATTGGGGTGCAGACCTCTGAGCAGGGACCCACGCGGGTAGCACATCCCACCGCAGCTATGGCTCCCCGCATTGATGCTATAACCTCCCCTGGGGAGGGTATTCGGCCCATGGATAACGCCGTTATGACTGTTGTTGATCAGGACCAAGTGGGGAGGTTCAGGAAGTTAGAGCCACTGAGGTTCTCTAGTACATCGTCTAAGGATGCCTATGAGTTTATTGTTGATAGGCATGAGTTGCTACACCGTATGGGGATAGCGGTGACCCACGGCGTTGATTATGTGTTCTACTAGTTTAGCGGCGACATGAAGACGTGGTGGAGGTATTTCGTGGCGTGCAGATCTGAGGGTTATCCGCCTTTGAGTTGGACTTAGTTTTACCGGGCCTTCCTTGAGAAGTATGTGCCCCGGTCTTTGAGAGAGGCTCGTAGGAAGCAGTTTTTACACCTTGAGCAGAGGGGCATGTCCTTGGAGTCTTATGTGATCCGTTTCCTCCATTTGGCTCGATACTCTACTCCGTTGATCCCTACTGAGGCCGATAGGATCAGACGCTTTGTGGGAAGACTAGTGTCACGACCCGACTAGGGCCGCGACGAGCACCCGGTACTACCCCACCCGGGCACCCCTTTAGCATTACTTTCACATAACGTCTAGGTGAGCCATAAATCAAATCATGCATTCTAGCCATCAATCATACTAGTCCCAATTGGACGACAACATTTTTTATATCATCGCAGGCATCTATGCCACATCAATGTACATGGGCCGACAAGGCCAACAAAATGACATACACAAAAATATAGGCCGACAAGCCCAAACACATCTAACCACATACACATGTCTACGAGCCTCTAAGAAGGTTATAGCATATCACATGAGCGGGACAGGACCCCGCTATGCCCATAATTATGTACACAAAAGAATAAGTACCCAAAAGCTATAGCTCCGAATGAAATGGAGCTCCGCTATGTAGTCCCCGAAAATATAGCTATGGATCAAGCCTGTCTCCCTGTGCACCTGCAGGCATGACGCAAAATCCACAAACAAAAGGACGTCAGTATGAAGAATGTACTGAGTATGTAAAGCATGATCAATATAAATATGAAAGCTTAAGAGTCAACATATGAGATAGCATAACATGGGAGATAATAATATCGTCGTCATAGCACTTACTCGCTTTCCACAAGGACATTCCATTTATATTGCGTATCCATGTACATGCATCCACATCCGTATTTATTTACCTTCACATTCATTTCTATAACATATTCGTACTCATATTGATGTCATATACACACACACATATATATACTTATAGCCTTTATATAGCTTTTGTATAGCGTACCTGACCATAAAGGATCGGTGTTTCATACATACTTGGCCAGCCAAGGCTCAAGGTCATACATACCTGGCCCTACCAAGGCTTCAGGGTTATCCGTACCTTCTGCAGAAGTGCGCGCGGGTTACGCAGTCACATACATACTCTATACATATTCATATACATACATTCTACCCGGCATCATAAGCTCGGGGTCCTATCATAGCCCTTCATAGGCACACATACATACAATAACCCATAGGCATCTTAATCATCACATTATCCTCATCATTATTACTATCTTCGTTGTTATCATTACATCTATCTTATAAGCCTACTCGTCATACGAGGAACTTAGTACTATCGTAGCACACCAAGCATCGTGAGCTTATTAGCTCGGAATGTCAATCATTTGAAGAAATCATAGACTCATAGAAGATTTAGACGTTAGGCCAAAGAACCATGCCTTATTAAAGAAGGGTTAGCCTTACATACCTTTTCGTTCGACTATATAGCACTTGCATGTTCTATTTCAATACTCGCGTTTATACTTTCATTAAGGTCATACCATCGTTAGAATCGACAACTAGCATAAATGGCTAAAGCTAGAGAAAATCGGACAGCATCTCCTTTATTTATACAACATTCCTCCATATCGTAATTCAACTCCCAAACGTCAATAATACATTTACAATATCATAACAATAGCCTTTAGTCATCTACATTATCCATATTCTCAATTCACTCCCAATTTTCCATATTCAAGACCATAACACACGATTTCTTCCATTCACATATATTGCCTTTTTCATGATATTAACGTCATTTATAACCCATTCATGTCACAACACAACAACAATCATGATTCAATTCAAACTATCTCTCCAAATGTCACTATTCATCTTTCATGACCCATTTTGCCATACTCTTCTAAAATTCAAGCATATCAACTTCCCAATACCTTAAACAACATATAAATACCATAAATCTTACCTTAGATGTTGTAGGAACAAGCCTTAGTTGGTAATACTCCACTTGAGCAAAAACCCTAGTTTTTCTCCATTTGGATTTCTTGACTTGAATGATCTTTAATGGGTTTGCTTACACTTGATTCACTTATTTTGTGTTGTTGATCACTAAAAACTTTTGAAAACTTGTGTAATAAATGTAGAGAGATGTTTTAGAGAGAAGGATGAAATGTGGAAATGACTTCATGAACTTGGCCCCTTATTTAATAACCCATCACTGATCTGTCGGGTTCATAATACGGTCCATTATACGGTCCGTATAATTGACTGTGAAATGTGTCTTTCCTTCACCCTTCACTGTGAACGTTATACGGTCCATTATACGGGCCGTATAAATTTGTACGGTCCATATAACTGACCGTATAACTCCACCAGCGAGCAACCTTTTCTGTGATGGTTCTACGGTCCATTATACGGCCCGTAAAACATTATACGGTCCGTATAATGAGCCGTATAACCCATCAGTCCACTGCACTTGTTCGCGTCGCTTCGTTTGATCTCCAAACTTTATGGAACCTTCTTAACACTTGTTCAACACTTCAATACCAATCCAAGGGACGTTATCACTCTTCTCCAAGATATCATTAAGCCCCTTACTAACTCGTAACCCGTATTTCCTTTCCGTTACTTATTAAATACCTTGCCTTCTCTTGGCAATCCTCTTCTCCCTATCTCTAACATCTTTGAACTCTCACCTAGAATCATCGAATGTCATCTCGCCCATGAAAACATCGTATACTCATACTCCTTACTAGTTCATTCACTTGCGTACCAACGGAAGATTTTCCGAGGTGTAACATTCTTCCCCCCTTAAGAACATTCGTCCTCGAATGTTAAAGTCTTCGGGGATTCTATAATAATTTCGCCAGAGTTTCCTCTGTAATATGGCACTACCATCCTGTCACAACAGCCCACAATAACAATGCCTCACTGGGCAACAACTTAATAGTAATAGAATTTGGCCACACACGACCCAAAAGCATAAAAGCAAAACAGACATACCTTATGATCTTGACATCTCATCTTGGATCTCTTTTAAGGGCTGAAATAACTGTAGGTATCTGGATCGCATGCTTTCTTCCGCTTCCCATGTCATTTCCTCTCGTTTACTGCTTCTCCATAGAACCTTAACTGAGGCCACCTCTTTGTTTCTAAGCCTCCGTACTTGCCTATCTAGTATGGCAATGGGTACTTCTTCATAGGTCAATTTCTCTATCACTTGCACATCATTTACTAGGACGATCCTGGTAGGATCTCCAATACATTTCCGGAGCATCGAGACGTGGAAAACTAGATGAACTGACTCCAAATCGGGAGGTATATTTAACTCATAGGCCACCTTGCCTATCTTGCGTACAATCTCATAAGGCCCAATATACCGGGGACTAAGCTTCCCCTTTTTGCCAAATCTCATAACGCCCTTCATTGGCGACACTTTCAAGAATACTCAATCCTTAACGTGGAACTCTAAGTCTCTTCGACGATTATCTACATAGGACTTCTGACGACTTTGAGCCGCTAACAACCGATCTTGTATGAGCTTGACTTTCTCTATGGCATGCTGGACCAAGTCTGGCCCTATCAACTGAGCCTCTCCTATTTCAACTCACCCAATTGGGGATCTACATTTTCGCCCATATAAAGCCTCATACGGTGCCATTTGAATGCTAGAATGATAAATATTATTGTAAGCAAATTCAATGAGTTGCAAATGATCATCCCAACTACCTCCAAAATATATCATACATGCCAGTAACATATCTTCAAGAGTCTTGATAGTACATTCGGCTTGCCCATCAGTCTATGGATTGAATTCCGTGCTAAGGCTCACTTGGGTCCCTAAACCCGCTTGGAAAGACTCCCAAAATTTAGCTGTAAAATGAGTTCCTCTGTCTGAGATAATAGATACCGGAACGCCATGGAGTCTCACTATCTCTTTAAGGTAAAGCCTTACATAATCTTCTGCCACATTGGTCATGACTGGAAAGAAGTGAGCTGACTTTGTGAGTCTATCAACAAATACCCATATGGAATCATACTTACGTCGAGAACGGGGTAAGCCTGTAATGAAATCCAAGTTAATCACTTCCCACTTCCAAGTTGGGATTTCTATAGCTTGCAACAATCCACCCGGCTTTTGGTGCTCGATTTTCACTTGTTGGCAATTAGGACATTGAGCCACAAATTCCGCTACATCTTTCTTCATCCCATTCCACCAATATGCAGACTTGAGATCATGATACATTTTTGTCGCTCCGGGGTGGACAGAATAACGAAAACAATGAGCTTCTCTCAAAATCTGGTGGCGTAAGCTTGCCACATCAGGGACACATAATATGCCTCGGCATCGGAGAACTCCGTCTCCTGAAATATCAAATGATGACTCCTCTTTCTGAGGGAGTGTATCTCTGTACTGCATTAGCATGGGATCTTCGTATTGCCGCTCTTTCACCTCCGCGACTAGCGACGAAACTGTTGAATTCTGAATAGTAGTTCCCTTGCTGCCTAAGTCCACTACTCAGACACCTAGGCTAGCTAATTGCTAAAGCTCACGAGTCATTTCCCTCTTCTCCGGTCGTACTTCACATAAACTTCCCATAGATCTGCAGCTAAGAGCATCAGCTACAACATTCGCCCATCCGGGTGATACAAGATATCAACATCATAATCTTTTAGCAACTCTAGCCATCGTCGTTGCCGCAAATTCAACTCTTTCTGCCTGAATATATACTGAAGGCTCTTATGATCGGTATAAATATCCACATGGACACCATATAAATAATGTCTCCATATCTTTAAAGCATGAACCACTGCGGCCAATTCTAGATCGTGGGTCGGATATTTCTGCTCATGTTTCCACAGTTGCCTTGAAGCATATGCAACCACTTTACTGTGCTACATCAATACACAGCCTAGCCCAACACCTGAAGCATCACAATAAACAACATATCCTTCCAATCCGTCTGGAAGTGTCAAGACTGGTGCAGAAGTCAACCTATCTTTCAACTCTTGGAAACTACATTCGCAAGCATCTGTCCACTGAAACTTTGCCGATTTCTGGGTCAATCTTATAAGTGGTGCAGAAATAGAAGAAAAACCCTCAACGAATCTCCTGTAATAACTTGCTAAGCCCAGAAAGCTACGTACCTCCGTAGGAGTTGTGGGCCTTGGCCAAGTCTTCACAACCTCAATCTTTTGGCTATCCACTCGAATACCGTCGGCTGCAACAATATGCCCTAGGAATGCCACTGAGTTCAACCAGAACTCGCATTTGGAAAACTTTGCAAACAACTCTCGAGTTCGAAGAACTCCAAGGACAATACGCAAATGATCCGCATATTCTGCCTCGGATCTAGAATACACCAAGATATCGTCGATGAATACAATCACGAACAAATCCAGAAAGGGCCTGAACATATTATTCATCAAATCCATAAATACTGTCGGTGCGCTCGTTAGCCCAAATGACATTACTCGGAACTCAAAATGACCATATCTTGTTCTGAAGGCTGTCTTAGGGATATCTTTCTCCCTAACTCTCACTTGGTGATACCCGGACCTCAAATCGATCTTTGAAAATCATTTGACACCTTGCAACTGATCAAATAAATCATCAATCCACGGAAGAGGATATTTGTTCTTAATTGTCACTTTATTCAATTGCCGATAATCAATGCACATTCTCAACGAGCCATCTTTCTTTCGGACAAACAATATGGGTGCTCCCCACGGGGATGAACTAGGCCTAATGAAGCCTTTATCAAACAAATCATTCAATTGCTCCTTCAACTCTTTCAATTCTGCGGGAGCCATTCTATAGGGAGGAATAGATATAGGCTTAGTGTCTGGCAACACCTCAATAACAAAATCAATCTCCCACTCGGGAGGAAGGCCTGGAAGTTCTTCCGGGAATTCATTCACCACTGGAACTGACTGTAGAGTCGGCGACTCAACTTCCACATCTTGAACTCGTACTAGATGATAAATAAACCCTTTTGTGATCATTTTCCTTACCTTTAGATAGGAAATAAACCTACCTTTTGGTGATGCCGTATTTCCTTTCCATTCTAAAACTGGTTCTCCTGGAAACTGGAAACGAACCATTTTCATCCGGCAATCAACATTGGCATAACAAGAAGCCAACCAATCCATGCCCATAATAACATTAAAATCCACCATTTCTAACTCATGCAGGTCAATCATGGTACGACAATCACAAATCACGACCACACAATTTCTATATACTCGGCTAGCTATTACCGATTCACCCACGGGTGTAGACACCTCAAAAGGTTTGATCGACTCCGGCTCGATTTTAAATCGATCCGCTATATAGGGAGTAACATATGACAATGTGGAGCCCGGATCAATCAATGCATATACATCATGAGAGAATACCGATAATATACCTCTGACCACGTCAGGAGAAGACTCAAGATCTTGGCGTCTAAATACTGTGCTGAGGACCGCTAGGAGTGGGAGCTCTCCCTTTGCCTCTACCATGGCCGACTGGCGCATGTGAACCTGGCCCCGTAGGGCGTATAGATGCTGAATATCCGGCTGCCAACCCTGATGGCTGGGTCCTACCTCTACCATGTACTGAGGGGCAATCACGCATGATATGGCCTGGTCTACCATATGAATAGCAACCATCTGAGCCCAATCGGCATCGACCCCAATGCAACTTCCCACACTGGGAACATCGTGGTACAAGTGGTCTTGACTGGCCTGAATCATCTCTGACCTGAGGTCCTGAATAACTCGGACTCGGCCCTGAACGAGCAGATCTATCAAGGCTCTGGTCTGAAAACCGTGGAGATGCACTGGTCATAGAATAGCCTGAATGTCTAGGGAACTGCTGCCTGTGACCTCCTCTAGACTCACTCATCGGGCCTGAAGATCTGGCCCTCTTGCTATGACCCCTATCCTGCTCGCATTCACTTCTCCGCTACTGTAGGATTTTTTCTAAGTTCTGAGCATGTACCGGAATGCGTGCAATATCCATATCGTCTTGAAGGGACGCAGTCAAGCATCTATCCATCAAGTGTGGTCCTAAGCCCTTCACAAATCAGTGTACCCGGTCACCCATATCCGCTACCATGGCCGAAGCATACCTGTCCAAGGAATTGAAGCGGAGACTGTACTCTAGAGCACTCACGCTACCCTGCCTCAAATTTAAGAATTCATCGGCCCTAGCTCGCCAAACTTCTGGAGGCATATAATGACGGAGAAAGGCATCAACAAACGCTTGCCATACCGGGGGAGGTGCATTGGCTCCCCGTGAAGCCATCCAGACTGTGTACCATTGGATCGAGACATCTCTCAATCTATATGACGCTAACTCCACCGACTCGGTGTCCGAAGCATGTATCAATCGAAGCGTCCTCAACATACCATCAATAAACTCCTTGGGGTCCTCCTCCGGCTTTGACCCAAAGAATTCCAAAGGGTTTAAAGTAATGAAGTCACGGGCCCTTGCACTAACAACGCTGTCACCATGCCCTGTACTTTGCCGCTGAGTCTGAGCAGCAACCAACTGTGTAAGCAAATGTATGGCCTCTCTTACATCTTGGCCCGAAGCATCTGGTGGAGGAGCTGGAGGTGCTGGTGCTGGAGCTAGGGCAGAGGCTCCCTTACGCTTCTCAGTAGTAGGCACTCTCTGGGAGGACTGGGATTGAGCCGCACTCTGGGACTCATTTTCCTCTACTATCGGTGGCGGTGCTCTTTCAGCCCGCTTTTCTGCCACCGTCTTGCCCTTTTGGGCTGCTGTAGTCTTTCTCTTTATAGGCATTCTCTGAAATACACAACAATAGATTAAGGAACAAGAATTTCTTACATCATAGCTCTATCGCACGATTCTTATGAAGAAAGAAGGTCATTTATTCCTAAAATGTCCACAACTTCCTGTTTATAAGTGTGGCGCGCAACACACCCATAACCAAGACTCTACTAGACACGGCTCGTAGACACAACCTAGGACCGAACTACTATGATACCACTTTTGTCACGACCCGACTAGGGCCGTGACGAGCACCCGGTGCTACCCCACCCGGGCATCCCTTTAGCATACTTTCACATAACGTCTAGGTGAGCCATAAATCAAATCATGCATTCTAGCCATTAATCATACTAGTCCCAATTGGACGACAACATTTTTTATATCATCGCAGGCATCTATGCCACATCAATGTACATGGGCCGACAAGGCCAACAAAATGACATACACAAAAATATAGGCCGACAAGGCCAAACACATCTAACCACATACACATGTCTACGAGCCTCTAAGAAGGTTATAGCATATCACATGAGCGGGACAGGACCCCGCTATGCCCATAATTATGTACACAAAAGAATAAGTACCAAAAAGCTAAAGCTCCGAATGAAATGGAGCTCCGCTATGTAGTCCCCGAAAATATAGCTATGGATCAAGCCTGTCTCCCTGTGCACCTGCAGGCATGACGCAAAATCCACAAACAAAAGGACGTCAGTATGAAGAATGTACTGAGTATGTAAAGCATGATCAATATAAATATGAAAGCTTAAGAGTCAACATATGAGATAGCATAACATGGGAGATAATAATATCGTCGTCATAGCACTTACTCGCTTTCCACAAGGACATTCCATTTATATTGCATATCTGTGTACATGCATCCACATCCGTATTTATTTACCTTCATATTCATTTCTATAACATATTCGTACTCATATTGATGTCATATACACACACATATATATATACTTATATCTTTTATATAGCTTTTGTATAGCGTACCCGACCATAAAGGATCGGTGTTTCATACATACTTGGCCAACCAAGGCTCAAGGTCATACATACCTGGCCCTACCAAGGCTTCAGGGTATCCATACCTTTTGCAGAAGTGCGCGCGAGTTACGTAGTCATATACATACTCTATACATATTCATATACATACATTCTACCCGGCATCATAAGCTCGGGGTCTTATCATAGCCCTTCATAGGCACACATGCATACAATAGCCCATAGGAATCTTAATCATCACATTATCCTCATCATTATTACTATCTTCGTTGTTATCATTACATCTATCTTATAGGCCTACTCGTCATACGAGGAACTTAGTACTATCGTAGCACAGCAAGCATCATGACCTTATTAGCTCGTAATGTCAATCATTTGAAGAAATCATAGACTCATAGAAGATTTAGACGTTAGGCCAAAGAACCATGCCTTATGAAAGAAGGGTTAGCCTTACATACCTTTTCGTTCGACTATATAGCACTTGCACGTTCTCTTTCAATACTCGCGTTTATACCTTCATTAAGGTCATACCATCGTTAGAATCGACAACTAGCATAAATGACTAAAGCTAGAGAAAATCGGACAACATCTCCTTTATTTATACAACATTCCTCCATATCGTAATTCAACTCCCAAACGTCAATAATACATTTACAATATCATAACAATAGCCTTTAGTCATCTACATTATCCATATTCTCAATTCACTCCCAATTTTCCATATTCAAGACCATAACACACGATTTCGTCCATTCACATATATTTCCTATTTCATGATCTTAACGTCATTTATAACCCATTCATGTCACAGCACAACAACAATCATGATTCAATTCAAACTATCTCTCCAAACGTCACTATTCATCTTTCATGACCCATTTTGCTATACTCTTCTAAAATCCAAGCATATCAACTTCCCAATACCTTAAACAACATATAAATACCATAAATCTTACCTTAGATGTTGTAGGAACAAGCCTTAGTTGGTAATACTCCACTTGAGCAAAAACCCTAGTTTTTCTCCATTTGGATTTCTTGACTTGAATGATTTTTAATGGGTTTGCTTACACTTGATTCACTTATTTTGTGTTGTTGATCACTAAAAACTCTTGAAAACTTGTGTAATAAATGTAGAGAGATGTTTTAGAGAGAAGGATGAAATGTGGAAATGATTTCATGAACTTGGCCCCTTATTTAATAACCCATCACTGATCTGTCGGGTTCATTATATGGTCCATTATACGGTCCATATAATCATTATACGGTCCGTATAATTGACCGTGAAATGTTTCTTTCCTTCACCCTTCACTGTGAACGTTATACGGTCCATTATACGGGCCGTATAAATTTGTATGGTCCGTATAACTGACCGTATAACTCCACCAGCGAGCAACCTTTTATGTGATGGTTCTACGGTCCATTATACGGCCCGTAAAACATTATACGGTCCGTATAATGAGCCGTATAACCCATCAATACTCTGCACTTGTTCTCGTCGCTTCGTTTGATCTCCAAACCTTATGGAACCTTCTTAACACTTGTTCAACACTTCAATAACAATCCAAGGGACGTTATCACTCTTCTCCAAGATATCATTAAGCCCCTTATTAACTCGTAACCCGTATTTCCTTTCCGTTACTTATCAAATACCTTGCCTTCTCTTGGCAATCCTCTTCCCCCCATCTCTAAGATCTTTGAACTGTCACCTAGAATCATCGAATGTTATCTTGCCCATGAAAACATCGTATAATCATACTCCTTACTAGTTCATTCACTTGCGTACCAACGGAAGATTTTCCGAGGTGTAACAACTAGTGGGCTCTCTACCGATTCCTTGTCTTTAGATAGAGTCTATAGGGGCTTCCTTCCAGTCCATTATTGAGAATGCTTCTATGTTTGAGGGCGCCAAAGCCTGTACTTTTAGTGGTGGTGACAAGAGGCCACGTCAGACTGGCAGTTTTGGGTGTTCTGATACGAAAGGCGCCGGTAAATTTTCGAGGCCACCGCAGCCCTAGTCCGATCGTCCTGTGCATTCAGCATTATCAGCTTCCTCTAGTGAGCCATCTAGATAGAGAGCTCCTGAGAGCGCATTTTCTAGACAACTGAACAGGACTACTTCATCCGGGTCATCAGTTTTCGTGTTTCAGCATTCGACTCCTCTTGCTTGTTTCTCTTATGGAAAGGTTGGGCATGTTGCCAGGAGATATCCCCAGCCTAGGCGGGATTATCAGCCGCCGGGGACTCCTCTATCATCCGATGGTTGAGGAGAGACTTCTCATAGAGGCAGTGCTCAGGCAGGCCGCGGTACTTCCCAGCCAGCTAGAGGTGGTACTCAGAGTACGAAAGGAAGATCCCAGACTGGGCTTGGTGGAGCCCATTTTTACTCATTTCTTGGTAGGCCCGAGGAAGAGGCCTCAGATGCTATGATATCAGGTACTATTTCTGTTCGTCATAGAGCAGCATCTGTATTATTTGATCCTGGATCCACTTATTCGTATGTATCTGCATTTCATGTCATTAGTTGGGATTTACCCTGTGATAGCATAGATATACCTGTTCATGTGTCTACTCTAGTCGGAGATTCTGTGGTTGTTGATCGAGTCTACCCGTCTTATGTAGTTACTTTTATGGGGTACGAGACTTAGGTAGATTTGATGATTCTGGATATGGTGGACTTCGATATTATATTGGGTATGTCCTGGCTTTCACCTTATCATGCGATCTTGGACTGTCACGCTAAGACAGTCACTTTAGCTATGTCGGACATCCCTAGGCTTGAGTGGAGAGGTACTCCTAGTCCCACTCCGAAGAAGATTATTTCCTTCCTTCAGGCGAAGAAGTTAGTAAGTAAAGGGTGTTTAGCGTATTTGGCGCATGTTCGTGATATGACTGTTGCATCTCCATCCCTTGAGTCTATTCCTATTGTGAGCGAGTACGCGAAGGTATTTCTGTCAGATTTGCCGGGTATGCCACCCGATCGTGACACTGATTTCTGTATCGACGTGGACTCGGGTACTCATTCTATTTCCATCCCACCATATCGTATGGTACCTACTGAATTGAGAGAGCTTAAGGAATAATTATAGATTTATTGAGCAAGGGGTTCATTAGACCGAGCATCTCCCCTTGGGGTTCTCCAGTGTTATTTGTGAAGAAGAAAGATGGGACCATGAAGATGTGTATTGATTACCGCCAGTTGAAAAAGGTCACTATCCAGAACAATTACCCTATGCCTCGTATTAATGATCTATTTGACCAGCTTCAGGGTGCTTCAGTGTTTTCTAAGATTGATTTGCGTTCCTGCTATCACCAGTTGAAGATTAAGGCGGCGGATATTACGAAAATAGCATTTCGGACGAGATATGGCCACTATGAGTTTCTAGTGATGTTTTTCAGGCTTACCAATGCCCCAGCTGCATTTATGACCTTGATGAATGGCATCTTTAGGCCGTTCCTTGATTCTTTTGTGATTGTGTCTATTGATGACATCTTGATATATTCCAAGAGTAGAGTGGAGCATGAGAGCCATTTTCGTACCGTCCTTGGGTTGTTTAAGAAACATAGCCTATTTGCAAAATTTTCTAAGTGTGAGTTCTGGTTAGAGTCTGTGGCATTCTTGGGTCATGTGGTGTCAAAAGAGGGAATTATGGTTGACCCACAGAAGATTAAGGCTGTGAGGGGTTGGACGAGGCCCACTACTGTTATCAAGATTTGTATTTTTGTGGGTTTGGCCAATTATTACCGTTGCTTTGTAGAGGGTTTTGCTGCCATTGCTTCGTCCTTGACCAGATTGACTCAAAAGGATGTTCCATTCCAGTGGACGAATGATTGTGATGAGAGATTTTAAAAGCTCAAGCTTCTTTTGACCACAACTCTGATCCTAGCCTTACCTGTGGAGGGCAAGGACTTCGCGGTCTATTATGATTCTTCCCGTATGGGTTTGGGTGCAGTGTTGATGCAGGAGGGTAGGGTGATAGCTTATGCTTCCCGTCAGTTGAAAGTTCACGAGAAGAATTATCCTACCCATGATTTGGAGTTTTTGGCCGTAGTCTTCGACTTGAAGCTTCGGAGGCATTACTTGTACGGTGTCCATTGTGATGTTTTTACCGATCACCGTAGCCTTCAGTATTGTTACACCTTGGAAATTTCATGTCGTTGTGTAGTGAATGAACCAATGCGAGCTTAAGGGTAACAGGAAGTTCTTAAGACTATAAGACGAATATTTAGTGGTCTTAGAATGCATACGTTAAGATTTTGAAGTTATATGAATTGATGAAATAAGGATCGATAAGGACAAGTGAAGTATAAGTGGGGTTTAGAAAAGGTTTTGTAAATTATTGTGGTAAGGATTGTTTGGTAAGGCCTTGAGGACGAGTTATAGGGATGTTTAGATTGCTGATGAAGTATTAAAAAGTGTCAAGAGGGTTCCATAAGGATTGGAGATCAAACGAGTCGACGAGAACGAACTTCGAAGAGTTGGGCATTATACGACCAATCATACTGGCCATATAAAACATACGGACCGTATGTCCAGCCGTATGCTTCTGCCCAGAATGAGGGCCTTCACTGGACCAACATACGGTCCAGACATACAGTCAGTATAAAATATACGGACCGTATGTTGGTCCATATGTTTAGGTCGGGACAGATTTTTAAGTTGATATAAGGACCTCTCTCTCATTTATTTCATTTCATTTTCCACTCTCCACACCTCAAGAACACTCTATAATTCTATCCACTCTCCATCCACAAGAACCTAAGAGAAATTGATGATCAACTTTATCAAACCCACAAAATCAAGTGTATGAAACATACCAAAGTTCCACTAAGCCAAGAAATCCCAAGGGAAGTGAGCTAGGGTTTTGGTGCAAGAAGAGAATTTCCACTAAAGGATTATTCTTCCATTATCTAAGGTGAGTTTTATGATTATTCCTTGTTGTTTAAGGTGTTTAAATTTAAAACACTTGGATTGTAGAAAGATATAGAAAATGGGTCATAAATGTGGGAATAGTGTCATTGTTGAGTAAAGGCTTGGATTGAGTCATGATTATCGATATGTTGTGATTGTAAGTATGTTATGAACGACATTTAGAACATGGAATAAGTATTATATGTGAGAAAATACAATAATGAACTATGACCATGGTTATGGAGAAATTGAAGTGAAATTGCGAAACGTGGGTAATGTATACGAATGATGATTGTTGCTTGTGAAATTGTGAATGTTGTTATCGATGTTGGGAATTGATATGGAATATGGGGAAAGTTGTATAAACAAAGGAAATGCTAGCCAATTTTCTTTAGCTTTAGTAAGCACGATTAAGTAATCGATTAGCTAATGTTAATGCAAATTCTCTTGAAGGTAGAAACGTGGGCATTGAAGGAGAACAAGCAAGCGATAGATTAATTAAACAAAAAAGGTATGTGAGGCTAGTCCTTTATTTCTAAGGCATGAATCCTATGGCATGAGTTTTCCTTCTTCCCCATGAATCTCCTACATCCCGAAAAACTAAGAGTCTATGTTCATGAATAGCCATATGAGATAAGAGATACATTATAAGCCCAATAATGATGATGATGAGTTTAAGTCTAAAGATTCTAGAGTTCATGATATGATGTTCCTACAAAGCTAATGATGTTGTTTATTGTATACACTCACCTTATATGCTAATTCCTTCAAGGTGAGGCAGAATACTTATAAATGCTCCATAATAGAATCGGGGGTTCACGACCTTATGTCTCCTCGATACAGTATAGCTGTCTTTGAGTTTCTATGCATGCATTATGATGAGTACATGTTGATGAGATTACACCGTGCCTATATGGCCGTGCAGACATCGTTAAGGCGGGCAGCGTATACACCATGTCTAGATGGCATGGGCAGACACTACTAGTGGGCGGCATGAGATGGTACCCCGAATGCGGGAGGCCTGGACGCAGGCTAATGAATATCACACCATACCTGTTTGGTCGAGCAGCTTATACATATATGCATACATGATATGATGATAATTATGAAGTAAGCCAGCATGCATTATTTCTTCTATAATTGACAGTCAGTTACAGGTTGTTCCTTATTTGATACTTCCTTTATTCATTGACGTATTATTATTACTTATGCCTCTCATACTCAGTACAATGTTCCTAATGACGTCCGTTTTCTTTAGACGCTGTGTTCATGCCCACAGGTAGACAGGGAGGTGATCCAGACTCGTAGGAGTTATCAGCAAATTGATAGGAGCACTCCATTATTCCGGAGGTGCTATTTGGTTATTCTTTTATACATATGTATGTATTTTGGGTACGACGGGGTCCTGTCCCATCTATATGTCTAGTACTCTAGTAGAGGCTGTAGATACGCATGTGTGGGTAGTATGGTCTCACGATACTACTACTATGTATGTATTATTATTTTGATAGCCGAAGGGCTTATGTATATAAAAGTAATTATGTTTCCAAACAAAAAATGATTTTTCTATGATTTGAGTATGAATTTGATAAAAGAACGCTTAATGAGTATGATGAGTAATAGAATGAGTGGTGCTCGGTGATTATCCCCCGGTACCCGTCACAGCCCTAGTCGGGTCGTAACAAGTATGTGTTTACCTAGAGAGATCTTAATTCCAGGCAGCGCCGATAGATGAAGCTCCTAAAGGATGATGACATCTCTATTCTGTATCACTTTGGTAAACCCAATGTGGTGGCTGATGTCTTAAGTCGCAAGGCAATGAGTATGGGGAGTCTAGCTCGATTGGTTAATTTCGAGCGTCCGTTGGCCATGGAGGTTTAGATTCTGGCCAACAGTTTCGTCCGTCTTGACATCTCGACCCCGGGCAGGATTTTCGCTTGTATAGAGGCGAGATCATCGTTATTGGATCGGATCAAGGATCATCAGTTTGAGGATTCTCAGTTGAACAAGATCCGAGATAGGGTGTCGAGAGGGGAGACCAAGGAGGCCGTGATCGATTCTGAGGGAATTCTGAGAATTAGGGGATGTGTATGTGTTCCTCGTGTTAGTGATCTGATTCAGTTCATCTTATCTGAGGCCCACAACTCTCGCTATTCCATTAATCCGGGAGTTACTAAGATGTACAGTGATTTGAGACAGCACTATTTATGGCGTCGTATGAAAAGGGATATAGTTAATTGTGTGGAAATTGTCAACATGTAAAGTATGAGCACTAGCGACCCGGTGGGTTGTTTCAGAGGATGCCTATTCCCGAGTGAAAGTGGGAGAGGATTACCATGGATTTTGTCACAGGTCTTCTGAAGAACTTTGGCAATTTGATTTTATTTGGGTGAAAGTGGATCGATTGACTAAGTCCGCTCACTTTGTTCCGCTTCAGGTTTCTTATACCGCGGTGAAGTTAGCCAAGATGTATATTCGGGATACTGTGAGATTACATAGGATTCCTATTTATGTTGTATCTAATCGGGGTACTGTCTTTACTTCCCGATTCTGAAGAGCATTTCATAATGAGTTGGGTACTCGATTGGACTTTAGTACAGCTTTCCATCCCCAGACTGATGGCCAGTCCGAGCGAACCATTTAGGTGCTCGAGGACATGGTGAGAGCGTGTGTTATTGACTTCGGTGGTCATTGGGATCAGCGCTTGCCCTTGGTGGAGTTTACATACAACAACAGTTATCATTCAAGTATTGGTATGGCACCTTTTGAGGCTTGTATAGTAGGAGGTGTAGATCTCCGATTGGTTGGTTCGATGGGTTCGAGGCTTGACCTTGGAGCACGGATCTATTGAGAGAGTCCCTTGATTGAGTGAGAGTTATTCAGACCAGACTCGTGGCGGTTCAGAGAAGGCAGAAGATGTATGCGGACTGGAAGGTTCGGGATTTGAAGTTTTCTATTGGTGATCAGGTTCTATTGAAGGTTTCACCCATGAAGGGTGTTATGAAGTTTGGTAAGAGGGGCAAGTTGAGCCCTAGATATATTGGCCAATTTGAGATCATGGATTGTATAAGTGATGTAGCTTATGAGTTAGCATTGCCGCTAGGCTTGGCGGGAGTTCACCCGGTCTTTTATGTTTTGATGCTGAAGAAATACCATGCCGACAGTACCTACATTGTCCGTTGGGATTCTATGTTTCTTGACGAGAATTTGACTTATAAGGAGGAGCGTATAGCGTTCCTAGATAAGCAGGTTCAAAAATTGAGGTCAAAGGAGATTGCTTCTGTGAAGGTGCATTGGAAGCACCACCCGGTTGAGGAGGCTACCTAGGAGATTCAGTCTGATATGCGTATCCGATATCCCCAGTTGTTCACTCATTTTGCTATTTTCCTACTTTCCTTCTTTTCTTTGCTCGAGGATGAGAAATAGGTGAATTCGGATCTGATGTAACAACCTGTTATAGTTGTTTTGGCACTTTCGCCCGTTCCCGAGCATTGATTGGCTCACTTTTGACCCAAGGGGGTCGTTGACACGCTTCCCGAAGTGTCTAGAAATGATTCAGGCAACTTTGAAAAAAATATAGACTTAAAGTGAAAACGGGTTGATTCGAGGTTGACTTTTGGGTAAACGGAGTTCTTCGGAATTCTATCAATTTCGAGAGGTTCGGATGGTCGTTTAGAACCTGTTTGTATATCTAGTTTGGTTCTCAATGCATTCGGATGCATTTCAGGACTTGAATGAGAATTGGGAATTAAGGCATCGGTGGTTGACTCGGTCAACGAGACCTCCGTGTGGAATTCCGAGGCCACAGGCACATTCACAACATGTTTTATGTGGGACTAGGTATCTGGTATGAGAGCAGATGGTCTCGGGAGTTAGTCCAAAAATCGGATCGAAACGAAAAACTTAGGCCAAGTTCTGGTGTCTGGTGTCCGCTTTGGCGGCACCAGCACCGCTGGGGCGGTAGCCCTGCCGCTGAAGCGGTCCCAGCCATTATTGCTTGACCGTAAAGCGGTCAGGTGGCTGCTGGGGCAGTGCCACTGGGGCGGTCACAATACCGCTGTAGCGGGTGACGGGCAATTAAATCTATTAAATTAAACCTAAATGAGCCTTAGACCCTCATTATTTCATATCTCGATATTATAGCTTGGGGATACTGTTCTTGGAGTCAAATTGAGGAAATTCTTGGAGGTAAAACTTTGTCTAATCCTTTACTCCTCTTTAATCACAAACATCTTAGATTTTCCCCTTCCTTTTCAATCCCTTAGAAATGGAATTTGAAGGAGGGTTTTGGGAGACTTCTCCCTAGGATTATAATTGATAAATTGATGATGTTGATGATAAAATATGATGAATCTAAGCTTAGTAACCTCATATATTCCACTTTTAACGTTGAATTTCGGATTTGGAGAATTAGGGTTCATACCCAATTTGGGGGTTTTTACTTGAATCAAATTTAGACAAGTTCTTAAGCTAATTCAACAATTAATGGTTGGGTTAAAATTCCCTAGTACTTATTTGGTATTTTTCCCGCGAATTTCTCGTTTCGCCCTTGTGGGCCTGTTTTCTAAATTTCTAGGGTTAAAATGGACCTAATTGATATCATAGCAATAGTAGTATCATTCTCCATGATCTCTAATTTAGAATTTAATTATGCTTATACTACTTTGGCTCTGAGCTTCAGAGGAAGGGCAAGGTGATAGAGTGACTTGTTGGTGTTGTAGTTCGGCAGTCCAGGTAGGTTATGGTTTACCTCTAGTGAGACTATGCATAGTGAATCACATATTTCGAATATAATGTCATAGACAGCATACGAACCTTCGGGGATGAAGTTGGGTTGGATATTACCTTAGGTTGGGCCCTTTTATGTGTTGGGACTAGCCACCCCATTATTGTCACGACCCAAACCGATGGGCCATAACAAGTGCCCGACCACTACTGGCCAAGCACTCCCGAGCTTGCATTTACCTCTCACTAACTATCCTGGGCCCATATACAATCTATAACTGAGCTATACTGTCTCCCGAACAATCAACATAAGAGACACCGTACCGAGGACTCACGGCCAACGCATACATATAAACATAAACACTGAGAATAACAGCATGAGCCAATTTGGCCGCCATCCATATATATTGTACAACAAAATAAACGCCGACGAGGCTGCACAACATCATGGATACATATCACTGTCTACAGACCTCTATGGAGTACAAACTGTAGAAATGACAGGACAAGGACCTGCCGTACCCATATATGTACGTAACTGAATAGCATACCAAAAGGGCTGTAGCTCCGGATCGATGGAGCGTACTGACTGCAGCTGAGTGGAGGTCCTACTGTGATGGATCGTTCGACTGTCTACGAGTAATGTACTAAGTATGTAAGGTATGAATAATAACATAGTTAGAGATGTAAAGTATGAATAATAACAGAATGGAAATATAGAGCATATCGTAAGATAAAAGAGTAACCTGTACATATGAGTGCCTCTTAGGGTGGATGCCATGCATGCTTAACTTTCTTTGAAAAACATTTCTTGTTCGTGTATACATAAAATAGAACATATCATGTTGTTGAGGCGTTGGCTCCAATCCATTTAACCACATATGTCCCACGTCCGAGCATCCCGCATCCGGGATGATAACATATCATATGATACTAGCTGATCAGGTGACCATGCGTCTATAGCGCCTCGCCCTTTTTCCCATATTCCCCATATAGATATACATATATCATATAAGCAGCATGCATGAGAGCTCAAGAAAAGCTATAACTTTATTGGAGTGACGTAAAGTCGGTAACCTCCGATTATATTATGGAATAATCATCATCGCTTTGTCTCACCTTGAAGGAACAATTATTATAAGGTGAGACCAACAACAATGAATAAAATTAAGAAAGGTCAAAAGATAGCTCAATATTCTCATATCGTCATTGCAATCATAAACTTGAACCTTTAAATATAAAATCGTTCTCATCATAGTCATCATAATAATATTGTCATTTTTGACATCATCGTTGTCATTGAAAACCATATCCATCGTTGTTACCATAAGAGCTCACATAATCACAACCTTTGGTTTGGAAAATACGAGCATTTTGGAAAACGTTTATGAATTATTAGGAAAGGAATTATGCCTTGGAGTCATAAACATCTAACTTTTGAAAATAAGGAAGATATGGAAACATTTATGAAGTCATAGCATAGGAATCATGCCTCTGAAAGAAAGGGATGAGCCTTAACATACCTGTTCAGCCTCCAATTATCTACACTTATTCGTTCGAGCTCACAAGTCTACATTTAAGAGGATTCACATAATTGTTAGACTCATCGTAGTATATTTGTACTAAGCTCTCAAGTCAAACTATTTTATATCCTGCTGAAAATTGGGCAGCATCTCTCCTGTTTATATACCTAGCCCGAAATCTCAATTCAGCGACCAACAACAACAACAATACCAACATATTCCATAAAACATCCCACATGATGTTTCTCCAATTTTCAAACCAACCATAACGACATCCATAATACCATAATCAAGAAAATTATATTCAATCTGATCTCAATTTAATCCAAAATTCTCTTTCAATCTCACCTCATGGCCATCAACTTCAACTCAACTCTTCATGATTTTCTCCTATGATTCTTTCCTCTAAGAATAGCTAAACCTTTAAATCATCTTAATCATGTAAATAATAGGAAGAACGTACCTTATTGTGAAAGAACTTCACTCTATTCACCCCTTTCCAATATCAAGTTCATCACCACCTTGAAGAGAAACAAGAACAATTATCTTCCATAAATATTTCCTCAAGGTTTTGATGTCTTTTGATGATATGGAAATGTTTTGGAAGATTATGGAAGGTTAGGAAGGATTATGGAGAATTATGGTGTGTTATAGAAGACGATGTAATGTTATGGAGAGTTATAGAACGTTATGGAGAGTTATAGAATTCTCAAGAAGTATGTGAGGTGAGAAAATGATGAAAAATAATGGGTTAGAGGGATATTTATAAATGTGGTTCGGGTCGGGTACTGTAGCACCTGGTACTGTAGAAGTACTGTAGCACACGTTTCTGCTCTGTCAGCCGAACTTGTAACATCGATAATTCTCTATTCCAATGTCCTATTGACAAGTAGATTATTGCGTTGGAAACTAGACTCGACGAAATTCATTTTAGGCTTTTGTTTCACTTCAAAACACTTAATATGCTAAGAGATATGTTCCCCTCAATTTGGACCAAATTTTTCACATGAAACTTTACCCATCCTTTCTCCAAAGTCGTACTATTCCATTTCATCCACTCATTTCCTTATAAAATCTTCCAGTATACCTTGTATACATGCTTCACTCATTAAATGTACTTGATAATGCTTGCTTATATTTCAAAGTGGTTTTACTTAACCATAACTCAACGTACTTATGTTTCAAATTTGATAAGTGCTTCTTCGAAGATACGGGGTGTAACAGTTATGTGTGTTTATTGTTCAATTTTGATGGTTGATGCTACGAGTAGTGGTAAATATCAAAAGCTGTGCCACTATCTTGACTGAGATATGGTTGACATACCGTTGTTGGTATGTGCATTGTGATACATTGTTGACGTACTTGTTGTTGGTACTAGTAATATTGATATATTATTGGCATACCCTTGATGGTATTGTGATATGATACATTGATGGTGTGCCCCTTCGTGGTATTTGTGATATTGGAACTTGATTGTTGGTACTTGATGTACGCATTGCACTTATTCTCACACATTTTTTATGCATGGCCGATACCCGGTGACAATCCGTTGTCGTTGATTGAATAAATTGATATTTGATAAACTCCTTATTTGAGTGATTGTAAAGGCCGATGTCCGAAGATCCATTCCAGAATCATTGATTTTATGAAACTAATGTTTGATAAACTCTTTTACTTGAGTGATGGTGAGAAGGCCGACGTCCGAGGTTCAATTCTGGAATCGTTGATAAGTGCATTGCACACATTCCCTCATATTCATGATGCATGGCCGATAGCCGGTAATTATCCGATATCGTTGATTGAGCAACTCTTTTACTTGAGTGATTGTGAGAGGCCGATGACCGATGATCTATTCTGGCATCATTGTTGCATGGCCGATTTCGATGTTATTTTGGAATCGTTGTTAGTGCATGGGCTCCGCAAGTCCCCCAAAGTGGTGTCGGTGAGACTCCCTCTATGAGCAATTAGCTCGGGTCCCGTCTGTCTGTTGGGCAAAGATCTAGGATGGGTGGCACATAGACTTTGCGAGTGACATTGGGTTGTGCTACTGAGACGTCGATATTTCCGTCCGGAGTACATGTGTATACCTCATTTGTATGGCATTACATTCCATCCATTCCATTATTTCATTGCACTGCATTGCATTGCATTGGCTTTATTTCAATTCGTGGTGATTGATTGTGATGATTGGATTAGATATATGTATTTCGGACTTGGTGTACTTGTTTTTAGAGGCTTTACGTGGGCAATGACGAACACGTGGTTGTGATCTTATTATCTTATAGTTGTTGGATTCCTTGCTATTTACTTATTTTCTGAATTGTGTTATTTCCGATAATGCCTACCAGTACAGTTGTTTGTACTAACCTGCACTTGCTGCATTCTTTTATGAATGCAGAGTATCAGGTGAGATCTACTTCTCTGACTCGTGGTTGATCCACTTTTCCGCTTCCACTTGAGTTTTCCAGGGTGAGCATGGTGTCTGCTGACCTCGAAGACTCTTCTGTTACTTATGTCTTGCTTTCCATTCAGAGACATGATTTGAGATTACTTATGTATTATTATTCAGACCTTTTGTATTCCGATTTAGATGCTCTTCTATGACCAGACCAGATACTGGGGTGGATTTCATTTACTTCCGCACTTCTTAACATTATATTATATTGTGAGACTTACGTTATTTTATTTTCTTCCCCAAATTTGCTATTATTTCGAATGTTGAGTTAAGGGTTCGCCTACCGAGGTGGGAAAGATAGGTGCCCGCATGACCTAGGCTGAAATGGGTCGTGACAGCCCTTCGGAGGGCAGTCTGAATGGCTACGTGGGCTGGTATCAATGTTGTCCCGTCCAATTGACCCCTCTGAACATCTTTAAATAACATCCCTGTAACTATGGCTCGTCTAATAAAGGTGTCGAGCCACTCCAAACTCGTTAATTAGGCATCCATCTCGCTTGTCAAACTCTCTATCATATTTTTGTCGTATTCTGTATTTGCTTGATAGTTTGCTACCCTTTCTTCTGCTCGTCGTTTCATCCTTCTAACCTGAATCACATTCGCGACTTCTCTATCCTCAGAAAACTTATAAAGGTATGGCCCTGGAGTGGCAGTACCTGCTAACTCAGCCTTAAGCCATTCATAGTAATCTTCATCATGACCGGAGTTATTTGGATCCTCGTCCAACTTGTCTTCTCTTATCACATTATTTTAATCTTTCCTGGCATCCTGAATATCCTCAATACGTTCTTCTTCGTAATCTCTCATAAACTCTCCCATATCTCCCACATTTGGGTCTGATCCCCTTAATGCCCATAAGCAGTAAATAGGGATGCCTACGGCTCTTAACACAAATAGTCTTGGAATGAAAATCAGGTACTCTCCACCTGATATATTCTTCTCTTAGTCTCGAAAAGATATGAGCCCATCTTCTTTTATCTTGAACCCCATAAGGCACAACAGTGACTCTCAAATCATCCTCTCTCAGGGCCAGATCTCAACGAGAAGATAAACCACTCCTATATAAATGCATAAGTATCCACCACTAGACTAAGAGGTTGAAACCCCAGAAGTAGTAATAATGGTTGCGGCACTTTCTGTTACACCTCTAGTTTTTGTCATAGGAGAACCTATGGTTTCCTAGTCGGGTATGCCTTTGGAATAGAGACCCGAGCCCGCGTTTGGAGGTAGAGAGTGTCTTACCCCATGTACAAAGGTACTAGCAGGTGTTCCTGGTTATTTACAGGATTAGAAGTTGAACGAATCGAATCGACGCGATCTGAACTGAACCGGAGAAGTCTGCAGACACCAGTCATCATCGATGGGTCGTCGACATGGTCTACGGACAGTCATTATGCGGCGTCGATGGGCTTTTGCAGCCTTGAATTTGCAGTCATAGGTCAACGGACCGTCGACACGTCGGCGGGTCGTCGACCCGCTCGTCGAACCGTACCGCTGTAACTTTTTAACTCCGAGTATAAATATGTGACCCACGACTTTATTTCTCCTTTTCCCCCATTCAAAATCAGAAAAGCCCTAGTATTTTCTCTCCCAACATTTTCCATCATTATTAGTGGAGATTTGGTAAAATTCGAGCCCCGTGAACCTGTGCTTGTCAAGAAGAAGGTTGTTTCTAGGGTTTTTTCAAGTTGGAAAGCTTAGGGAGTTGGAGTTGGAGTTGAAGTTGATCTTTGGAATCATAGACCGCTCAAGGTATGCAAATGATTTCTACCCTTGTATTTAAGTTATTTATCAAGGATTTTAGTGGTTTTAAGCAAAGAGAGGGTATTTGTGGATGTGGTAAGTTGATGAAGGTTAAGATAGTGATTTGGGGTTACTTTAAGAGATAATTGGGAATGGATTTAAGTATATTTTGATATATAAGTGTTGCTGTTGTTGTTATGGTCAATGTTGGATCTAATGTGAAGTTGAAGATTTGCGAGCTTACAAGGAAAGTATTGTCTATAATTCGTGAGCTCTATATGTATCTAAAGATGGTTAGTAAGTGGCGTAAATAGTCTAATTAAGGCCTACGTTATCTTGATGGTAGACTTACGAGCTCGAGGATTAGAAGTTAGATGATTGGATACAATTTGAGGTATGTTAAGGCTATCCTTTCATTATTTTGGCATGATCCTATGGTATGAGCCAATAAGCAAATAAGTTTTTACACCCCGCATATTCGAAGAAGCACTTATCAAATTTGAAACATAAGTGTGTTGAGTTATGGTTAAGTAAAACCACTTGGGAATGTAAGGAGCAAGCATTATTAAGTATATTTAAATAGTGAAGGATGTACATAAGGTATACCGGAAGGTTTTATAAGGAAATGAATGGAAGAAATGGAGTAGTATGACTTTGGAGAAAGGATGGGTAAAGTTTTGTGTGAAACTTTTTTTCCAACTTGAGGGATGAATATCTCTTAACATATGAAGTGTTTTGAAGTGAAACAAAAGCCTAAAATGAAGTTCGTCGAGTCTAGTTTCCAACGCAATAAACCGCTCGTCAATAGAATATTGGAGTAGAGAATTATAGATGTTACAAGTTCGGCTGACAAAGTAAAAACGCGTGCTACAGCAACCAACTTGCTACAGTATTGCTACAGCGACCCGCCCCGAATTTGACCCCCTATATAAAGGATAAAACCCCTTTTTTTGACCAGATTTTTCCTAAGAAAACTCATAAAATAGATGTGGGTGTGAGGATATCAAAAATTGAGTGATTTTTCAAATGGCGGAATATTAGTTTAGGTTCGGATAGCGCGTAGTGACTGTGATATCGTTTTGTGGTGGATTTAGTTTGGATTTTAGGAGAACCCAGAAGACTATTAACATGTTAGCAAAATAGAGGTTTGAATCTCGTATTAGTAGTATTAATTTTGGTTTATTTACGGAAATAGAATTTGTGAAATAGCCGTATAACAATTTTGTTGGCAGAAGAACAAGATAAATATTATATGGGAGGTTTTATGGAGTATTTGGTTTTGAGAATAACATGGTTAATGTTGGTCTTATTGTTGTTGTTGTTGGTTACAGAATTGTAATTTCGGGCTAGGCATACAAATAGGGGAGATGCTGCCCGAATTTTGGCAGAATTTAAAAGGGATTAATTTAAGGGCTTAAGGTAACCATATGATAACGGTCTTAACAGTAGTATAAATTTTCTTAAATATAGATTGACGAGCTTGGAAAGACAAGCGTGCGGTAATTAAAGTAAGTCTACCGGAAAGGTATGTAAAGCTATCCCTTCTTCCTTCTTTGGCATGAATTACATAAAGTGAACAAACGACGAACACATGTGATTCCAATGAAATCTAGTTCTCAGTAGTACTTGACATAATAGTTGTCTTTGGTCCCCCAAGTGTTAGTTCATCCTACCTATTCTCTCGAATCCCAAATGGTGATTCATTTTGTACATGATTGCCCCTAATACCAAGTGTTCTCACCTCGATAATGACTCTTTCAAAAGATATCCTGAGATAATATGATTGTGCGTTCACAAAAGAGTCTTCATACCGCATTATGAGTTACTTATGAAAGTCTTGGCATTCGTATACATTTTCATTGCATTATTTCACCGAGTCCCTTACTAAAAGGCCGGGTATGGTATATATTTACATAATCGAGTCTCTTACTAAAGGGCCAGGTACGGTATATGTTTACATTACCGAGTCCCTTACTAACGGGCCAGGTACGGTATATATTTACATAACCGAGTCCCTTACTAAAGGGCCGGGTACGGTATATATTTACATAACCGAGTTCCTTACTATAGGGCCGGGTACGGTATATATTTACATAACCGAGTCCCATAATAGGCCGGGTATGGTATACAGAGTATATAAATGCATGATTCATCACATAAGGTACAGATGCATTGGTATCCCTTAATTATCATGCTTCATGCTTTACATATTCATTACATTTCCCATACTGACCCCTTTTTCTTCGGGGGCTGCGTTTCATGCCCGCCGGTACAGACACTCAGTTTGGTGATCCTCCAGCCTAGGACTTCTGCTCAGCTGCTTCGGGATCTCCATCGTTCCGGAGCTTGAGTCATTTTGGTAAAAATATTTTTGATATAGACTTATGCATATCCGAGGGTACGGCGGGGCCCTGTTCTGTCATACTTCACTGTTATACTCTTAGAGGTCTGTAGACCCGTTTGGGTTGTATATATGTTTTGGTCAGCTATATCGACGTAGTTCATTTTGGATAATCCAGTATATAGTGGCAGCCTTGTCGACTTGCATATTTTGTTATGTTTTGGTTAGCTGTGACTTCTCAGGAGACAGGTTCATTCTGATATATGACATTGTGAGTCTACTGCATGCTTTTACAAATTTCCATATTGTCCTTGATTTCAGTCTGGTTATATCTAGCAGGTTCGTATACGAGTGTCCAGCTCGAGCACTAGTCATGGCCCATCGGTTTGGGTCGTTACAAAAGTGGTACCAGAGCAGTTCATCCTTGGGGTCTCTACAGATCGTGTATAGTGGAGTCTTGTTTATCAGTGTGTTGTGCCCTACATCTATAAACAGGAAGCTACATGACATTTAGGAAGTCATCTTCCCTTTTTACTCTAGATCGTGCGATAGAGCTATGTTATCAGGATAATCCCTCTCTGACAAATTGTTGTGTCTTCAGCTATGCCTCCAAAGAAAGCGACAGCTGCCCAGAAGAGCAAATCAGTAGCAGGAGATACTAGTCAGACTCGGAGTGTTACTAGGGCCCGTGCCCAGTTAATACCTGAGAATGTAATCCAGTCAGTGAGCTCTGCTACACCGCCACCTCCAGAGGAGCTTAGTGCAACAACAGCTCCTGTTCAGAGGGCAGCACCGCCGCCAACTCCCAGGGCCCCAGTACCTGAGCCTCCAGCTCCTCAGCCATGGCGGAGGATAGGGCCATGAGAGATGCAGTTCAGTTGTTGACCAGATTAGTGGCAGGGTAGGCTCGCAGGCGTGGACCAGGAGTTGACTATGCGGACGGGTCTGTTAGCTTGAGGGTCCGTGACTTCTTGACTTGTGATCCTCCAGAGTTTTTTGGGTCAAAGCCTGAGGATGATCCACATGAGTTTATTTGGAAGATGCAGCGTACATTGAGGCTAATAAAGGCTTCTGAGACTGAGTCTGTTGAGTTGGCTTCGTATCGATTGGAGGATGTAGCTATTAATTACTACGAGTCTTGGGAGTTATCTAGGGGTGAGGGTGCTCCTCCAGCGGTATGGGATGAGTTTGTGGAGGCATTCCTTGGCCACTTCCTACCTTCAAAGACGAGGCTAGCTAGAGTTGATAGATTCTTACATTTGAGGCAGATTGGCAGAAGCGTTCGAGAGTATAGTCTTGAGTTTGATTCGTTGGCTAGATATGCACCAGCTATTGTAGTTGGTATGGCAGATAAAGTGCATCGTTATGTGATGGGACTAGATCGTTATCTGATTGATGGTTGTATGGCAGTGGCTCTTCAGCCAGGTATAGATATTGCTCGGGTGCAGGCATACGCACAGGGGGTAAAGGATCGACACAGGGGACGTCAGCCACATAGAGATCATGACAGAGGCTAGCATAAGAGGGTTCTAAATCAGCGGGTTATTCTGGTGAGTTTCGAGGCGGGCAGCCTCAGCAACATGTTAGATATTCTTCCCGGCCAGCACAGAGTGCACCCTCACGGTTCACGGGTAGGAGATTCGACCGCACAGGGGTATTCAGGAGCCGGTCAAAGCTCCAAGGCTTTAGGTTCATAGATGAGCAAGTGTTTGAGTCAGTCGAGGCAACCTTTTCCTCGGTGTTCTCAGTGTGGTAGGCCTCATTTTGGGGAATGTCATTTGGCTACAGGTGGTTGTTTTTCTTGCTGCCGTCAAGGCCATATGATGAGAGAGTGTCCTTATAAAGGTGTTACAGGTGGTATGGCTCAGTCTACTGGGTCGATTTCTAGTTCATCTTCTTCTGTAGATATGCGCCCTACGGGGTAAGGTATTTAGACTCCAGCAGGCCATGGTAGAGACCGTGGCGGAGGTTCCAGTTCTACCGATCCTTCGAACAGCATATATGCTTTAGCTAGTAGGCAGGATCAGGAGGCGTCACTGAATGTGGTTACATGTATATTATCGATGTTCTCTCGGGACATATATGCATTGATAGATCCAAGTTCCACCTTATCATATATATCCCCCTTTGTTGCTAGTAGAATCAGAATAGAATCTGCGTTGATAGAACCATTTGAGGTAGCTACACCGGTAGGTGACTCTGTCATAGCTAAGCAAGTATATAGAAATCGTTCGGTGGTTATATATAGTCGTCATACCATAGCGGATCTAATAGATTTTTACATGACTGAGTTCGATGTTCTTATGTGTATGAATTGGTTAGCTCCTTGTTATGCTAATGTTGATTGTAGAGAAAAGATAGTTCAATTTCAGTTCCCAGGACAGCCGATTATAGAGTGAAGAGGGAATACAACACTGCCGAGGGGTAAGTTTATTTCATATCTCAATGCAAGGGAGATGGTTAGAAAAGGATAGATTTATCATCTGTTTCGAGTGCGTGATATGAAAGCAGAGGTACCGGCTCTTCAGTCAGTCCTGGTAGTTAATGAATTCCCAGATATATTCCCAGATGAACTCCCAGGTCTTCCTCTAGAACGGGAGATAGAGTTCACTATAGATGTATTGCCAAACACTCAGCCCATATCTATCCCTTCTTATAGAATGACACCTACAGAGCTGAAGGAATTAAAGGAGCAACTGAGGGACTTGTTAGAAAAAGGCTTCATCATGCCTAGTACATCAACTTGGAAAGCACCGGTACTATTTGTGAGGAAGCAAGATGGGTCGCTGCAGATGTGTATTGATTATAGGCAGCTGAATAAAGTGACTATAAAGAACAGGTATCCCCTCCCCAGGATTGATGATCTATTTAACCAGCTGCAGGGTGCTAAGTGTTTTTCGAAGATACACTTGCGGTCAGGTTATCATCACGTGCGGGTAAAGGAGGCGGATATTCCGAAGACGGCATTCAGGACCCGATACGGGCATTATGAATTTAGAGTGATGTCTTTTGGGCTGACCAATGCTCCAGCAGTGTTTATAGATTTGATGAACCGGGTATTCAAACCATTCCTAGATACGTTTGTTATTGTAGTTATTGATGATATTCTGGTTTATTCACGTTCAGAAGAGGAGCATGCGGACCAATTGAGGGCGGTACTTAGGCTACTCCAGCACCAGAAGTTTTATGCTAAATTTCCTAAGTGCGAATTCTAGTTGACTTCAGTAGCATTCTTGGGGCATATTATTGGAGCTAACAGTATTCGGGTAGATACGCAGAAGATTGAGGCGGTAAAGACTTGGCCCAGACCTATGACACCTACTGAGGTACATAGTTTTTTGGGGGCTAGCAGGATATTACAAGATATTCATAGAAAATTTTGCCTTAATTTCAGCGCCTTTAACAAGGCTAACTCAGAAGTCAGCTAAGTTCCAGTGGACTGATGCTTATGAGCAAAGCTTCCAGTTACTGAAAGACAGGTTGACCACGGCTCTAGTTCTAACTCTTCCTGAGGGATCAAATGGCCATGTTATTTATTGTGATACTTCAGGTGCTGTACTGGGTTGTGTATTGATGCAGCATGGCAGAGTTATAGCTTATGCCTCCAGACAGCTCAGAAAGCACGAGAAAAATTATCCTACTCATGATCTGGAGTTAGCAGCAGTAATTCATGCCTTGAAGATATGGAGGCATTATTTATATAGTGTTCATGTTGATATCTACATGGATCAAAAGAGTCTCCAATATATCTTTAAGAAGAGAGAGTTGAATTTACGACAGAGACGGTGGCTAGAGTTACTAAAGGATTATGATGTTGATATTCTATACCATCCATGGAAAGCAAATGTTGTAGCAGATGCTCTTAGCCGTAAGTCTATGGGTAGCTTGATAGATGTGCAGCCATAAAGGAAGGAGATGGTTCGTGAGATTTACCAGGTAGCAAGCCTTGGAGTCCGTTTGGCCAATTCTGGAGATAGTGGAGTTTCTGTTCGACAAGTTGCTGAGTCCTCTATCATAGAAGAGGTAAAGAGACATTAGTACGAGGACTCCGTTCTAGCACAGTATAGGGATACACCTCTTCAAAAGGAGAAGACCCCATTTGAGGTTGCACATGACGGAGTGCTATGGTATAGAGGTAGTTGGGTGTACCTGATGTTGTAGGGCTACGACGGTCGGTTATGGGAGAAGCACATTATGCTCGTTATTCTATTCATCCGGGGTCAACGAAGATGTAGCATGACCTTAGATGATTATATTGGTGGAATGGCATGAAAAGGGCCATAGCGGAGTTTGTTGTTCAATGCCCGAATTGTCAATAAGTTTACTGTAGGCTATGGAAATTTCGACATAGAAATGCGAAGTAATTAACATATATTTTATTACAGGATTGCCCCGCACTCAACAGAAGTACAATTCAATATGGGTCATAGTTGATAGGCTTACAAAGTCCGCCGACTTCTTGCCTGTCAGAACTACCTATTCGGCCGAAGACTATGTGAAGCTCTATCTTAAGGAGATTGTACGACTTCATGGTGTTCCTACAACCATCATCTCAGATAGAGGAGTGCAGTTCACAGCTAACTTCTGGAGATCTTTCCAGGAAGGATTAGAGACTCAGGTTAGTCTTAGTACTGCATTTTATCCGCAGACAGATGGGCAAGCGGATCGTACGATAGAGACACTTGAGGACATGCTGAGGGCTTGTCTAATTGACTTTCGGGGTAGCTGGGATGATCATTTACCTCTTAACGAGTTTGCATATAATAATAGTTATCATTCTAGTATTCAGATGGCTCCTTATGAGGATTTATACGGGCGGAGATATAGATCACCTATAGGGTGGTTTGACATTGGAGAGAATCGATTGGTAGTCCCTGATTTAATACAATAAGCAGTCGACAAAGTGAAAGTGATTCAAGAAAGGTTACTAGCGGCGCAGAGTCGAAATAAATCCTATGCAGATAATCGGCGTCGCAAGCTAGAGTTCAAGGTATGAGATTGGTTTTTCTTGAAGGTTTCGCCTATGAAGGGGGTGACGAGATTTGGCAGGAAAGGTAAATTAAGCCCTTGATACATTGGGCCGTATAGAATTATTCTTACAGTTGGTAAGGTAGCATATGAGCTAGAGCTACCTTCTGATCTGGAGTCTATACATCTAGTATTTCATGTGTCCATGCTCCGTAAGTGCATAGGAGATCCCTTAAGAGTCGTGTCAGTGGATGACATCCAGTTGATCGAGTAGCTATCTTACGAGGATATTTTAGTGGCTATATTAGATAGGAAGGTTCGTCGGCTACGAACTAAGAATGTAGCTTCTGTTAAGGTACTTTGGAGAAATAATAATATCGAGGAGACGAATTGGGAGGCGGAGGAGGAGATGAAGCCTAAGTACCCGCACTTTTTCCCGTTGTCCCAGGATGCCCAGGTTGAGACCTCATAACCCCAGGTATTGGATTTATCTATAGCTATTGTGATTGGTCGTGTGAGGCCATATTATTGTATATTTCACTATGCGGCCCTGTGTGGCATTATTTTGGGTTGCCGTGTAGGATGGTAGTGGTATAATTACAGGGGAAACTCTGCAAAAAATTTGTAGAATTACTGAGAGTTTCAACATTCGAGGACGAATGTTTTTAAGGGGGGAAGGATATTACACCCCATATCTTCGAAGAAGCACTTATCAAATTTGAAACATAAGTAAGTTGAGTTATGGTTAGGTAAAACCACTTGGTAATATAAGGAGAAAGAATTATTAAGTATATTTAATGAGTGAAGGATGTACATAAGGTATACCAAAAGGTTTTATAAAGAAATGGAGTAGTACGACTTTAGAGAAAGGATGAGTAAAGTTTTGTGTGAACATTTTGGTCCAACTTGAGGGATGAATTTCTCTTAGCATATGAAGTGTTTTGAAGTGAACCAAAAGCCTAAAATGAATTTCGTCGAGTCTAGTTTCCAACACAGCAAACTGCACGTCGATACGACATCGGAGTTGAGAATTATGGACGTTAAAAGTTCGGCTAATAGAGCAGAAATGTGTGCTACAGTAACTGCCACAGTAACCGACTTGCTACTGTGACCCAACCCGAATTTGACCCCCTATATAAAGGGTAAAACCCCTTTTTTCACCAGTCTTTTCTCAAGAACACTCAGAAAATATATGAGTGTGAGGATATCAAAAATTGAGTGATTTTTCAAGTGGCGGAATATTAGTTTACGTTCGAATAGCGCGTAGCTGTGACTGTGATATCTTTTTGCGGTGGATTTGGTTTGGATTCTAGGCGAACACGGAAGACTATTATTGTGTTAGCAAGATAGAGGTTTGAATGTCGTATTAGTAGTATTAATTTTAGTTTATTTACGAAAAATAGAATTTGTGAAATAGCCGTATAACGATTTTGTTGGCAGAAGAACAGGATAAATATTATATGGGAGGTTTTATGGAGTATTTGGTATTGAGAATAACATGGTTGATGTTGGTCTTGTTGTTGTTGTTGTTGGTTACTGAATTGTAATTTCGGGCTAGACATATAAACAGGGGAGATGCTGCCCGAATTTTGGCAGAATTTAAAAGGGATTAATTTAAGAGCTTAAGGTAATCGTATGATAATGGTCCTAACAGTAGTATTAATTTTCTTAAATATAGATTGACGAGCTTGGAAAGACAAGCGTGCAGTAATTAGAGTAAGGCGACCGAAAAGGTATGTAAAGCTATCCCTTCTTCTTTCTTTGGCATGAATTACATAAAGTGAACATGCGACGAACACATGTGACTTCAATGAACTCTAGTTCTCAGTAGTACTTGACATGATAGTTGTCTTTGGTCCCCCAAGTGTTAGTTCATCCTACCTATTCTATCGAATCCCAAATGATGATTCATTTTGTACATGATTGCCCCTAATACTAAGTGTTCTCACCTCGATAATTACTCTTTCAAAAGATATCCTGAGATAATATGATTGTGCATTCACAAAAGAGTCTTCATACCGGATTATGAGTTACTAATGAAAGGCTTGGCATTCATATACATTTTCATTGCATTATTTCACTGAGTCCCTTACTAAAGGGCAGGGTACGGTATATATTTACATAATCAAGTCACTTACTAAAGGGTCGGGTATATTATATATTTAGATAATCGAGTCCCTTACTAAAGGGTCAGGTACGGTATATATTTACATAACTGAGTCCCTTACTAAAGGGTCGGGTATGTTATATATTTACATAACTGAGTCCCTTACTAAAGGGCCAGGTACGATATATATTTATATAACTGAGTCCCATAATGGGCCAGGTACGGTATACAGAGTATATGTATGCATGATTCACCATATAAGGTACATATGCATTGGTATCCCTTAATTATCATACATATCTCCTGCCATCTTTTCACTACTGTGCTTCATGCTTTAAATATTCAGTACATTTCCCGTACTAACCCCCCCCCCCCTTCTTGGGGGGCTGCGTTTCATGCCCGCAGGTATAGTCACTCAGTTTGGTGATCCACCAGCCTAGGACTTCTGCTTAGCTTCTTGGGGAGCTCCATCATTCTGGAGCTTGAGTCATTTTTGTACAGATCCTTTTGATATAGACTTATCCATATTCGGGGCTACGACGGTGTTACACCTCCCAGTTTATTTCGAGGAGATTTCGGCTTATTGGTGGTGTATACCTTTAGTGCGGTAGTCCGCACCAGAGTTTTGGTCATGAGATATTCTGCTTGGTATGTGTACATGTGTATAAATATGTATTCTTGACATTTCGAGGAAATTGGAAGTGAAACGAATCGAATTAGAGCAAAGAGAAGCAGTTCAGGAAAACTGCTGACACCAGTCAGTGTCGACAGCCCAAGGGACAGACCATTGACACATCGACGAGCCGTCTTCTAGCACCGTCAACGGGGTTCTGCTATCAGACATCTCGGGCGGAGAATTGACGGGGCACGTCGATGAGTCGTCGACGAGCCGTCGACCCTGCTCGTCGACCTGCAGATCTGGAAGCTTCCAGCCCTGATTATAAATATAAGCTCCCACGTTTTATTTCATTATCTCTCCCACAAACAGATCCTATATCCCTCTAAAAATCTGTCTCTATTTCTACAACAATCTATACCAAGAAATCAAGAGCAAAAGCCAATATTTAAGAGATTCAGATACTATGAAGCCTATTAGGGTTTGTGGAGAGTAAGAATTTCTTTGGCGTGCAAGTGAAGGATCCCATTCTAATGGAGTAGAGTGACTCAAGGCTTGTTCCAAAGTGTTTAAGGTGAGTTTTATGTTTATTTCTTATCATTGAGGGTATTGAGGGATTGAAAGACTTGGATTATGGAAGAACATAGAATATGGAGCTTAAATGTAGAATCAATGGTATTCTTGAATAATAGTTGACATTAATCATGACCCTTGATGTATTATGCATAGAATCGTGTTACAAATGACATTGAGAACATGGGATAAACATTATATGTGAGTAATTGGAGTAGTGCACTATGACCATGATTATGGATGACTTGAAATGAAATTGGGAAATGTGGATAATGTAAGTAAATGGAGATTATTTCTTAGGATATTGTGAATGTTATTATAGATGTTTGAGAGTTGATATAAGACATGGAGGAAGTTGTATAAACAAAGGAAATGCTGCCCAATTTTCTCTAGCCATAGTTAAGCATGTTTATGTGATCGACTAGCTAATGTTAATATGGACTCTCTTTAAGGTAGAGACATGATCATTGGAAGAGAACGTTCAAGTGATAGATTAGCCAAATGAAAAGGTATGTGAGGCTAGTCCCTTCCTTCTAAGGCATGACTCCCATGGCATGAATTCTCCTATTTTCCCATGAATTTCTTACATTCCGGTAATTACGAGCCTATGATTATAAGGAGCTTAACATGAAACACAAAAACGAGATATGTCATGCGTACGATAGTGATGCTGATGATTCAAGTCTAAAGATCCTAAAGTTAATGGTTCTAATTATGATTTATTGATGTTGTTCTTTGTGCCACACTCACCTTATATGCTAATTCCTTCAAGGTGAGGCAGAATGCTTATGAATGCTCCGTAGTGGAATCGGGGGTTCACGACCTTATGTCACCCGATAAATTATAGCTATCTTTGAGTTTCTATGCATGCATTATGATGAGTACCTGATGATGATGTTACACCGCACCTATATGACCGGGAAGACACTACTAAAGCGGGCAGTGTATACACCACGTCTAGATGGCATTGGCAGACACCACTAGTGGGCGGCATGAGATGGTTAGCCCGGATGCGGGCTAATGATGATCACATCGTACCTATATGGTCGGGCAGCTTATATAGATATGTATACCTGATATGATGATTTTTATGAAGTGAGTTAGCATGTTTTATTTCTATCAAAATTGACAGTCAGTTACAGGTTGTTCTTCATTTGATACCTCCCTATTTCATCGATGTATTATTATTGTTTATGCCTTACATACTCAGTACAATGCTCGTACTGACGTCCTCTTTCTTTGGACGCTGTGTTCATGCCTACAGGTAAACAGGGAGGTCATGAAGATTCATAGGAGCGATCAGCAGACTTGAGAGCACTCCATCGTTCCGGAGGTGCCATTGCTTATGATTTTGTGTATATATATTTTGGGCACAACGGGGTCCTGTCCATATGTCTAGTACTCTAGTATAGGCTCGTAGATATGTATGTGTGGGTAGTATGGTCTCACGATTTCCTCATTGTATATATATTATTTTGTTAGCCGAAGGGCTCATGCATATAAAGGTAAATATGATTCAAAATGGAAATGGTTTTCCTATGATTTTGAGTATGAGAATAATGCATGAACGCAGGATGAGTACGATGGGTAATAGTATGAGTGGTGCTCAGTGGCTAGCCCCGAGTACCGGTCATGGCCCCTAGTCGGGTCGTGACAAAAGTGGTATCAGAGCAGTTAAGTCCTAGGAAGTGTCTGCAAGCTGTGTCTAGTAGAGCCTTGTTTATGGTGTGTTGCGTGCCTGTTACACCTTGGAAAATTTTCTGTTCATGCACAGTGAATAGACTAACGAAGAGCACGGAATATACGGTATTTCAATGAGTGAGGAATAACATTTGATGACCCTAATTAAGATTTCCAAGACATTCGTAGTAAGAGGAGAAAGTTTGCCAAGAGAGGGCAAGGCATGCGATGTGTATCGGAAAGGATTTACGAGCAGCAAGTTAATGATGATTAAATAGCATCTTGGAGAAGGATTATAACGTCCCTTAGATTGTTAATGAGGTGATAAACAAGTGTCAAGAAGGTTCCGTAAGGATTGGAGATCACACCTAGTGACGAGAACGAGATCATTGAAAAGATGAGTTATACGGTCTGAATAATGGTCCGTAGAATGGTCACAGTGAAGTCCCTGATTGGTGAGATTGTACGGTCACTTATATGGACCGTTTAAAGTTATACAACCCGTATAATGTGTCGTATAATGGTCACAGAGGCAAGTTGTTGAAGAGGTGATTTTACGATAACTTATATGGGCCGTATAAAATTATACGGCCCGTATAATGTTCCGTATAATGGTACGAAACGATATGTTGTTGGGACGATTTCACGGTCACTTATACGGACAGTATAAGTTTATACGAACCGTATAAGTGTCCGTAGAATGCACGACGGGTCAGATTTTTCCAATTATAAATACAAGACCCCACGTTATTATTTTCATTTTTCTCACTTCTCCACTTCTCTCCAAGTCTCTAGAACATTCTACACCCTTCATCCACAAGAATCCTATGGAAATCAAAGATCAATATCATAAATCCAAGGGAATCAAGTGTAAGGAAAGCTATTGAGAGTTGCTTAAAGTCAAGAAATCTCTTAGATTGAAGCTAGGGTTTTTCTTCAAGTGGAGTATTGCTATCCAAAACCCATTCCTACACCATCAAAGGTAAGTTTTATGATCAATTCATGTTATTTAGAGTATTGAGGGGTTGAAAGACTTGGATTATAGAAGGATATAGAAAATGAGTTATGAATATGGGAATAGTGACATTTTGATTAGTAGTTTGGAGTAAATTATGAATATTGATATGTGGTGATTATAAGTAAGCTAAAAATGATATTTAGATCATGGGGTAAGTATTATATGTGAGAAAACGCAATAGTGAACCATGACCATGATTATGGAGGAATTGAAGTGAAATTGTGAAATATGGATAATGTACATGAATGATGATTGTTGTTTATAATATTGTGAATGTTGTGATGGATGTTTGGGAGCTGATATATAAAATCAGGAAAGTTGTATAAACAAAGGGAATGCTATCCAATTTTCTCTAGCATCAGTAACACGTTCATATAATCGATTAACTAATGTTGATGCGAATCCTCTTAAAGGTAGAAACGCGAGCTTCGAAGGAGAACGGTCAAGTGATAAAACTGTTAAACGAAAGAGGTATGTAAGGCTAGTCCCTTCTTTCTAAGGCATGATTCCTATGGTATGAATCCTCCTATCGTTCCATGATTTTCCTACGTATCGAAAATTATGAGTCTGCGGTTATAAAGAGCTTCATACAAGATAAAGAAAAGAGATATGTGATGAGCATGGCAATACTGATGATGAATACAAGTCTAGAAGTCCTAAAGCTCAGGATATAACATTCCTACGAAGCTAATGATCCTTATGTAATTCCTATGATATTGTTTTCCCTACCTCTCCACAACTTTCTTATATTCCGGAACTAAGAGTCTATGTTCATGAATAGCTACATGAGATAAAGATAAGAGATACAATATGAGCACGATAATGAAGATGATGAGCTCAAATCTACGGATTCCAGAGTTTATGACATGATGTTTCCACACAGCTAATAATGTTAACTACGATCCATTTATGTTGTTCATTGTATACACTCACCTTATATGCTAATTCCTTCAAGGTGAGGCAGAATGCTCATGAATGCTCCATAATGGAATCGGGGGTTCACGACCTTATGTCACCCCGATAAAGTATAGTTGTCTTTGAGTTCTAATGTATATTTTATGATAAATGTTTAATGACGTTAAGCTTATGGTATACCTATGCAATGTATGAAAATGTTAAGTTCCTGATGAGTACATGATGACGATATTACACCGCTCTTATATGGCCGGGCAGACACTGCTAAGGCGGGCAGTGTATACACCATGTCCAGATGGCATGGGCAGACACCACTAGTGGGTGGCATGAGATGTTTACCCCGGACGCGGGCTAATGATTATCACACCGTACCTATATGGCTGGGCAGTTCATACGTATATGCATACACGATAATGATGACGACGTTAATAGTGATAATGACAATGATGACGATGATAATAGTAATGACGCTAAAGATGTTTATGGGCTTTTATGTATATATGCCTACGTATGGCTATTATGAAACCCCGAGCTTATATGGCCGGGTAGAAAATGTAAATATATATATATATATATATATATATATATATATATATATATATATATAATGCGCGTGCACCACTGCAGTTGGGTACGAATAACACTGAGCCTTGGTAGGGCCAGGTACGAACAATACTGAGCCTTGGTAGGGCTAGGTACGCATAACACCAAGCTTTATTATAGCTGGGTACGTAAGACACCAAACCTATACAGTCGGGTACGATACTACTATGTATTTAAATGTATGAAAATCCCAGAGGACATGTATGTGATATTGTTGAGCCAATACGTGGCCGAATACGAATAATGTTTAATGTGTATGAGTAGATATATATATATATGATACGATGATGTATGCGTTATGATGATACATGTGCTATGATTATATATGATATAGGCATGAAAGGTATCCTCCCTTAAAGGTTACGCAGGTTATGTCTTCATCTTATGTCTTATGATTTCTCTATTATGTTCATTTCACTCATGCCTTACATACTCAGTACAATATTCGTACTGACATTCATTTTATTTGGACGCTGTGTTCATGCCCACAGGTAGACAGGGAGGCGACCCAAATTTTAGAAGCCAATCAGCAGACTTTTGAGAGCACTCCATTATTCTGGAGGTGCCATTGATTCACTATTTTGCGTACATATATGTTTTGGGCATGACGGGGTCCTGTCCCGTCCATATGTCTAGTACTCTAGTAAAGGCTCGTAGATACGTATGTGTGGGTAGTATGGTCTCATGATTTCCCACGTGTATATATGTATGTATCATTTTGATAGCCGAAGGGCTTATGTATATGAAAGTAATTATGTTTCCAAATGAAGAATGATTTTTCTACGATTATGAGCATAAGAAATACGACTGTATGCAGAATGAGTAATAGAATGAGCGGTGCTCGGTGGTTAGCCCCGGGTACCCGTCATGGCCCCTAGTCGGGTCGTGACAGCGCCACACTAATAAACAGGAGGCTATAGGGCATTTAGGAAAAATAACCATTCTTCTTCTTATGAGATCGTGCGATAGAGCCGTGTTATATGATTTTATCCTCCCTAATAGTATGTTATGATTTCAGAGATGCCGCCACAGAGAAAAGCTACAGCCGCCCAGAAGGGCATGACTACGGTAGAAAGGCGGGTAGAAAGAGAGTCGCCAATGAATGTAGAAGAGGGTGAATCACATAATGAGGCTCCATCTAATGCCTCTTCTACTCCGCCTATTACAGAAGAACAAGAGGGGGCTTCAGTTCCAGCTCCTATGCCTTCAGTCCCTTCCCCGGCTACTTCGGGTCAAAAAATGACCGAGGCTATTCATCTATTGATGTAGTTAGTCGCCGCCCAGGCACAGCGGCAGGGTACAGGTTCAAGTGACAGGGCAGTTAGTGCTAGAGCCCATGATTTCATGAGTTTGAATCCTCCGGAGTTTTTCAGGTCGAATCCGGATGAAGACCCGCAAAGTTTTATTGATCAAATGTTGAGAACATTGAAGACTATTCATGCCTCCGAAACTGAATCTGTGGATTTAGCATCTTATAGACTCCGGGATGTGGTGGTCTTATGGTATAATAATTGGATATCTTCAAGGAAAGAGAACGCAACACCTTCGGTTTGGCAGGAATTTGTAGATGCCTTCATCCGCCACTATTTGCCACCTGAAGTCCGTCGAGCTAGAGCGGATAGATTCTTAAATTTAAAGTAAGGAAATATGAGTGCCCGAGAGTATAGCCTTCAGTTTAATTCACTGGATAGATATGCTCTGACTATAGTAGCCGACATGGGAGATAGAGTGCACCGATTTGTGAGTGGCCTAGGGCCACATCTATTTAAAGATTGTTGACGGCTTCATTGCAAGGTGGAATGGATATTTCCTGCATTCAGGCCCATGCCCCGAACTTAAAGGGGCAACAATATCCACAAAGGGGTGAGCGTGATATTGATAGAGGACAAAGCAAGAGGGCTAGATCTATGGGTGCAGGTAGCGATTTTAGAGGGGGATCGAGGCAGACATATCCTAGACACTCAGGCCAGTCGGCGACTATTGTACCTCTACGATTTACAGGTAGGAGATCTGACTGCTCCATTCCTTCAGGACAGGGTCAGAGCTTAAGAGCTTCAGGTTCCTAGTTTGGGGGTGATTATAGCCAGAGGAGACCACCAGTACTGCGATGTAGCCAGTGCGGTAGATTACATTCCGGACTGTGACGCCGAGGTTCAGATGCTTGCTATGCCAGTGGCCAGGTTGGGCACATGATGCGAGATTGGCCATCGATGAGTGGTAGAGTTGGGGTTCATCCCAGGGGATCAGCGGCAGGTTCTTCTTCTGTGCGCCCGACAGGGCAGACTCCCTAGATTCCAGCAGGTCGAGGTAGAGGCAGAGGGGGAGCATCTACTTCAGGTGCTACTCAGGCCCGTATCTATGCTTTAGTCAGACGACAGGATCTTGAGTCCTCCCCGGATGTGGTTACAGGTATATTATCTGTATTTTCCCATGACGTATATGCATTGATAGATCTGGGTTCTACACTATCTTATATTACTCCATATATTGCTGCTTGTATTAGGGTGAAACCCAAGCCAATTAAACCTTTCGAGGTATCTACTCCGGTTGGTGATCCCGTGATAGCTAGACAAATGTACAAAAATTGTGTAATTGTGATATGTGACCACCAGACTAAACTTGATTTAGTTGAGCTGGAAATGTTAAACTTCGATGTGATTATGGGTATGGATTGGTTGGCGTCATGTTACGCTAATGTTGATTGCCGAATGAAAGTGGTTCGATTTCAATTTCTAGGAGAGCCCGTGCTTGAATGGAAGGGTAATACAGCATTCCCAAGGGGTAGGTTTATTTCCTACCTCAAGGCAAGAATGATGATAGATAGCAAAAGGCTATATTTATCATCTAGTACGAGTTCATGACACCGAAGCAAAATCGCCAACTCTCTAATCCGTTCCGGTGGTGAATGAGTTTCCGGATGTATTTCCAGGCCTTCCTCCAGAAAGAGAGATTGATTTCTCTATTGATGAGTTGTCGGATATCAAGCCTATTTCTATTCCTCCTTACGGAATGGCTCCTGCAGAGTTGAAAGAGCTAAAGGCACAATTGAAGGATTTACTTGAAAAAGGATTCATTAGGACTAGTTCGTCACCGTGGGGAGCGCCAGTCCTATTTGTGCGAAAGAAAGATGGTTCCCTACAGATGTGCATCGATTACAGGCAGTTGAGTAGGATGACGATAAAGAATAGGTATTCTCTTCCAAGAATTGATGATTTGTTCGATCAATTACAGGGTCCCAAGTGGTTTTCCAAGATAGATCTAAGGTGAGGTTATCATCAAGTGAGAGTTAAAGAAAAAGACATCCCCAAAACAGCTTTCAGAACGAGATATGGCCATTATGAATTTCGGGTAATGTCATTTGGGTTGACAAATGCTCCGGCAGTGTTTATGAATTTGATGAATAATGTATTTAGGCCTCTCTTGGATCTATTCGTAATAGTTTTCATTGATGATATTCTAGTGTATTCTCGCACAGAGTCAGAGCATGCAGACCATTTACGTATTGTTCTTGGAATTCTTCGAACTCGAGAATTGTATGCAAAATTTTCAAAGTGCGAGTTTTGGCTGAATTTTGTGACATTTTTGGGTCATGTTATTTCAGATAATGGCATCCGAGTGGATACTCAGAAAATTGAGGCTGTGAAGACTTGGCCATGGCCTACGACGCCTACAGAAGTCTGTAGTTTTCTGGGACTGGCAGGCTATTATAGAAGATTTGTGGAAGGGTTTTCCTCCATTTCAGCACCATAGACAAAGCTAACTCAGAAATCAGCAAAATTTGAGACGAATCATGCTTGTGAACTCAGTTTTCAAGAATTGAAAGATAGGTTAACTTCTGCTCCAGTCTTGACACTCCCAGAAGGGTCGGATGGTTATGTTGTATATTGTGATGCCTATGGGGTTGGAATAGGATGTGTATTAATGCAGCACGGTAAAGTCATTGCTTATGCTTCAAGACAGTTGCGGAAACATGAAAAGAACTACCCAACTCATGATCTCGAATTGGCCGCGGTTATTCATGCATTAAAAATATGGAGGCATTACTTGTATGGTGTACATGTCGATATCTATACAGGTCACAAGAGTCTCCAATATATTTTCAAGGAGAAGGAGTTAAATCTACGGCAGAGACGATGGTTAGAACTTCTAAAAGATTATGATGTAAGTATTTTATACCACCCCGGAAGGGCGAATGTAGTGGTCGATGCACTTAGCCGAAATCAATGGGAATTCTATATGAGATTCCTCCGGAGAAGAAACAATTAACTCGTGAGCTTCACCAACTAGCCAGCCTTGGAGTTCACCTAATTGATTCAGGCAATGCGGGGATTGGTATCCACAACCCAACTGTTTCATCCTTAGCCATGGAGGTGAGAGGAGGTCAATACGAAGATCCTCAGTTGAGCTATTATAGAGATACATTTCATGAAAAAGAGAAGTCTCTCTTTGAAACTTCTATAGATTGAGTTCTTAGATACTGAGGCAGGCTATGTTTTCCGAATGTTGTAGAATTACGTCACCAAATTCTAGAAGAAGCTCATTATTATCGGTATTCTATCCACCCAGGTGCAACAAAGATGTATCATGATCTCAAATTGATGTATTGGTGGGATGGAATGAAAAGGGACATAGCAAAATTTGTAGCACAATGTCCAAATTGCCAACCAGTGAAAATCGAACATCAAAAGCTGGGAGGATTATTCCAAGCAATGGGATTCCAACCTGGAAATGGGAAATGATCAATATAGACTTTATTGTAGGGTTACCTCGCTCCCGAAGCAAGTATGACTTCATATGGGTGATCGTGGACAGACTCACGAAATCAGCCCATTTCCTTCCAGTCAGAACTACTTACTCAGCAGAAGATTATGCAAGACTGTATCTTAAAGAAATAGTGCGACTCCATGGTATTTCGATGTCCATTATTACTGATAGAGAAGCGTAATTTATAGCTAAGTTTTGGAAGTCTTTCCAAGAAGGATTGGGTACTCAGGTGAAGCTTAGCCCAGCATTTCACCCACAAACTGATGGGCAAGCCGAACGTACTATTCAGACCTTGGAAGATATGTTACGGGCATGTGTACTAGATTTCGGTGGTAGTTGGGATAACCACTTACCCCTAAGTGACTTTCCATACAACAATAGCTATCATTCCAGTATTCAAATGGCTCCGTATGAAGCCCTATATGGAAGGAAGTGTAGATCCCCAATTGGGTCGTTTGAAGTAGGAGAAGTACAGCTAATAGGCCCTGAGTTGATTCAACAGGCAGTGGAAAAGGTCAAGGTCATCCGAGATCGATTGTTGATAGCCCAAAGTCGTCAAAATCTTACGCGGACAACCGCCAGCGAGACTTAGAATTTCAAGTTGATGACTGGGTATTCTTAAAAGTGTCTCCAATGAAAGGAGTGATGAAATTTGGTAAGAAAGGAAAGCTGAGTCCTCGATACATTGGACCTTATAGGGTTGCCCGCAAGTTGGGTCAAGTAGCTTATGAATTGGACTTACCCTCGGAACTGGAATCCGTCCATCCGGTTTTTCATGGCTCAATGCTCCGTAAGTGTGTTGGAGATCCTACTAGGATCGTCCCAGTAGATGATGTTTAAGTGACAGAAAAGTTGGCTTATGAAGAAGTACCCGTTGCCATACTAGATAGGCAAGTACGGAGACTTAGAAATAAAGAGGTAGCTTTAGTTAAGGTTTTATGGAGAAATGGGAAGAGATGACTTGGGAGCCAGAAGAAAATATGAAGGCCAAACACCCAAATTTATTTCAGCCCCCGGAAGAAATCCAAGATGAAACATCAAGATTATGAGGTATGCATGTTTTCTTTTTATTCTTTCGAGTAGTACGTGGCAAAACTTTATTACTATGATGTTGTGGCCCTGTGAGGCAATGTTATTATGGGCCGTTGTGACAGGTTGGTAGTGCCATATTACAGGGGAAACTCTGGTGAAATTTTTGCAAAATTCCCGAGAACTTACCATTCGAGGATGAATGTTTTTAAAGGGAGGAAGAATGTTACACCTCCCATTTTATTTCGAGGAGATTTCAGCTTATTGGTGGTGCATACCTTCGGTACGGTAGTCCGTACCAGAGTTTTGGTCATGAGATATTATGCTTGGTATGTGTACAGGTGTATAAGTATGTATTCTTGACATTTTGAGGAAATTGGAAGTGAAACGAATCGAATCGGAGCAAAGCGAAGCAGTTCAGGAAAACTGTTGATACCAGTCAGCGTAAACGGCCTAAGGGACAGACCGTCGACAAGTCGACGAGCCGTCACTTGGCACCGTCGACGAGGTTCTGCGATCAGGCATCTCAGGCGGAGAATCGATAGCGCACGTCGACGAGCCGTCGACATGTCGACCTTGCTCATCGACCTGCGGATCTGGAAGCTTCCTACCCTGATTATAAATATAAGCTCCCACGTTTTATTTCATTATTTCTCCCAAGAACAGAACTTATATCCCTCTAGAACCCTTTAAAACTCTCTCTCCATTTCTACAACAATCTATACCAAGAAATCAAGAGCAAAAGCCAAGATTTAAGAGATTCATATACTATGAAGCCTATTAGGGTTTGTGGAGAGTAAGAATTTCTTTGGCATGCAAGCGAAGGATCCCATTCTAATGGAGTAGAGTGACTCAAGGCTTGTTCCCAAGTGTTTAAGGTGAGTTTTATGTTTATTTCTTATCAATGAGAGTATTGAGGGGTTGAAAGACTTGGATTATGAAAGAACATAGAATGTGGAGCTTACATGTAGAATTAATGGTATTCTTGAATAATAGTTGAAAGGAATCATGACCCTTGATGTATTATGAATAGAATCGTGTTACAAATGACATTGAGAACATGGGATAAACATTATGTGTGAGTAAATATAGTAGTGCACTATGACCATGATTATGGATGACTTGAAATGAAATTGGGAAATGTGGATAATGTAAGTAAATGGAGTATAGACGTTTGAGAGTTGATATATGATATGGAGGAAGCTGTATAAACAAAGGAAATGTAGCCCAATTTTCTCTAGCCTTAGTTAAGCATGTTGATTTGATCGATTAGCTAATGTTAATATGGACTCTCTTAAAGGTAGAGACGTGAGCATTGGAAGAGAACGTTCAAGTGATAAAGTAGCCAAATGAAAAGGTATGTGAGGCAAGTCCCTTCGTTCTAAGGCATGACTCCCATGGCATGAATTCTCCTATTTTCCCATGAATTTCTTACATTCCGGTAATTACGAGCCTATGATTATAAGGAGCTTAACATGAAACACAAAAACGAGATATGTCATGCGTACGATAGTGATGCTGATGAGTCAAGTCTAAAGATCCTAAAGTTAATGATTCTAATTATGATTTATTGATGTTGTTCTTTGTGCCACACTCACCTTATATGCTAATTCCTTCAAGGTGAGGCAGAATGCTTATGAATGCTCCATAATGGAATCGGGGTTTCACGGCCTTATGTCACCCCGATAAAGTATAGCTATCTTTGAGTTTCTATGCATGAATTATGATGAGTACCTGATGATGATGTTACACCGCGCCTATATGGCCGGGAAGACACAATTAAAAAGGGCAGTGTGTACACCACGTCTAGATGGCATGGGCAGACACCACTAATGGGCGGCATGAGATGGTTACCCCGGATGGGGAAGGCCTGGACGCGGGCTAATGATGATCACACCATACCTATATGGTCGGGAAGCTTATATAGATATGTATACCTGATATGATGATTTTTATGAAGTGAGTTAGCATGTTTTATTTCTATCAAAATTGATAGTCAGTTACAGGTTGTTCTTCATTTGATACCTCTTTATTTCATTGATGTATTATTATTGTTTATGCCTTACATACTCAGTACAATGCTCATACTGACGTCCTCTTTCTTTGGACGTTGTGTTCATGCCCACAGGTAGACAGGGAGGTGATCCAAATTCATAGGAGCGATCAGCAGACATTTGAGAGCACTCCATCGTTCCGGAGGTGCCATTGCTTATGATTTTGTGTACATATATTTTGGGCACGACGGGGTCCTGTCCCGTCCATATGTCTAGTACTCTAGTAGAGGCTCGTACATACGTATGTGTGGGTTGTATGGTCTCACGATTTCCTCATTGTATATATATTATTTTGATAGCCGAAGGGCTCATGTATATAAAGGTAAATATGTTTCAAAATGGAAATGGTTTTCCTATGATTTTGAGTATGAGAATAATGCATGAACGCAGGATGAGTACGATGGGTAATAGTATGAGCGGTGCTCGATGGTTAGCCCCGGGTACCCGTCATAGCCCCTAGTCGGGTCGTGACAGGCGGGGCCCTGTCCCGTCATACTTCACTGTTATACTCTTAGAGGTCTATAGACACGTGTGGGTTGTATATATGTTTTGGTTAGCTATATCGATGTAGTTTATTTTGGATACTTCTGTATATAGTGGCAGCCTTGTCGGCTTGCATATTTGGTTATGTTTTTGTTAGCTGTGACTCCTCAAGAGACAGGTTCATTTTGATATATGATATTGTGAGTCTACAACATGCTTTTACAAATTTCCATATTGTCCTTGGTTTCAATCTGGTTATATCTAGCAGGTTCGTATACGAGTGTCCAGCTCAGGCACTAGTCATAGCCCATCGGTTTAGGTCGTGATATAAGCGAGCTTCCATATCACTCTACTCTTAGAAGCATTAGGAGTACCTCAGTCTTTGATGTTCATGTACCCCGAATATGAGTGTTCCTTCTGTTCATGGGTCTAGTTCTATGTATACAGTTTATTCATGCATTACATTTATTATATATCTATGTACATTGACCCGTTTCCAGAAGGCGTTATATACGTGAATATTAGATATACGTGGGGGTATAAGAAGAGGGATAGGCGTTATACATATACGCAATACCACCTGATCAGCTGGTGCACTATGATGATATAAAGATCGGGCTGCACGTACCCCAATAATGTACATGATGATGGCCGCAGAGAGGCCGATATGATATGATGGGATGCCATAGAGGCTTGACAGTGTTATACATGCACATATATACGTATGACCTACATTGATAGTCATGAGCATGCAGATTAAGTGCCCACAGAGGCATTGTCAGTTATACAGATTGATGCAGTTACATGCAGATACCAGTTCATACAAGTGCATGCAGATAGTCATTTCAGCTTATGAGTTTAGATCCTATTCGTTATTCTTATATGCATACATAGTGTTCTTATGCCTTTCATGCTCAGTACATTATGTGTACTGACTCCCTGTTACTCGGGGGCTGCGTTCATGCCCGCAGGTACAGGTAGACAGGCAAGTGATCCAGCTTAGTAGGACTTTCATCCAGCAGCGATAAGTGCACTCCATTTGATCTGGAGTTGCAGTTTATTTTGGTATGCCATTCTTTTGAGATGTAAATAGATCGGTATGACGAGGCCTTATCCCATCCTTCTATAACTTTTATTCCAGTAAAGGTTTGTAGACAGTCGTATGTATTAGTCAGATGATGTAGCCTTGTCGGCTTCTATTCTTTTGTGTACAGTATATGTAGTAGCCCAGCTGGCTTGCACTGTTCTTCAGCATGTTTATGTATATATGCAGATTGTTCAGAGTTCAAGATGTTGCCTAATTATGAGATCAGCTTAAGTCATTTTATAGGCCCTTGATGTTCAGTAAGATTCAGATATGAGTATAAGGGTGTTTGGTCGCTAGAGGTCAGACTCTCGTCACGACTCATCAGTTTGGGTCATGACAGAAGTGGTATCAGAGCAGTTTTGTCCTAGGGTTGTCTACAGACCGTGTCTAGTAGAGTCTTGTTTATGGGCGTGTTGTGCACCACACTTATAAAAAGGAGGCTACAGGATAATTAGGAAATTATCTTTCTTTTTCCTTCTTAGATTGTCCGATAGAGCCCTGTGTTAAGCGATCATTTTCTGATGAATTGTTCTGATTTCAGCGATGCCCAGCAAGAAAGCTACAGCTGCCCAGAAGGGCAAGAGAGCGGCCGGTGAGGCCACTAGCCATACTCGGTAGGCCACGAGGGCCCAGGATGAGATTCAGAGTAAGGGGCCGTCTGAGACATCACATACCCCGCCTCGAGCACCTGCCCCAGTTCCTCAGTTGGATGTACCGGGCCAGGACGTGTGGGATGCTGTGCAGTTATTGGCCAGATTAGTAGCTGCCCAGGCTCAGCGGGAGGGAGTTGGGGTTGACCAGGCAGATAGGGCCAGTAGTTCGAGGGTTAAGACCTTCCTTAGGTTAGGTCCTTCAGAGTTTTTGGTGATAAATCAAAACTAGACCTCTAGGATTTCATTGATAGTATGCAGAGGACCTTAAGGGTTATGTACGCGGATTAGGTCAAGTCTGTAGAGTTGGCTTCGTATAGGCTTCGTGATATTGCAGTACAGTGGTATCAGACTTGGGAGCTATCTAGGGGAGAGAATGCCCCCCTAGCTGTTTGGCGAGAGTTTTCAGATGCCTTTATTCGCCATTATTTACCACCAGAGGTCCGACGAGCTCGAGCAGATAGGTTTCTGTGTATTGAGCAGGGCAGTATGAGCGTCCAGGAGTATTGTGTATATTTTGATTCTATGGCTATATATGCCCTAGCCACGGTGGCTGAGATGGAGGACAAAGTTCATCGTTTTGTGGCGGGTCTAGGGCCACATTTGATAGATGCTTGTACGACTGTTGCATTATAGCCAGGCATGGATATCTCCCGTATAAAGGCGTATGCACAGAATTTGGAGGATTGTAAATGCCAACAGAGGACAGAGCGTGAGCGTGACCGGGGCCGTGGTAAGAAGGCTAGATCTTTTGATATGGTTGGTGAGTTCAGGGGAGGACAGAGACAACAGCATTTCAAATATTCTTATCAGTCGGCAGGGAGTGCACCTTAGCGATTTCCAGGTCCGAGGTTTGATCGGCCTTCTTATTCCAGAGCGGGCCAAAGTTCCAGGGTATCCGGCTTTCCGTACCGACCAGATTCAGGCCAGGCTAGGCCACCCTTACCGTGGTGTGCCCAGTGTGGTAGGCTACACGCTAGGCAGTGTCGATTGGGGTTGGATGGTTGTTATGCTTGTGGTCAGTCAGGCCAGAAGATGAGAGAGTGCCCGATGAGGGTTGGTATAGGAATAGTTCAGCCTACAGGGTCTGTGCGTGGCTCTTCTTCTACAGTTCTCCCTTCAGGGAAAGCTTTTCAAACACCAGCAGGGCGAGATAGAGGGAGGAGTGGAGCATCCAGCTCGTGCGGTCCTCAACACCGCGTATATGTACTAGCCGGTAGACAGGATCATGAGACATCTCCTGATGTTGTTACAGGTATATATTATCAGTTTCCTCCCACAATGTTTACCCGCTGATTGATCCAGGTTCCACCTTATCATATGTTACACCATTTGTTGCTGGCAAGTTTGGGATAGAGCCTGAGTCGATTAGACCATTTGAGATGTCTACCCTAGTTAGGGATCTGGTCATAGCTAGGCGAGTATACCGAGGTTGTGTAGTGATAGTTTGCAATCGCCATACCGTAGCAGATTTGATTGAGTTAGAGATGATTGATTTTGATATTATTATGGGCATGGATTGGCTGGCTTCTTGTTAAGCTAATGTTGATTGCAGAACAAAGATAGTTCGATTTTAGTTTCCCGATGAGCCAGTTCTTGAGTGGAAGGATAATGTCGTTTCGCCGAAAGGTAGTTTTATTTCCTACCTTAAGGCAGAGAACATGATCAGAAAAATGTATATTGTTCACCTAGTTCGAGTTCAAGATGTGCAAGCAGAGTCACCGACTCTTCAATCTGTCCCTGTGGTTAATGAGTTCCCAGAAGTGTCTCCAAATGAGCTTCCAGGCATTCCTCCAGAGAGAGAGAGAGAGAGAGAGAGAGAGAGAGAAAGAGAGATTGATTTTACTATTGATTTATTGCCAGATACTCAGCCAATATCTATTCCTCTTTATAGGATGGAACCTGCGGAGTTGAAGAAATGAAAGAGCAATTGAAAGATTTGCTTGAGAAGGGCTTTATCAGGCCTAGTACAACGCCGTGGGGAGCATCGGTGTTATTTGTAAGAAAGAAGGATGGCTCTTTGCGAATGTGTATTGAATATAGGCAATTGAATCAAGTGACCGTAAAGAATAAGTATCCGCTCCCGGGGATCGATGATTTATTTTTCTAGTTGCAAGGAGTTAAATATTTTACAAAGATAGACTTGAGATCAGGATACCACAAGGTTAGGGTGAAGTAAGAGGACATTCCGAAGACGTCATTCTGGACTAGATACGGCCACTATGAGTTCCGTGTTATATCATTCAGACTAACTAATGCCCCAGCCGTGTTCATGGATTTGATGAATCGTGTATTCAGATCCTTCCTAGATTTGTTCGTGATTGTGTTTATAGATGATATTCTGGTTTACTCATCATCAGAGGCTGATCATGCAGAGCATCTACGAGCGGTGCTTGGGGTACTTTGAAAAAGAGAGTTATATGCTAAGCTTTCCAAGTGTGAGTTCTAGTTGAACTCTGTGGCTTATCTGGGTCATTTTATTTCAGAAGAAGGCATTTGAGTGGATGCCAAAAAGATTGGGGCTGTGAAGGATTGGCCAAGGCCCACGACACCAGCGGATTTATGTAGTTTCTTGGGCCTGGCAGGATATTATAGAAGGTTTGTAGAAGGATTCTCCTCTCTTTCAGCCCCATTGACTAAGTTGACTTATAAATCAGCTAAGTTCCAATGGATAGATGCTTGTGAAAAGAGTTTTCAGACGTTGAAAGATAAGTTGACTTCAGCTCTTGTTTTTTACTCTTCCAGAAGGAGCTGATGGCTATGTGGTATATTGTGATGCTTCAGGCGTTGGATTGGGCTGTGTGTTAATGCATCACGATAAGGTTGTTGCTTATGCTTCTAGGCAGCTGAAGAAGCACAAGAAGTGTCACATTTCACCCTTGTTAAGGCGTGATTGGCACCCGGCACCCTACGGAAACCGAGCAAACAAACTTATAACTTGTGTTCTCTATATCTCGAATAACAAAATAAGGCTAAGGCTAGATATGAATGTAATATCACGTATAAATATATGTCCAATGGACCCACGACACCAATATAACGACCGAAAAACATAACTAAGCTATACACAGGAACAGTCTACAAAGCCTCTATGAACATACCTGAAGTATACAAGTCGGGACAGGGCCCTCGACATGCCCTGAAGAAAAACCAGACAAGCATATATACATCTAGACTCGGTAGTGCTCCAGGAAGAAGTGGAGCTCACCAATCAGAACTGGTACCAAAAGACAGCCTATGATGAAAGATTCTCGTCTTGTCTATCTACACCTGCGGGTATGAACGCAGCATCCACAAGAAGGGACGTCAGTACGAACGATGTACTGAGTATTAAGGCATAAGATCAACAAGTACATAAAATCATGGAAGACATTTGAGACATGTTAATAAACGTGCAAGATAAATTAATCAGTATGGCTATATCAAGCAAACACACATATCTATAGAAATTCCACAATATAATCCACATTGTCACCTCTAAAACATCACCACATAGGCCACACCGTCACCCCCTGCCAACTGTGCTTTATATATATATATATATATATATATATATAAATGTGCAAGATAAATGAATCAGTATGGCTATATCAAGAAAACACACATATCTATATAAATTTGCAAGATAAATGAATCAGTATGGCTATATCAAGAAAACACACCTATCTATAGAAATGCCCCAACATAATCCACATCGTCACCTCTAAAACATCACCACATAGGCCACACCGTCACCACCTGCCAACTGTGCCCTATATATATATATATATATATATATATATATATATATATATATATGTACATCACATCATAGGCCACAGCTGTTACACCTCGAAAATTTTCCCGTGAACATACCACGAATAGATTAACGGAGAATACGGGTATATGATGTTTTAAGGAGAAGGGAACGACGTTTGACGACCTTAAGTAAGATTTCAAAGGCAATGGGAACAAGAGATAAGTTATGCTCCACAATGACTAAATTATAGGTTTTGAAGACTTGAGAGTCGCAGATTTGCACTTCGGCCCAGTCGACCGTAAAGTGAAATACGGACCGTAAAGTGGTATACGGCCCGTAAACCACCATGTCATATTTCAACTCACAAAACTTCAAGTTTCTGTCAAATGTTTAAATTGTTAAATACGACATGGAATACGGCCTGTAAACTGCGATCGTAAATCACCATGATCCTCAGCATACCTTTCTGGTTTTGATATGCTTAAATACGACCACGATATATGGCCCGTAAACGAGAATACAGATCGTAAACTGGGTTTACGACCACTGTGAACTTCAGCTACTGTTCATTCCGGATTAGATTTTAAGTCATTAAAAGGAGACCCAAACTCATTAAATTTATTTCATCTTCACGATATTTCTCTCTCGAAACCTCTAGAATACTCTCTACCCTTCATCACAAGAAAATAAAGGGAAATCCATGATCAATAACATCAAACCCATGAGACAAAGTGCATGAAACCTAGATAAAGTTCATCTCTCTCAAGAAAACCCAAAAGATGTGAAGTAGGGTTTTGATGCTAGAGGAGAAAATCCACTCAAGACTTGTTCAACCAACATCTAAGGTAAGTTTCATGATCAAACCATGTTTTTTAAGGTATTGGAAGGTTAAGATACTTGAATTGTAGAAAGACATAGGAAATGGGTCATTAATGAGTGAATAGTGTCATGTTTGGATGGTAGTTGGATTGAATCATAAATGTTGGGGTGTTGTGATTGTGAATACGTAATAAATGATATTTAGGCCATGGAGTAAGTGTGATACATGAGAAAACGCGATAGTAAGCTATAACCATAAATGTGGAGAAATTGAAGAGAAATGGTGGATTGTGGTCAATGTATAGGAATGATGATTGTTGAGTGCAATATTGTGAATGGTTTTGTGAGCGTTTGGGAGTTGATATAGAACATGGGAAAAGTAGTGTAAACAAAGGAGGTGATGCCTAATTTTCCCTAGCTTTAGAAAGCCCGTTCTTATAATTGCTTAGCTAATGACGATATAAATTCTCTTGAAGGTAGAACGTGTGCATTAAAGGAGAACACGCAAGAGATAGCTTAGTTAAATGTCAAAGGTATGTAAGGCTTACCCCTTCCTTCAAAGGAATGAATCTTTCAAACTTTCCATGATCCTCCTATGAGATGGAACTTATAAGTCCTTAAATATATTAAATTACATACAAGCAGGATCATGATGATAACGAGTTAAAGTATAGAGATTCGATAGTTCATGATATGACGATCCCATAACGCTGATGATGCCATTATTGTTAACACTCACCTTATGCACTATTCCCTTCAAGGTGAGGCAAAGTACTCATAAATGTTCATAATATAATCGGGGGTTTACGACCTTACGTCACCCCGACATAGCCATGGTTGTCTTCAAAGTGTAATGTAGGCTCCTAGCACTAAATGTGAAATGATGGTAAGTCATGATATGTTTATAAGATGATCAATAATGCTAACCTATAATATGCCTATGTTATGTATAAATATGCCAAGCTATGATAAGATTGTGATACGTTCATGAAATGTGCAATAGTGATAGGTAATGATTGATTTTGTGATGATGAGATTCCACCGTGCCTAGAATGTCGGGCATGTCTCCGCTAAGGCGGGCTGCGATGTTACACCGAACCTAGAGGGCCGGGCATAATCACCACTAGTGGGCGGCATATGATGGTTACCCCGACGTGGGATAACGATGAGATATGTTATGTGACGAGATATGTGATGTGACGAGATATATGATGTGATAACATATGTGCCATGATTATGTAAAATATGATATATGTACGAAATGTAATTGCTTATGACACTCTTGCAGGTTATATCTTTCTCTTATGGCTCATGATCCTCCTATTATATTTATTTCATTCTTGTCTTACATACTCAGTACAATATACATACTGACGTCCGTTTTCTTTGGATGCTGTGTTCAAGCCCACAGGTAGACAGGGAGGCGAGCTTGAGCCAGACTCGTAGGAGCTGTTAGCCGATTGAAAGCACTCCTTTGTTCCGGAGGTGCTTGATTAATCTTTTGGGTATATATTTGTATATGTTGGGCTCGACGGGGTCCTGTCCCGTCTATGCGTTTTGTACTTCAATAGAGGCTCGTAGATACACAAGGTGGGTTATGTAGTCTAATAAGGTCGCTATGGTATAATTGTATATGTTATTTTGATAGCCTAAGAGGCTTATGTATATGAAACTATTTATGTTTACAAATGAAGCATGACTTTCTTATGACTTGAGTATAAAAAAATCGATAAAAGAGTAGTTAATGAGCATGATGAGTAGTAGAACGAGCGGTGTTCGGTGGTTAGCCCCGGGTATCCGTCGCGGCCCCCAGCTGGGTCGTGACAAAAGTGGTATCAGAGTAGTTTAGTCCTAGGAAGTGTCTACGAGCCGTGTCTAGTAGAGTCTTGTTTATGGTGTGTTGCGCGCCACATCAATAAACAAGAGGCTACAAGACATTTAGGAAACATGGCCATTTTTCTTCTCATGAAATCGTGCGATAAAGCCATGTATAAGATTTTATCTTCCCTAATAGTGTGTTATCATTTCAGAATGCCGCCAAAGGGAAAGGCGACGGCCGCCCAGAAGGGCAAGACTACGACAAAGAGGCGGGTAGAAAGAGAACCTCCGATGAATATAGAAGAAGGTGAATCACATAATGAGGCCTTGTCTAATACTTCTTCTACCCCGCCTAATGTGGAAGAGCAAGGAGGAGCTCCAGCTCCAATCCCTCCACCGGTTGCTTCGGGTCAACAAATGACCGAGGCCATACATCTATTGACACAGTTGGTCGCTGCTCAGGCACAACGACAAAATGCGGGCCCAAGCGATCGGGCAGCAAGTACCAAAGCCCGTGATTTTATGAGTCTAAATCCTCCGGAATTCTTCGGGTCAAAGCCGGATGAAGACCCACAAAGTTTCATAGATGAGATGTTGAGGACATTGAAGATTTTCCATGCCTCCGAAACTGAATTCGTGGAGTTGGCATCTTATATACTCCGGGATGTGGCAGTTTTATGGTACAACAACTGGGTATTATCAAGAGGAGAGAATGCGCCTCCTCCGGTTTGGCAAGAATTCTTGGATGCATTTATTTGTCACTATTTGCCACCCGAGTTCCGCCGAGCTAGAGCGGATAGATTTCTACGTCTGAGGCGAGGAAATATGAGTGCCCGGGAGTATAGCATGCAATTTAATTCCTTGGCTAGATATGCCCTGGCTATGGTGGCCGACATGGAAGATCGTGTACATAGATTTTTGAGTGGCTTGGGGCCACATTTGTTCAAAGATTGCTTGACGGCCTCTTTGCAAGAAGGGATGGATATTTCTCGAATACAAGCCCATGCCCAGAACCTAAAGGGACGACAACAACCACAAAAAGGTGATCACGACGGTGATAGAAGACAAAGCTAAAGGGCTAGATCTGTGGGCACAGGTAGTGATTATAGAGGGGGATTGAGGCAGACCTATTCCTGACATTCAGGTCAGTCAGTGACTAGTGCGCCTCGACGATTCGCGGATAGGGTCTATATTTACCATCTAGTTCGGGTTCATGACACCGAGGCAAAGTCACCAACTTTCAAATCCGTTCCGGTAATGAATGAATTCCCGAATGTGTTTCCAGACGAACTTCCTGGTCTTCCTCCAGAAAGAGAGATTGACTTCGTCATTGATGTGTTGCCGGACACCAAGCTTATTTCTATTCCTCCGTACCGAATGGCTCCGGCGGAATTGAAGGAGTTAAAGGCGCAGTTGAAAGATTTGCTTGAAAAGGGGTTTATTAGGCCCAGTTCACCATCGTGGGGAGCCCCAGTCTTGTTCGTGAGAAAGAATGACGGGTCCCTATGAATGTGCATCGATTATAGGCAATTGAACAAGGTGGTGATAAAGAACAAATATCCTCTCCCAAGGATTGATGACTTATTCGATCAATTGCAAGGTGCCAAGTGGTTCTCTAAAATATATTTAGGGTTGGGTTATCATCAAGTGAGAGTTAGGGAAGCGGATATTCCCAAGTCAGCCTTCAGAACGAGATATGGCCACTATGAATTCTGAGTGATGTCGTTTGGGTTGACTAATGCTCCGACCGTGTTTATGAATTTGATGAACAATGTATTCAGGCCTCTCTTGGACTTATCCGTGATAGTATTTATTGAGGATATTCTGGTGTATTCTCGCACGGAATCAGAATATGCAGATCATTTGCGAATTGTTCTTGGCATTCTTCGAGCCCGAGAATTGTATGCAAAATTTTCCAAGTGCGAGTTTTGGCTAAATTCTGTGACATTTCTGGGCCATGTTATTTCTGATGATGGCATTCGAGTCGACACTCAGAAAATTGAAGCTGTGAAGACTTGGCCAAGGCCTACAACGCCTACAGAAGTCCGTAGTTTTCTGGGTTTGGCGGGATATTATAGAAGATTCGTAGAAGGCTTCTCATCTATTTCAGCCCCATTGACGAAGCTAACCCAGAAGTCAGCCAAATTTCAGTGGAATGATACTTGTGAGCGCAGTTTCCAAGAGTTGAAAGGCAGATTGACCTCAGCTCCGATCTTAATACTTCCAGAAGGATCAGATGGCTATGTTGTGTATTGTGACGCTTCCGGTGTGGGATTAGGTCGTGTATTGATGCAGCATGGTAGAGTTATTGCCTATGCTTCGAGACAATTGCGGAAACATGAAAAGAATTATCCAACTCATGATCTCGAATTGGCTACGGTTATTCACGCCTTAAAAATATGGAGGCATTATTTGTATAGTGTGCATGTTGATATCTATACAGATCACAAAAGTCTTCAGTATATTTTCAAGCAAAAAGAATTGAATCTGCGGCAGAGGAGGTGGTTAGAATTGTTAAAAGATTATGATGTGAACATTTTGTACCACCCTGGAAAAGCGAATGTAGTAGCCGATACGCTTAGCCACCGATCCATGGGCAGTTTATGTGAAGTCCCCCTGGAAAAGAAAGAGATGGTTCATGAGCTCCGCCAACTAGCTAATCTTGAAGTGCGTGTGATTGATTCAGGTAATGCAGGGATTGGCATTAATGATCCCACAACTTCGTCCTTGGATATGGAAGTGAAAGAACGGCAATATGAAGATCCCCAATTGAGTCGTTACAGGGACACATCTCATGGAAAAGAGAAGTCTTCATTTGAAGTCTCAATGGATGGAATTCTTAGATACCGAAACAGGCTATGTGTGCCGAATGTGGCAGAATTGCGCCAACGAATTCTAGAAGAAGCACATTGTTCCCGGTATTCTATTCGTCCAGGTGAAACCTAGATGTATCATGATCTCAAGATGATGTATTGGTGGGATGGCATGAAGAGAGACATAGCTGAATTTGTAGCACAGTGTCCAAATTGCCAACAAGTAAAAGTTGAACATGAAAAGCCAGAAGGCTTATTGCAAGCAATGGAAATCCCTACTTGGAAATGGGAAGTATCAACATGGATTTTGTTGTGGGGTTAGCTCGTTCCCGTGGCAAGTATGATTCCATATGGGTGATCGTGGACAGGTTGACGAAAGCAGCCCATTTTCTTCCGGTTAGAACTACCTACTCAACAGAAGATTATGCGAGGTTGTATCTCAAGGAAATTGTGCGACTCCATGGTATTCCATTAACTATTATCACAGAAAGAGGAGCACAGCTCACAGCCAAGTTCTGGAAGTCCTTCCAAGAAGGCCTAGGCACTCAAGTGAAGCTTAGCACGGCATTTCATCCGCAGACCGATAAACAAGCCGAGCGTACTATTCAGACCTTGGAAGATATGCTACGAGCATGTGTGCTGGAATTCGATGGTAGTTGGAATGATCATTTACCGCTAATCAAATTTGCATAAAATAATAGTTATCATTCCAGCATTCAAATGCCTCCATATGAAGCTTTGTATGGAAGAAAATGTAGATCCCAATCAGATGGTTCGAAATAGGGGAAGCACAACTAGTAGGCCCCGAATTAATTCAGCAAGCGGTGGAAAAAGTTAAGGTGATCCGAGATCGATTATTAACAGCCCAAAGTCGCCAAAAGTCTTATGCAGACGATCGCTGATGAGACTTGGAATTTCAAGTTGATGACTGGGTATTTTTGAAAGTATCGCCAATGAAAGGGGTGATGAGATTTGGCAAGAGAGGGAAGCTAAGCCCTAGATACATTGGACCCTATAAAATTATCCGTAAGGTGGGTCATGTAGCCTACGAACTGGATTTGCCTCCGGAGCTTAAATCAGTTCATCCAGTTTTCCATGTTTCGATGCTCCGCAAGTGTGTTGGAGATCCCACGAAAATTGTCCCGGTAGATGATACACAAGTAACAGAAAAGCTAACCTATGAAGAAGTGCCTATTGCTATTCTAGACAGGCAAGTGCGAAGGCTTCGAAATAAGGAGGTAGCTTCAGTCAAAGTCTTATGGAGAAACAACAATCGGGAAGAAATGACTTGGGAAGCGGAAGAGAGTATGAAGTCCAAGTACCCGCATTTATTCCAACCCCCAGAGGAGATCCAAGATGAAACGCCAACAATATAAGGTATGTATGCTTTATCTTTATGCTTTTGGTTGTCGGTGTCCATAGATATGTTGATATGGTGATGTAGCCAAGTAAGGTGATGATATTATGGGTTGTTATGACAGGTTGGTAGTGCCAAATTACAGGCGAAACTCTGGCGAAATTTTCGTAGAATCCCGAGTGCTTAACCTTCGAGGACGAATGTTCTAAAAGGGGGGAAGAGTGTTACACCTCGGAAATTTCCTCGTGAACGTACCATGAATAGACTAACGGAGAATACAGGTATATGATGTTTTAAGTAGAAGGGAACGACATTTGACGACCTTAAGTAAGATTTCAAAGGCAATGGGAATAAGAGATAGGTTATGCTCCACAATGACTAAATTATAGGTTTTGAAGACTTGAGAGTCGCAGATTTGCACTTGGGACCAGTCGACTGTAAAGCGAAATACGGACCGTAAAGTGGTATACGGCTCGTAAACTACCATGTCGTATTTCAACTCATAAAACTTCAACTTTCTGCCAAATGTTTAAATGGTTAAATACGACTTGGAATACGGACCGTAAATTGAAATACGGCCCGTAAACTGCGATCGTAAATCACCATGATACTTAGCATACCTTTCTGGTTTTGATATGCTTAAATATGACCACGATATACGGCCCGTAAACTGGAATACGGACTGTAAACTGGTTTGCGACCACTGTGCACTTCAGCTACTGTTCATTCCGGATTAGATTTTATGTCATTAAAAGGAGACCAAAGCTCATTAAATTCATTTCATCTTCACGATATTTCTTTCTAGAAACCTCTAGAATACTCTCAACCCTTCATCACAAGAAAATCAAGGGAAATCCATGATCAATAACATCAAACCCATGAGACAAAGTGCATGAAACTTAGCTAAAGTTCATCTCTCTCAAGAAAACCCAAAAGAAGTGAAGTAGGGTTTTGATGCTAGAGGAGAAATTCCACTCAAGACTTGTTCAACCATCATCTAAGGTAAGTTTCATGACCAAACCATGTTGTTTAAGGTATTGGAAGGTTAAGATACTTGAATTGTAGAAAGACATAGGAAATGGGTCATTAATAAGTGAATAGTGTCATGTTTGATTGGTAGTTGGATTAAATCATAAATGTTGGAGTGTTGTGATTGTGAATACGTTACAAATGATATTTAGGCCATGGAATGAGTATGATACATGAGAAAACGCGATAGTAAGCTATAACCATAAATGTGGAGAAATTAAAGAGAAATGGTGGATTGTGGTCAATGTATAGGAATGATGATTGTTGATTGCAATATTGTGAATGTTGTTGTGAGCGTTTGGGAGTTGATATAGAACATGGGAAAATTAGTGTAAACAAAGGAGGTGCTGCCTAATTTTCCCTAGCTTTAGAAAGCCCGTTCTTATAATTGCTTAGCTAATGACGATATAAATTCTCTTGAAGGTAGAACGTGTGCATTAAAGGAGAACACGCGAGCGATAGCTTAGTTAAACGTCAAAGGTATGTAAGGCTTACCCCTTCCTTCAAAGGCATGAATCTTTCAAACTTTCCATGATCCTCGTATGAGATGGAACTTATAAGTCCTTAAATATATTAAATTACATCCAAGCAGGATAATGATGATAACGAGTTAAAGTATAGAGATTCGATAGTTCATGATATGACGATCCCATAACGCTGATGATGCCATTATTGTTAACACTCACCTTATGCACTATTCCCTTCAAGGTGAGGCAAAGTACTCATAAATGTTCATAATATAATCGGGGGTTTACGACCTTACGTCACCCCGACATAGCCATGGTTGTCTTCAAAGTGTAATGTAGGCTCCTAGCACTAAATGTGAAATGATGGTAAGTCATGATATGTTTATAAGATGATCAATAATGCTAACCTATAATATGCCTATGTTATTTATAAATATGCCAAGCTATGACAAGATTGTGATACGTTCATGAGATGTGCAATAGTGATGGGTAATGATTGATTTTGTGATGATGAGATTCCACCGTGCCTAGATGGCCGGGCATGTCACCGCTAAGGCGGGTTGCATATGGTTCCACCGTGCCTAGATGGTCGGGCATGTCACCGCTAAGGCGGGCTGCGATGTTACACCGAGCCTAGAGGGCCGGGCTTGATCACCACTAGTGGGCGGCATATGATGGTTACCCGGACGCGGGATAACGATGAGATATGTGATGTGACGAGATATGTGATGTGACGAGATATGTGATGTGATGACATATGTGCCATGATTATGTAAAATATGATATATGTACGAAATGTAATTGCTTATGACACTCTTGCAGGTTATATCTTTCTCTTATGGCTCATGATCCTCCTATTATATTTATTTTATTCTTGTCTTACATACTCAGTACAATATTCGTACTCACATCCGTTTTCTTTGGACGTTGTGTTCATGCCCACAGGTAGACAGGGAGGCGAGCTTGAGCCAGACTCGTAGAAGCTGTTAGCCGATTGAAAGCACTCCTTTGTTCCGGAGGTGCTTGATTAATCTTTTGGGTATATTTGTATATGTTGGGCTAGACGGGGTCTTGTCCCGTCTATGTGTTTGTACTTCAGTAGAGGCTCGTAGATACACAAGGTGGGTTATGTAGTCTAATAAGGTCGCTATGGTATAATTGTATATGTTATTTTGATAGCCTAAGAGGCTTATATATATATATGAAACTATTTATGTTTACAAATGAAACATGACTTTCTTATGACTTGAGTATAAAAAAATCGATAAAAGAGTAGTTAATGAGCATGATGAGTAGTAGAACGAGCGGTGCTCGGTGGTTAGCCCCGGGTACTCATCGCGGCCCCTAGCTGGGTCTTGACAACAGCGTCACCCCCTGTCAACTGTGCCTTATATATCTAAACATCACATCATAGGCCACAACGTCACCCCCTGTCGACTGTGTCTTATATATATAAAAATCACATCATAGGCCACACCATCACCCCCTATCAACTGCGCCTTATATATATAAACATCACATTATAGGCTACAGCGTCACCCCCTGTCAACTATGCCTTATATATATAAACGTCACATCATAAGAATGAGTGCAGTGCAATAAAAAAATGAAATAATAGAACTTAGTAATGCCACAAAATAGCTTTACACACATATTATACTCATAGCATGCATGAGGGTTCAAACATAAGCTACCACTTTAGTAGACTGACGTAAGGTCGGTAATCTCTGATTTATATTATGGAACAACCATCATCGCTATGTCTAACCTTGAAGGAACAAGTAACATAAGGTGAGATCAACAACAATGAATAAAATCGAGGAAATCATAAAATAAACTCAATAATCTCATAATCGCATTAAATCATAAGCTTTGGAATTTCTAGAACTAAAATCATCATCCCCATGTTCATCATAGAAAACATCTCATGTTTGGCATCATAAGAAGCTTTCAAAAATAATGAAATTCTAACTTTTGGAAGTAAGAAGGTTATGGAAACATATATGGAATCCTAACATAGGAATCATGCCTTTAGAAAGAAAGGGTTTAGCCTAACATACCTTTTCGGTCGCCTTACTCTAATTAGTGCACGCTTGTCTTTCCAAGCCCGTTGATCTATATTTAAGAGGATTCAACTATCGTTAGACTCATTGTTGTATACTTGTGCTAAGTTTTCAAATCAAACTATTGTATATCCTGCCGAAAATCGGGCAGCGTCTCCCCTGTTTATGTGCCTATCCCGAAATCTCAATTCAGCAACCAACAACAACAACAACAACAATAACATCATTTCCAACACCAATATGTGCCATAAAACAGCCCACATGTTGTTTTCCAACTTCCATGACTAACCAACTTACTATACAATTATTTAACGACTTTATCTTCGTAAATAAGCCTTAAATAATACCAAAAGAGAAAGATTCATACCTTTTTCCTGTCCAAACGAAAATATCTTCAAGATTCCACCTTGAATCAACACTAAAATCCACTGCAGAACAATTCTAGAATCACACCCACGCGTTATCCGGACCTAAACTACTACTCCGCTACTTGAATATTGCTCACTTTTTTATTCCCTCACTCCCTCTTCAAAAATTTTGGGCAAAATCTGATGAAAAGGTGGTTATTATCCTTTATATAGGGGTCAAATTTGGGTCAGGGGTCACTGTAGCAGTTACTGTAGCAAGTCGGTATTGTAGCAGTACTGTAGCACGCGTTTCTGCTTTGTTAGCCGAAATTGTAACGTCCATAATACTCTACTACGATGTCCTATCGATGAGAGGTTTGTTGCGTTGGAAACTAGACTCGACGAACTTCATTTTAGGATTTTGAAACACCTTAAAACACCTATCCCACGCTCGCTCTGTTTCCTTTATTGTAGTCTTGATTTATCATGCCATAATCACTCGTCGTCTTGCAAGTACTTTGATAATCATGCCATTTTTTCGTCATTGTCTACCTACTAATGGGTAGCTCCCGGCACGCGGCGCCCTTTGTGTTCGCCACCCTTTCCATCATTCTCTGTGAAATTATTTTGAAGAACTTTCTCCCTCTCTTTATTACTCTTTGGAATATGTCGGGCCTGAAAATCATATCTCACGTCTGCATGAAGTATTTCTTGATCCATCGTAATTCCTTTTTCATACGTGCTTGTGGTTTTCTTATCTTTAATTCATTTCTGCTCCCTCTTAATACATTCTTGATATGCCATTACGTCCCGAGTCTTGGCCTTTTTAAGCCAACATCCTTCTTTCTTTGGACTTTTGACAATGCTACATCTCCTTTCAGAATTAGATCTGCTCTTTCCCCCTTTTTAAGGGTGTTCTTACACACTAATAATGTCACGACCCCACTAGAGGTCGTGACGGGTACCCGATACTACTATACTGGGCACCTCTTATCTCACATTCTATTCTTACTACTGAGTGGGCCATATGGACGATACCGTCATATTTTACTCAACACAGTTATCAATAGCATACTCGTAAACAAATGTCAATAAGCTTTACTAACATATTATACAACGACAAGGACAAGCAAGATTATAAAACATCTAACTGTACACATCTGTCTACGAGCCTCTAGATAAGATACATTTATTCACAAGGAGGGGCCGGGTTCTGTCGTGCCCAAATATGTACACAAAAGTAGTACCGATAAACTGAAGCTCCGGAACAATTGGAGCCCTCTCAATGTACCGCTGGTGGAGCTCCTACGGATCAGACACGTCTACTTGTTTACCTGCGGGCATGAACGCAGCGTCCATAAGAAGGGACGTCAGTACGAATAATGTACCGAGTATGTAAGGCATGAACAATAATATAGTAAGGAGTACAAAGCATGAATAATAACAGAGTAGAAATTTAGAGCATATCGTAAGATAAAAGAGTGACCTATACATATGAGTGCCTCTTAGGGCGGATGCCATGCATGCTTAGCTTTCTTGAAAAAAAAACATTTCTTGTTCTTATATATAGAAAATAGAACATATCAGGTTGTCGAGGCATCGGCCGGATCCATTTAGCCACATATGTCCCGCGTCCGGGATGATATCATGTCATATAATACCAACTGATCAGGTGGATATGTGTCTATAGCACTCTGGCCCTCTTTGCCATATTCATATACATGTATCATGTTCATGTATCATATACATATATCATGTTCATGTATCATATACATATATCATATAAGCAGCATGCAGGAGAGCCTAAGGAGAGTTATATCTCTATCGGAGTGACGTAAGGTCGGTAACCTCCGATTACGTTATGGAATAATCTTAATCTTCATGTCTCACCTTGGAGGAACTAGCATTATGAGGTGAGACTGTCAATGAAAAATAACATCAAGAGAAAACATAAAATAAGGTCATAAATATCATAAGGCGTCAATCCATATACTTTGGAGTCTTTAGAAAATGGAGTCATTCAATGAATAAAATCGAGAGTCAAGAAATGGTTCATCATTCTCATATTCACATAGAAACCCAGGGCTTGGAACAATTGAACATCAAATCATCATTATCAGTGTAACCATAAAACCATCATCATCATAACATGGTAGAAAATGTTCCCATCTTTGATATCACCATCATCGTTGTGAAAACATGTTCATCGTTGTTGTCATAAGGGCTCATGTAATCATATAACTTTGGTTTGGAAAATACGGGAATTTTGGAAAACATTTACGGGTTATCGGGGAAGGAATCATGTGTTGGAATCATAGACTTCTAACTTTTGAAAACAAAGAAGTCATGGAAGCGTTTATGAAATTGTAACATAGGAACCATGCCTTTGAAAGAAAGGGACGAGCCTTAACATACTCGCTCAACCTCCTATTGGCTATGTTTATCCACCTGCGCTCGTAAATCTAAATTCGAGAGGATTCACACTAATGTTAGTCTCCTTATCACACACTTATCCCAAGTTTCAATTTAAACTATTTTATATTCTATCGAAAATCGGGCAGCATTTCCCCTGTTTATGTGCCTAGCCCGAATTCTTAGTTCATCAACCAACAACAACAACAACAATACCAACATCAATAATATCATTTCCCATATCAAAGTATTCCTTAAAACCGCCCACACGCTGTTTTCCAACTTCCATAACTAATCAATTCACTATACAACCATTTAACCGTTCTATCTTTGTAAATAAGCTAATATCAACATAAATAGGAAGAGATCCATACATTTCTCCCGTTACTATTATTGTATCTTCAATTTTCCACCATAAATTTAGGACACAACATACCGCTATATGATTCTGCAACAATAACTATACGTTATCCAGACCGGAATTTGGAAATTATACCTGGTTTGGGCTAAAAAGTGGGTGTGGGAAGGTTGGGGAATTTTCTAGAGAGTTTGGGATATTTTTGGGTGTATTTGGATGAAAAATGGGGGGGGGGGGGTAACCCCATTTTTATAACGGTCCAGGTTCTGCCTGGACTGACATAACAAACCTTCAGCGCGATCGCGCTCCCTTTGGGCGCGTTCGCGCAGGTCTAAATTTTTTGACTGGACGTTCGTTCAGTAAAAAGGCCATAACTCTTGATCCCGATATTTTGTGAGGGCCCACGACCTATGGTTGAAAATCTATTTCAATGATCTACAACTTTCATTATTTGCGTGTTTCCAGATTCCAAACTTATAATATCGTTTTGGCCCCTCCAAGTCAGATCATCCAAAAATGTTTCCTTAAATCATCCTTTTGGAGGGCTTATGCCCATATTTGTCTTAAGGGTCCTTCTTAGGACTTGCTCAACTTTCCATGTACTACTCATATATCTCTTCATATGTCCTTTATAAAATCCCTACATGTGGGCCCCACTTAGCTTACAGTAACGAAGGCTTCCATTAAGCAACGTACGAGCTGCTTCACATCATATAGTCTCCAAATGTCATATGTATACTATTATTATTACACTCTTATAATATAACCTTCATCCCGAACCCGATCCTCAAAATTCTCAGTGCGTTCGCTCCTCGTGGTGGCGCATTCGCGCAGACCATTTTCTAAGTCTGCCAGCCTGATTTGTAACGTCCATATCTCCTTACCCCGATGTCCTATTGAGAAGCGGCTTGTTGTGTTGGAAACTAGACTTCCCGAACTTTACTTTAGACTTTTTTTCCACTTTAAAACTCTAACCATACTAAAAGATATTCTTTCTCCCGGTTAGACCAAAACTTCCGTCCTAAACCTTGCCCAACTTCCCCTCAAAGCCTCAGAAGCTTAATCTCCTTAGTTCGCTTGTTTTCCAGTCCTTCTATAACCTGTCGCGAACTCGGACTCTTATAATTGTAAAATCAGCACCTATGATCTTGCATCTTCTCGACAATAACTCCGGTGTCTGCAGTTAAATAGCTAACACCTAACGAGTCTCAACGTACAGAAACTACGAGGTGTAACAATTCCTCCCCCCTTAGGGACATTCATCCTCGAATGTCAGACTCTTAGGGACCTAAAAATTTACCAAAGTTTCTTCTATAACTGTACCACTATTGTCTTGTCATAACAACCCAAAATTCGGTCAAAGAATCATTTTGGAGAAATATTACATACTTGAGGTTGCTGAAGGCTCTGTTTGCATATCTTTTGGAGGTTGAAATAGATGCGGGTACTTAGACTTCATTTCTTCCTCAACTTCCCAAGTCATCTCTTCTCTGTTATTATTCCTCCACAGGTCTTTGACTAATGTCACGTCTTTGGTCCTAAGCCTTCGGACTTGCCTATCCAGAATAGCAACTGGTACTTCCTCAAAGGACAATTTCTCCATGACTTGTACATCATCCACAGGCACAATCTTGGAGGGATCTCCAACACACTTGCGTAGCATGGGTACGTGAAATACTGGGTGGACTGATTCTAATTCTGGAGGTAAATCCTACTCATATGCTACTTGGCCTAATTTGCGCACAATCTTATAAGGTCCAATATAACAAGGACTGAGCTTCCCTTTCTTACCGAATCTCATCACCCCTTTCATCGGTGATACTTTCAAGAACACCCAATCATTGACTTTGAATTCCAAATTTCACCGACGGTTGTCCGCATAGGATTTCTGACGAATCTGAGTTTTTAGTAGCCGTTCTTGAATAAGCTTGACCTACTATCGCTTGCTAAATCAAATCTGGGCCTACTAATTGTGCCTCTCCTACTTCGAACCATCCAATGGGCGATCTACACTTTCTCCAGTACAGAGCTTCATATGGGGCCATTTGAATGCAAGAGTGATAGCTATTGTTGTACGCAAATTCAATAAGTGGCAGGTGATCGTCCCAAGTGCCTCTACGATCTAGCACGCATGCCCTTAGCATGTCTTCAAGGGTTTGGATAGTGTGCTCCGCCAGTCCATCAGTTTGTGGGTGGAATGTTGTACTAAGTTTCACCTGCGTTCCCAAACCTTCTTGAAAGGATCCCCAGAAATTAGCCGTAAATTGTGCTCCTCTATCCGTAATAATAGACACTGGAACCCCGGGAAGTCGCACTATCTCTTTGATATATAATTTTGCATAATCTTCTGTTGAATACGTCGTTCTATATGGGTGATAGTCGATAGACTCACGAAGTCCGCTCATTTTCTATTTCAATGATCTACAACTTTCATTATTTGCGTGTTTCCAGATTCCAAACTTATAATATCGTTTTGGCCCCTCCAAGTCAGATCATCCGAAATGTTTCCTTAAATCGTCCTTTTGGAGGGCTTATGCCCATATTTGTCTTAAGGGTCCTTCTTAGGACTTGCTCAACTTTCCATGTACTACTCATATATCTCTTCATATGTCCTTTATAAAATCCCGACATGTGGGTCCCACTTAGCTTACAGTAATGAGGGCTTCCATTAAGCAACGTACGAGCTGCTTCACAACGTCGTTCTAACTGGCAGAAAATGAGCGGACTTCGTGAGTCTATCGACTATCACCCATATAGAATCATATTTACGCCGGGAACGAGGTAAGCCTGTAATGATGTCCATATTAATCGACTCCTATTTCCAGGTGGGGATCTCTATAGCTTGCAGTAATCCTTCAGGCTTCTGATGCTCTGTTTTAACTTGTTGGCAATTTGGACATTGGGCAACAAACTCCGCTATGTCGCTTTTCATGCCATCCCACCAATATATGCATCTGAGGTCATGATACATCTTTGTTGACCCTGGATGTACAGAGTAATGGGCATAATGTGCCTCACCCATGACCTATCGTCGTAGCCCGGCAACATTAGGCACACATAATCTACCTCTATACCGTAGTACTCCGTGGTGTCGGCTTCATCATCCGAGGCCTCTTCTTCATCATGCCCCCGGATCTTTGTGGCCTTTGAAAGGCCTGCAAAAAAGGAAGAACAAAATAAGTAAGTAAGGGATTGTGTAACGAAAAAGAGAAGGTAGGAACCTCGGTTAGAAACTCACTGTGATTCTAGGCCTCTCATCGACCCTTGGATAACGAACGCCAGTTGCATCTGGCGTAGGTAAGTTGAGAATAGACTGTCCCAATCCACTCCTCCAAGTTAGGAACTACGTTGAGGGTTCGGGAAATTGCTACAAACACACGAACACAGTTAAAGTTTATCGCAAATAAAGCGTCAGAAATACCTCCAGGATGTTTGGAAAATATAAGCAGCTTCTCGGGAAATAGCATCTTGTCAGCAGGGATTAGATCCTTGGTCCTGACCCAAACAAATCTTTCCTGCCATCCTCGGTCTCTGTCCTCATCAAGGCTAGAGAGCTTTCCTTGCTTGTTTCATGAGCTTGATCATGGCCCCCGGAAATACCCGGGGACTATACAACTGGACGAGGTGGTTGACCGTGAAGGGCTCATTCACATTATCAGGAAAATAACGAAGAATCACAACGATCCTCAAAAATAAGGGGTGGATCTGACCGAGGCAGATTTTGTACTTCTTGCAAAAATCCACGATCACCGGGTCGAGTGGACTAAATGTGAAGGGGTATGTATAAACACTCAGATACCCCTCCACATGGGTCGTTATGGCTTCAGCATGCTTGGGAATAACGACCTCCATATCTTTCCAACCACAGTCCTCCTTGACTTGCTCGAGTTTATTTCGGGAGTTGTGCATATATAGTCGGATATATCAGCACCCCGGCCCCCTTGCTGAGAAGGTCTCTTGACCTTGAAATCCTTGGTCGTTACGTAGTCAGATGGGACAAAATCTGACAACTTCGGTTCTGATTTTGGAGCTGAAGAAGTCTCACCAGTTTTTGTCACTACTACAAAAAAGTCTTTTAGTGGTGTTTATTTAATGGCAATCAACTAATTGTCGTTAATTCATTCGCAAAGGTCAAATGTTCACGACAATTACATATTTGCCGGAAATATACATGTTTTGCATGGGCATTGGGGTAATGGTCACTAGAGGTTACATTTATTATTTTATATCTTCCCTCCAATATATTTTGGCCCACTAATTGTTCCCTCCGAAGAAACGTTTTTTTAGAATCAACGAGCAAACCCACTTTCTTATCAGACGCCGCACCTGCGCAAGTAGAACTCACATCTCTAAACCCTTTCTTTTCTAAGGTTATATGCATGTGCTACATTTTGGATTTTCTGTCAAATTGATTTCATTAATGAGTTGTTATTGAACTTAGTTTGATTTGTTTTTCCTTTTGTTTGTTTCCTGATTGTTGGTGTGGCAGGTCTTCGTTAAGGTGCAATTTAGTTTCAATTGGGTCGAATTTTCTTTGAGGCTTTTCTGAAATTTTGTTGACTTCCATTTTTTATAGAATAATTTACTCGATTCCTCTTAGCGAAACAAAATATTACCCTAGAAAAACCTAATGAATTCCTTTCAGGCAAAGCCCATCAACAACCCGGACGTTTTCTCTTTCTCTGACGTAATCGTAGCCCATTTATCTGGTTAAAACTGGTAAGTTCCCTTATTCTCAATCCTCTGTCGTTATCAATAGAATTGCTAGGTTTCTCGCTTTCGAAGTTCCAAAATCATTCTCAACAGAATTCTTTGTCGATTTGTAAGGCGGAACTGGATATGGGATGAGATATATGGCATTTTAAAATCTTGGTTGACTAAACTGGAGGTTCAATTTTCATGTTTCTCAGATCATTCTAGTAATGATTTCTGAAATTTAAATAAAGTTTCTATTAACTTTAGTTTTTTATGACGTTTTACGCAGATGATCCTTTTGAAGATTCTGGTAAGTTCATTGTTTTTCTTGAAATAATTTATAATTCAAATCAAATACAACTACCTCCCCTATATACCCCTTTCACAGTTTGAAACAAATGTAACTTGTTTTATATAATGATACCTAGTAACAGCTCAGATGGCTTAAGGTGTTCAGAGTAAAGTATATTATATAAACTGTAGACCTACTAAATGCAAGAGTTTAGTTTTTGATGAGTTCACCATGTCAAAAATATTTCTGTCGTTATCAAATACGCATTTGAATTGAAAAGTTTGAGCTTTATTGTTACACCTCGGAAATTTCATGTCGTTGTGTCGTAAATAGACTAATGCAAGGTTAAGGTGAACATGAGGCTCTTATGATTATAAGAAGGGTATTTGGTGGTTTTAAAGTGCATATAGTAAGAATTCAAAGTTATATGAATTAGTGAAACTAAGTTTGTCAAGGGAAGGTGAAGTACAAGTTGTATTTGGGAAAGATTTTGCAAACTATCGAGTTAAGGATTGATTGGTAATGCCTTGGAGAGGAGTTATGAGGATATTTAGATTGTTAATGAAGTGTTAATCAAGTATTAAGAAGGTCCCATAAGGATTGGAAATCAAACGAAACGACGAGAACAAGTTCGGGAAGGAGGTGGGTTATACGGTCCATATAACTTTATACGGTCCGTATAACAGTCACAGTGAAGGGTCATCACTGATGATATTATACGGTCACTTATACGGACTGTATAAGGGACCGTATAATGGTTACAGAAGGGTCGGTTGTTGGTGCAATTCTATAGTCACTTATACGGACCGTATAAAATTATACGGACCGTATAAGTGTCCGTATAATCCATGTCGGGTCAGGTTTTCACTATTATAAATATAAGACCCATGTTCTAATTTTTCATTTTCTCATCTTCTCCACTTCTCTCAAGAACTCTAGAATATTCTATACACTATACCAACACAAATTCAAGGGGGATCAAAGATCAAATACCAAAAATTAGTGGAATCAAGTGCAACCATGCTAGCTAGGGTTAATGGAAGCTAGAAATTTCTTTGGAATTAAAGTTAGGGTTTTCTTCAAGTGAAGTATCTTCATCCAAAGTTCATTCCTACATAATCAAAGGTGAGTTTTATGTTTATTTCATGTTATTGAGAATATTGAGTGGTCGAAAGACTTGGATTATGGAAGAAAGTGGAGCATGAAGTTTAAATATGGAAATAGTGGTAGTCTTGAATAGTAACTATATATCATGAATGTAATCTCATTATGAATGATGTTACAGATGTTGTAGGAGCATTATATGTGAATAAACATGATGTTGTGTCGCGATCATGGTTATGGATGACTTTGAAAGGGGATTTTGAGAATTGAATAATGTCTAGCTTGGTGAAGTCTATGGATTATGATATTGTGGGTATTGTTATTGAAATTTAATAGTTGTTTATTATATGGAAGAAGTTGTTCAAACAAAGGAGATGTTGTCCAATTCTCATTAGCTCTTAGTTGTGGTAGTTGAGACTTAAAGTATGATTTCGGTTATCTAAGCTTAGTACGAATTCTCTTGAATGTAGAATAGTGAACTTGGAGGGAAGCGTTTAGTCGAAAAGGTTAGAGAGGAATAAAGGTATGTAAGGCTATTCCCTCTTCTTTCTAAGGCATGACTCTTACAACATGATTTCCCCTACTTTTCCATGACTGTCTTACAGCCCGAGAGCTGCAAGTCTATGATTATTAAGAGACCCTCCAGGGATGAAGATAGAGATGTATTATGATAACGATAATGATAATGATGATTCTATGTCTAGAGATTCTAAAGCTTATGAAAAGATGCTATTATGGGATTAATGATCTTGATGTATGATTAGCTTGATTGTTATTCATTATTGATAGTCTCGCCTCATAATGCTAGCTCCTTCAAGGCGAGACATGATGATTATGATGGTCCCATAAGATAATCGGAGGTTACCGACCTTGCGTCACTCCAATAGAGTTACAGCTTTTACTTGAGACCTTATGCATGCTTCATGTTGAGTGTATAATGATGATTACACCGTGCCTAGATGGTCGGGCAGCACCGCTAAGGCGGGCGGCTTATTACACTATGTCTACATGGCATGGGCAGACACCACTAGTGGGCGGCGTGAAATGATTACCCCGGATGCGGGCTAATGATGTTATTGATTCGGATAGCTTATGTATGTATATGTGATATGTTTTAAAGGTAAAAAAATGGGCATGTATGATTCCGCCTCAAGAGGCAAGCAGTTGTAGTTATACTTTCTTTTTATGTTTTCCATATTTCATTATCATGTTATCATATATGTCTTACATACTCAGTACATTGTTTGTACTGATGCCCTTCCTTTTTGGACGTTGTGTTCATGCCCACAGGTAGACAGGTAGGTGGTACAGATTCATAGGAGCCTATCAGCCGCTACACAGGAGCACTCCACTACTCCGGAGGTGATACTTATTGATATATTCTTTTGTGCACATATTTGGGGCATGGCGGGGTCCTGTCCCGTCCTTATGACTTCAGTACTTCAGTTAGAGGCTCGTAGATACTTATATGTGGGTCGTAGATGCTATGAGACTGCCTCAGTGTATATTTTGTACATCATTTTGTAGCCTCGTGGACTTATGCATGTACACATGTTTTGGGGAGATTTAGAAATTAGTTTATGACAAGTTTTATATTGAAAAGGGTATATGTCCAGGTTAAGTACGATAGACAGTATGGTGAGTGGTGCTCGGTAGCCAGCTCCGGGTACCCGTCATGGCCCCATAGTTGGGTCATGACATTTATATGTCAGTTTGACAAAGTTCTTTGGACTTATAATTTTATTAAAGAGTTATCTTTTTCCTTCTCCTATTTCCTAGGAAATAACCAGGAGTCATACCTTCTCCTGTCTTATTTAATGATGGTTGGGTAATGCTGGAATGGGAGAACCTACCATCATATTTCTGCATTCATGTTGCCATCCATTCTTACCATAGACAATATTAATCATAGTCTCAGTACATTTTGCCATACACTCTTAGTAATATCTTCAAATAATGAGAATATTCTTCGACATGTGTTTTGCTTAACTTGTTGGTCATTAGTTGAATACTTCGATCTTGCTATACTTTCCTTGCTTACTGTGGCCAGTGGCGGAGCTAGGATTTCCGCTGAGGGGGTTCAAAATATAAAAAAGTAAACATACGAAGAAGTCTAAGGAGGTTTAACATATACTATATATACATAAAAAATAATTTTAACCTTATAAAAACAGTATTTCTTTTTCCCGCCGAGGGGGTTCGGATGAACTCCCTCGGCTTTATGTGGCTCCGCCACTGACTGTGGCTAGTTGAAAATGTGAATTAAGTAGTCTTTGTTTCTGAGGATTTCGGTGAGAAAAGGTTACTGCAAAAATAAAGCAATCATAAGAAGTCAAAATGAAAAAAATGCTAAGTACAATTTTATGATTCTAAATGTCATATATAGTGGTGGAAATTATCTCTCTAAATTATGACTTCTATTAGTGGTGTCCTTTTCTTGAGATCATCAGGAAGTTGTTTATTGTATCATGTACTCCAAAATATTTTAGTTTTATCTTTTACAGTGAAAATGTGTGGAGTTCTCAAACTCATGTAGAAGAAAGCAACTGGTTATATGATGACACTCCTAGTATGTTCTTCGTTATGTTTTTGTTCTCTCTCTTTTCCCCACAAATTACTCCTTTGGACATTACTAAATTTGCGAATATTAGGCTACTTTGTTTTAGTAGACATTATTAAATCTTCGTTATATTTTTTTATTACTGTTATATCCTTTTAAAAAATAATATTATATTTAATTTCTCAATTTTCTTCCGCTCCTATATTATGTTCCGCAGAAGCAGTGGAGAGCCCGCAAGCAGGAAATCATCATTACAAAGATATATTGGTAAGCGAAAAGACAGGTACTTATGGCAAAAAAGATCTACCTTTTCTTGGAGGATGTGGTAGTAGACCTTAAGAAGAAACTTGACACAAAGTGTGAGTAGACATGCTACTTATGGTAAAAAAGATCTACCTTCATATAATAATGACCTGAATGCTTTTATAAAAAATGTGATAGCTATTTTCTTCTCTTTGAACTTCATTTGTTTTTATGTTCACAAGATATGTTGTTCTGTGACTTTTCTTGCAGAATAGATGCAGAAGTTGTTAATAGACACCTGGTGAAGCTATTTTTAGTGCAGTGCAAAAATATTTATCTTATTTACAAGGTTTTTATTTGACTTAAAAACTTAAAAGGTTTGTTTTCCATCCATGGTGCTTGTTGCAATTGTTGGATAAGTTTCTACAACTGAGGATGACTTATTTCATCTTTGGATAAGTTTCTACAATAGTATTCTAGATATTCGGGCCAATCCGCGACGAGTGCACCCCCTCGGTTTGCGGACAGGAGATTTGATCGCCCCATTTATTCTGGTCCAGGTCAGAGTTCGAGAGTCTCAGGTCCTCAGTTTGGAGGTGATCCTAGCCAGCGGAGACCACCGGTGCCGCAATGTAGCCAGTGTGGTAGATTACATTCCAGTCAGTGTCGCCGAGGTTCAGATGTTTGCTATGCCTGTGGTCAGGTTGGGCATATGATGCGTGATTGTCCATCGATGGGTGGTCGAATTGGGGCTCAGCCCATAGGATCAGCAGCTGGTTCTTCCTCGTCCGTACGCCCAGTAGGTCAGACTCCCCAGACTCCAACAGGTTGTGGTAAGGGCAGAGGGGCAGTGTCCAGTTCAGGCGGCACCCAGCCCCGTATTTATGCTTTAGTTGGACGTTAGGATCTTGAGTCCTCTCCGGATGTGGTTACAGGTATACTATCCATATTCTCTCATGACGTTTATGCATTGATTGATCCAGGTTCTACGCTGTCTTATATTACTCCTTATATTGCTGGCCGCATTGGGGTGAAACCTAAGCTAATTAGACCTTTCGAGGTATCTACTCCGGTTGGTGATCAAGTAATAACTAGACAAGTATATAAAAATTGTGTGATTGTGGTATGTGATCGTCAGACTAAAGTCTATTTGGTCGAGCTGGAAATGTTAGATTTTTATGTGATTATGGGCATGGATTGGTTGGCCTCTTGTTATGCTAATGTTGATTACCGAATGAAAATAGTTCGATTCCAATTCCCGGGAGAACCCGTGCTCGAATGGAAAGGTAATACAGCGTCTCCAAGAGGTAGGTTTATTTCCTACCTTAAGGTAAGGAAGATGATAGCTAAAGACTATATTTATCATTTAGTTCAAGTTCATGATACCGAAGCAAAGCCACTGCCTTTTCAGTCCGTCCTGGTAGTAAATGAATTTTGGGATGTATTTCCAGATGAACTTCCAGGCCTTCCTCTGGAAAGAGATATTGATTTTTCTATTGATGTGTTGCTGGACACCACGCCTATATCTATTCCTCCTTACCGAATGGCTCTTGCAGAGTTGAACGAGCTAAAGGCGCAATTGAAGGATTTGCTTGAGAAAGGATTTATTAGGCCCAGTTCATCACCATAGGGAGCACCTGTCCTATTTGTGAGAAATAAAGATGGTTCCCTACGGATGTGCATTGACTATAGGCAGCTAAACAAGGTGACGATAAAGAATAAATATCCGCTTCCAAGAATCGATGATTTGTTTGACCAATTACAGGGGGCCAAATGGTTTTCAAAAATTGATCTAAGATCGGGGTATCACCAAGTGAGAGTTAGAGAAGAAGATATTCCCAAAACAGCTTTTAGAACAAGATATGGCTACTATGAATTTCGGATAATGTCATTTGGGTTGACTAACGCTCCAGCAATGTTTATGAATTTGATGAATAATGTATGCAGGCCTTTTCAGGATCTATTTGTGATCGTGTTCATCGACGAAATTCTAGTATACTCTCTGTCAGAAATAGAGCATGCTACCACTTGCGTATTGTCCTTGGAATTCTTCAGACTCGTGAATTGTATGCTAAGTTTTCGAAATGTGAATTTTGGCTTAATTCTGTAACTTTTCTGGGCCACATTATTTTAGCTGATAGCATTCGAGTAGATGTCCAAAAAATAAAGGTTGTGAAGACTTGGCCAAGGCCTACAATGCCTACAGAAGTTCGTAGCTTCTTGGGATTAGCAGGCTATTATAGAATATTTGTGGAAGGATTTTCTTCTATTTCAGCACCAATAACGAATCTAACTCAGAAATCAACAAACTTTTAGTGGACCGATGCTTGTGAACACAGTTTCCAGGAATTGAAGGACAAATTAACTTCAGCCCCGGTCCTGACACTCCCAGAAGGACCAGATGGGTATCTTATTTATTGTGATGCCTCCGGTGTCGGATTGGGTTGTGTGTTGATGCATCACGGTAAAGTCATTGTGTATGCTTCCCGGTAGTTGCGGAAACATTAGAAGAATTATCCAACTCATGATCTCGAATTGGCTGCGGTTATTCATGCACTAAAGATATGGAGACACTATTTGTATGGCGTCCATGTTGATATCTACACGGATCATAAAAGACTCCAATATATTTTCAAGCAGAAGGAGTTGAACCTACGACAGAGGCGGTAGTTAGAACTGTTGAAAGATTATGATGTGGATAATTTATATCACCCTAGAAAATTGAATGTGGTGGCTGATGCACTTAGCTTTAAATCAATGGGTAGTCTATGTGAAGTCCCTTCGGAGAAGAAAGAATTAGTCCATGAGCTCCACCAGCTAGCTAGCCTAGGGGTTCGCTTAATGGACTCGGGAGACACAAGAGTTACTTTGCATAACCCAGTTGTTTCATATTTAGCCAATATGAAGATCCCTAGTTGAGCCACTATAGAGATATCTTTCCTGAAAAACAAAAGTCACCATTCGAAACCTCTGCAGATGGGGTTCTCAGGTATCAAGGCAGGCTATGTGTTCCAGACGTTGCAAGACTACGTCGTCGGATTCTGGAAGAAGCTCATTATTCTCGATATTCTATTCACCCGGGAGCGACCAAGATGTACCATGATCTTAAGCTAATATATTGGTGGGATGGAATGAAGAAAGACATAGCAAAATTTGTAGCTCAATGCCCAAATTTCCAACAAGTGAAAATTGAACATCAAAAGCCAGGATGATTATTGCAAGCGATGGAAATTCCAACTTGGAAATGGGAAGTAATTGACATGGATTTCATTGTAGGCTTACCTCGTTCTTGGCGAAAATATGACTCCATATGGGTGATTGTTGACATACTCACGAAATCAACTCATTTTCTTCCAGTCAAAACCACATATTCAGCAGAAGATTATGCAAGGTTGTATCTTAAGGAGATAGTGCGACTTCATGGTGTCCCGGTATCTATTATCACAGATAGAGGACCACAATTTACAGCTAAATTCTGGAAGTCTTTCCAAGAAGGTTTGGGTACTCAAGTGAGACTTAGTACAACATTTCACCCGCAAACCGATGGACAAGCTGAACGCACCATTCAGACCTTGGAAGACATGTTACGCGCATGTGTGTTAGATTTTGGAGGTAGCTGGGATGATCACTTGCCTCTTATTGAGTTTGCGTACAACAACAGTTATCATTCTAGCGTCCAGATGGCCCCGTACGAAGTTCTATATGGAAGGAAGTATAGATCGCTAATTGGGTGGTTTGAAGTAGGAGAGGTACAACTAATAGGTCCGGAGTTGATTCAACAAGCGATGGAAAAGATCAAGGTTATCCGAGATTGATTGTTGACAGCCCAAAGTCGCCAGAAATCTTATGCAGACAACCGTCGGCGAGACTTATAATTCCAAGTTAATGATTAGGTATTCCTGAAGGTGTCACCAATGAAGGGCGTGATGAGATTTGGTAAGAAGGGAAAATTAAGTCCTCGATACATTGGACCTTATAAGATTGTCCGCAAGATAGGCCAAGTAGCTTATGAACTGGACTTACCTCCAGAACTTGAATTAGTCCATCCAGTTTTCCATGTATCAATGCTCCGTAAGTGTGTCGGAGATCCTACTAGAATCATGCCGGTAGATGATGTTCAAGTTACGAAAAAGTTGGCTTATGAAGAGGTACCCATTGCCATACTAGATATGCAAGTACGGAAACTTAGAAATAAAGAGGTAGCCTCAGTTAAAATCTTGTGGAGAAATAATAACCGAGAGGAAATGACTTGGAAAGTGGAAGAAGACATGAAATCCAAGTACCCGCAATTGTTTCCACCCCCAGAAGAGATTCAAGATGAGACGCCGTTATCATAAGGTATGTGATGCTTTGTTTTAATGCTTTTGGTTGTGTGTGGCCATATTTTCTTGCTATTGTGTTATATCCCTATGAGGCAATGTTATTGTGGGCTGTTGTGACAGGATGGTAACTCCATATTACAGGGGAAACTCTGGCGAAATTTCTGTAGGATTCCCGAGAACATAACATTCGAGGATGAATGTTTTTAAAGGGGGAAGAGTGTTATACCTCGGAAAATATCATGTCATTGCACAGTAAATAGACTAACGCAGGGTAAGAAGTATATAATGTTCCTACAAGTAAGAAAGGGTACTCATTGATTTGAATTAATATTCCAAAGACATTTGAGGCAAGAGAAGAAAGCTCGTTGAGGAAGGCAAAGTATAAGTCATGTTTTGGAAAGGTTTTTGAAAGAACCAGGCTAATGTTGATTTAATAATGTCTTAAAGTAGGGTTATAAATCTCCTTAGGTTGTTAATGAAGTGTTAAACAAGTGTTAAGAAGGTTCCATAAGGATTGGATGTCAAACGAAATGACGGGAATAATTTCGGAAAAGTGGAGTTATACAACCACTTATATGGTCCGTATAACTTTATACGGTCAGTATAACTTTATACGGTCTGTATAACCTTACAGCAAGGGAAAATCCCTGATGGTGGAATACGGTCACTTATACGGACCGTATAAAGTTATACGGACCGTATAAGTGTCCGTATAACATGATCGGGACAACTTTTTCTCTAAGTATAAATATGTGACCCAAGTTCATATTTTTCATTTTACATCTTCTCCACTTATCTCAAGACCTCTAGAAGGTTCCATACATTTCATTAACATAAACGCAAGGTAAATCCAAGATCAAACACCAATAAGTAGTGGAATCAAGTGTAAGGATGCTAACAAGGGTTCATGGAAGCTAGAAATTTCCTTGGAATTGAAGTTAGGGTTTTCTTCAAATGAAGTATTTCCATCCAAAACTCATTCCTACATAATCAAAGGTGAGTTTTATGTTCATTTCATGCTATTGAGAGTATTGAATGGTTGAAAGACTTGGATTATGGAAGAAAGTGGAAAATGGAGTACAAATATGAAAATAATGGAATTCTTGAATGGTAACTTGATTTGAATCATAGTTCTTGACATGAAATGAGTTTAATCTTGTTATTAATGATATTAAGAGTGTTGAAGAAGCATTATATGTGAATGAATATGACGTTGGGTGATGACCATGGTTAGGGATGACTTGAAAAGGGAATTTTGAGAATTGAATAATATCTACCTTAACAAGTTTATTGATCATGATATTGTGGATGTTGTTGTTGATGTTTGGGAGTTGTTATATTATATGGAGAAAGTTGTAGAAACAAAGGAAATGCTGCCCAATTTTCATTAGCTTTTAGTCGCTTTCGCTTTCGCTTAAGTATATTATCGATTATCTAATCTTAGTACGAATTCTCTTGAATGTAGAATCGCCAGCTTCGAAGGAAACCATTTAGTTGATAAAGTTAAGGAGACGAAAAGGTATGTGAGGCTAGTCCCTTCTTTTTATAAGGCATGATTCTTATAATATAACTTCCTTTATCTTTCCATGACTTCCTCATATTCCGAAAATTATAAGTCTATAGTTATTAAGAGTTACTCATGAGATAATGATAAGAGACGTGCTATGAATGTGATAATGATGACGATGAATTTAAATCTAGAGACCCTAAAGCTCATGATATGATATTCTTATGAAGCTAATGATCCTTATATGATTCCTTGATGTTGTTCATTGTTGTTAGACTCACCTTATGATGCCAGTTCCTTCAAGGTGAGACATGATGATCATGACTACTTCATAATGGAATCGGGAATTCTCGACCTTACGTCACCTCGATAGAGTTGTAGCTTTTACTTGGGTTCCTATGCATGCTTTATGATAAGTACATAATGATGAGATTACACCGTACCTATATGGCCGGGCAGACACCGCTAAGGCTGGCGGCATATACACCATGTCTAGATGGCATGGGCAGACACCAATAGTGGGCGGCATAAGATGTTTACCCCGGACGTGGGAGGCCCGGACGCGGGCTAATGATGATCACACCGCACCTATATGGTCGGGCAGTTACATACATATGTTTACATGATATGATATTGTTTATTATATGAGTTAGCATGCATGACTCCGACTTAAGAGACAATCAGTTACAGGTTATCCCTTTGTCTTATATTCTTGCATCCCTTTATCATGTTATTGTGTATGCCTTACATACTCAGTACATTGTTCGTACTGACGTCCTTTCTTTCTGGACACTGTGTTCATGCTCACAGGTAAGCAGGGAGGCGGCCCCGATTCTTAGGAGCTACTCAGCAGATCCACAGGAGCACGCCCCTACTTTGGAGGTGCCATTTGTTGATACATTCTTTTGTGTACATATTTGGGCACGACGGGGTCCTGTCCCATCATTATGTCTCGGCACTTTAGTAGAGGCTCGTAGATACGTATGCGTGGGTGGTGGTTGCCTCATGAGTACATCAGTGTATATTTTGTATATTATTTTTGCAGTCGTGAGGGATTATGTATATTTACATACATGTATTACCTTGGAGATTATGTGTGTTCATGTTGGGTATGATAATTAGCATAATGAGTTGTGCTCGGCAGTCAGCTCCGGGTACCCGTCATGGCCCCTAGAGGGGTCGTGACGCTACTATTACTGCAAAATGTGTGATTAAGTGTCACGACCCAACCCCGTGGGCCGCGACCAGTGCCCTAGCTGGGCACCTATACGTACCCGATACCCAAATTAGCATATTATCAGAATAATATTATAATAATATTAGTGGATGCCACAGAATTTATCAGAAAAAGCAGACTTGGCACACATAGGCCGATAAGGCCATCATAGAACAAAGTATCCCAAACATATGTACAGAACCCACACAGATGTATCCACAGACCTCTACAGAACATATCATAATCATAAGACGGGACAGGGCCCCGTCATACCCTGAACAAAGTACATATCCAGATAGCAGTGACAGACTGTACCAAAAGATGGACTCTGTAGAAGAGAGCGCCCCAAATAGCAGAAATAGGATCCTAAACGTGTGGATCAGCGAACCTGTCGTCAGTACCTGCGCGGCATGAAAACGCAGCCCCCGAAGAAAGGGGGTCAGTACGAAATATGTACTGAATATGTAAAGCGGAATCACAGAAGTCAAATCATAATGGTTACAGAAAATGAGTACAGAATCCAGAGTGTCAAATGCATATTTCCAAAACAGACAGAATGCGTACAGAAACATATGTCATATCATATCATATCCGGTCCCTGACACGGGACTCGGCAAACAGAATGTGGCCACCCTCCCGACGCTGGTGCCACTATACAGAGGAATCAGAAAAAGGGGTGTGGCCCCGTATCATATAATGTCATATCAAAATGGCCATACAGATCAGATCAGAATAGGCAACATGGCACATCATACTCCACAGACCCATGTACGCGTATAGCTGCCCCCTCACACCGGGACGCGGCGAACAATGCAGAGAATTACGCTTGACAACATATCCTGGCCCGGGCTCAGTGTGGGAAACATTGGGACATCCACGAGTGGAGTAGTGAGAGACTAATGCAATTTAAAAATATAATAAATGTTTTCAAAGACTCGATGAAGTGTATCGAAGACAAACAAATCCAATGGGGTCGGACGGAATCATAATAAATGTATTTCGGATATCATAATAAATTACAGAAGTATAACTTTCCCGAAGTCATTCCGAGTGTCAAAATAATTTATAATATTTAACAGAATATTTAAAATAATATTCGTTAAGCGATTAGTAGGGTAATTAAAACATTTCTTTCAAAAATCGCTTAAAAAGGAAGCTTTAAGACATTAGGGGCAAAACCGTAAATAGCGGGCCCGCCTTGGGACAAACAAGGCGGCGGGCTCAAATTGTGCCCTCTAAGCATATAGTATCACCTAAAACGGTTATACAAACATTCTATGATTTTCTGAATAATTTAGAGCAAAATTGCATAATTTCAGAAAAAAAAGCGTATCAAAATGGTTCAATTCTACTGAAGGAAAAACTGAAATTTTGTCTTGCGGATTCCGAGGGCCAAGAGGTCCTTCGAGGCCCGGATCCGACCCTAACACACTAAGGGCATGCCAAGGGAAGAATTCGGTTTACTTTACATACCTTTCACGCTCCTTAAGCCTTTCCAATCTCACTTCCCGTTTCGTCGAAAAACTGCAATTGGTCAAGTTTACCAATTGTGAATTATTAATGCCATTATTTCAACTTTAAGCATATTTGGCTACCGAAATTTCGGCAGCACTTCCCCTATACATATGACACCCCGAGAATTCAACTCGGCTATAAATCATCAACAACAACCCAAACGACAACAACAATATCAACAATGAACATTAAAAACACAAATATCCTTCAACTAGTCATTTTTCTCACAAGTTGACATAATCTTCAATTCAACCCAACTTTCAACTAAGATCAATAATTTCATATTCAACAACCATCATGATCATCACCATATAGTTCTAGAAACATTTCATATCGTTTTTCTTAAGATATACACTCGATATACATGATATACAATCTTCCGCCAAAATCATAACTTATGCAAAACATCAAATCTTTGGCATACAACTTCATAACAAGTTTCCAACTTCCAAATTCATCAACCATAATCATAATTCACATCTTAACAACTTCATTTCCATAATATCACAAAATTATTCTAAAGTGACATAATCATCTACATTCCAACTTCAACCAAAATTCATTCAACTTTCATTCCCAATATAATTTCCATCATAACCACAACTGGAATGCAACATAAAATTCAACTCATATATGTATACAACATATATACACCCATGGCTACATATATATATACATACCCACTTTGCAAACTTCCTTATTTCCATAATTTCTACTCATTTCCACATACCACAACATAAACAAACCTTCATAACATAAGAAAAAGGAATTGATTCTTACCTTTTTCTACAAACTTCTTCACTTGAACAAGTTGTCAACTTGAAGAAATAAGTGCTCCTTCTTCCAAAACAATTACACCAAGTTGTAGAGGACACTTAATTTAGTAGGAATTCAACAAGAAAATAATTTTAGAGGCAAGATTTTGAGGGGTGATTTTTCTATGGCCAAACCCGAAATGCCCTCTTTTTGTTTTTGTTTTTCCTCCTATTCTTTCTCTTGAAAGTTCTATGGAATTTGGATGATTAAGTGGTCTTTTATTCATTGACCACATGACTTAATTCCATGGGCTTGGATCCTTTTTATGGACCATGGCCGAATGGCTCCTCACTTGGGCCTGAATTTGTTTTTCATTTTTTTGGGCCAACTCGGTTGGTCCCGAGTTGGGCCTAGCCCACTGACCTTTCGACCTTAAAACGTTCATATCTCCTTGTACCGACGTCACCTGGGAACCCACGACCTATGGATGGAAAGCTAATTCAATTATCTACAACTTCTATTTCAAGGTATTTTCGAAATTCCAAACTTACAATACAGTTTTTCCCCCCAAAGTCAGGTCACCCGAAAACGTTTTCTTAAAAATATTCGTTTGGAGGGTTTCCACTTTGATTTGGTCCAAAGGTACTTCATGAGTTGTGTTTAACTTTACATATGTGATTCATATGACTTTTCAGATGTTCCAAAAAAAATCTCGGTATGTGGGCCCCACCCCAGCAGATGCTCCGAGGTTCAAAAATACGGGATATAACATCCTCCCCCCCTTTAGAACATTCGTCCTCGAATGTTAAATTAATCTCATAGGGTTTGAAAATACCTTGGGGGAGTTCATGTTTACAGACATCACATATGACACACGATTGATATTGGAATAAATTAAAGCAGGCATTTAAGGTTACCTGTGGGTATAGAGAACAAATGAGGATATTTCTTCTTCATTTCCTCTTCGGCCTCCCATGTCATTTCCTCCCTATTATCGTTCCGCCACAGTACCTTAACAGAGGCTACATCTTTATTCCGAAGCCTCCTTACCTGACGATCCAAAATAGATACGGACTGCTCCTCGTACGATAACTGCTCCGTCACCTGAATATCATCAGCAGGGAATACTCTGGAAGGGTCACCAATGCATCTGCGAAGCATAGAGACATGGAATACCGGATGTACCGCTTCCAAATCAGGTGGCAAATCTAACTCATAGGCGACATTTCCAACCTTCCGAACAATCTGATAAGGCCCAATATAACGCGGACTGAGCTTACCCTTTCTGCCGAACCGCATCACGCCTTTCATAGGCGATACCTTCAGAAATACCCAATCGCCTACCTGAAACTCCAACGGTCGACGCCGTTTATCCGCGTATGACTTCTGTCGACTCTGGGCTGCCAACAGTCGCTCTCGAATAAGTTTTACCTTGTCCACGGCCTGCTGGACCATATCTGGGCCAATCAATTCTGACTCGCCAATATCAAACCAGCCAATCGGCGATCTGCATTTCCTGCCATATAGAGCCTCGTACGGAGCCATCTGGATGCTGGAATGGTAACTGTTATTATATGCAAACTCAATCAATGGCAAGTGATCATCCCAGCTGCCTCTGAAATCAATAACGCAGGCCCGCAACATATCCCCCAGCGTTTGTATAGTGCGCTCGGCCTGCCCGTCGCTCTGAGGATGAAATGCGGTGCTCAGACTCACCTGAGTCCCTAGTCCCTCCTGAAAAGATCTCCAGAAATGCGCCGTAAACTGGGCGCCTCTGTCAGAAATAATAGATATAGGAACTCCGTGCAGCTTCACAATCTCCTTAATATAGAGCCTGGCATAATCCTCGGCGGAATAGGTAGTCCTGACGGGAAGAAAATGGGCTGATTTCGTCAGCCTATCAACGACGACCCAGATGGAATCATACTTCCGTGGAGTGCGAGGCAATCCTGTAATGAAGTCCATATTAATAACCTCCCACTTCCAAGTCGGGATTTCCATCTCCTGCAACAGTCCACCCGGCTTCTGATGCTAAATCTTGACGTGCTGACAATTAGGACACTGGGCGACGAACTCTGCAATATCCCGCTTCATACCATCCCACCAGTATAAGCATCGAAGATCATGGTACATCTTCGTAGACCCAGGATGGACCGAATAGCGAGCATAATGTGCCTCGCTCATAACCTGTTGCCGAAGGCCTGCAATATCAGGTACACACAACCTGCCTCTGTATAACATAGTGCCGTCCGGTGAAAACTCGAACGGATTCCTCTCCTTATCATAGGTTGTGTCCCTGTACCGAGCTAAGACAGGATCCTCAAACTGATGCCGCTTAATATCGTCCCTGATAGATGACTCAGAAACCCCTCGAATAGAAATCCGTGTATCTCCAGAATCGGCCAGACGAACCCCGAGACTAGCCAACTGCTGGATATCACGGGCTATCTCTCTCCTGTCTGGCTGTAAATCGGCAAACTGCCCATAGACTTCCGACTGAACGCATCGGCAACAACATTAGCCTTACCCGGATGATACAGAATATCCACGTCATAATCTTTCAGAAGCTCCAACCACCTCCGCTGTCGCAAATTAAGCTCTCTCTGCCTGAAAATATATTGGAGATTCTTATGATCAGTATAGATATCCACATGAACGCCATATAAATAGTGTCTCCATATCTTCAGAGCATGAATCACCGCTGCGAGCTCCAGATCGTGGGTAGGATAATTCTTCTCATGCTTTTTGAGCTACCGGGAAGCATACGCTATAACTCTGCCGTGCTGCATCAATACACAGCCTAACCCCATGCCAGAAGCATCACAATAAATAACATACCCGTCCGGTCCCTCTGGAAGAGTCAGAACTGGGGCTGTAGTCAGCTTCTCCTTCAGCAACTGGAAGCTCCGTTCACAAGCGTCAGACCACTGGAACTTAGCTCCCTTCTGAGTCAGCCTTGTCAAAGGCGCTGAAATCGAAGCAAACTTCTCCACAAACCTCCTGTAATAACCTGCTAACCCCAGGAAACTGCGTACCTCTGTGGGCGTCGTAGGTCTGGGCCAATTCTTCACGGCCTCAATCTTCTGTGTGTCCACCCGGACACCATCAGCTGCAATAATATGCCCCAAGAAGGCCACTGAAGACAGCCAGAATTCGCACTTAGAAAATTTCGCATATAACTTCTGATGCCGGAGTACCCCTAATACCGATCTCAGATGATCTGCGTGCTCCGCCTCAGACCGAGAATAAACCAGGATATCATCAATGAATACAATTACAAACATATCCAAGAATGGCCTGAATACCCGGTTCATCAAATCCATGAATACTGCGGGAGCATTTGTCAGCCCAAAAGACATAACCCTGAACTCGTAATGCCCATATCGGGTCCGGAAAGCTGTCTTAGGGATATCGGCCTCTCGTACTCGCACCTGGTGGTAACCGGATCGAAGATCTATCTTCGAAAAACACTTAGCGCCCTGCAGCTGATCAAACAAATCATCAATCCTGGGGAGGGGGTATTTATTCTTTATAGTTACCTTATTCAGCTGCCGATAATCAATACACATACGCAGCGACCCGTCCTTCTTACGCACAAATAATACCGGGGCTCCCCAAGGCGAAGTACTAGGTCTGATGAAGCCCTTATCCAACAAATCTTTCAGCTGCTCCTTCAACTCCTTTAATTCTGCAGGCGCCATTCTATACGGAGGAATAGAGATAGGCTGAGTGTCTGGGAGTAAGTCAATAGAGAAATCTATCTCCCGCTCTGGAGGAAGACCTGGAAGCTCGTCGGGAAAAACATCTGGAAACTCATTAATCACGGGGACTGACTGAAGTGTCGGCGTCTCGGCGTCCAAGTCTTGCACCCGAACCAGATGATAGATATAACCCTTTCTGATCATTTTCTTTGCCTTAAGGTATGAAATAAACTTACCTTTCGGCGATGCTGTATTACCAGCCCAATTTATAACTGGCTCCCCGGGAAACTGGAAGCGAACTACCTTATTCTGGCAGTCAACACTAGCGTAACAGGAAGCTAGCCAATCCATACCCATAATAACATCAAATTCAGTCATATCTAACTCTACCAGATCTGCCTTAGTGTCACGGTCACAAACGATCACAGAACAGTCTTTATAAACCTGTTTCGCTACAACAAAATCCCCTATCGGTGTGGCTACCTCAAATGTCTCTATAGGTTCAGACATAATACCAATTTTACCGGCAACAAGAGGTGAAATATATGATAAAGTCGAACCTGGATCAATTAATGCATACACAGACCGAGAGAAGACCAATAAAGTACCTGTAACGACATTAGGAGATGCCTCCTGATCCTGGCGGCTGGTCAAAGCATAAATGCGGTTCGAAGGACCGCTAATACCAGAAGCTCCACCACGGCCTCTGCCGCGACCCGCTGGTGCCGAAATACCCTGCCCCGTAGGGCGCATAGTCACTGACGAAGATGAAGACCCAGCGGCTGATCCGGTAGGCTGCGCTGCACCACCCGAACTACCCTTATACGGGCAATCTCTCACAGAATGGCCCTGACGGCCACAAGAAAAGCATGCACCGGTGGCTCTATAGCACTCTCCCGTATGGTATCTGCCGCAAAAAGAACACTGAACCCTGGGTGGCCTCATCTGACCAGAACCCCTATCTGTCCGTGAACCTGAAGCCCTGGAGCTCTGGCCTGCTCCTGAATACCCTGGGCTCTCGAACCTGCGACCTGTAGGCTGGGGAGGCGCGCTCTGCGCCGGCTGAGATGAAAATCTGCTAGGCTGCTGCGGCTGTTGGGGCTGTCTGCCCCGAAAATCTCCAGATGACCTGGCCCTCTTGGGCTGTCTCCGATCCTGGCCCCTGTCAGGCTGGTGTCCTCCTCTGCCCCGATCCTCCATGCCCTGGGCATGGGCCTGGATACGGGCAATGTCCATACCGGGCTGAGCAGCCAATACTAAGCAGCTATCAACAAAATACCGATCCAGCCCCATAATATATCTGTGCATCCGGTCCGCCATAGTAGCCACCACAGTAGGTGCATATCGGGCCAAGGAATCAAACTCCAAACTGTAGTCCCGGATACTGCGGCCCTTCTGCCTCAATAATAAGAATCTATCAGATCTGGCTCGTCGCAACTCTGGGGGCAGAAAATGTCCAAGAAATGCCTGAGAAAAATCGCCCCAAACTGCTGGGGGAGCGCCGTCCCCTCTGGATAGCCCCCATGACTCGTACCAGTTTGCCGCCACATCATATAACCGGTACGAAGCTAACGCGACTGACTCTGTCTCGGAAGCATTAATCAAATCTAGAGTGCGTCGCATCTTCCTGATAAACTCCTCAGGATCCTCCTCGGGCTTCGTCCCGAAGAACTCTGGAGGACTACAAGTCAAAAACTCGCGGGCTCTCGAACTATCACGCCTGACTGCCCGGTCACCTCCCAGTCCATGCCCCTGAACCTGCCCTGCCACAAGTCTAGTCAGCAACTGGACTGCCTCCCTCATAGACTGATCCTCAGTGCCTGGTCGTGGAGCTGGAGGCTTAGGTACTGGAACTGCGGGATCTGGCGGTGGAGCCGCCCCCCGATCTGCAGCTACGGCTGCCCCTATCTCCCCCACGAGTGGCGGTGTAGAAGAACCCTCTGTCTGGGGCAAAGTCTCCGGAGCAATATATACCTGGGCCCTGGTAGTCCTCTGGACCCGGCTAGTCTCTCCTACGGCAACTGACTTGGCCTTTTGGGCCGCTGACGCCTTTTTTGGAGGCATATCTGCAAATATAGCCACTCGTTAGGAAGGGGTCATCCTGATAACACAGCTCTATCGCACGATCTAAGACAGAAAGAAGGGTAGTATCCTAAATGCCCTGTAGCCTCCTGTTTATAGGTGTGGTGCACAACACACCGATAAACAAGACTCTACTAGACACGGTCTGTGGACATTCCGAGGACGAACTGCTCTGATACCACTTTTGTCACGACCCAACCCCGTGGGCCGCGACCAGTGCCCTAGCTGGGCACCTATACGTACCCGATACCCAAATTAGCATATTATCAGAATAATATTATAATAATATTAGTGGATGCCACAGAATTTATCAGAAAAAGCAGACTTGGCACACATAGGCCGATAAGGCCATCATAGAACAAAGTATCCCAAACATATGTACAGAACCCACACAGATGTATCCACAGACCTCTACAGAACATATCATAATCATAAGACGGGACAGGGCCCCGTCATACCCTGAACAAAGTACATATCCAGATAGCAGTGACAGACTGTACCAAAAGATGGGCTCTGTAGAAGAGAGCGCCCCAAATAGCAGAAATAGGATCCTAAACGTGTGGATCAGCGAACCTGTCGTCAGTACCTGCGCGGCATGAAGACGCAGCCCCCGAAGAAAGGGGGTCAGTACGAAATATGTACTGAATATGTAAAGCGGAATCACAGAAGTCAAATCATAATGGTTACAGAAAATGAGTACAGAATCCAAAGTGTCAAATGCATATTTCCAAAACAGACAGAATGCGTACAGAAACATATGTCATATCATATCATATCCGGTCCCTGACACGGGACTCGGCAGACAGAATGTGGCCACCCTCCCGACGCTGGTGCCACTATACAGAGGAATCAGAAAAAGGGGCGTGGCCCCGTATCATATAATGTCATATCAAAATGGCCATACAGATCGGATCAGAATAGGCGGACATGGCACATCATAATCCACGGACCCATGTACGCGTATACCTGCCCCCTCACACCGGGACGCGGCGAACAATGCAGAGAATTACGCTTGACAACATATCCTGGCCCGGGCTCAGTGTGGGAAACATTGGGACATCCACGAGTGGAGTAGTGAGAGACTAATGCAATTTAAAAATATAATAAATGTTTTCAAAGACTCGATGAAGCGTATCGAAGACAAACAAATCCAATGGGGTCGGACGGAATCATAATAAATGTATTTCGGATATCATAATAAATTACAGAAGTATAACTTTCCCGAAGTCATTCCGAGTTTCAAAATAATTTATAATATTTAACAGAATATTTAAAATAATATTCGTTAAGCGATTAGTAGGGTAATTAAAACATTTCTTTCAAAAATCGCTTAAAAAGGAAGCTTTAACACATTAGGGGCAAAACCGTAAATAGCGGGCCCGCCTTGGGACAAACAAGGCGGCGGGCTCAAATTGTGCCCTCTAAGCATATAGTATCACCTAAAAAGGTTATACAAACATTCTATGATTTTCTGAATAATTTAGAGCAAAATTGCATAATTTCAGAAAAAAAAAAGCGTATCAAAATGGTTCAATTCTACTGAAGGAAAAACTGAAATTTTGTCTTGCGGATTCCGAGGGCCAAGAGGTCCTTCGAGGCCCGGATCCGACCCTAACACACTAGGGGCATGCCAAGGGAAGAATTGGGTTTACTTTACATACCTTTCACGCTCCTTAAGCCTTTCCAATCTCACTTCCCGTTTCGTCGAAAAACTGCAATTGGTCAAGTTTACCAATTGTGAATTATTAATGTCATTATTTCAACTTTAAGCATATTTGGCTACCGAAATTTCGGCAGCACTTCCCCTATACATATGACACCCCAAGAATTCAACTCGGCTATAAATCATCAACAACAACCCAAACGACAACAACAATATCAACAATGAACATTAAAAACACAAATATCCTTCAACTAGTCATTTTTCTCACAAGTTGACATAATCTTCAATTCAACCCAACTTTCAACTAAGATCAATAATTTCATATTCAACAACCATCATGATCATCACCATATAGTTCTAGAAACATTTCATATCGTTTTCCTTAAGATATACACTCGATATACATGATATACAATCTTCCGCCAAAATCATAACTTATGCAAAACATCAAATCTTTGGCATACAACTTCATAACAAGTTTCCAACTTCCAAATTCATCAACCATAATCATAATTCACATCTTAACAACTTCATTTCCATAATATCACAAAATTATTCTAAAGTGACATAATCATCTACATTCCAACTTCAACCAAAATTCATTCAACTTTCATTCTCAATATAATTTCCATCATAACCACAACTAGAATGCAACATAAAATTCAACTCATATATGTATACAACATATATACACCCATGGCTACATATATATATACATACCCACTTTGCAAACTTCCTTATTTCCATAATTTCTACTCATTTCCACATACCACAACATAAACAAACCTTCATAACATAAGAAAAAAGAATTGATTCTTACCTTTTTCTACAAACTTCTTCACTTGAACAAGTTGTCAACTTGAAGAAATAAGTGCTCCTTCTTCCAAAACAATTACACCAAGTTGTAGAGGACACTTAATTTAGTAGGAATTCAACAAGAAAATAATTTTAGAGGCAAGATTTTGAGGGGTGATTTTTCTATGGCCAAACCCGAAATGCCCTCTTTTTGTTCTTGTTTTTCCTCCTATTCTTTCTCTTGAAAGTTCTATGGAATTTGGATGATTAAGTGGTCTTTTATTCATTGACCACATGACTTAATTCCATGGGCTTGGATCCTTTTTATGGACCATGGCCGAATGGCTCCTCACTTGGGCCTGAATTTTTTTTTCATTTTTTTGGGCCAACTCGGTTGGTCCCGAGTTGGGCCTAGCCCACTGACCTTTCGACCTTAAAACGTTCATATCTCCTTGTACCGACGTTACCTGGGAACCCACGAACTATGGATGGAAAGCTAATTCAATTATCTACAACTTCTATTTCAAGGTATTTTCGAAATTTCAAACTTACAATACAGTTTTTGCCCCCCAAAGTCAGGTCACCCGAAAACATTTTCTTAAAAATATTCGTTTGGAGGGTTTCCACTTTAATTTGGTCCAAAGGTACTTCATGAGTTGTGTTTAACTTTACATATGTGATTCATATGACTTTTCAGATGTTCCAAAAAAAATCTCGGTATGTGGGCCCCACCCCAGCAGATGCTCCGAGGTTCAAAAATACGGGATATAACATTAAGTTTTATACTAACTGATAAATCAGATATCCATGATTTGGGGCTAATGGAAGAGGTAAGTGGCTGCTTTAGTTTTCGGTACTATTCATAAATGTAGATGTATTTAGCTAATGAGGAGAAAAAGAAAAAGACATGTATGCGTGTTGTTTTCTTTGTCACACCAACTTATTTTCTTCATTCTCCCTTATTTGAAATTGATTCCAAAAGCTTGTGCCCAATCTGGTAAAACATGTTACTCTGCACTGAATCAGGTGGCAGACATAATGGAAATGAAGGAGGTATGATCTTTCTCATGCTCTCTATTATTTAGATACATAGCTCCTTTATAATTAGTATGGAACTTTTCACGTTATTTTTTCAAACTAATGTAGAGAACAACGGACAGGAAAAACTATTGCACCTTTCAATATGTACTGACATCTCCAAATTTTTCTCGGGCAGCATTCACTACCATAGCAATTATAAAATTTGGCTGCATTTTCTCTTTTAGTGTTTTATGTTGCTGCATTTTGTTTCAGTTTTTTTCTTTTCTGCATTATAAATAGTTCTTTTTGCTGCTGAATTTTTCTTCTGCAGTCCCTGCTATTGAGTTTTTCATATTGCCATGTAAATGTTTAATTTTATGTCTCTGCCTTTGGTATCTGTTGTTGTTTTCTTCAAATCCAATATCTGGAATTAGCCAGAGCCTCAACTTTAGTGGTTTGTAGACCCGTGATGTCTCTTCACATTATAGTTCATCTTTTGACTCAATGTTTTTTAATTATTTCAGGTCATACAGCCAGATGTTCGATAATTCAGCGGGTGGAAGATTTAAATATGATGAAGAGTTGCCTAAATTATTTGAAGACTATTGTTTGATAGGATTGGTAATATGACATTAGCTATTTTGTTTTCTTTTTTGGTTGGCTATTTAGTTCAAAACAGTATAAAGTTTATTTTAAATTGTCACGGCGTTAATATTTTGGGTTAGTATTTCCTTTTGTTTGTTGAGATTTAATGAGATATATTATGTTTTGATGAATTAATAGTAATATATTTTGTTTCTTAGATCATTTTCTGGACGAACGTAGTAGCCATTATTAATGGCACTAAACTATTGCCATTAAAGCTTGTGACTTTTAGCGCAAATTTAATTGAACGTATTGTCTATAAAAATGGATGCTAAAAGGGCAAATCAATACGTTTCCACAAGGGATATTGTCACTATTATAATTGCCGTGAAATAATTTCCATTAAAAATATTGACTTTTAGTGGAAATTTAATTGAATTTACTTCCCATTAAAAATGGATGTTAAAAGGGCGGATTATGATATTTTCAAAAGGGATATTGTAGCCATTCTAATTGCCGTTAAAACTAATGACTTTTAGGGGAAATTTAATCAAATTTACTGGCTATAAAAATGGATGCTAAAAGAGCATAATTAGCCATTTTTGGATTAGATTTAGCCGCCAAACAAATTACTGCAAACAATTGCCATTAAAACTAATGGGTTTTAGCGGCAATAAACTAGACTTTTTACCAGCTTTCGTGAGAATGGCCGCAAAAAGCTTTAGCGACCCCCGAATTGCCGGCTAAAGACTAATGGCTGGTAAAGGATATAGCGGCAATAACAATTGCCACTAAAGCCCTTTTTTGTAGTAGTGTGTTTTCGAAGACTTGGTCATTGTTCTGGAAAATAGCAAGGTTTAAAGGTTTGGTATGAAGGTTTGAAGGTATGAAAAGATCTGTTGAAGATTTGAAGTTGGGAATATGAATTTATGAACTTATGAACGTATAAAGGCATGCGTATGCAAAGGCACGGTGGTAAAAGTTTGGAGTAAAATTTCTGAAAGTAAAAAGTGAAAGGAGAAATTTGGCTTTTATAGAGAAGGGCCGAGACGGTTGACATTCTGTAACCGACTTCTCGCCCAACCAGGACATGACGCGTGGCTAGTGTCAGAGCGACGTGACGGATAGGACTCTGATCTTATCCGTTTATATAAAACTTACAGGGGAAGGAACCGGACATGCTTCCGCTTCTCATCGCCTCGTGCTATCTAGCCACGGTGATAGTTTTTCAACCGTGACCAAGAGTGAACAGGTATCGGTCATTGCCAGTTATGGCATGGACGAACTAGGAACACCGAAATGGAACGAGGAACAGATGAGCATGGGGAGTCATTAACAAGATATTTTGATCTTTCTTGCGTTACTTCAAAACTCACAAGTCAAAATAACCATGGGTCTAGCATTGCAAAAACATAAACGAGGGTAAAAGTTCAAACGGAAGACAGAAGCCGTATACATCCAACAGAGCCCGGTATCAGACCGGTCAACGGAGTTCTATTAATTTGCTTCATATAACAAGTTCTCGATTTTCTCAGATACATCAGTCCAACAAAAGAAAAAAGTCCTAATCTACGGCCCTAAACTCGAAACAAAAGGGAATCCCAAGCCGATATAGTGGGCCAAAGGTTGAGAACTTCGGCCTATACCTTAGGGCCCTAAAACAGTATGGAGCATCGACTATACGATCCCGGGACTGTCCTCGGGAGCAGTCAAACCGGGGATATTTGGGTTCAGCAGGTCTTCCTCATCAAGAACTACCGTCGACGGTGGTCCGCCACGGGATATCTCCCGTCAAGTCTCCATGATATGGTGCGTTCTAACCTGAGAACCAATCCCTGAAGGAATGGCCGACGTGCTTGTAGTAACATGTCGGCTGGGGGTCCTCGCCGATACAGATGACGCTTTTCTTTCCCGAACGGAATCCTCAGTGCCCTCTTCGACAATGGTTTTTCCTTTTGAGGATCTTTTTGTTGGGAGTCCTGAAAATTGAAGAATTTGGGTTAACTATACAGAAAGATATAAAATACCACAAACAGACTGAACATTACCATGGTTTTTTCCCTTCCACCCTTCGGGTGCCATTCTCCTCCAAGAACGGCCTGAGTTGCAAGAGGCTCTTAGAAGTACGACTACCCATTCAAAGATAGTGATGACAAGCTCAGGTTCGATCGGATTCGGGGTAGGGTTCCATATCTTCTGAAAATTTGCGGATAAAGGACGGTGAAGTTGGGCCGTGTGTATCATCACGAACCGATGTAGCCATCTCCGGTCATAATCATCTTCCAGATCAATGAGGCCTCGAGTTCCTCGAGGAAGCAGATGAACTATCCCCTCTCGGATTACCCGGGGTACATATATATGTAACAAATGATCGAGGGTGAACGGAACCCCGGCTAGATTAGCCAATATTTCTAAGCAATACATAAGCCTCCAAATTTGTGGGGCGATTTGGCCAATACAAATTTGATATTGGCAACAAAAATCCTCGATCACTCGAGGAATGGGAAGAGAAAACCTGATGGCGAAAGGATAGGTATAAGTCATCGAATAACCGGCTACGTGATGATTGATCCTCATCCCTCTTTCAACAGGGCGGACATCGACATCCGCACCATGGTTGCAATCCTCCCAAATCATGAGGATGGTAGCCTCGTTGATGAGGGATTCGAATTTGTCCACGGGGTCGAGATGGAAAGATATTTTGCAATCATTCTCGTATCTGAAGCCGACTGGAAGGATATCCGCAGTAAGTGATTTTAGTTCCTTTACAGAACCAGTGGCCCTCATCGCGGACAGAGGCGGTGAATGTGGTGGAGACGCAGAATGATCCTCGTCTTGAGTTAATAGTGGTAGAGAAGCCGTGGCTAGGATTAACACGTGATGTCGAGCAGAGGAAGATAAAGTTTTAAGGAAAAAGATTCAGAACTTAAGGTATACGGAACTTGGCAGAAGCAAACAAACGATATTCAAGAGAAAATAAGGTTTAGGGTTTAGATTCAAAGTGCATGGCAAGGAGAAGACTTATGGGCCTTATATAGGAGGAGGATGTAAAAAGTTTTTGAGGGATTCAAGGATTCTGACGACGGGCGGATTCCCAAGAATGATTTGGCAGCTGAAATAATGATGGAATGGATTCCCAAGAAAGATTAGGCGGCTGAAGTAATTATGAAACTAACATCAGACAGAATGCAAGTATTTGAAGGGAACGACCTTTTCTGGGCAGATAAGCATGGCTTACTCGGTTCTATCCGGATCCATTTTCCGCAGTCAATACTTGCCCTCGGAAAATGGGGGGACTATCTGTATACGGGTAAAACCGAGGACAGGGATATCCTCGATTTCCCGACATAGGAATTGAGTTCGGTTCAGTCAGCCCTGGGTTGTTCAATTCGGCTGGGGTCGGACACCAAGGTATGATGAGAAGGCAGTTGATCACCATAATGGGAAGGCCGAAATATCCGCCACCAGCTAGATATTCCGGCACCAATCTCGCCTATCAGATAACAGAAGATTGCATGCCTTGTTTAGACTTGTACTAGGGTTAGGACTCCTCTACTATATAAAGAGGAGGACCCCCTTTAGTTTCAGCAGTTTTCCTTATACGCGCATAAGTACAATACAATTGTTAGCAAAGGGTTCTGTCGCCTTTCTAAGTATTTCACTATTGTTCATTACCCAGCCATTGTGGTTCGATCTCGGTCCCCAGGAACTGGGGCCGCTCATTATCCATTGTGATCAGATCTTTCACATTTGTATTTACTTTATTGTTTGTCACATAATAACTCAATCGCATTAAACCAAACCGCATATCCTTAGCACCGCGTACAAATTTAATTGTTATCCATTTTTAGGGTAAACACATATGATGCCAAGTCGTGTACTTGTATGGGTCCCATGTTAAGACTCCATGTGCAGCATGTAGAAGTTTACACGGTGGAGCACTGTCACATCACAATAGCGCTAAATTTCCGTAGCACCTGGGGATGTTTTTGCCTGAAGGACAAGTTGAAAGGGGGATGTAATTTCATTTTTTTGGGCAATTGATAGTATTGTTAATCTCTCGTTCCAAGCTACTGCAATCACCCTATGACTAATGTAGGGCAGTGCATTTTAAAGAACTGTTTTGGAAGATGAAACTCTTCTCTTGGTCTAAGTTTCGCATAGGCTGGGTGGTCGGGTGGCTCGGAGAGCATTTACAAATTCCAAATAAATTTTTGTCAGGAAAAACTAAACTGTTTGAGTTGGTCAAGTGAGAGGGAAGATTTTGTACCACCACTATTTGTCTTTCTGTATACATATGAGAATTTTAGCAATTAATTTACCCTCCTCTACTACTGCATAATGGGGAGGCCAGAATACCATATGTCGTGTTTTGTTATCATTTCTTTTTCTTGTCTATCCTCACATTTGTATCTTTTTGAGTTAGGGTAATATGATCTCCCTAGATCTCTGCCCTCTGGAGCATTGTGCCTTATCATGTTTCTTCTAATAGTTAACTAGAGCTCCTCATACGACCTTAATTGGAACAACACAGAGACTTGGTTGGTCCCCTTCTAGAGTTGACTCTTGATTGAGAAAAAAACTAGGCACCTTTTTTTTTTTTTTTTTTTTTTTTTTTTTTGATCGGTGAAGGGTAACTTTGTATTAGTAATAATAAAACCAGAAAAAAGAGATTGTGTAATGTGCAAATGAAGTCCATCATGGTATCATGTACAGCAGCCATGTTTACCAAAAAAACTAAGTAAAAAGTCACATTTATGGTTGATATTGATAACTGAGTCCTTTCAATCTTCAAACACCCTAACCCTATGATTCCTTTGTTTCGAATTTTCAGTACACCATCATACTGCAGCTGGTATACTATACCAAATGAAGCTTGAAGCCCTTTGTAAACTTATTGTGTGCCAGCCTTGCATATGTATTGATATGAGCATACAGAAAAAACTTGGCATTTTTTCTGTATCTATTTCCCCAATCAGGTTCCAAGTGAGACACCAAAAGAAAGGGAGCATACTGTAGGACACTAGCTAGCATTTTCTTGGGCTCACTCAAATCCCCCCTGCTTAAGTTTAACTAACGGAGAAGCGGCATGACTGTTTTCTTTTCTTTCTGATGGATTGGTTGCTAGGAGCAAACATTTTCGAAGTATGAAGACAAAAGTGTTTTTGTGCATAACCTGCTTTCTGCTCTGTGCTATTATGTTCAGCTTTATTCTTCTTCTTGAACCCCTCTTCATAAGATCTTTAGAATTTTCTCTCCTCAATTTCTATTAATAGTCTGATTTTCATATTGCAGGACCTCTATATCCATATTGGTTGGCCTTTATACAGAAAATATGGTCATGCTTTCGAGGTGAGAATTGGTATTATTGTATCCCGTATTTTTGAACGTCGGATTATTTGCTGAGATGGGACCCACACATCGAGATTTTTTTGGGACATCTGAAAATTCATATGAATCACATATGAGAAGTTAAACACAACTCAAGAAGGACCCTTGGGCCAAATCAAAGTGGAAGTCCTCCAAACGAATATTTTAAGAAAACGTTTTCGGGTGATCTGACTTCAAGGGGAAAAAACGGTATTATAAGTTTGGAATTTGGAAAAGTACCAAGCACTAGAAGTTGTAGATAATTGAATTAGCTTTCCAACCATAGGTCGTGGGTCCCCAGGTGACGTCGGTACAAGGAGATATGAACGTTTTAAGGTCGAAAGGGCAGTGGGCTAGGCCCAACTCGGGACCAAACCGAGTTGGCCCAAAAAAATCAAAACAAATAATAAGGCCCAAATTTGTGAGGCCCAACCGGCCATGGTTATGGCCCAAGCCCATATTACATAAAATTTGGTCAATAAATAAGATGACTAAGTCATCTTTATCACACAACCTCTAGAATATTCAAGAAGTTGAAGAACAAGAAAGAGAAGGAGAAAAGTTGAAGGCCATTTCGGCCAAGATCAAATTTCCAAGGAACAATTGATCATAAATTCTTCAAAAATCATTTTCTACCAAGTAAAGGGTGATTAACAAGGTGGAGTGGTTGTTGGAGCAAGAAAAATTCAAAATCATACAAATTGTCAAGTTGTAGTCAAGTGAGAAGTTGAAGAAGAAAGGTGAGTTTTGATCTTGTTTTATGTGTTATATATGGTTTATATGTGTTGTAGTATGCTAAAATGGATGAAATTCATGAAGGAGAGAAATATAGTACATGGCCGTGTGTATGTATATATGTGTAGGAGTCATGCTTCAATTATTTTAATTAGTGTTTGGTTGTTATTGTTGTGAATGATATGTGGAAAATGGAAGTTGAATGAATTTTGAGAAGTTGTAGTGTGTATGTTGGTGTTGGCCGTGTGGTTATGGTGAAAAAATGGAAGAGAATGAGTTAATTTTATTTAGTATGATGTTGTTGGAATATAGATTATGAGGTTGTTATTGTTTTCATTAAAGTTAGAAAGTTTTTGGAAGAAGTAGTAAGTTGATTGAATATGGAAGTTGTTAGTATTGTTGTTGTTGGAATTGTGGTTGATATTTTGGCCGGGTTTGAATTCCCGGGATTGTTGTTGATTGAAATTAGCCAAGTTGAACTTGGTGGGATGGAGTATTTATAGGGGAAGTGCTGCCGAAATTTCGGTAGCCAAATGTTTCCTTAAGAATTCAACTCTAAGTACCCTAATAAGAGTTTTGGTAAACATGACCAATTTGCAGATTTTGACGAGATTGCAACGTGAATTTGGAATAGCAAAAGGAGCGGAAAGAGGTATGTAAGGCTTCACTCTTCTTTCTATGGCATGTCTTAGATGTAATAAGTCGGGTACGAGTCTCGGGGACAACCCTAGCCCCCGGAATCCGCACCTAAAGTTTTCCACTTTTTGCTCAATAGAATTGAACTAGAAAATGTGCAAATGATGGAAAGACCTCTTAAACCCTTAGAACTTGCATAAGTGGGACCCGATTGCCCTAGGACCCTCACAAGTAATGACATGACACGTAATATATGTAAATCATATACGTCACCCCATCCGGCCCGAGGTGGGCCCGCTACTCTCGGAGTTTTCCTTACAGTCTTGCTTGACTTACTTGAAGTGAATCCAAAGGGAACCTTTGATCCCGATTTCGATACCAAATGATAAATACTATGACTCCTCTAACGAGGGCACTTCCATGACGATAATGATAACAATGATGTTAGATAAGAGAATATGCCTATGATACGTACTACCGGAACGACTCTATGACTAAGATGACTAAGCTAAGTATCTTATGTAAACATGAAAATGATAAACTAATTTTTGAATCTTATTTATATTTCCTAGCTATGACTTTATTTTCTAAAAGATTTCAAAGTCTATGAACTGTCATCTATGATGCCCCGATTTCATTCTACGTTTACTTTAATATTATTCCACGTTGGTAGTGTCACCTTAAAATACTCGTTCCTTCAAGGTGAGACAAAGAGATCACGAGTATTCTATAATATAATTGGAGGTCACCGACCTTACGTCACTCCGATGACTACATGATTCTTCTTTGGGCTTTCCTGCGTGCCTATGAGACATATGTATATAGGATACGTAAATGCATATAAGACATGTAAATGTATGTAAGATATGTGTATATATTTTTTTAAAACATGCACATGACGAAAGAGCTAGAGCGCTATAGACGCTGATGTACCTACACGACACACGTATATGTATATGATAAAAGAGCTAGAGCGCTATAGATGCTGATATATGTACATGATATATGCATGTGTATACGGGGAAAATGGAGGTAAGGGCAGAGCGTTATGAACGCATATCCACCTGATCAGTTGGCATTACATGATATGATATCGTCCCGGACGCGGGATGTGTATATTTATGGTTAAATGGATCGGCTGCCGACGCCTCGGCAATATGAGATGTCCTATTTTATATGTATATGTATATGAACAAGGAAAGATTCTTAAAGGAAAGCTAAGTACGCATAGCACCTGCCAAGGTCATATATATATACAGGTTATGTTTCTATCCCAGGACATGTGTTGTAACTCTCTTATGTCATTATACATGATTCATATTTTCTGTATATTACTATTCATGCCTTACATACTCGGTACACTATTCGTACTAACGTCCCTTCTTGTGGACGCTGCGTTTCATGCCGCGCAGGTCAGCAGACAGGCAGATTTGATCCTTAGAAGCTCTACCAGCAGTGTTGACAGTGCTCCAGTTATTCCGGAGCCTCACTTCCTTGGTACTATTTTGTGTATATATATTCGGGCATGGCAGTACTCAGCCCTTTCTATATATAAGTGTACTACGTCTAGAGGCTCGTAGACAGTTATGTACAGTCAGTTAAGTACAGTTAGATATATGGTGTTTTGGCATGTTAATGTTGATGTATAAGTGATAACGAAGTTTATTAGTCTATGTTCAGAATGACGCCGCTAATGTTAATGTTCAAAAAAAACAATGGCTCTGTTTACATGGCTTGCTAAGAGGTAAAGGTAAAACGATAGGCAAGGGATGCTCGGTACAAGTATCGGGTACTCGTCACGGCCCCTAGACGGGTCGTGACAGGTATCCACTACAAAACAAGGTGCAATTAGCGGAGGATAAAAAAGCAATTTGCGGAGGTTATGTTGTCACGGAGGTTCACCAAACCTCCGCAGTTGACGCCGCCACAATCAATTTGCGGCAGATTACTGCGGGGGTTTTCCCAACCTCCATGACAGCAAATAGCGGAGGTTGTAAACCTCCGCAAATTGCATTTTTAACCTCTGCAATTAACTTTCAGCCTATAGAACGTTTTGGGTGCAACAGAGGTTACAAACCCCCGCAATTTACTTCTATTGTTTGGGTTTTAACCCCCACCGCTTAAAATATATTATAGAATTAATATATATATATATATATATATATATATATATATATATATATATATATATTACTTGAAACAACCTTTCGAAATAGCATAGTAAACAACATGTACTCTTGCTGAAACAGAACATCAAAACCAAGATCTCGAAATAGTATGGATCAACACCAAAATACTATATCAACATTCCATTAACTACACAAAATACTAACATAAGTAAATGTCATCACCCAAATTGTCACAAATCCACTTAAGTCAGCTAATCATATTAAACACAACTAAGGATTACATAGTTGGGAGTTTAACCCAGCAGTCACGTTACATTGCAAAAGACTAGTAGCAGAAGCTAAAACTTAAGTAGCAGCAGTAGCACTATTTACATTAGCAAAGTAGACAGGTGTTGTAGTTGAACAAAAGAAGTTAATATCCCAGGGACTGTCTTTTCGTAGGAATGTAGTTCCTAGTTTATCAGCAGTAAGTATGTCCACTGCATTTGTTAGTGGTTCTGCAAAAACATGCAGTGAAACCCTATTAGTACCAGTTGTTGCCATTCCTATCCGCTAAACTATTCTGCTCCGATGGATTGTTTGATCGAAGGACTATTCAGCAGGATGATCAAGTGCCTGCAATTATTGACCAAAGACGCATGTAAATTGCTAACTGCATGTAACATTTGTACTACCCGTGCTGAATGAGTTTCAATTTCAAGAGATCTAAAATGATATTGATAAGCAACAATTAACCTTTGCAGGCTTACTAGAGCTAGAAATCTTCTTGCATCCATGGGTCCGCTAGCTGTCAGCTGCGTCACTTAGCTGCAAAAAAAAAAGAGCGATTTGTGAATACATTACCAAGATGTGATCATTAGCAGTCAAAAGAACACACTCCAAATTGTAACTTGCAAATAATGAACTCTTTTCTTCTTTATATCACCCATAAAGATAGTTGACAAAAGACATCAAGCGAATGGCAACAAGGATAACAAGGATGCCCGACATGTCAAAACGTATGAGGTGTCCTTGAAGGATAACAACAACAACAACAACCCAGTGAAATCCCACAACGTGGGGTCTGGGGAGGGTAGAGTGTACGCAGACCTTACTCCTACCAAGGTAGGACGGTTGTTTTATCCTTGAAGGATAAAACGTACATAATCAAAAAAAATTGAGTCAACATTATACCAACATGAAAACAATATCCATCAAATGCATTAAAGATCTTAAACTAATTACACCTGCAAAGAACATTAGGAAAGGAAGTAAACTAGATTGTACCTGCATAATCTACACATGATCTAATAGCCGAGAACTAAGCTACTTACACCAAACTTACTTTGAACAAAAGGGAACTGGAAAGAGTCATACTACTAATGTTTCAGCCAAACACCCTAAGAAAAAAGAAAAGCTGCATTGAACTAAACATGTGCATCCATACACACAACCCCATACAAAGGAAAAGAAAACAGAATGCAAGCAATGTATATTTAAACTACATGGAGATTAATATTAGCAATAATGAACAACAAAGCAAATAGAAAAAGAAAAAAAGAGGATTTCACTACCAACTGTATGGTTGAGGTTTAAGTAGACAAACGTAGTTTTAGAGAACTAAAATACACGAAAACGAAAATGTATTTACAGCCTATTAGAATTTGGTCTCAACTAGTATTTGGTCTTCCTTCCCTAGTCTCAAGTCTAAAGTCTCAAAACGGACCAATCATTGATGAAATGGACTTTTTTGCTGATTAAAAAGATGGTAATTCTGAGGAAACAACAGCCAATACTGCCAATGACACTGAGAGGAAAGAATCCAACACCCCTCCTCCTGAATTGGATTTTTAACATTAATGTAAGCTTACCTAAATTAGCAATTTTAACATCTTCTCACTGCAAACACTTATAGTGATCAGTCTTTAGTGGAAGATGGCTTATCCCCTAATAATGGTGAAAATCGAAAGCGAGAAGAAGAAGAAGAAGAAGAAGAATAAGAATTCATGAGCAATAAATAACAAGGTGACATCATTTACCATTTCAGCCCTTCTTCTAGAGTTCGGCTTTGAGCCACCCGTGTGTGGAACTGTTTGCTTTTTTCGATTTTCGGCATTTCTTTTACACATTTTCTAACAAGATACATTAAAGTAAATTATAAGCGAATAATCACATATTTATTCTTTTCAGTGTGAGTTTTTAGAAAAATACCTGAGTATCATTTCTCAAACGGTAGTTCACATAAGAAGCCCACTGATCCCGAGTTATACCTTCTGGAACATTATTCCTGATTTCATCTTTGGTCTTAAGTGGGTCTTTGAACTCATTCCACAAGGCCTGCCTATTTCTAGCCCACTTCTTTTCAATAGAGTGATAAGCATATAACCATGCAACATCCTCAATTGTCATAAAATGAAAGTGGGGCTTTGAAAATAAAATTGGTTAATTTACCTTTTACATACAAATATAAAGTCGAAAGATATAAAATAAAGATATGGTTGTAACATTATAGAGCTTATAACTTTGTAATGTTATCAAAGCAGTCGTTGAAATATGATTCGGGCATATCCGGCCATTTATAAAAGCTAATTGGAAATATGGAACAGTCACTTTCTAAAATACCACAAAAGCCTGCGAGAACGACTTGTGCTTCGTCTATTGGATCCAGAAAATCAAATGGAACCACAATACATTCCCCCCGAGGTAAATTTAACACTTCTGTTTTCTTCACTTTGAGCTTTTTGGTATTTCCTTGTGAATCTTTAATTGAAAAGAACATAAACAAAAAGCACCTGAACCACGGCGTAAGTTAATAAGCATCCATATTTGAAAAGAAAGCATAAGGTAAAAATAGCTAATGAAACCAAATAGGTAAAAGTAAAGTGTTTACTGCATTAACCAATAGACTTACTTCTCATTCTCAATTCAAAACTAGTTTGGAATGACTATATGACTCCACGGTAACTGTTCCGTTCCATTACGGCTCCTTTCATTCGAATTCTAAGTGATTTGACCGTTGAAGCAAACTAAGATTTCTCAAAATTAAAGGTTCTCAAAATCTCACGTTCCTAAACCAACATGTAAGTCTCTAACCAGACTAAAAACTTCTTTTCTGTGCAGTGATGCATATTTTTATTTGTTCTTAATCTTTATAGAATATGATCAATCACGACCTACATACGCGGATAGGTGGTTTTGGCCATCTCTCACATGTTCTGTTGAACTTCCATGATCAGTTCCCTATTTCAATTAAACTACTTTCATGTTTCTAAGCTACTTTCATGAGCAGGTCTAACCTATCCTCTACAAGCTATACATTACTGAAGCAATAATGTATAGCAAGATTTCCTTCAAAAATAAACTAACATTGAAGCAAATTATAGAGAGACTCTAACCTACGAAGAAGAGAACAATATAAATCAACACAGAAAATTAAACAATACCTAAAATACGAAATCGAACAATACCTAAAATGCGAAATCGAACAATACCTATGTGAAAAGATGAAGTAAATCGAAGCTTAAAATACGAACATAAAGCTTCGTTCTAGATTTCGAATTAAATTGAAGAAGAAAACTAAAATCGAAGTAGAATCTAAACATAAAGCTAAAATCAAAGTAAATACAAACATAAAGCTTCGTTTAAAATCGAAGTAAATCGATTCGTAAAAATCGAAGCACAAAACTAAAATCAAAGCAGAAAATTAAAATCGAAGCATGAAAAATTCGAACAAATTTCAAAAATGTGAAAATCATGCAATTGAATGAATTTTGTGTGAATTTAACAAAATTCACACTAACATTTCAAATAAACAGAGAAAACCACACAAAATTCACACAAAAATTTCAATTATGAGAAAATTAAATTAGAATGAAGGATGAAAATTTAAGTTAATGTTTTCACATGAACAAAACACACGAAAAAAAGAGGAAAATCAACAATCAACAGTTAAAAATAAATCTTCTCTTTCCTAAACTTCAAAATCTCAAATATCAAACTTCAAAAAACCCTTAAATTTCATCACAGTAATACCAAAATTAATGAATAATGAAGGTAATTACGAACCTTAAGACCAAAAAGTCAATGATATTATCCATTTGAAGCAGCAATCTCTACATATTTGAAGAAAAGGACTGTAGTGAGAAAAGGAAAAATGAATAGGGTTATTGCTATTCTTTGGTTTTCATTTGAATCTTAGTGAAGAGAAAAGGAAAAATGAATTGGGTAAACGCAGCAGAGAGAGAATTGGGTTAAGTTTCCGGGAAGAATATGACAAAAAAGTCTCCTGGTTAGAAATGGTAACAAGTTTGATCAGCTTGTATTTAAAATGTGGTTAACTTAAGTTGAGACTGAATTATAATTTTTAAAACTTATAATCTTTTATAAAATACATAAAAGTCCATACACATTATATAACTTCTTCCAACCCACACACATTATACAAAAACTTCTTTCAACCCATTTCCCCCCACGAACCCAACTACTTCTTCATTTTATTTCAAAAAAAAAAAGGCAGTTCCTCAAGCGGTAAAAAACCGACGACTCGCGACCACCATTGTTGCTGCTGCTCGTTCCTCTCTCTCCATTGCTGTTGCTTCTCTATTCATTCTCAGGTAAACTTTTTATTTCACTAGGTTCAAAAGTTAGGGTTTTGAAATCAGAGTGTGAAAATGATGATTTTGGTTAGAGAAGATGAAGAAGAGCATGGGTTTGTCTTGAATATTGTTTGTTTTGTTGTAGTTTCGTGTATTTGTTGCACTTGTTGGGGTTTGTGAGTTTGTAAATAGCGGTTGTGGTTGTGAAATTATGGTTTTTGGTGCTGTTTTTGTTCTTCTTCTCCTTGTTGTTTCGAAAAAAAAAAGGCTTGCAATTTTTTTGATGTTTTCCAACAACTGAGGTTACTTGTTGCAGCAAATTCAGCACTTGTTTGAAAGTTGCAAACATCTGCTGAGGTTGCATGGTTTGGTGTATTTTGTTTAAGTTGTGAGTGAGATTTGTGATGGTTGTGTGTTTGTAGTGAAATATAGATGTTTTGTAGTTAAATTTAGATGTTTTTTGTTGTTGCTGTTGTTGTTGTTGTTGTTGTTGCTGTTGCAGCAAATTCAGCACTTGTTTAACAGTTGCAAACATCTGCTGAGGTTGCATGGTTTGGTGTATTTTGTTTAAATTGTGAGTGAGCGTTGTGATGGTTGTGTGTTAGTAGTGAAATATAGATGCTTTGTAGTTAAATTTAGATGTTTTTGTTGTTGTTGTTGCTGTCATGCTATGGTTTAGGAAAAGTTTTGGTTTTATCCAACAGCTACTGGATAAAATCAAAACAATTGTTGAGGTTTTTGCAACAACTGAAGCAGTTGTTGCAGCATATTAACAAGTTGTAAAAAATCAAAACAATTGCTAAGTTGTTGCTACTGTTTTTCTATTTCCAACAGCTTAAGATTCTGCTGCAACAAGTAATAAGTTGTTGCAACAGCTTCATATTTTGTTGCAACATATTCTTAATCTGTTGCAACAACTGATTACTTGTTGCAACATATTCCTTTTCCCTTTTTACTTTGAATGTTGCACTAATCAATTAAAACTTTGTTTCTATCTCCTGTGTGTAGATAAAATGGCTCCAGTTAAAAGAAAAGGAGAGAAACCAACTGAGGGAGAAAGTAGTAAAAGAGCCAAGGTGCAAAAAGAGTGGGAAAACCATGTACTCAATGCATGAATTTGGAGCAGCAGACTTCTAAGCTTTGACAAGCATGAAAATTTGGTGGGAGGATTGGGTAAGTTTCAACACTTGCATATATTTAATTCAATATGTTGTTGCAACAAGTAGATAATCTGTTGCAACAAGTTAACTAGTTGTTGCAAGAGTTCCTTTATTTTGTTGAATCTGCTGCACCAAGTTAACTAGTTGTTGCAACAAGTAGATAATCTGTTGAATCTTTTGCAACAAGTAACTAACTGTTTTACTACTTTTACTTAAGTATGTAGATGAAGTCCTGCTTCTAATGCGTATGAGGCAAATCAATTTCCCTGAGTACTATGATTCTACTGACATAATCCTGGACCTCAATGTCACGACCCGTCTAGAAGGCCACGACGAGCGCCCGGTGCTAGCCCACCCGGGCACCCCTTAACTTACACTTAAGCTTACATCTAGGTGAGCCACATAATTCTACTCATTCATCATGCTAGTCCCATTGGACGACAATGCCTTTATATCATAATTGGCACCTATGCCACATCAACGTACATGAGCCAACAAGGCTATCAAAATGACATACAAAATATAGGCCGACAAGGCCAGACATATCTAACCATATACACGTGACTACGAGCCTTTAAGAAGAGTATAACATATCACATGGGCGGGACAGGACCCCGCTATGCCCATAATGATATACACAAAAGTTATGGCTCCGAATGAAATAGAGCTCTGCTATGTAATCTCTGAGAATGCAGCTATGGATCAAGCCTGTCTCCCTGTGCACCTGCGGGCATGACGCAGCGTCCACAAACAAAAGGACGCCAGTACGAAGAATGTACTGAGTATGTAAAGTATGATCAATATCAATATAGAAGCATAAATAGCAACATAAGAAATAGCATAGAATGGGAGATGGCAATATCATCGTCATATGCACTTACTTGCCTTTCTTAGGAACTTTCCATTTCTAATACGTGTTTGTGTACATACATCATTATCCGCATTCATAATAGTACCCGTACTATGTTTGTGCTCGTATTCGTATACATGCCCCTTATTCACATTCATATACATAGTCATATCATATTCGTATTCATATCATATACATAGCATTTACATAGCATACCCGACCACGTATGATCGGAGTTTCATACATACTTGGCCAACCAAGGCTCAAGGTTACTCATACCTTGCCCTACCAAGGCTTCAGGGTTACATCTACCTGGCCCTACCAAGGCGTCAGGGTTGTCCGTACCATCTGCAGAGGTGTGCGCGCGTTATGTAATCATATACATACTTATTTACATATCTTACCCGGCCTCATAAGCTCGGGGTTCCATAATAGTCGTATATAGATACATATACATCATGGCTCATAAGCCTATTTACTATTAACATCATTATCATAATTTTCATCGTTATCGTCATCGTTATTACCATTATCATCGATATCATTATCACTATTATCTTCATTCACCACATCTATCTCTATAGGCTTACTCGCCATACGAGGGATTAGTACAATCGTAGCGAGTCAAGAATCGTGAGCTTACAAGCTCGGAAGATCAAATCATTTGAAGGATATCATAGCCTCATAGAAGATTTAGACGTTTGGCCAGAGAAACATCCCTTATGAAAGAAGGGTTAGCCTTACATACCTTTTCCGTTCAACTACTCTACACTTGCGCGCTCTCCTCCAATGCTAGCATTTCTACCTTCATTGAAGTCATACTATCATTAGAATCGACAGCTATCATATATGACTAAAGCTAGAGAAAATCGGACAGCATCTCCTTTATTTATACGACATTCCTCCATAACGTATATCAACTCCCAAACGTCAACGATACATTCACAATACCATAACAATAGTCATTATTCATCCACATTATCCATATTTCTCAATTTGCTTTCGATCACTTACATCTATGGCTATAACACACGACTATGTCCATTCACGTACATTACTCATCTCATGTTCTCCACATCATTTATAACACATTTGCATCATAATACTTCAAGATTCATAACTCAATTCAAACTATTTCTCAAAATGACACTATTCCATATTCATGACCCATTTTGCCATACCTTTCTACAATCCAAGTATTTCAACTCTTAAATACCTTAAACAACATAGAAATATCATGAATCTTACCTTAGATGTTGCAAGAACAAGCCTTGGTTGATAATACTCCACTTGAGCAAAAACCCTAGTTTATCTCCAATGAGATTTCTTGACTTGTATGATCCTTAATGGGTTTTCTTATACTTGATTCACTTGATTTTTGTTGTTGATGACTAATAATCCTTGAAATCTTTTGGAATAAATGTAGAGAGATGTTTTAGAGAGAAGGGATGAAATGTGGAAATGAAATAATAAACTTGGATCCCTTATTTAATGACTTAAAATCTGGTCTGGAGTGAACAGTACAGCGGTCGTAAACTTGGTTTACGGTCCGTATTCCAGTTTACGGACCATCCTTCATGGTCGTGTTTAATCATAACAGAACCAGAAACTCAGGCTGAGACGTGGTGATTTACAGACACAGTTTACGGGCCGTAAACCACTTTACGGTCCGTATTTCAGGTCGTATTTAACCATTTGATCATTTGGCAGAAAGTTGAAGTTTTGGAAGCCAAAATACGACATGACAGTTTACGGGCCGTATACCACTTTACGGTCCATATTTCATTTTACGACCAACTGGCCAGAATGCAAACCTGCAACTTTTCACATTTCCAAAACCTATAAAGTCATTGTGAAGCATAACCTACCTTTCATTGCAATTGCCTTTGAAATCTTACTTAGGGTCGTCAAATGTTATTTCTTACTCATGAAAACATCGGATACTCGTACTCCTCGCGGATCTATTCACTTGGACAACAATGGAGGATTTTTCCGAGGTGTAACACTCAACTTTTACAACACCATGTCCAAGAGGTACGCAGAATTGACAAAAGAGAGTACAGTTCCAAATGTCGTGCCTCTGAAGGTTAGACTTGCTGAATTCAAGTGGAATGATGATATGGTCGATTATGGTAGGGGTGTTAGACCCTACTCGGGTGGCTGCTCGTGGGCTGGTGCAAAGAGGGTTTTAACAGTGATGAATATTAATGTCACACGTTTTGTCACTCTCGAGTTTATGATTGAAGAGGGAGTGGTAAATGTGTATGACTGCAATGTTCCTGTCTATAAAGAAGATGATTTCTTTTGCTTCATGGAGTCGGTAATGGAATTATGGCCCAAGTTATTGCAACAGAGTGGCATGTTCGCACACTTGCCTGCAAAGTTACTCAATGAATCGTGGGAATTCAATAGGCGAAAGAATCTCCCCTGCAATGTCACTGGTAGGGCATGTGGTTCGTGGTGAATTGCTTTTATGGAGGCTTTGCTTACCGACAAAATCGTGACAAAACCCGAAAGTCTAATCAGCGACAACTCTGTAGGGAGGATGCAATGGAGATGGGCATTAAGTGTCATTGAAAAGGTGTTGGAGCCCTAAGATGGGTTGATAAATAGTTTATTGACTTTGCGTGTTTTGGAGCCCAAATGTGGCATATTGAACAATTTAAGTATATATTAGGTGTTTTTTGATGACATTATGTAATTTAAGCATATATTAGGTGTTCAGTACCTTTCTAAGACGTTTTGTTAAGTATACATTAGGTGTTCACTATTTAAGTTGTGTTCAATACATTATGTTCAGTAGTTTTAAAAAAGTCATAAAATCTAACAGTTGTTGAAGAAGTTGCAACAACTGACCCATCTGTTGCAATAGATGGTTCAGTTGTTGCAACATATGGGTCAGTTGTTGTGACAAATCTAACTGCTGTTGAAGAAGTTGCAACAACTAACCCATCTGTTGCAACAAGTTTGTAATCTGTTACAACAGATGAGTCAGTTGTTGCAACAAGATGTTAATCTGTTGCAACAAGATGTTAATCTGTTGCAACAGATAGTTCAGATGTTGCAACATATGGGTCAGTTGTTGCCATAAATCTAACTGCTCTTTTAGAAGTTGCAACAAGTTTCTGATCTGTTGCAACAGATGAGTCAGTTATTGCAACAAATCTTCCAGTTGTTGAAGAAATTGCAACAACTGACACATCTGTTGCAACAAGTTTGTAATTTGTTGCAACAGATAGGTTAGTTGTTGCAACAAGTTGATAATATGTTGCAACAAGTGCATTATCTGTTGCAACAGATAAGTAACCTGTTTAAACAACTTACATATAGTAAACAATAAATAGCATTGGTTTTCTTTGGTTACATCTAAATATGGGCGAATCAAGTAGTTCTCATCAAATTTCTCCAACGATCGCTCGATTTGGGAAGAATACGCTTAGTTGATCATATGTCCCGACGCATAATACCATCAAATTGGTTAGGAACATATAGTAAACAATAAATATCATTGGTTTTCTTTGTTTACACCTAAATATGGGTGAATCAAGTAGTTCTCATCAAATTACTCCAACGATCACTCGATGTGGGAGGTATACGCTTAGTTGATCATATGTCCTGACTCAGAATACCATCAAACTAGTTAGGAACATATAGTAAACAATAAATATCATTGGTTTTCTTTGTTTACACCTAAATATGGGTAAATCAAGTAGTTCTCATCAAATTACTCCAACGATCGCTCGATTTGGGAAGTATACGCTTAGTTGATCATACATCCTGACTCAGAATACCATCAAATTGGTTAGGAACATATAGTAAACAATAAATATCATTGGTTTTCTTTGTTTACACCTAAATATGGGTAAATCAAGTAGTTCTCATCAAATTACTCCAACGATCGCTCGATTTGGGAAGTATACGCTTAGTTGATCATACATCCTGACTCAGAATACCATCAAATTGGTTAGGAACATATAGTAAATAATAAATATCATTTGTTTTCTTTGTTTACACCTAAATATGGGTGAATCAAGTAGTTCTCATCAAATTACTCCAACGATCGCTCGATTTGGGAAGTATACGCTTAGAATTTCCCATCAAATCAATGAAATTATCATCTAATCCATTAAGGATGTTAGTAGATAAATAAATTGATCACTAAATATCATTGAATCCCTTTGTTTAACACTAAATATCATTGATTCCCTCTGTTAATCACTAAACATATGTGACTTATATCCTAGTTGTTGCAGCAATTTTGTTGCCGCAATTACATAATCTGCTGCAGGAATTGCATAATCTGTTGCAGCAGTTGCATAACCTGTTGCAACAAGTACATAATCTGTTGCAACAAGTACATAATCTGTTGCAGCAGGTAACATAGCTGTTGAACAAGTCATATCACTTGTTCGATGAAACACAACAAGTTAAGAAGTTTCGGCAACAACTCTTTCCATTTGTTGTAAAAACTCAAAACACCATAGGAACTTACTGTAACAAGTCATGTCACTTGTTGGAAAAACCAAGTTAAGTTAGTTGCTGCAACAAGTCTGACTACTGGTTGGCAAAATCCCAACAAGTTACACAACTGTTGCAACAGAATTTTTATTTGGTGGAAACTGTTCAGAAATTGCAAAATCACAGAACATACATTGGTGATTTGAGCAAGATCAACATATCATTTAAACCAATTTCGCTAACAGAAACAACATAAAAATGTCATAAAATCCAATTTCATAAACACAAACAATAGTAGTTATTATTACAAGACATTGCAAATTTAACAACTATGGAACAATTCGGTTTGGGCATGTAGTTTTTTTATGGCCAGATGTTTTGCATATGAAGCATTTGTTTTTCCTCGTTGCAAATGATTCCCCGATTCCAAGCCTCCTCTTTGTCCGTCTTCTTCCCCGTTTGCTCGGATCAACATGTGGAAGAGGTATTTCTCTCTCTAAAATCTCCATAGGAACTTCCCAAGATTCTTCAGAAGGCACAGGATTCATTTCCTCACAGTACGCAATTATGTAATTCTCTACCTTGTAATATGGAGATGAGTAGTCATAAATCCGCCTTCCAAAGTCTTCACCATATTGGACTCGAAGCGCTGTCATAGCATGTGGGTAAGGTATTTTGTCCAGGTCAGAAACTCTACAAGTACAAGATCTTCTTTGCAGATCGACTGTTGCAACTGAACCATGGCCGATGACGCTGAACTTGTTGTTGGCAATTTGATGGTCCAATAACTTATTACCCAAGGTGACAAATTTTGATTTTTTTTCATTAAGGGAACAAAGATGGTTGGTGAGTCGATGAACTCCATACGCCTCTCATGAAATTTCTCAGTAAACCTCCTGTTTATGGAATCAAATAGAGCAGTAATGGGAAATTCTCTTTCAACATTAAACATTGAGTTCACCGACTCAGCAGCGTTTGTCGTCATAAAATTATACCTGACAAAACAAACATATTAGTGTTGAAACAGGTGGCTGAGGCTCAGCTGTGTCAAAAATCATAAGAAGTACATTATCTGTCGCAAAACGTTACCTATTAGTTGCAGCAGATATGTTACTTGTTGGAAACAGAAATGTGCAAATACCTATTTCTGGGGCAGAATGCTCTGCTCCATCTGTGAAATCCAGCACGTTCAAGATGTTCGGCGGCCCCAGGAACCAAATCTCTGATTTGATTGAAATGGCCAGTGAAGACATCAATATTGTACGCTTTTGCTGCTTTATAAAATTGAGATACGACCGCCCCATTATGAAAGGTGGTTCTCAGATTTTTCCCTAGGTGCCTCATGCAAAAATCATAATGACATGTAGGGAAGACAATAAAACCGCCTTTTTGATACTTGGATGTCTATCTGAAATTATGCACAACTCAGGGGTATCCTCTATATAGCTTCTCATTTGTTCAAAAAAATATTTGTACGAAGCATCACACTCCTTGTCCACTACACTAAATGCCACTGGAAAAATATGATTCTCCGCATCTTGTGCGACTGCTGACAACAACACTCCTTCGTACTTGCTCCTCAAGAATGTCCCATCGACAGCTATGCTTTTTTCATTTGCGCAAAACCAAGCATCCAAGCCTTATAGGCTACAAAAAAGTACTTGAACTTCCCATTTTCATCAACCTTCAATGCCATCTTACTTCCAGGATTTGCAGAACGAAGCATATAACGGTACGCATCAAGCACCGCATACCCGTGCTCATGTGTTCCCCTTGTCAAAGCCTTTGCAATCTCCATGCCCTTCCATACCTTCCAATAACTTACCTTACAACCCAAATCTGTACGGATTGATTGACTCATATCTTTTGTAGATGGGCCTTTACCATAAGGAAGCTTATCTTTGAAGTATTCACCAATGACTTTCGCAGTAGCGTGTGGATTATGGCTCGTAATGTGCTCAGAACCACATGTGTGATGCTTTATGTAGGTTCTGATACAAAATCTGTCAGAACTTAAAAGCTTCACATCCCTCAGCCACCACTTGCACACCGGATGTACACATCTGAAGTAATACACAATACGTGAATTAATCATCTTTTTTATTCTAAAATCTTTCTTCAAGCAAGCAAGTTTCAACGAAGTGGCTAGAGCTTCCTTGTTCTTGAATGACATTCCTTTATAAAAACCTATTTCATCATCTTGAACATGGCTAGACTGTATTAATTGTGTAGTGCCCACTGTATTGCTCGCAACTTCGGGTATAGGAATCGGGTCATCCCCACTTTCATTATCTGGGATATCCACATTCACCCCATCTAATTCATCATTTAACACATCTTATTGGTCTTGAGATAAATTGTGGTTCTCTACCGGGCTTCTAAGAATGTATACCCTTAAAATGGGTCTAGCTACATCATTCAAATAAGCACGCAAATGAACCTGATCAATTATCCTAAATGGCAAGACCCTCTGATTTTCAAAAGAGTTGTGCATGTAAGTGATGGCAAGATCTTTTGGTTCACAAGTTAATTCGCAATAGGTGATGATTAAGTTCACAAAATCATCAAACATAACATCTCTTTAGACAGTCATCGCTATCGTCTCTAATGTGTCACTACCCTTCCATCGTCAAATATATCGATTGTTCTTCTCGATCCATTCACCGTGGCAATCAACCCCTATTATTATTGAGTCCACCATTAGTGGTGTTCTAGGTATCTAAAGATATTTTGTTTAACAAAAAATTGGTCATGAGAGTACATACCAATCTATAACAAAATGAAGTAGCTGCAGTAGTTGTTCCAACAGATTATTGACTTGTTGGAACAAGTGGACTACTTGTTGCAACAGGTAATAAAATTGCTGCAACAAGTCACTAATCTGTTGGGGTCAGCTTCAGTATTTTTGGGGTAATGTTTCAGACTGTTGAAGATGTCCAACAGATTATCGAGTTGTTGCAACAAGTGTATTACTTATACTTGTTGCAGCAAGTCAATAATCTGTTGGAAGCTGCTTCAGTTTTTTGGGTTCTGTTTCAGATAAAAACTGAAGCTGACTCCAATAGATAGTTGAGTTGTCGCAACAAGTGGAACACCTATTGCAACAACTATACAACTTGTTGCAGCAAGTCAATAATCTGTTGGAAGCAGCTTCAGTTTTTTGGGTTCTGTTTCAGACAAAAACTGAAGCTAACTCCAACAGATAGTTAAGTTGTTGCAACAAGTGGAACACCTGTTGTAACAACTATACAACTTGTTGCAGCAAGTCAATAATTTGTTGGAAGCAGCTTCAGTTTTTGGGGTTCTGTTTCAGACAAAAACTGAAGCTAACTCTAACAGATCGTTAAGTTGTTGCAACAAGTGGAATACCTGTTGCAACAACTCACTCAGTTGTTGCAGGTTATTTATTTAAGAATTACAACAACTTCATAATTTGTTGTAGAAGTTGCAACAACCACATTATATGTTGCAACAACTACAACAACTACTGTAAGTAGTTGGAAAATCAGTAGATTTATACCCAGGTGAAAATTTAAAATAAAACAGCATTGTTGTACTTACCAAATGAGCGGAAAACACTTATGAAGTAATTTCCAGTGCTACACCAACAAAATCCAGTTAAAAAATTGCAAAATAGGGTGGTCACTTTTTTTTCTTTCTTGAGCAACAATGGCGGACGAAGAAGAAGAAGAAGAAGAAGAAGAAGAAGAAGAAGAAGAAGAAGAAGAAGAAAGCAGAGTAATTCCCAGTGCTATACGAATGAAATCCAGTCAAAATATTGCAAAATCAGATGGTCTTGTTTTTTTCTTTCTTGAGCAACAATGGCAGACGAAGAAATGAGCAGCAGCAGCAGCAGAAGAAGAAGAAGAAGAAGAAGAAGAAGAAGAAGAAGAAGAAGAAGAAGAAGAAGAAGAAGAAGAAGAAGAAGAAGAAGAAGAAGAAGAAGAAGAAGAAGAAGAAATGAGCAGCAGAATAAGAAGAAACGAAGAGCCAAAATGGTGGGAACGGCGCAGGGAAACAGAACAATTGGTGCGTTTTTTTGGCTCTGTAGGGTTTATATGGGTTGGGTCAAAGTGTTAAAAATAAAACTTGGGAGCAAAGTGTAAAAAACAAAGCTTGGGGTCAAAGTGTTAAAAATATAACTTTGGGGCAAGTCAAAACTCCCTAATCACTAATCCAAAGTTTATCACCCTTACTCAATTAAAAAAACTTAAGTTACCCCAAATCAATTTTAAAACTTATTTGTCACCTTTAATTAAAAGCCTCAAGTTTCTGAGTGGAGAGAACTGGGTTAAGAGTGAAGAGAGAATTATTTTAAGTTGTTTAAATCTCCAATAAATTATGTATCTAGCAGGGTTATAAACCTCCGTTAAATTATTATAACTTGGTTTAAATATGGTGCTTTTTTTTTAAAGTTGTGGAGGTTTACAACCCCCGCTAATTGCATAATTTTGTGGGGGCCTTTTTAACTTCCATAAATTGATGCAATCAACGGAGGTATTAATACCCTCCGTTAAAAAACCTCTGTAGGTTACCTCCTTTTTTGTAGTGCCATTTTCAGTGCCCTGTTTTTTTTCTTTGTTGTTCTTTTATGGTTAACAAGATTGGTCATGTCTACATATCTCGGTTTTGATTTCCAGGCATTCAAACTAATTGTCAATGATCCAGATTCCGTTCTAAATTCCCTGACCCGTGAAATTAAAGAAACTGACCCGGACGGGCAGGAGGTACTCTTTTGTTATATCGTTTTCTAGGTTAATTTCTTCCGATGATGTTAAAATGATGTTTACTATGTTATTCTTCTATAGGTAACTAAGGTGGTTCCTGCTAATATCAAAGGAAGTTAAAGATGCATTAATCAAGAACATCAGGAGGAGAATGACCCCTACAACCGTCGAAGATTCGAGCAGATATTGAGATGAAGTGTTTTCAGTTTGATGGTGTTCTTCACATTAAGGTTATTGACGTTGGAATCGTTTTTTCATGTGATTATCTATTTCTTCAACCCATTGTCAAAACTTGTGGAGGACACGTTTTTCTAAACATTGACTACTTAACTTTGCAAGGGGCGGCTTAAGAATATCAGGGGCCTAAAGCTAAACTTTAATAAAATGCCTTATTCAAAAAATAAAATAACAAATGAGTAACTTGATTCATGCTTTATGATTGACATACTTGAATTTTGATACTGATAAAAAAATTTGCTATACTATTATGTAAAGAAACTGAAATTAAATTGACTCAAGATAAAGATGCAGAAAAATAAATAAGCAAAAGATGAAAAAATTTCTGATGATCATTTCATACTTTGTACCCACGTATTTATACAAGTCTAGAGCTAGAAAGTTAGAAAAGGAAATAAAATGATTTCTTTATAGGTGTCCACTATTCATTGCCAATCTAGTAACAAAATTATTATCTACCATTGATTTATGTACAGTTGTATACTTTTCCTAATCCAATGGTTGTAAGCGTATATGTAAATGTATAGCCCTATTTTCTAGAATTGGGCTTTAGTGACTTTGACACAGATTTTCTAACTTTAGGCTTTGTCAATTTCGGGTCCATTTCTGTACAGCCCAATATTTGAAGATTATCTCTTGTTTTGTCCGTCATTTCATTGCCCACTCTTTTCTCTTCTTCTTCTTCTTCTTCTTCTTCTTCTTCTTCTTCTTCTTCTTCTTCTTCTTCTTCTTCTTCTTCTTCTTCTTCTTCGATGAATAACCTAGTAGCCGTAGTAGATGAATCACCATTTCCAACACCCCCACCCCCCCCTCCGCAAGTTGGAGGGGTTTGAAGAAATCCCCAACTTGGAGAGGATGGAATAATGAGATGGCCAAGATAGTGCTTTGGTAAATATATCCGCGATCTGAGAAGATGCCGGAATATAGGAGAGAGAAATTAGTCCGGCGATGAACTGTTGCCGGACAAAACGGCAGTCGAGTTTAACATTTTTCGTTCTCTCGTGGAAGACGGGATTACGCGCGATGTGGATTGTTGATTTGCTATCTGAATGTACCATAATAGGTAACTCTGGCGGAGATCCCAATCAACGAGCAGTCTATATAACCATGTAAGCTCAGCTACGACACATCTCATGGATTGATACTTAGCTTCAGCTGAGAAGAGAGAGATCGAATCCTGTTTCTTCGATTTCCAAGAGATCGAAGATCCTCCAAGAGTGATGAAGAAGCCACTACCAGATCCGCGAGAATCAACACACGAACCCCAATTCGCATCATAAAAAGCAACAATCTTTATAGAAGAATCAGCCTTAAAAAGCAAACCTTGACCCGGATTTGTTCGAAGATATCGAAGAACTCGAAGTGCAGCTGAATAGTGAGGAACTCGAGGGCTTTGCATGAACTGAGAAAGATGATGCACTGCATAAGTTATGTCAGGTCAACTATAAGTGAGGTAATTGAACTTTCTAATTATTCTTCGATAACATGTAGGATCTGTGAATAAATCCCCTGAATCAATTCATAATTTGGATGCAGGATCAAGTGGTGAAGACAGAAGAGGAAGGTGAGAGCAATCAAATTCAGAAAGAAGATCCAGAGTATAATTTCGCTGTGTGATGATCAAACCATGAGATTCCCTCAAGATCTCAAGCCCTAAAAAATAATGTAAGCCCCCTAAGTCCTTGATCTTAAATTCATCATCAAGAAAAGACTTTAATTGATTGATTTCAGCAGCATTGTTTCCTGTAAGAATGATAAAATCACCATCCTTTTTGAAAAATAGGAGATAGTCATTTAGTGAAGAAATAAACCCCTTATAATTAAGAGCAGATGTAAGCTTAGAATACCACTGTCGTGAAGCCTGCCAAAGCCCATAAAGGGATTTATTTAGGTTACAAACATGGTGTGAACTAGGAGGTGTCATACCAGGAGGAAACTTCATGTAGACATCTTCTTGCAATTCACCATGTAAAAACGCATTGTTCACATCCAATTGTGAAATAGGCCAACCTTTTTTAACAACAATGGCTAGAATACACCTAATAGTAGTCATTTTTACCACCAGAGAGAAAGTCTTATTAAAATCTATGCCTTCCCTTTGAACATCTCCTCTAACGATTAGTCTAGCCTTGAGTCTCTCCAAACTCCCATTAGATTTCAATTTCACCTTATACATCCACTTGCAAGTAATGGTTTTATTCCTTCAGGCAGTAAAACTATATCCTAAGTCTTGTTAGCTTGCAGAGCTTCAAACTCAGATGCCATAGCCTGCTGCCATCCTGAATGCATGGCAGCTTGTGCAAAGGTAGTTGGTTCAATGATGGTAGATATAGAGTTACTAATATGTTGATTAGAGGGAGATAAAGCACCAAAAGGATATACTGCAGGAGAAATGGAAGAACTAAAACATGAAGTAGTAAGATTAGTTAGAAAAACTGCATTGCATATATAATCAGATAGATAACCAGGTGTCTTAGAAATCCTATTAGATGTCCTAGTTAGAGTATTATTTGGAAGAGGTGGAGGGGGTGGAATAAGGTCTGGTGGTTCTGTTGATGATCGTGTGTTAGAAGAACTAGGAGAAACAATAGTAGAAGTAGAAGAATTAGTAGGAAAAGATTGAGAATTACCCGGTGAAGTAAAATCTGGACTAACTATATTAGTAGGAGCATTATCTGTAGCATTAAGGTCAGTGAATAGTTTTTTGAAAAGAATCAGAAGTTGTAGACTGAATTGCAGGATCAGGGAAAATTGGGGTTAAGACAGTAGGGGTAAAGAAAGGAAAGATTGACTCATGAAATTGCACATCTGTTGATACAAAAATCTTTTTGGTAGTCAAATTGTAAAGTTTAAAACCTTTTTTATCATAGGGATAACCAAGGAAAACACAAGCATCAACTCTTGGTTCAAATTTGGATCTATGGGAAGAAAGAGTTGAAGCATAGCAAAGGCACCCAAAACTTTTAAGAGAATGATAATTAGGGGACCTCCCAAAAATAAAATGATAAGGTGTTTTTCCCTGTAAAACTCTATATGGATATCTATTAATAAGAAAAGTGGCAGTCAAATGGTGATTAATCTACTATGGTTAAGAAATATTTGAAACCATTGTAGGTACAAAACTTATAGGGTCCCCACGTATCAATATGTATAAGCTCAAAAATGGTTTTAGATTTGATCTCACTTATGGGAAAAGGAAGTCTAGATTGTCTAGCCATGGGACAAACATCACAAGAAAAGTCAAGTAAAGATTGAAAACTAAAAGATTTGATCATTTTCGTTGATGAAATGGGCAAATGCCCTAGCCTGTTGTGCCAAAGTTTTACATCAGATTGATTCTTGATAACTATTGAACTAGAAACTGAACTACAAACTGGAGACTTAACAAAACTAGATAGAGCACTAGTCTTGAAGCTTTTCTTGGAAGGGAAATCTGCAGAATTAAATTGATACAGTCCATCATTTACTTCACCAATCACCCATTGGTTCCTCATTGAAAGGTCCTGTAAAGTGTAATTAGTAGAAGAGAAAATGATTAGACAATTAAGTTGCTTACACAACTTATGTATTGATAACAGATTTATTTTAAATGAAGGAACATAAAGAACATTGTGAATAATGATATTGGAAAAGAGTTGAACACTGCCTATGTGAGTAGCCTTGGCCTTAGCAGAATTTGGCAAATTTATATTTATAGGAGCAGGTAAAGGGGTAAAATTAATAAACAAAGTAGAGTCAAAAGAGAGGTGTTGAGTAGCTCCTGAATCTAATATCCAGTGAGTAGAATTAATGTTTAAAAGACGAGAAAAATATTGTTCTAAACCTTTACTAGCACAATTTGCTACTACATCTGAGCTTGAAGGTTCAGACTGGCTAGTTTTGACTTGGTTCAGCAGTTGAACTAACTGTGTGAATTGGTCTTGAGTGATCTGATTTACTCCAACATTGTTTTCCACATGGTATGGGTTGTTTCCTCCATTTCCAGCACCTGTGAAGCAAGCATTGCTCCTCACATATCCTTGTGTTCTCTTATTTCTTGTAAACTTAAAATCAGGAGGAAATCCTATTACCTTGTAACACTTGTCTATTGTGTGACCAATTTTCTTACAGTTTGAACATACCAAATTCCCTTTCTTTCCTCTAAAGTCATTTTGTGTAACATTATTGTGATTAGTAGCCATAAAGGATGCAGAATTTTCAAGAAACTAAGAGTTGATAGAGATTTCCCTTTGTTTTTCATCTTGCATAATAAGAGAGTAAGCAAGGCTAATAATAGGAAGGGGATTGATCATTAAAATGTTGCTTTTAGCGAGTGAATAAGCATCATTCAAACCCATAAGAAATTGAATTAGTCTTTCATCTTGTAGTGACTTAGCAGATTTGGCTTTCCCATCACAGTACAAGTACATGAGCTATAATTTTTAACATTTAAAACATCCAGTTCATCCCACAGTCCTTAAATCTTAGTGTAATAGGCAACAATGTCACTAGTTCCCTGAACTAAGTCACTCAATTCTTTTTCCAGGTGGTATAACCTTGCTCCATTGAGCTGACCAAATCTCTCCTCAAGGTCTTTCCACAGATCTTCAGCAGTTTTAGAATAAATGACATATTCAGCTATCTCTTTAGAAAGAGAATTCAATAGCTAAGATGTGACCATGTCATCACATCTATGCCAGAATTTGAAGTCTGAAGATGTAGAATCAGGAATTTTGAAAGATCTATCAATAAAAGAGGTTTTGTTTTTGGCTGAGAGGGCAATCAGGATGGATCTTCTTCAACCTGCAAAGCCTCTTCCTTCAAAAATAGAATTTACCAGAGACATTCCTGGTGAGTCAGAAGCATGAAGAAAAAGAGGGTTGCTGGTATCCATTGTTGTAGATCCAGCAACACCAGTTGATACAGTAGCACTAGTAGTTCCCATTAATTTAGGAATTTTCATTGCTCTGATACCATAAAGAAACTAAAATTAAATTGACTGAAGATAAAGATGCACAAAAATAAATAAGCAAAAGATGGAAAATTTTCTGATGAGCATTTCATACTTTGTACCCACGTATTTATACAAGTCTAGAGCTAGAAAAGTAGAAAAGGAAATAAAATGATTTCTATACATGTGTCCACTATTCATTGTCAATCTAGTAACAGAATTATTATCTACCATTGATTTATGTACAGCTGTATACTTTTCCTAATCCAATGGTTGTAAGCGTATACTTAAATGTATAGCCCTATTTTCCAGAATTGGGCTTTAGTGACTTTGAAACAGGGCTTTGTCAATTTCGGGTTCATTTCTGTATAGCCCAATATTTAAAGATTATCTCTTGTTTTGTCCGTCATTTCATTTCCCACTCTTTTCTCCTCTTCTTCTTCTTCTTCTTCTTCTTCTTCTTCTTCTTCGATGAATAACCTAGTAGCCGTAGTAGATGAATCACCATTTCCAACATTATAAGGTAATTTTTTAAATTTTTTAAAATTTAAAGAAAAAGAAAAAGAGAGTAGTAAGTTGATAACTTGATATCAAAATAAAATTCTATCATTTCAATTTAACTTTAAATTCTTTATTTTATCTATATTGAGATGATTAACACAAATATTTACGGGTTGTTTTATATCACAGTTTTTTTTAAAAAAAATCTTTTTTAATTTCATATCAAGTTAAATTACGTCACATAAAATAAAACATAGAGGATATTAACTTAAAAAAATTGGGGGCGTCAAGCCATTGCTTGACTTGCTTGGCCCTTGAGCCGACACTGAACTTTGCACTAATGGTTTTTAATGTCTTTCAGGAAGCAATGCGTAAAGCTGAAGCTGCCGGTAATAAGGATTGCCCAGTTAAAATTAAACTTATGCGCCTCCAGTATATGTGTTGATCAATAGTCAATACTCAAGACTCTTGTTAAGGTAACTAACTGTTGTATGTAGTTGTTAGTGTCTTGTTTGTTCACTGATGATATGGTGGGGGTTTTACCAGTGAGAATGATCTGAATCATATCATTGTACATGAGTACTGTTTAAATTCTATGTTTTCTACTAGCGTGTGCAGCATTCTTAGTTGCTGTTTAGAAGTAATTTAAAATATATATAGAGAGAGAGAGAGAGAGAATGATGGTGAAGATTAAGTGGTCCAAGGGCTTTGAGTTTCTACCGGATGTTTGAGTTGAGACTAGATCTACTTTTCTTCAGTGAGAAGTAGCTGAAAGCATACTTCTTGCCATCTCTTAATGAGTTCCTAGGCAAAATTTTGTACTCTACGTTTCATATTGTATTCTTGCTTCACCAAATTAGCTTGGTAATGCCTTATCGGGAAAAAAGGGGCTTGGGAAGACACTCTAGCCTCCTAGTTCATTGAAGTGGCTGCAGAGTACCCGATGCTTCCTCTCATCCCTAGTTGTTCTGTTGACAACAAACAAGGATGTCTCTCTTGGTGACGCTGCCCGACTCTTGTATATTGCTATATTTGTCCTTTACAGGAACTTTGCCAACAACCTTTTTGTCTTTTACCTCTGTCTTAAAAGAAAAGATTTCTAAAATATGGGTTTGAAAATTTTCAAATGAGCAGAGTATCTTCAGAAATTAGTATCAGGATAGTGAACTCCTGCTGGGTATCTCTACCGGCGTTATTGTTAACTCTAAAAATCCCTATAGCTTTAACATGATACTAACATATTTCTCTTACCGTTGTAGTCTTGTAGATGCTCCAATAGTATGGGGTAGGGAAAGTTTAGAACATCTCCTCTATTCTGCATACCGCTCAGAAGATTTCCTGTAATATCTAATTGTGGTTCTATTGCTGTAGGGTTTTATATGTAAGGCCATGCCTACCCGTGAAAACAAAAAAAGAGGAAAAATCAACATTAATACAGGCTTATATAGTGTTTCATTTTGTCAAAATACTCTTATTGTAATGTCCGTCTGGCTATTGTCTTATAAATCAACTAGGGGAGTAGCCCGGCACGGTATAAACAATATTGATAATTTTATAATAGTTGATATTATTATAAATTTATTCAGGATAGAACGACATTAGTAATTTATAGTAACTAGTTTCTAGATGCTGAGCAATCACATAAGATTATAAAAATATGTTTTAGGTAATAAAAATGAATTAATAAAGCAGTATAAAAGGATTTTGAGTTAGTCCTAAATCCTAATACATTGTTTAGATCTAATGTGTACTTCAAAGGAGTCATAATGTTTTGTATTATTTTATAATTGAAATAACATACATGTACATGGATTCCTGTAAGTATTAGAGTGATTATAAGAGTAGCACAATATTATATCCAAATGAAAGTACTCCTAACATTTATACAATATTCTTAAATATCTAATTGGTGGCGCTTATAAAACCCAGCTCTTTTCGTTTATGCTAGGAAAATCACCTTTATTTCGATAGTAAGTAGCGATAATTGTCAATTTACGAAATTAAACTTACAAAGAATAGCAAATACTTTCCCATTGCAAAGAAATTTAACGATATAGAATACTCTCTTACATAAAGTAACAATAACCTACCTGAAGTAGAAGAAGAATATTTGAATGATAAACTCAAACACTATTTGCCAGGATAATGGAACACGTATAAAATTTCATCAACAATGATACATAAATATTGTGTGCCTTAAATTAATATCATATATATATATATATATATAAAAGTAGGTCATAGGCCCGCTGACGTGGCGCAACACATGTAGGGTTTTCATTTATCTTTTTCCTCAAAATTTTGCCTTTTTACCTTATTTATTCCCGATTTTTTCATTAAAATAATAAAAGAGCAGAAAAGACACGTCTGTATTCCTAGGTTTGCTTCCTACTTTTCGTTTGCCTTCACGTTGATTCGACTTAAGCGTCCCTTCGGCTACTGCGAGATAAAAACAAGGCAAACTTTAACTGTTGCTTTCTCTCCAAAAAAACCTACCAGCGACGCTATTTCAACCCAAAAACTCAAAAGAACAAAAAATTAAAAGAGCAGAAAATAAAAGCTTACCTTCTCTGAATATCCAAAGGTATAAAACTTCATGTTCACTTCGTGTTTGTTTTCCTCTTTCATGTGTATCTGTATTCAATAATGTTTAATTTGGTATTATCAATGTGTGGAATTCACCTTATATGTAATATTTTACTCCTTAAGATCTACGGCTGTTTATCTAATCTCTCTCCCGTTTTCCCTTCATTACTAACCACAGTCACAATTATCTGCAAAATTCACAAAAGTTTGTTGTCTGCTATTTCAGCATTCCATCACTCATAGTACAAATTCTACAAAAAAAGAAAAGAAGAAATGACTCTTCAAAACACACACACAAATAAGGAGAGTATCAAACTATCAATGGAGAGAGTAAACCCACAATATCAAAGAGGCGACTGCTGAAATATCATTTTTTATTAGACCATTTTTTAAAATAATTTTGCAAACAAAAGGCAAAAAATGACACAAAGATAAAATGGTAATGCTTGTCATATACATCACCATGTCTATGTCCTGGCTTTATATTAATATAGTGTCTCAAAAAAGCCATAATCACCATATAAAGGTTTAAGATTTTTTTGCCTATATTTTTCCTCTTTGGTTTATTATTATCATACTTATTACTATTATTTTATATTTTTAAATGTTTCAGGCCATGTTCTGCAGTTTCATTGCTGCAACTCTGCCCTTAGGTGAATCGTTCTTCTTTTATAGTATTCTCATTTGTAAAGGTATGTATATTCATATCCTCTGCCTTCCTGGTTTTCAATTGTTTATGTGCATGCTTCATTTGAACTTTTTGCTTATTTCTTGCAAATTGAAAAAAATGTTAATCTTCTTGATTTTTGTATTCTTTAACATTTTAACGTTATGTATTACTGTGCACAAACGAATAGTACATAAGTAATGTACAATTATGGAAGGAAAACGGAAACTCCAATAGTTTTTCCTGTTCTCTTGCGAGATTGAACACATTGAGCTTCGACAAGGTCAATAGCTTAACTTTTTTTTTTTTTGGAATACTTCGTGAGAATTATGTCTGATTTTAATATTGGCTTTTTGAATGAGTTTGGTGTAAAGCTAGCAAAATCTTGATCCTAACTTGGTGTTCTTTAGGTTTCTCTTTCACTTTTTACCCTTTCGTTTCTTGCTTCTCACTTAAGGTATGAATCACAGCGAGAAAAACGCCACAAGTTTTTTACTTCAATTAATCCGCAGGCACAAGTAGCTAGGAGTATGTTTCAAGCCAAGAGAGAGGACTTTGGTTCTGAAAATTTTGCTATGTCTGTCTAGCTGGAATCCGTTATATTGTACTTCTTCCGCCTTTAGACTATTTCCCAAGGTATTGAAGTTTCATATATGTGGTATTGAAGAAGATTGCAGAAGTTGTAACATGAACAACCTCTTCCATGATCTTTCATCTGGATTCCACCTTCGTCCACCCCCTTTGTTCCCTCCTCCTGCTAATGTTTTTTTCACAAAAAAAATAATACTTATGCTTTTAACAGAGTTTCTTTACACCGGAAGGATTTGAGCATTATTGGTGAGTGTCCAAACTCGAGGCTCTTAAATTAGTATGTGTTTAAAGGCAAGGAATGGGACGTATTTGAGGGAAGATTTCCTATGAAATTCTTGCTACTGAAACGTTTGGCCATTCAATACTGGAGAGCCAATGGGGATCACTTTCTATGCGTGAACGATTTTTTTTTTTTGGTAACTAAACTAAATGTATTATTTACCAAGTGAACAATGCGTGAACGATTATTTGTCAAAGCTTGCTGGTACTTGGATTCCATCCCTCAAGATTTCTTATAAATAACCACATTTGAGCTAATAGATATAAGCGGCTGACAATCTGTTGGAGCTCCACCAAGCAGATTCAACAGGACATTGAAGACAATTACACAAGTTTTTTAGAGGTCCGTAACAGTTAGGCCTATTAGGCAGTTTTTTTTTTTTTTTTACTTGATTTACTTTTAGCATTGTTACTATGTATTCGTTTGTTCAATTTATGAGCTAAGTAACTATTTATGATTATACTGTAAGGCCTGAATTTCGCTCCTCAATGTACCTGCATATATTTTTGTAATGTCTGTTTCCTTAATTGTCTTGAATCCACCTTGCCAAGGAAGATCAGGAAAAACTAAGTTAAACTTACACAAATAACTACATTTTAATAGCTTCTAACTAGTTATAGCTACAAGTTGAAGATTTACAATTCGTAGCTACTTTTGGCTGTATTTCAGTTGTATCTCGCATTTTTGAAATACAATGAAATATTACGAAATACAAAACACATTTAGCTACTAATAGTTAATTAATTAAATAGAAGTTATAATTCATAAATAAGTCTTAGAGGTAGTTATGCTAGGTAAAAATTCCAAAAACTAAACCCTGGGGCCCTTAGTTGCACCAACTTACCAAAAGCTTCGCAGAGGAACTGATAGAATAATTAGGCTCCATTAGGACATGCAACAATGACATAGATTTTCTTAGAGCACCTCGACAATTTCCTACCTTCTCATGTAGCATTAATACAATGCAAAGTGCACAAACGCCATTAAAAGTCCACTTTAAGGTTCTTACTAAAAAAATGTCCAATTTGAGGACAAATGGAATTTTTTATATGAAAGCAGAGATGGGGCGTTACAAATGAACGTGTTGTTTCCTTCATTCCATCCTCTTTCAAGTCATTTCCCAAATAATATTATTAAGAAGTCATCTATCACTTTTCTTATCCAGATAAATTGGAACCGCTTCTTTGCAATACAGGTTATGCTAAAGGATTTGTCAAGAATTTGAAGGGCTCGCAAGGAAATGAAATAAGTTCACATTGCTATTGAGCTGAATGAAATATACAGAGATGAATGACTACATTACCTTTTCATAATATTTAATTGGAATACAATTCAACAATTTATTTACCAGTATTTATTTGGAACATCAAGTAATAAATATTTGTCAATGTGGTAATACAATTGATGTACTCTTTTTATTTTTTTATTAGGTATTATTTTTATTATGTAGTATGGTTAGTGGCACTCTCAGGATCATATAATGATTAAAAAGTTCTCCTTTTTTCTGTTAAGCAAATCGACCTTTTGACAAATCGAAGAGAGAAAAGAGACTTGGTCTTTGTCTTGCTATATGTTTATATGAGAAAAGAAGAAATTTTGCTTTGTTCTGTTTTTTATTTGAGAAATTGATCAAGTACCAAATTTGAGAGCTCTGCCTTTTTACGAATTAGCCTTTGGATACAAGTTTTGCGGAAAGAAGTTTTTGCATAAATTGGATTAAAATTGGAAATCTAATATGTTTGGATTTAAAAACTGATTTTTTTCCCCAATATTTGATTCTTCGTTATTCTTAATATTGGGATACTAAACAAAATTATTTGTAAGCTTAAACCGCGCGAAGCGCGGGCTCTTTACCTAGTTGTTGAATAAACTTACACTCTTGTAAGAAGAATGCAGTGGGAAAGCTGATTCTTCACGGCTATTCCATTTCCAACCTCCAATACCTAATACATACTCGCTCTTCTGCCAATTTTTATTTCTTTTTCCTACATAAAGAAGGAAGAAAACGAATAGAATAGACTAATGTACATATGGTAAACGCATATCAGATGTCAGAGGACATTTGCGACCAAAGAAATTTGATGTGAACTAATCATTTGTTGCCTTTTTATAGCTCTTTTTTGGTTTGCATTCTTTAAAAAAAATTCACACATTTATTAATTGGATAAAGTTACATTAATTACTCATTGCAACTTCTCAAATTCTACATTCATGTTATAGCAACGAAGATACTGGGTAACGTAATTTTGGTAATTTTTAATTTTAGTGTATTATAATTTTTAATTTTAGTTATTTATTTGAGAGTATCATGATTTTTTAAATTTTATAGGGTTATAGTTTTACTTTTGGTTATTTTACTTTTGCTGCAATAATAACTTGCCATATTCTAACCTGAAGCTTTGACACATTCTTTCCAAGAAACACAAAGGCCTTATTCAAAGATAGCATTCTTAAAAGCTAGCCATCTGAACAGGTTTCATATTGATGGCCATGTAAATGCCAATCACATTACTCTTTCTTTTAATTTTACGTTTTCTTTTTTATTATTTTTTATTAGAATTTTTCCTGTAGAATGTACATTTACATCATTTCATTTAATGATTTGATTATTCTAAAGAACTTAATTAAACACTAAACATTTACCCCTCACTTAAGAACTATTTTTATATTTTCTTGTACCAAACATTTACCATTTAATAAACAATAAAGTTATACAATAATGAATCAGGAAAATTGGTGTCGATACGGTAACTTACTGCAGCCTATTCAATGACTTAAATGTGCTTTTTCATCTTCCTCTATATCTATTCAATGTTTTGGTTTCTTTTCAACTTCCTTAGAATTGTTTTTCAACTTGTAAAGAGCTTAATTAACGGTTTCATTATTTATTACTGCTCCAAACCTTATAATGCTCCTGAAGTGATTAGCCTTGTAATAATCATATTAAAAATTTCATTCAATGTAGGAAATAACTTAATTCTCCTAAACGTATTTAGCCTCAAATTATAATATTACTATTTAATATTTATTATATTATATTTTTTATGTTTTATGACATTTTAATTAGTTTATAGTGGGGGAAAATTGTAATCAAACTTTGAAGGTAGGAGCTTCCGACTTTTAGTATTATCCGATTGATAGTATTATCAATTTTTACACTGCGTACAAATGGTCCTACTCTTGTCTCTCTCTCCCTGTTCTTCCTGCATTTCCCGTTCCATGTACCCCAGGTAGATGTATTTGCATATTCCTTTCTTCCCTTCCTCTCTCTGTAATCTTCCTCCATTCTCAATCTTTCGTGCGATTTTCAAGTCTTAATCACTCCCCTCTCTGCATCATATAACAAAAACATTAAAAGGACAAAAAATGAAATGGTAAATTCGTGTGTATCAAAAGTGCTCACCAAGAGATCAAATACTTTCGTTGTACCATGATAAGTAAGAAAAGAAAGCAAGAACATAAAGAAAGTTTTATCAATTTATTTTAAATGAACTGCACTTTTTATTAGCATATTTTCAAAAGGATAAATTAAAGGAATATATGTCAGTGTATGAGCATAATTTTTTTTTTTTAACCTAAAGCGCCCTCAATCCCTCAACCACCTTTCAAAAAGGGTATGAGTGTAACTTTAATACATGAATCTTTTAGATACTTGTTAGAAAACACATGTATTTCATGTTATATCCCGCATTTTCAGAGCCTGAGCGTGACACGTGCTCCCTCAAACATTGACAATCACGTTGATAGTATTATATTTCGTATTCTTGCACGTCGGTTATTCGTAAGTGGAGGTGGGGCCCTGATAACGTCCAAATACACTCCTCAAAGAGAAAGTGTACACGGTCGTATGCAATATATTTACCCAACTATGAGTCGGGGTCGATCCCACAGGGAACAATATGATAGGCGATTAAGAAAGTAAGGAACTTTCACCAACTACGCTAAAGACAAACGATGGATAATATTTTGGGTTTTTGAGAAAATTATGACTAATGCAAAAATGTGAACTAACCTAGAAAGCAAGTAAAATGATCAATGGCCACAAGCATGGATAATAGGAGATTGCACTCAAGTAACGATCCAATGTATTTCACGATTTTACAACTAAGAACGGGTTTATGTTGATAGATAATGATTTCTAAAATCTCATTGAAAGTCTTCCAACCAAATCAATGAATTTCACTCTAAGCTTTTCCAAGCCTTAGAGTGTGATGTTAGGTACAATCAATTTAACCTCAAGTAACTATCCTCTTCCGAGCTCAAGTTATTAGATGAGTTTAATGACCCAAATTCTTGTTAATTAATCTTTCCCAACCTAGATTTCCTCTTCCAAGCTCAATCTAAGTAAATGGGTGAGTCCTAGGGTTAGCTAATCCCTTTGGAAACATTCACGAACGAGATTAATTAAATCAACAAAGACCCACTTCAATAGCAATAAGAATCATTCAATACATAAGCATAACAAGAGTTTCAAACCAAACTTTAATCAAGAATATTTTCACAATCAAGATTCAAGTAATGGAATAAATACTACACACTTAGATATGCAATACAAAACAAGGAATTGAAGAAAGGATTAAGAAATATCTCATTGAAGTGCTTCCAATCTTCTCCTCCAATGTTGTAGAAAAACCCTAGCCTCCAAAACTTGCAAAATGACCAAAGATGTATATGTTTTTCCCTAAACCTCTCTTTTGTAGCTCCTCTAATTCTTCCAAGTTTAAAAGAATGTCAAAATCTGCCCCCATATTTCTGTTTTTGCAATTCTGCCCGTTTTTGCAAAACTGTCCACTTTTGACAGTTTTGCAAATCTGTCCCGTTTTTGCAAAACTGTCCAGTTTTGACAGTTTTGCAAAAATGTCCAGTTTGGCCTCTTTTTTGACTTTCTTTTCACTTGGTTTCTTCCGATGACTCATTTCAGCTACTTGGCTTGTTTTGCTCTATTTTGTTCTATTTTGGTCTGTTTTGCTCTGTTATGCTCTCCGGGCATCTTTTCCTACAAAACAACATAAAACACACAAAAAGTAACAACAAAAGTGCTTAAGGAGTCACAAAAGCTTAAGGAATTAGCATCGAATATCGCGTAATTTCACGACTCATCAGGCCCACACATCGAGATTTTTTTTGGAACACGTGACAAGTTATATGAATCACATATGTGAAGTTAAACACAACTCAAGAAGGACCCTTGAGCCAAATCAAAGTGGCAGCCCTCCAAACAAATATTTTTAAGTTACGTTTTTGGGTGATATGACTTCGGGAGGTCATAAACCCATCCGTGTTTGGGAATTTGGGAAAACCCCCAGAATTAAAGTTGTATAGAATTGAATTAGCTTTCCAACCATAGATCGTGGGTCCATAGGTGACGTCGGGATAAGGAGATACGGACGTTTTAAGGCAGAAAGGTCAGTGGGCTAGGCCCAATCCGGGCCCAACCGGGTTAGGCCCATGACCCATGTCTACTTAAGTGAAATATCAGCCCTTTTCTCCTCAATTTTCATACCAAAACACCAGAAAATTCTGGAGAGAGAGAGAGAGAGAGAAGAGCCTTGGAGAGAAGAAAAACCAATTTTGATCAAAATCTGAGTCCCGAATCCCGAAGCCCATGAAGAGAAAAGTGTTGTACGCTGCGTTGTCTTCAATTTGAGCTAAAAATCAACCAAGGAGAAAGTGATAACGTGGTGGATGCATTCTTAAGGTATGATTAAGGTTCCTTTTCATTGTTAACGAGTTTATTTAGAGTTTTAACGGATTAGCACGGAGAGAATAGCCCGATAAATTCGTTTATTGGCATTGTGAATCATGGAACGAGATTTGAAGGGAATTTTGGATGAAAATAAATGTATTTAACTTGTAAAATGTGGAGGATGTTGTTATTGATGTTGTTAGTGTTAATTCTGGCTTCTTTACGAAAATAAAATTATTAAACAGCTATATCGCAAATTTGGTGGGTTGAGAAATCTAGAAAGCAGTGTGCGGGCTATTTTATGGTATACGTTGGTGTTGGAAATGGTATTACTACTATTGGCATTGTTGTTGGCTATTGAATTGGAATCTCGGGCTAGGCATATAAACAAGGGAAATGTTGCCCGAATTTCGGCAGAATTTAAAAAGGTTTTAATTAAAGTTTCGAGACGAACGTACGACGATGATCCTAATGATATTATGAATAATTCCATATGTAGATTACGAGGCTACGAATAATTCTTAAGCGAGTTGCAAGACGGGAAGTAAGTTGAAAGTCGAGAATCATCTTCCAGGTATGTAAGGCTTACCCTTTCTTTCTTTGGCATGTCCTAGAGCTAAGTAAGGTATGACACGCATCTTGTGGTAACTCTATTCTTTAATTCCGAGCTTGTTTACGATTCTTATTCACTTTTTGACATGAGCATACTTAATATAGTCGAACTTATTGTATGATTGAATAACGAGCAAAGCATAAAGAGTTCCTGTTCCTAAAAAGGTTCTATAAGGATTAATGTCCCTAACTTTCATAAGAGATCTCGGATCGCTTTGATATGTTCATAGAGGTTTCTGTAATGAATAACGTCCATAACTTTCTTATGCTAACTCGGATTGACTCGAAACGTGTTTATGAGCCTTCAAGGGTCGATTAACGTACTTACCTATCGAGTCTTAAAAAAAAAATGATTTATATGCATATGGTTTCTCACTACTCTACTCGTGCATGCCTCAATATGTCTTTCACCGAGTCCCGGGCCGGGTATGTTATCGTGCGTAATTCCACTGCATTGTTCACCGAGTCCCTCAGAGGGCCGGGTACGGTATATATATATATATATATATATATATATATATATATATATATATATATATATATATATATATATACATATATGACGACATGATGATATGATGATACGAGGATGGCGGCCAGGAGGGTATATGATGACTTTATTCACCGAGTCCCTCACTAGAGTGCCGGGTACGGTATATATATGATATATGATGTTGACACGCATGACTTTATTCACCGAGTCCCTCACTAGAGGGACGGGTACGGTATATATATACATGATGATATGATAGTATGCTACCATGATGACATGATTTTATCCACCGAGTCCCATAATGGGCCGGGTACGGTATATGATAATGATATGCATGATTTGCATTTCATAAGGCAAGTGTATTGATGTTTTTAAAAGTCATACTTGTTTCGGGCAAATCTCTATTTTTGTTACGATCCTCTTTACTGTATTTCATGCCTTACATGCTCAGTACATATTCCGTACTGACCCCCTTTTCTTCGGGGGCTGCGTTTCATGCCGCGTAGGTGTATACAGATGAGTAAAGGATATTGCTAGAAGATGTATCAGCTGGATTGACGAGCTCCATTTCCTTTCGGAGTGTTGCCGAGTCAGAGTATTCATGTTATGGTATCTTGATTGATGTTAGAGACTTTGCAGACAGAGTCACGTGTATAGGATGTCAGTCTTGTAAGCGGCTCTGCAAGCCGACGTACCATCATGCTTTATGTTACAAATTCCATATGATTACAGATTTTACTTAACTTGAGAACGACGAAAAGAATGGTTTTGACAAATTTCTATTAGGCATTTCATTTCGTAACTTAAGAGTCCAGTGAGGTTATGAACATAACGAGAGTTAAAGGGGTTCGTTCGGCTCTGAGTATGGGGTCGGGTGCCCATCATGCCCTATCAAGATTAGGGTGTGACAAATTGGTATCAGAGCAGTTCGTCCTAAGGGTTGGCTGCAAAGTCGTGTCCAGTAGAGTCCTGTTTATGGGTGTGAAGCCGGCCACACTTATAAACAGGAGGCTTCGGGGCATCTAGGAATCGTTGACCTTCTTTTTGTCTTAGATCGTGCGATAGAGCCAAGTCATAGGAAATGAGATTCCTTGCACTAACCTTTGATCTCAGAGGAAGCACAGTATCGACGGGAGAAGGTGAGTAATGATATGGGAAGTCACAGAGGTAAGTTTTGACATTTTTGTTCTTTTACCTGAAATTGGGAGCCCTGGGTGGCTGGGATATGTCGTATATATATATGCCCTGTGAGGCATTGCTGGTGATTGCTGCATGCAGGTTCTGGGTAGTAAGAATTGTAAAGGCAACTCTGTCGGAATGTTTCAAAATCAGGTCGTTTAGTTAGGTACACCTAACAGAAAGAAGCGTGGAAAGGAAATATCGTAAATAGACAATAAGTGGGACGCATTGTTTTAGAGGGGTTAGGGACTTGGCATGGCATGAAGAATAATTGCGAGAAAGACGATTAGCAGTCCGAAGGATTAAAATGGGTTACATTCGAGGTTTAGTAGGAGCAAGGTCCGTTGGGGGATTCAGGGAAAGTCGACTAATGAGTTCTATTGTAGATTATTATATAAGAATGGTGAATAGAAACCCAAACAGGCTGATACCCGAGTATTTATAGGTAATGGCGAAGAAGGTGTGTTCCCTATCATCAGGAACTTGGAAATCCAGGATTAAAGGTAGCCATACACACAAGTGAAAGGTGAATATTGGGGATTGAAAAGGTTAAAATAGTAATTGTTAAAGGAGGAAGATGTGTTACGAGAGTGTTTTGGAATCTATTAAGAGTTCAACCTGTCCCAGATTATGAGGTGAAGGTCATCCGGTGAGGTGGATGCGATTATATCAGCATCAATGCACCGGATTTCATCGGAGTTTCAAGGTTAAGCGTGCTAAGGTGAGAGAAATCTTAGGATGGGTGACCCCCCTGGGAAGTGTACTAAAAGTTCTATAGGTTTAGACATAAGATACAAATGAGAAGCTAGAGTAGCCTAGGGGAAATTAGAGTATATGGAATGGTTAAAAACCTTAAGAGGTCGCGTAGGACGAGGCAGACTAGACCGGTGAAGAGAAGGAAGGTGCATCACGGCTCTAGAACTAGGATGAGGTTGAATAGCATTTGGAAATATTTTGTAGGCGAGATAGTAGTAATTACATATACATGTATATGGATGCGTATGATATCCCATATGCGATTGTATCAACGGGTATGGGTACCCCAGCAACCGGCATAGTGGTATATTGAAGGCATTAATCGAACAGAGTAACGGAGTTCAAGGGACAAAACAAAAGATATGATACAAGTGTTACAAGGTAAGCTAATGATGTTTCCCACTACTGGTTAAGATTGGGAAGTCTTAATACAACGATATTTGGAAAAGAAAGAGAGTGAGTAGATGGAAGGCAAGGAGAGCAAAATGTCGGAAAAAATGAAAAGTAAGAAACATGACTGAGCAAAGCCTCCAAAAGAAACGACGGGAAAAGCACGAGACTACTTGGGTAAAAATTCAAAGGTAGGCATGTGAAAGGGATAGAGCATAGTAATATGGAACAAAAGAGTGTGGGGTTCGAAAACCGATTCCAATAAATGGGGCTAAAAGAATAGTGACCACGACAAGGAATGTGGAGTAAGAGAAAGAATGATTAAGCCTCGCAACGATACTAAAAGATTTCCAACTCTTGAAAAATATACTTTAAAAAAAAAAAAAAAAAAAAGGGAGATAAATGTGTAACCGTATTGATGTGGTAGCTTCGGACATGTAGAAGCTTTCCTAAAAAGATGACTTAGAAATGGAACGGATTTGCGCGTTTAAAGTAATATTTCACGGACTTCAGGACCGATACTACGAATAACAAGAGGAGAAAGGTGCTCGAGGAGGAAGAAACCCAAGGAAGGCTAAGGATGAAAGTGGGAAAGGTGTACCAATAGGCTGATTGAAGGAAAAGGAGAGTATTTAGCAGGAAAGTAACTAAAAATCTCTAATCATGAGAGTAAGAAGGATACTTTAATAAGTTGGCGGCAGAAAACTAATTACTTATCAAGGAAAGAACAAGGATGATGAGTCGATACGATTGATTAGAAAATTAATGATACGGGGCAAGATCTTCCGTAAAGATCGAGAGGATCGATGATAAAGGAAATAGAATGAAGTGTAAGGAACGTGCCTGGAAGACCACTCGGCCGAAGCATTATAAAGATAGATAAAGGCTCGATGAACGAAGGTAGAAAGAGAGTGTAAACTGTAAGAATTCTATGCTAAGACCAAAAGTAGCAGGGTGCTCGAAAAACATGGATGCACAGCTGCAACGCAAACACATAGTTAAGAAGAATTACGAGTAAGTGAGCTAAATGGGTAAAAGGACTAATAGTGGATGGAAAGATATGGGAATATTGACAAGAATGACGATATAGGCGCAAATGAAAGAAAAACTTATGGTAAGAAGTTTTCGATATGTTATGCGCAGAGTTGGAAAGAAAGACGAGGAGTAAGGTATAATCGAAGACTTCATAAAATGATATAGTGAATCTCGATGTCCCCATGAACTTGTGAGTCCAGGACACCGTTAGTCATAAAAGACAGAGGTATGGATAGACGAAAAAGAAGGCATCGGAATTGAATACCCTTATAAGTATTCTAGTTAATTACGAGAGTGTAAGTAGCAAGAAGATAGGCAGGCCAGACTATACGATGACGGAACCCCGGCCTTAAGAAGATAGTGAAGGGCGGTAGATAATTATCAAAGACGAGGGTACTCGAAGACTATTGGCGTATAAGGATCTCCTTAATAAGGGGGGGGGGGGGGGGAGAATATATTATATTAGACTTAAAAGGAATCACAACATTTTCAAGCTCCAAAAGAGGAGATTTGTTAGCTCGGGGCCAGAGTTCAAAACATATCGGCATATCAGGAGGATACCTGAAAGAAGTAAAAACGAATTGACAATGAGTGTACCACAAGGCAGACATGAGGAGAAAGTATGGAAGACACCTTAAGAGAATGCTTCATGCCGACATGAGCTATAACATTTCTAGACCATGGGTTGAATTCCCCGCATCGAGCAAAATTGCGCAGTACCTAAGTATGCAGCGACGTGTTCTAAAGGGTAATAAAGAAAGCAAGAAAAGGCTACAAGCTAAGTTCACGAAGGATAATGGAGAGGATGACAAAATTCAAAGGATATTCCATATGACAACGACTATTATAACGAAAGTACCAACGATTGGTAGTCTGGAAATTTTTGAAAGAAAGAAAGAACGCAACTCCTATAAATGGAAATAAAAGAGTTCACCGGATATTAAGAAAATGGTTTATGGACCATTAATTATACTAAACATGAGAGTATACGCTATGGAATTATATGAACCATCAACGTGAAGCTATGCCCAATTATAATTGTAAGAAGGCCACGCTGGGGAGCCAACAAGGAATAACGATTGACGAAACGATCGCCAATACAAAGAAATCAAAGACAAGTATACTGGTGTCGAGAGATGTGAGGGAAAGAAGTAAGGAAAAAGTTGCAACAAGAGCTCAAAGATGTTGCGAGCTGAGAAATTAATTGAACTCGGATCATAAGTTGCCATAAGTGTGACTGGACTGCGAAGGATAAATATTTAAAATGAAAGATTAAAAGGGATAGTGACAAAGACGTAAAGGAACAGGGAGTCGAACTAATGAACTACAGAGAGTCGATACAGTGTACGTCTAAGATCAACAGGTATACAAAGGATGGCCGAGATGGCACCGAAGAGATAAACACAAAGAGTACACCGTATATAAGCAAGGTAATTTTCCACTAGCAAGGAAACAAGGAGCGAGAAAAAGAGAATACTTAAAGGTCGATGAATGGTTATAGCATGGTAAGCAAGGCTACAATACTGTAGACAAAACGAGAGCGAGGTGCTAGTTAATTTTCGATCATGTACATGAGGACAAAGAGGTGGAAGAAACTAACTGGAAACAATGAAAGAGTTAAGAAAGGATGTTACGCTTTGGAAAATTTCGCGTTGTCAAGACTGTGGACGGCTTAGTATGAGCTCAAGGGAAAGATCAGTCCAAGGTATATTGGACCTTATCAAATTTTCCGTAAGGTTGGCAAAGTCTCCTATGAATTAGAGTCACCATCTGATTTAGACGCAGTGCATCCAGTCTTCCACGTGTCTATGCTTCGTAAATACATTGGGGACCCTTCCAGAGTGTTTCCCCTAAGTGATATCCAGGTGACAGATGAGCTATCCTACGAGGAACAGCCTGTGGCCATATTGGATCGTCAGGTGAGAAGGTTACCTACCAAAAACGCGACTTCTATTAAGGTATTGTGACGAAACAATAACAGAGAGAAGATGACCTAGGAAGCCGAAAATGAGGTGAAGAAGAAGCATCCCTATTTATTTCCTATGTCTACAGGTAATCTAAATTTCTAAAGCGGATATGTTGATTCATGAATGAACTGTATGTGATAGCTATAAAAGAGATCCCCCCGAAGTGTTATAAGACCCTGTGAGACTAGTTCAACATTCGAGGACGAATGTTCTAAAGAGGGGGAGGATGTTATACCCCGCATTTTCAGAGCCTGAGCGTGACACGTGCTCCCTCAAACATTGACAATCACGTTCATAGTATTATATTTCGTATTCTTGCACGTCGGTTATTCGTAAGCGGAGGTGGGGCCCACACATCGAGATTTTTTTTGGAACACGTGACAAGTTATATGAATCACATATGTGAAGTTAAACACAACTCAAGAAGGACCCTTGAGCCAAATCAAAGTGGCAGCCCTCCAAACAAATATTTTTAAGTTACGTTTTTGGGTGATATGACTTCGGGAGGTCATAAACCCATCCGTGTTTGGGAATTTGGGAAAACCCCCAGAATTAAAGTTGTATAGAATTGAATTAGCTTTCCAACCATAGATCGTGGGTCCATAGGTGACGTCGGGATAAGGAGATACGGACGTTTTAAGGCAGAAAGGTCAGTGGGCTAGGCCCAATCCGGGCCCAACCGGGTTAGGCCCATGACCCATGTCTACTTAAGTGAAATATCAGCCCTTTTCTCCTCAATTTTCATACCAAAACACCAGAAAATTCTGGAGAGAGAGAGAGAGAGAGAGAAGAGCCTTGGAGAGAAGAAAAACCAATTTTGATCAAAATCTGAGTCCCGAATCCCGAAGCCCCAGGTAGATGTATTTGCATATTCCTTTCTTCCCTTCCTCTCTCTGTAATCTTCCTCCATTCTCAATCTGTCGTGCGATTTTCAAGTCTTAATCACTCCCCTCTCTGCATCATATAACAAAAACATTAAAAGGACAAAAAATGAAATGGTAAATTCGTGTGTATCAAAAGTGCTCACCAAGAGATCAAATACTTTCGTTGTACCATGATAAGTAAGAAAAGAAAGCAAGAACATAAAGAAAGTTTTATCAATTTATTTTAAATGAACTGCACTTTTTATTAGCATATTTTCAAAAGGATAAATTAAAGGAATATATGTCAGTGTATGAGCATAATTTTTTTTTTTTAACCTAAAGCGCCCTCAATCCCTCAACCACCTTTCAAAAAGGGTATGAGTGTAACTTTAATACATGAATCTTTTAGATACTTGTTAGAAAACACATGTATTTCATGTTATATCCCGCATTTTCAGAGCCTGAGCGTGACACGTGCTCCCTCAAACATTGACAATCACGTTGATAGTATTATATTTCGTATTCTTGCACGTCGGTTATTCGTAAGTGGAGGTGGGGCCCTGATAACGTCCAAATACACTCCTCAAAGAGAAAGTGTACACGGTCGTATGCAATATATTTACCCAACTATGAGTCGGGGTCGATCCCACAGGGAACAATATGATAGGCGATTAAGAAAGTAAGGAACTTTCACCAACTACGCTAAAGACAAACGATGGATAATATTTTGGGTTTTTGAGAAAATTATGACTAATGCAAAAATGTGAACTAACCTAGAAAGCAAGTAAAATGATCAATGGCCACAAGCATGGATAATAGGAGATTGCACTCAAGTAACGATCCAATGTATTTCACGATTTTACAACTAAGAACGGGTTTATGTTGATAGATAATGATTTCTAAAATCTCATTGAAAGTCTTCCAACCAAATCAATGAATTTCACTCTAAGCTTTTCCAAGCCTTAGAGTGTGATGTTAGGTACAATCAATTTAACCTCAAGTAACTATCCTCTTCCGAGCTCAAGTTATTAGATGAGTTTAATGACCCAAATTCTTGTTAATTAATCTTTCCCAACCTAGATTTCCTCTTCCAAGCTCAATCTAAGTAAATGGGTGAGTCCTAGGGTTAGCTAATCCCTTTGGAAACATTCACGAACGAGATTAATTAAATCAACAAAGACCCACTTCAATAGCAATAAGAATCATTCAATACATAAGCATAACAAGAGTTTCAAACCAAACTTTAATCAAGAATATTTTCACAATCAAGATTCAAGTAATGGAATAAATACTACACACTTAGATATGCAATACAAAACAAGGAATTGAAGAAAGGATTAAGAAATATCTCATTGAAGTGCTTCCAATCTTCTCCTCCAATGTTGTAGAAAAACCCTAGCCTCCAAAACTTGCAAAATGACCAAAGATGTATATGTTTTTCCCTAAACCTCTCTTTTGTAGCTCCTCTAATTCTTCCAAGTTTAAAAGAATGTCAAAATCTGCCCCCATATTTCTGTTTTTGCAATTCTGCCCGTTTTTGCAAAACTGTCCACTTTTGACAGTTTTGCAAATCTGTCCCGTTTTTGCAAAACTGTCCAGTTTTGACAGTTTTGCAAAAATGTCCAGTTTGGCCTCTTTTTTGACTTTCTTTTCACTTGGTTTCTTCCGATGACTCATTTCAGCTACTTGGCTTGTTTTGCTCTATTTTGTTCTATTTTGGTCTGTTTTGCTCTGTTATGCTCTCCGGGCATCTTTTCCTACAAAACAACATAAAACACACAAAAAGTAACAACAAAAGTGCTTAAGGAGTCACAAAAGCTTAAGGAATTAGCATCGAATATCGCGTAATTTCACGACTCATCAGGCCCACACATCGAGATTTTTTTTGGAACACGTGACAAGTTATATGAATCACATATGTGAAGTTAAACACAACTCAAGAAGGACCCTTGAGCCAAATCAAAGTGGCAGCCCTCCAAACAAATATTTTTAAGTTACGTTTTTGGGTGATATGACTTCGGGAGGTCATAAACCCATCCGTGTTTGGGAATTTGGGAAAACCCCCAGAATTAAAGTTGTATAGAATTGAATTAGCTTTCCAACCATAGATCGTGGGTCCATAGGTGACGTCGGGATAAGGAGATACGGACGTTTTAAGGCAGAAAGGTCAGTGGGCTAGGCCCAATCCGGGCCCAACCGGGTTAGGCCCATGACCCATGTCTACTTAAGTGAAATATCAGCCCTTTTCTCCTCAATTTTCATACCAAAACACCAGAAAATTCTGGAGAGAGAGAGAGAGAGAGAAGAGCCTTGGAGAGAAGAAAAACCAATTTTGATCAAAATCTGAGTCCCGAATCCCGAAGCCCATGAAGAGAAAAGTGTTGTACGCTGCGTTGTCTTCAATTTGAGCTAAAAATCAACCAAGGAGAAAGTGATAACGTGGTGGATGCATTCTTAAGGTATGATTAAGGTTCCTTTTCATTGTTAACGAGTTTATTTAGAGTTTTAACGGATTAGCACGGAGAGAATAGCCCGATAAATTCGTTTATTGGCATTGTGAATCATGGAACGAGATTTGAAGGGAATTTTGGATGAAAATAAATGTATTTAACTTGTAAAATGTGGAGGATGTTGTTATTGATGTTGTTAGTGTTAATTCTGGCTTCTTTACGAAAATAAAATTATTAAACAGCTATATCGCAAATTTGGTGGGTTGAGAAATCTAGAAAGCAGTGTGCGGGCTATTTTATGGTATACGTTGGTGTTGGAAATGGTATTACTACTATTGGCATTGTTGTTGGCTATTGAATTGGAATCTCGGGCTAGGCATATAAACAAGGGAAATGTTGCCCGAATTTCGGCAGAATTTAAAAAGGTTTTAATTAAAGTTTCGAGACGAACGTACGACGATGATCCTAATGATATTATGAATAATTCCATATGTAGATTACGAGGCTACGAATAATTCTTAAGCGAGTTGCAAGACGGGAAGTAAGTTGAAAGTCGAGAATCATCTTCCAGGTATGTAAGGCTTACCCTTTCTTTCTTTGGCATGTCCTAGAGCTAAGTAAGGTATGACACGCATCTTGTGGTAACTCTATTCTTTAATTCCGAGCTTGTTTACGATTCTTATTCACTTTTTGACATGAGCATACTTAATATAGTCGAACTTATTGTATGATTGAATAACGAGCAAAGCATAAAGAGTTCCTGTTCCTAAAAAGGTTCTATAAGGATTAATGTCCCTAACTTTCATAAGAGGTCTCGGATCGCTTTGATATGTTCATAGAGGTTTCTGTAATGAATAACGTCCATAACTTTCTTATGCTAACTCGGATTGACTCGAAACGTGTTTATGAGCCTTCAAGGGTCGATTAACGTACTTACCTATCGAGTCTTAAAAAAAAAATGATTTATATGCATATGGTTTCTCACTACTCTACTCGTGCATGCCTCAATATGTCTTTCACCGAGTCCCGGGCCGGGTATGTTATCGTGCGTAATTCCACTGCATTGTTCACCGAGTCCCTCAGAGGGCCGGGTACGGTATATATATATATATATATATATATATGACGACATGATGATATGATGATACGAGGATGGCGGCCAGGAGGGTATATGATGACTTTATTCACCGAGTCCCTCACTAGAGGGCCGGGTACGGTATATATATGATATATGATGTTGATACGCATGACTTTATTCACCGAGTCCCTCACTAGAGTGACGGGTACGGTATATATATACATGATGATATGATAGTATGCTACCATGATGACATGATTTTATCCACCGAGTCCCATAATGGGCCGGGTACGGTATATGATAATGATATGCATGATTTTCATTTCATAAGGCAAGTGTATTGATGTTTTTAAAAGTCATACTTGTTTCGGGCAAATCTCTATTTTTGTTACGATCCTCTTTACTGTATTTCATGCCTTACATGCTCAGTACATATTCCGTACTGACCCCCTTTTCTTCGGGGGCTGCGTTTCATACCGCGTAGGTGTATACAGATGAGTAAAGGATATTGCTAGAAGATGTATCAGCTGGATTGACGAGCTCCATTTCCTTTCGGAGTGTTGCCGAGTCAGAGTATTCATGTTATGGTATCTTGATTGATGTTAGAGACTTTGCAGATAGAGTCACGTGTATAGGATGTCAGTCTTGTAAGCGGCTCTGCAAGCCGACGTACCATCATGCTTTATGTTACAAATTCCATATGATTACAGATTTTACTTGACTTGAGAACGACGAAAAGAATGGTTTTGACAAATTTCTATTAGGCATTTCATTTCGTAACTTAAGAGTCCAGTGAGGTTATGAACATAACGAGAGTTAAAGGGGTTCGCTCGGCTCTGAGTATGGGGTCGGGTGCCCATCATGCCCTATCAAGATTAGGGTGTGACATTTCAAGTATTTGGTATATTTATATTAGACAATAGAACTGTGTTTTTCTAAAGTTTTCTTCTATTCAAATAACATGAAGATGTAATGCAAAGTATACAAATATATAAATAGACACAATACAAATCAAAAGAAAAAAGAACTTCATTTTCGTTGTTCAGTCTTAATTTTGTGTCACTCGAAAAGGCATCAATAATATGAGTAGGCAATATCATCATAGTAGTTCTACTCAGTTAACAACAATAAGCTCTTAGTTATTTAATATTTCATAGTTAGTCATGTCAACTGCTCGTATATCACAATCAATTATTAAGGCTCATATTAAAGAAGAAAAAATACATATAACAAATTAATGTCCTTGTAACAGTTTAAAGACGGGAAAATGTAACAAAGATATATATCCCCCAAGGCCGTAATGCATGTGTAAAGTGGCAATAGACTTGAGTAGGCAAAATAAATAACATGGTATAAAATCGGGTTGACAAAATAGGAAATTGAAGCTTAAAACGCAATGAAAAGGATGGGCAAGGATTCTTCTATGTGGCATGTTTTTTTAAATCTTGAAAAATAAATGTGGGACAAAAAAGAAGAGAGGGAGTCATTACTAACAAAGTTTGTTTTTTTGGCTAAAATCTTCAGCAGCTATTTGTTTCTCGCAGCTCTTATGGCCTTCATTGAAGACCTGCAACAGAAGGAAAATCGTAAGACATTCTAGCAAAGTCAACATTCAAAGGACATGAATTGCTGTGAAATATAAAACCGGGGGCATAAACTTCACCGACATTCCTAACTGTGTTACTAAAATTAGTTATAAAGTCATTTAGGCCTATACGTGTCAAATGGTATTAATTTAATGATCAAATACTATAAAGTTATATTCAATAACTAGTGTTCTTGTCCGCGCTTCGCGCGGTTATAATAAAAGATGATGATATTTTATTGAATAACTAATGTCAGCATTTGATGAATATTTCAATAAGCAATATAATAAAAAAGAGAAATACAAATTAAGTCATGATCCCGAGATTGCCTATTCAGGAAAATTATTAAAGAGATATTCACAAGCTGCAATTGCAACTTAAAATTGCTCAGAGTAAAGAGGAAAACATAAAAAGTTAATGTGAAAAGTTCCAGTAAATTAACCATCTAATCATTGTAACTTCATATATACTAAATTCAGTGAATATTGTACCAATACTATTGGTTCAACCAACAAAAACATTAAGTATACTTGGTCATAAATTACCTGACTTTCTTTATGCATAAATGATTTGGTATTAAAAATATATAATTAAAGAAGTATTTTCGGCAAATTTGGGTGATGAAAAAACTTGAATTATATTCCAACATAGTTATGCACGAAACTCAAAGTTAGTGAAATGCATTTGAATGAGATCTATTTTCATTGAAATGTGTATTTGCATTGCAAAAAATCCATTAATATAAGAGATCTCATATCTCAATTCTCATTCTTATACCGGTATTTGTTTAAGAGAGAATTGCAAGAAGAGGGAATTAAGCTGCAAAAGTGAAATATTACCGCGGAGATCATACTTTTGTCATAGAAAAAAAAATTAAAGCTCACGACGCAAATTGAAATGTAAAAGATAATTCATGATACCATTTAGTGACTGATGTGGTATTTATCTACTTTCATCTTATAGAGATTATCCGAAAGCCATAATGAATTGAATTTTCGAAAAGAATATGTGCATGTAGTTTAGAAGAAGTAAAAAGGTACCAAGAGTTGGATCAGTTTTTGCCTTTAAATATATATTTAATATGTAGGGCAATGGAAGAGTTTGACAACATTAATACAATGATAATTTCAACACTGATGCAGTAATTACTAAAAATAAATTGGGGTAATAACTTTTCAAAAAATAACTCCTTTCTTTGATGAGGGAAAATTAAAGAGAGCATTTTTTTTCCCGCTTTTGATAGTAATTAAGTTTAATACACATTAATCACATATCCACATTCATTATGGCAGAAGGGGAAAAGAAAAAAAAAAAGATTCTTTGTCATCCTTAGTTATACCTCATTTGCGTTGGTAGAAAGAAAAGTAGTTTATGTATCTGACACTTCTTCAACACTCTTATATTGAATACAAAGACAAATATGAAATATAATTTTCTATATTAAAAATATCTTTAATTTTTTTTCTAATTTTTTAATCCAAATAATTTAATTTCCAAGTGCTAACCCATTTTATTAGTTTTGACATTCATAGTCTTGTATTTTTCTATAATTTTTAACCCTTTAGGATTTTAAATATGGTATATTTGATTTTTTGAATAAGTAGATAAAAGAGTAAATTACATGTCTTATCGTTTCTTGCAAAGCATGTAAATAAAGAAAAGAACGTACACAAACATTGATTTTTAACATGCATATGTTTAAAAAATTTAAAACATGTACTTACATTTTAAAATATGCTTATATAAGTATCTGACTTGTTTTTTTTTTTAATTTTATTAAGAAAATATATTTTGGTTCCACCTAAAGCGCCCTCAATCCCTCAACCACCTTTCAAAAAGGGTATGAGTGTAACTTTAATTAATACATGAATCTTTTAGATACTTGTTAGTAAACACATGTATTTCAAGTATTTGGTATATTTATATTAGACAATAGAACTGTGTTTTTCTAAAGTTTTCTTCTATTCAAATAACATGAAGATGTAATGCAAAGTATATAAATATATAAATAGACACAATACAAATCAAAAGAAAAAAGAACTCCATTTTCGTTGTTCAGTCTTAATTTTGTGTCAATCGAAAAGGCATCTATAATATCCGTAAGCAATATCATCATAGTAGTTCTACTCAGTTAACAACAATAAGCTCTTAGTTATTTGATATTTCATAGTTAGTCATGTCAACTGCTCGTATATCACAATCAATTATTAAAGCTCATATTAAAGAAGAAAAAATACATATAACAAATTAATGTCCTTGTAACAGTTTAAAGAAGGGAAAATGTAACAAAGATATATATCCCCCAAGGCCGTAATGCATGCATAAAGTGGAAATAGACTTGAGTAGGCAAAATAAATAACATGGTATAAAATCGGGTTGACAAAATAGGAAAATGAAGCTTAAAACGCAATGAAAATACAAGGATGGGCAAGGATTCTTCTATGTGGCATGTTTTTTTAAATCTGGAAAAATAAATGTGGGACAAAGAAGAAGAGAGGGAGTCATTACCAACAAAGTTTGTTTTTTTGGCTAAAATCTTCAGTAGCTATTTGTTTTTCGCAGCTCTTACGGCCTTCATTGAAGACCTGCATGTCACACCCCGACTTTACTAGGGTGTGATGGGCACCCGACCCCATATCTGGAGCCGAGCGAACCCGCTGACTCTTATTACATAGATAAACTCTTGTATCAATTAAGAAATAAATACATAGTAAGCTCTCCAATTTTTTTTTTCATAAGTAATGACTATTAGCATATGGGGCCCGCGACATGAAACGTAATAACATTTTGACTGGTGAAGTCGTCTACCAAGCTGACACTCTATACTCATGACTCTGTTTGCAAAGCCTCTAACATCAAACAGACATCATGGCTCAGATACTCTGACTCGGCAGCACTCCAGAACAAGTGGGGCCTGCCAACTCCGCTGGAACATCTTCTATGTTAGATGTGGCTCATCTGGTGTACCTGCGCGGCATGAACGCAGCCCCCGAAGAAGAGGGGTCAGTACGAGTAATGTACTGAGTATGTAAGACATGAATAGTGACATAATAAAGGAATATACAGTATGAATAATAACAGAATAGACATATGGAGCTTATCTTGGGACAGAAGTAACATGTACATATGAATGCCTTTCAGGCAGATGCCATGCATGCTTAGTCCCTTTTTCAGAAAAACAGTACTTCTTATTTACATGTACAGAAAACAGCACGTTTCAGAAAACGGTGTCCTTTATTTACATTTACAGACGCCGAGTACATCGGCTCTCCCACCCCCCTCCCCAACAGTGTCCCAACATATTATATATATATCGCATATACAGACGCCGTATCCGGCTCTCCCATATCCCGCGTCCGGGCATCCCGCGTCCGGGACGAAATTCAGCTGAATCAGGTGGTGATATAACAGTGGCCCTTCCCCTTTTCCCCATATACATATACATATACATATTCACATTCATATACATATGTCATACAATTGGCATGCATGAGAGCCCAAAGAAAGTCATGTGTCCATCGAAGTGACGTAAGGTCGGTGACCTCCGATTACATTATGGAATAATCATGGTCACTTTGTCTCACCTTGAAGGAACGAGTATTTTAAGGCGAGACTACCAACGGAAAATAGCCTTAAGAGAGAGCACAGAATGCAATCATGGACATTATAACCGCCAACGCATATGCTTTGAAGTCTTTTAGAAACTAGTGTCATAGCTAAGGAATAAAAGTGAGGTTCAAGAGCTAGTATAACACTTTCATATTCACATAGGATTCTTAGCTCAAGACTCTTAGTCATGGAATCATTCTTATCGTACTTATCATAGGCATATTTTCTTTTCTAACCTCATCGTTATCATTATCGTCATAGAAGTATTCTCGTTAGAATAGGTATAGTACTTGTCATTTGATAACGGAATAAGGATCAAAGGTTTCCTTTGGATTTAACTTCAAGGTAAGTTAAGCGGAACAATAAGGACAATCCGGGAACAATGGGCCCACCTCGGGTCAAATGAGGCGGCGTACCAAATTTACGTACATTACATTTCATGGCGTCACTTGCGAGGGTTTTAAGGTAGTCGGGACCTATTAATGCAAGTTCTAGAGGTTTAGGAAGTTTTTCCAACATTTTATATTATTATTAATTCAATTCTACTGAATGAAAAAGGGGAAACTTTAGATGCGGATTCTGGAGGGTAGAAGGGTCTCCGAGGTTCTTAGCCAACATATTACATCTAAGACATGCCATAGAAAGAAGGGAGAAGTCTTACATACCTTTTCCGCTCCCTTTTGCTTCTCCAAATTCAAGTTGCAAATTCGCCAAAATCTACAATTTGGTCATGTTTACCAAATATTGATTAGAGCTTTTAGGAATTCAATCTTGAATAAACATTTGTCTACAAAAATTTTGGCAGCATTTCCCCTGTAAATGCGCCATCCCCGAGAATACGGCTCGGCCCAAACCAACAACAACAAACCCGAGAATTCAACTCGGCCAAACCATCAACAATATTAGCAATTATTCTAGCCACACTTCAACATTCAATTCTACTCAATTCAATTTAATTCAATTCAACTCAATTCATTTCAATTCAATTCACATGACTTTCAAAACGACTCAATCAACATACTACTTCGTCCAACACTTTCCAAATTTAACAAAAACAATAACAACTTAATTCCTTCTTTCAATTTAACCACCACAACCCAACTTACAACCTTCCAACAAATGTCCCACTTTCAAGTTCATGCATTATATTTATATCCTACACATTATCACCCATAAGAAACCATACCAATGTCACACTAACTCTTTCCATAATGCACAAACAATCACAACTTCACTTCTAGCCATTAAATTCTCATTTCACTTCATGGAATTCACAACGACATTAACTAGAATATCAAATGAAATCAATTCATCATAACTTACCAAAACATCACCATTTCCGGCCACAACACTACATACATATTTCCATGAATTTTCCATCTTTTTTTTCTATACATTACAACAACAAGAAACACACTACATAAGATCAATCCAATACCACACATATTTTCGACCAACATACAACTCACATATTTTCACTTAGTTCATTCATTTCTTCAACCTACAACATATATGAACCATCCACAACACACAAAAGAGATGAAACTTTACCTTTTTCTTCAACTTCCCTCTTGGTGTAGGGTTGGTACATGACACCACAAAGGCTTCTACTTGCTTCAACACTTACTCCAAGTTGTAGGGGACCTTCCATTAGGTAGGAAAAGTGGAAGAAAATAATTTTTTGATCACCTCTCCTTATAGCCATGTTTGGCCGAACCCCTCTCTTCTCTCCTTTTTTTTTTTTTTTCAAGTCTTCTTTTCTTGTAAGAATATGACCAATAATCATATATATATATATATATATATATATATATATATATATATATATATATATATATATCATGTGAGGGGCACATGCCCTCTTTCTCTAGAATTCTCTAGGAATTTCTTCCTTTTTTCTTGAATTTTTCCCATATTGGTCAAAGAAGACTAATTGTCTTCTTATGAAAGCCTTGGCCCCATGTGTTTTTATTATTTACAATTAGCCCCCACTTAATATGAAATAACCACATGCCTCCCTTTCTTTCTTTGCCTAGAGTTTTCCTCCATTTTCTTGAAATTTTCTTAAATAAAAGGATGACCACTTAGCTTATCTCATAAGCTTTATCCATATGTCTTATTTTTATTTTGTCCACCATTTACCTATGTATATACACTTAAGCCCCTCGACTTTCCTCAATATTACCATTTACCATTTTGCAATTTCTCCTTTTTGCCCTTAACCTTTCTCAATATTTCCGTCCAATAATATTCATAACCAACTTGTATACAAAAATAAGTTTTGAAAATGGTCTCGCCCTTAACTCTCCACGACGACCTTGAAATATCCAAACGTACGAAATACGGGCTATAACATTGCAACAGAAGGAAAAGTGTAAGACATTCTAGCAAAGTCAACATTCAAAGGACATGAATTGCTGTGAAATATAAAACCGGGGCATAAACTTCACCGACATTCCTAACTGTGTTACTAAAATTAGTTATAAAGTCATTTAGGCCTATACATGTCAAATAGTATTAATTTAATGATCAAATACTATAAAGTTATATTCAATAATAATAGTATTCAAAACAGTAGCCTTCGTGCAGAATAGTCTGAGAGACCCCTGTACTTGTTCAGTTTTATCATGTCGGTGTTCGTACTTACAAGTTTGCCAACTAAACCCCTCTACCCTTTAAAGCAGAGTATTTTAAACCCCTTTGACCATTGACCTAGCTTATGTGGCATTTATAAGAGTGAGCTGTACAAATGTGTGAGATATACACGCATAAAGAGCGTGGAATAACAAATTTATTATTAAAAAAAAGCAGAAAATTAAATTAAATATTTTTTTTTACAAGAGACTCCTCACTTTATCTCCGTCGCTGTAAACTCCGACGAAGTTACACGGCAAAATAATTCGAACCTGACAAATCATCTAAGCCTTTTCGAATCGCTTGTAAAGCTAAGAAATCAATTGGGTCTAAAATTCCATGTACAAGTAACCTATTTTGCATAAGAAAAAATAGGGGAATCGTCTTCTCCCTCCATATTCAAACTTCTACCTCCTCTTTCACCATCTTTCCCGTCACCACCACATCCTTAGTTTCTATCACCACCTGAATCTCATCCCTCCGTATATCACTGTCAAAGAACATGAAGATTATTCACACAAAAGTGAAAGATTGGGTTAAGGTAAAAGTGGAAGAACATATCAAAACCCATTTGAAGTTAAAGCTTGAATCTGAAAATTTGGATTTCGCTGGAGCATTTGAGTTCGAGATCTGGAGTATTATTTGATTCTTAAGCTAATATTGTGATTGCATACTAATTGAAAAAATTCCTAAACCCTAAAACCCAATGAAGAAAATGATGACAAATGAAACAAAAAGGACATGAAGGAGATAAAATAAATAAACTAAGAAGAGGTGAAGAACTTATCACTGATTGGAGATTTTTTAATGGCAGTGAAATCTACAAAATCGTGAAGAAGAAAGGTGTGTGGGGGGGGGGGGGGGGGGGAAGATGAAGAAAGAGAAAATGTTTTGTGGAGGTTTAATTTAATTTTCCACATTTCATTTCGTAGGTGGCATTAAAGGGTAGAGGGGTTTAGTTGACAAACTCGTAAGTACGACCACCGACATGACTAAACTGGACAAGTACAGGGTCTTCTAGACTATTCCGCCTATAATTTTTAGTTACTAATATTCACTTCATTAGTTAGATAGATTTAACAATTTCTGGGACAAAATCAACGGCGATTGTAGGCCTTTGCATTTGCCATCAGGGAAGCCCTCAGTGTTGCAAGCACAGTTGTTGTTCCTCACACACAATTTTGTGAACCGCTGGCTCACCGATTCATAGTTCCTTGCCCCTGTTGGCCCCATCTCTGAAGCTTTTACACAGCAAACACATGTACCATACGTTAACAACTAATTAAGGCGAAGAAGCAATAAGAATTAATTATAATAAAACTTAAGTATCCAATTCAAAATCTTAAAGCAATATAATACTCATCCTTAGGAAAACTTCGAACAACAATGCAAAGAAAGGCGTGATACAAAACTTTACAGAGCAAGTCCACTTATACCTAAAATTTAAAACTAAGCAAATTATATCATGAACTTGTGTACTATCGGAATATGAGATATGGAAGAAAGTAATTTTATACCAATAAATAGAAATTTCATGTCAGCCGTTTGAACAGAGAGACATTTGGGAAGCGGAAGATATCTGTTCTGTTTTATTGGCAGCCATTTACAAGGAAAAATAAACTAAAGGTGATAAATAAGTCTACTAATTAGAAATGGTGACAAGTTTGACCAGCCAAGGTCAAACTTGTCTTAAAAATGTGATTAAGTTAAATTGGAACTGAATTATAATTTTTAAAACATATAATCTTTTACAAAATACACAAAAGCCCACACACATTATACAAAATCTTCCAACCCACCCCACCCCCACCCCCACGACTCCAACTTCATTTTATTTCAAAAAAAAAAAAACAGTTCCTCAGGCTGCAAAGCAAACCGGCGACCACCCCCACCATCACCACTGCCTTTATCTCGTTTTTCTTCTTCAAAATCACTCTTCGTCCTCCTTACTACTTCTACTCGTTTTTCTATTCATTCTCAGGTAAAGTTTTTCTTTCACTTGGTTCAAAAGTTAGGGTTTTGAAATCAAAGTGTGAAAATGATGATTTTGGTTAGAGAAGATGAAGAAGAACATGGGTTTGTCTTGAATGTTGTTTGTTTTGTTGTAGTTTGGGGTACTTGTTGGACTTGTTGGGGTTTGTGAGTTTGTAAATAATGGTTGTGGTTGTGAAATGATGGTTTTTGGTGTTGTTTTTGTTCTTGTTCTCCTTATTGTTTCGAAAAAAAGGCTTGCAATTTTGTTGATGTTTTCCAACAACTGGTGTTACCTGTTGCAGTAAACTCAGCACTTGTTTGACAATTGCAAACATCTGCTGAGGTTGCATGGTTAAAAAACCCGTATTTGGTGTGTTCTGTTTAAGTTGTGAGTGAGATTTGTGATGGTTGTGTATTTGTAGTGAAATATAGATGTTTTGTAGTTAAATTTAGATGTTTTTGTTGTTGTTGTTGTTGTTGTTGTTGTTGTTGTATGGTATGGTTTAGGAAAAGTTTTGATTTTATCCAATAGCTATTGGATAAAATCAAAACAATTGCTGAGGTTTTTGCAGCAACTGAAGCAGTTGTTGCAGCATATTAACAGTTGTAAAAAATCAAAACAGTTGCTAAGTTGTTGCTACTGTTTCTCTATTTCCAACAGCTTAAGAATCTGCTTCAACAAGTAATAAGTTGTTGCAACAACTTCATATTTTGTTGCAATAGGTTCTTAATTTGTTGCAACAACTGATTACTTGTTGCAACATATTCTTTTTCCCTTTTTACTTTGAATGTTACACTAATCAATTAAAACTATTTTTCTATCTCTTGTGTGTAGATAAAATGAATCCAGTTAAAAGAAAATGAGAGAAACCAACTAAGGGAGAAAGTAAAAGAGCCAAGGTGCAAACACCATTAGATGAACTTGTGACTGCTATTTGTCAATCAATAAATTTAGAGGAAAAAGTTAGTGAAACTGGGGCTTCAGAAAGAGAGGAAACCCACGAAAACACTCAAGTAGAAGTTTCTGTTGGGCATGAAGAAGAAAGTGATAAAAATGAACAAAGTGAAGAACAACAAGAAGATAAAGAAGATGGAGGATATGATGAAGTAGAAAAAGGTGAAGAAACTAGAGAAGAACTGAAAAAGATAATGAAAAATCATCTCAAAGAGATTAAGAAAATGAAGAAGGAGATGAAGGAGGTGAAGAAAATGCAGAAAGTGAAAAGGGTAATGAAGAAGAAGGAGATGAAAGGGATGAAAGAGGTGAAGAAGATGCAGAAAGTGAAAAGGGTAATGAAGAAAGGAAACATAATATGGATGCCAATATTCTTGAGTTTTCTAGTATTGCCACAGATCCCAATAGACCTTCCATTGACGAGGTCGTCAAGAGCTTCAGCATTGAAAACTATACCGTAAGGATGCCACTGAATGGAAATAATGATTTGTCCGGGGATATTGTGGTCAAATCAAGCATGGGCAAGGGCTTTGACAAATTTAAGGGCATTCTTCGATAGCAGGGGTTGGAGAATTTCTTTAGGGCTAGCTGCTTTGGGCTCTATTTAGATTTACCCAAAGAAACCGTTGCGCTGTTTCAAATGACAATGGTGTCTGAGCTTATGAAGCATAGGATTATTTGTGATAGAAAGGATGAGGTTTGGATCAATTATTGTGGCATGCTGGTTTGCTTTGGCATGAAGGAGTTTGCTATAGTTACCGGATTGAGATGTCATCCATGTGAGCCTCTTCCTACTGTTGTATTAACCAAACCAGCCAAGGTAGCCAAGAAAGCAAAGGGTTCCAAAGCTAAGAATGATGTCTCTTTGGTAGACTTAGTGGGAAAGAGCTACATTCAGAAGAAATTGTTGGAAGATTAGGAGTCCAAAACTTTCTCAAAAAAGCACAAGGAGGCACTGTGCTTAGTTTGGTTTATGCACAGTGTTCTTTGGGCAAGAGACGTAAATAACAACATACCGCTTGGATTGACTTGCTGACTGCCAGGAACAACACAAAATTGAGTGTTGACCTTTTCAACCCCCCTAAGGAAGCTGTAAGCATTAGAACACATTCATATAGAATAAGGTTAACTTCTGTAAGCTTAAATAATTCACAACAGATAACTAGTTGTTGCCACAACTTTTGTAATCTGCTGCAAAAAAATATGCATATGTTGCGACAAGTTATGAATCTGTTGGACAATGCCCAACAGATGAGTAACCTGTTGCAATAAGTTACCCAACATATAAATCTGTTATAACATGCAACTGGTTTTTTACAATAGATGAGTAACTTGCTGCAACAAGTTACCCATCTGTTGAAAAATATCCAATAGATGAGAAACCTGCTGCAACAAGTTACCAATTTGTTAGACAATGTCCAACAAGTACCACAACTATTGCAACAGATCACTTTATTTGCTAATCTGATAACTTCTGCATCTGTTACAGCAAGTTGTTACAACAAGTACAATAATCTGTTGCAACAAGTTATTAATCTATTGGACAATATCCAACAGATGAGTAACCTGCTGCAACAAGTTACCCATCTGTTGGAAAATTTCCAACAGATGAGATACCTGTTGCAACAAGTTACCTATCTGTTGGACAATGTCCAACAGATGTGTAACCTTTTGCAACAATCTGATAACTTGTTTTAAATAGGTTTTGCTTTTCATGATTTAGCACCATTTTGATATATCTACTTTCTTTTAATAGGTTGTGAACCCATGGCTTGTCCCGACAATAAGAGAGTTGGAGATGCCATGCCTTGTCACCTTTGTACCCATAGAATATGTGTCTGATAGATTGATTGATGGGTTCAAAGGGGAATTAGGTAGAGTGACAGCCATCACTAGGGTTGATGATGTTGTTGCTGGTAGTGGTGGTTTTGTTGCTGGTCGTGATGTTGTTGTTGATGCTGGTGGTGATGTTGTTGTTGATGCTGGTAGTGGTGTTGATGCTATTGGTGTTGTTGTTCAACCTGTTGATACTGGTTGTGGTTGTGGTGGTGGTGGTGGTGTTGGTGATGATGTCCCGACAAGTATTGCTGGGGGAAAATTAAGAGATGATGATGTTGATATTGGTAGATTTACTCCAATTGTTATATTTACTGGTGTTGGAGGATTTGGTTGTAATTTTAGTGGTGGTGGATTGAGTGGTAGAAGATTTTCTGATGTTGGTGCTGACACTTTTAAGGTGCCCTCATGTGCTTGTGAATGCACCACTTGCTACGATAAAATGGATAATTTGATTAGAAAGGTGGAGGAGTTGGTGCAGGCCCAAGAAGCCACAAACACTTCTATCTAGAGGTTGATATCCAAGAGGGGTATCAATCAATCAAATAACCTTTTCTCACCCTATACTCCTGTTCATGTTCGGAGGAGGAGCAAAGCAATTGCCAAGGCACTTGCATCAGTTAGATCAAGAAAACCTGCTGCTACTCCCAGTAAGTCAATTGAGACTCCTCTTCTTCATATTGGGCCAAAAGTGCTAAAGAAGGTGGACATTCTCAAGCCTGTACATGCCCAAAGAAAGAAAAAGGTTGAGACTGCAATCAAAGCCAAAAAGAGTGGGAAAACCATGTACACAATGCATGAATTTGGAGCCCCAGACTTTAAGGCTTTAACAAGCATGGAAATTTGGTGGGAGGATTAGGTAAGTTTCAACACTTGTATATATCTATCTAATTCAGTATGTTGTTGCAACAGGTCCTTTATGTTGTTGAATCTGTTGCAGCAAGTTAACTAGCTGTTGCAACAGGTCTTTTATTTTGTTGAATCTATTGCAGCAAGTTAACTAGCTGTTGCAACAAGTAGATAATCTGTTGCAATAAGTTACTTATTTTTTACAACAAGTAACTAACTATTTTACTACTTTTACTTTAGAGTATAGATGAAGTCCTGCTTCTAATGCGTATGAGGCAAATCAATTTCCCTGAGTACTATGATTCCACTGACATAATCCTGGACCTCAACTTTTACAATAACATTCTCAAGAGGTACACAAAATTGACAAATGAGAGTACAGTTCCGAATACCGTGCCTTTGGAGGTTAGACTTGCTAAATTCAAGTGGGATTATGAAGTGATCGATTATTGTAGAAGTATTAGACCCTACCGAGCGGCTACTCGTGGGCTGGTGCAAAGAGGGTTTTAACAGTAATGAATATTGATGTCACACATTTTGTCACTCTTGAGTTCAAGATTGAAGAGGGAGTGGTAAATGCGTATGACTGCAACATTCCTGTCTACCCAGATGATGCTTTCTTTTGTTTCATGCAGCTTGTAATGGAATTGTGGCCCACGTTACTGAAACAGAGTGGCATGTTCGCACACTTGCCTGCAAAGTTACTCAATGAACCGTGAGAATTCAATAGGCTAAAGAATCTCGCCCGCAATGTCACTAGTAGGGCATGCGGTTCGTGGTTAATTGCTTTTATGGAGGCTTTGCTTACCGGCACAACTGTGACAAAATTCAAAAGTCTAATCAGCGACAACTCCGTGGGGAGGATGCAATAGAGATGAGCCTTAGGTGTGATTGAAAAGGTGTTGGAGCCCTAAGATGGGCTGATAAACAATTTATTAATTTTTTTGTTTTTTGGAACCCAAATGTGGCCTGTTGAACAATTTAAGTATATATTTGGTGTTTTTTAATGACATTATGTAATTTAAGTATATATTAGGTGTGTTTTTATGACATTATGTAATTTAAGTATATATTAGGTGTTGTTTTATGACATTATATAATCTAAGTATATATTAGGTGTTCAGTACCTTTCTAAGACATTTTGTGAAGTATATATTAGGTGTTCAGCATTTAAGTTGTGTTCAGTACATTATGTTAAGTAGTTTCAAACAAGTCACAAACATTGCTAAAAAAACGGCGGATAGCGACAGACCACATTACACACTAACTAATGACGGATTAGCTACAGAATAATAGTTTCGTCGCTAAATAAATAAAAGAAATGCTACTATCTAATTTAGCGATGGAACAACGATAGAAAACACAATCCGTCGCTAATATTTGGCGCCTTCATTTTTCCTACAGAATTAGCGACGGAAGATGGGCGACAAATTTTATTAAACTTTAGCTACGGATATAGCAACAAAACAATCCGTTGCTAATTTTTTATCATTAATAAAATATTTTAAAATTAATTGCGACGGAATTTTCCGTCGCTATATTTTAAGTTATTAATTCCCAAGTCTTTTTCTAGGGCAAAAACTCCACACAGATCTTTTTTATTATTTCCGCCGTTCTCTTATCATTTTCCCTCCTCCCTAAATAAAATTTGCACACTCTCGCATCAATATAGCACACATACATATCAGATTCACGAAATATGGAGAACGTTTTTAGGGTTTTTTTGGTATTCTGAATGGCTGTTTTTGTTTGATTTTTGATATGAGTTTCTCGAAAATGGAATATGATTTGAAGGATATTGGTTTGTGTAATAACGGGATCTGGTTGTTGTCAAAATTTCGGCCCAACATTGAGCACCGGAGTTTGCTGTAGCTGAAGGTTTTAATACATATTGGAATATTTCTGCCCAAAGGTAGAGTTCTTATCCTTCTTTGTTAATTGACATGGTATCCATCTACTGAATGTTCTCAAGATTTCTAGGTTTTCATTATTATCTCTTGGCTCTATCTTAGTGCACGCTAAAGTCACAAATCTTCAGTCTTTTAAGAACAAATTTTGTTGGATTCGGGGTCTTGGAGGGTGCGTTTTGTCAGTTTTTTGGAAGTTCATCATTTTAGGAATATATGTTAGTTTGTTAGGTTATTAGGTGAAATAGAGGTTTAATTTTGATAATTTGCCAAAAATTCAGTTGTTGATTGCATTAGAATACAATACTTCTGCAAACTCTGAGGAATGAAAAACACATAATGTGGGATTTACATTATGCCGCGAAGTTTGATATTTCAGCTAATATGTGTTTGACAGATGTATGTAAGTTGAAAAGAACTGTGTTAATTCAGTTTCACTAAATTATTAAAAACAAAAGATAAAGAAGGGTCGTATGCTTTCAGTGATTTACCACTTGATGGATGCTAGCATCATTTGAACAAACCCAGTGAGTGGTAGCATTATGTCCATGAGTGAATAGGCATTTGTTTTTTGCTGAAGAAAGTGTTGGAGGCAGTGAAGTTCAATGATAATTGAAAAAAACATGTCATGGTAATCAAGTATGAACAAGCTCTTGCCCTCAATAGCTTGAATAGTAATTTTGAAATGTAAACTTAATGTTAGAGCTAGTTTATGAACAAAAGGTTATGAGGTCGAGTTGAATTTATGGGTTCAATGTGATTTTCCTACTAGTGTGTCTATATGACATCTGTTTTCACCAGTTGGTAGTGGAATATTGGACATATTCCTACTACGATCAATCTGATGATTTGGGTTGGGGTCAGGTTTAAGGGGCTTTATGATATGTTCATGTTCAAGTGTTTATAAAAATGCTGGAATATGAAAATTAAATATACAGTGCTTGTCATCTAAAAGAAAATTAAACATGTGGTGCTTTATAAAAATTTGTTTCTGGCCTGTGATCTCATAGAGATGATTTTTAACTATAGCCTCTCTTTTCATTTGTCACTAGATTGCATCATCCAATTCCTTATTTTGTTGTTGTGAGACAGAGGAAGCAAACATCTTAAATACATATTGCTAGATTCTTAAGATGTTCTATTTCATGGATATAATTGAATAAAAAAGGGTCAAAAATACCCCTCTACTTTGGGAAAAGGGCTAAAAATATCCTCCGTTACGAATTTGGGTCAAAATACCCCTCCCGCCATTAAAGTTATAAAATATACCCCTCTCTTAACGGAAATTCCCAAATCCCCCAAAATAATCCGATTTCATTTTTAAACCTGCTCCATAATTTAACCCGACCCAACTAAATAATAACCCATACTATCCCCTTATTTCCCCTCCAATTCTCTCAAAGAAATGAAATGGGGTTATTATTTAGTTGGGTCGGGTTAAATAATGGAACGAGTTTAAAAAATGAAATCGGGTTATTTGTGGGATTTGGGAATTTCCGTTAAGAGGGGGGTATATTTGAAAACTTTAATTGCAGGAGGGGTGTTTTTGACCCAAATTCGTAATGCAGGATATTTTTAGCCCTTTTCCCAAAGTAGAGGGATATTTTTTACCCTTTTCCCTTGAATAATTCAGACTTGTACAGTAGAAAAGTGGTGTGCATTTCTCACTGGTAATTTTCTGATCAAGTCTTTTTGTAGTGGAATGCTTGTTCTAGATTCATCTAAAGCAAATGATGTGGACTTAATATTCGATCAAGCTAGACAACATGCAGCTGTTGAAGCACTTCCAGCATCCTCTGGATCTAAAAGCTTTACTGGATCTACAAGAAGACTTACCGGTTCATTTTCTTACCTCTATTTTTTTCTTGTATTTTCCCGTGATTCTTCATACACCATGTTGTATAATTGAGTGTGGTAAAGAGGACATGAAGGGTGCAACTGATTAGGAGACTGACACATATTTGTCCGTTTCTACTGATTAAGTTGGAATTCATGACTATCTCTACTGGTTAAGCTAGAAGTCATGAGACCCATGACTCTGAACTTACTCATTAAAAAATGTACTTGGTAAGTTAATTAATCAATTCACGTGAATTTTCCTTTCTACTAGTCTGAAGTTAATACTTAATGTTGCTATTATGTGTAACTTTAATCGGTTCTTCTTCCCTTTAGAAGGCATTCAGATTTTCATACTTGTAAAATTAAAGATATACAACAATTGCTGTCAACTAAAAACATCATGTAAATTAGCTGACTTTTTAGCCAAAATTATTCCTTATCTTTGAGGGTAGATTTAACTTTCCTTTAAATATAATCTTGAGCACCATTTGTCCTTTTAAGTTTGCAAAACGTACCACCTGCTGCTTAAAAAATGAAAACCATCTCTCTTTCACCCACAAATCAGTCAGTTTCCCTCGTAGGGACAATTTTGGCTTAAAAAAACTCTAATTTAGATCTTTGTGTGGCATATTGTTTTTTTGGATCCTAAACATACTTGTGTATGTGTGACGACATTTTAAGGTAAAATGTTTCTGATTGTCTTGGGATATTTGGTGTTTTTGATCAGGATGCAGAGCGGCAGGATAAATATCAGGCAAGTATGTTGAATAGGGTGGTAAAGGAGGTGGAGGAGGGCATGCCAATTTTGCACAAAACATGAACTTGGGAGATCCATTTATCTATAAACATTTTGGGAACCATGATTACAATTAGCATATACAAGGCCCTTGTAGAACTTAGGGTGGTAGACATGCCAATAGAAGCCTCACATTAGTTAGCTTATTTTTGTACTTCATTGTTGGTATTGCTGATGCTTTGAATTTAAATATACAATTACATGTGTTTTTTTATTTTATCTATTTTGTACATTTATAATATTAATTTATATGAATTTCAGTCATTTCTAAGCATATCCAATAGTATTATGTAATATGATTTGAACATGATGTATTTAAAATATTAAATAAAAGATTTTTTTTTTCAAAAAAATATTGCTATAGATTTGCGACGGATATATTTCGTAGCTAAAATTAACTTGTAAAGTAAAATGTTGCGACGGATTAGCAATGAAGTTTTCATCGCGAATTAATACTAAAGACGAAATAAATTATGAATTTAGCGACAAATTTGATGAAAATAGCGACGGATCTTTTGGTCGCTAGGTTTAGCAATGGATGAAATCCTTCGCAAATCTTGCGACGAACTTCAATTTTTTGTCGCAAAGGGGTTAGCAACGAGCAAAATAGTAACAGACAAAAATCCGTTGCTAATCCTTCGTTAAATGTATTTAGCGATAGAAATATGCTCTTTAGCGACGGATTTCGTCCGTCGCTAAATTCAGTTTTTTTAGTAGTGAAAATCTAATAGCTGTTGAAGAAGTTGCAACAAGTTGATAATCTGTTGCAACAAGTTTATAATCAGTTGCAATAGATGAGTCAGTTGTTGCAACAAGTTGATAATCAGTTGCAATAGATGAATCAGTTGTTGCAACAAGTTGATAATCTGTTGCAACAGATGCATCAGTTGTTGCAAGATGGGTCAGTTATTGTGACAAATCTAACAGCTATTGAAGAAGTTGCAACAAGTTGATAATCTGTTGCAACAAGTTTCTGATCTGTTGCAACAGATGAGTCAGTTGTTGCGACAAATCTAACAGCTGTTGAAGAAGTGGTAACAAGTTGATAATCTATTGCAACAGATGAGGCAGTTGTTGCAACAAATCTAGCAGCTGTTGAAGAAGTTGCAATAAGTTGATTATCTGTTGCAACAGATGGGTCAGTTGTTGCAACAAGTTTATAATTTTTTGCAACAAGTGGCTAATCTGTTGCAACAGATGAGTAACCTGTTTAAACAAGTTACTTAGTTTAAACAATAAATATCATTGGTTTTCTTTGTTTATATCTCAATATGGGTGAATCAAGTAGTTCTCAGTAAATTACTCCAACGATCGCTCGATTTAGGAAGAATACACTTAGTTGATCATATGTCCTGACTCAGAATACCATTAAATTGGTTATGTACATATACTAAACAATACATATCATTGGTTTTCTTTGTTTACATCTAAATATGGGTGAATCAAGTAGTTCTCATCAAATTACTCAAACGATCGCTCGATTTGGGAATTATACACTTAGAATTACCCATCTAATCAATGAAATTACAGTCTAATCCATTAAGGATGTTAGTAGATAAATATATTGATCACTAAATATCATTGAATCCCTTTGTTTAACACTAAATATCATTGATTCCCTTTGTTGATCACTAAATATATATGTGACTCATATCCTAGCTGTTGCAGCAATTGCATGATCTGTTGCAGCAATTGCATGATCTGTAACAACAATTGTATAATCCGTTGTAGCAATTGCATAATCTGTTACAGCAATTGCATAACCTGTTGCGGCAATTGCATAATCTGCTGCAGCAATTGCATAATCTGTTGCAGCATGTAACATAGTTATTGAATAAGTCATATCACTTGTTGGATAAAACACAACAAGTTAAAGAGTTTCTGCAACAACTCATTCCATTTATTGTAAAAACTCAAAACACCAAATAACTTGCTGTAACAAGTCATGTCACTTGTTGGAAAATCAAGTTAAGCTAGTTGCTGCAACAAGTCCAATTACTAGTTGGGAAAATCCCAACAAGTTATAGAACTATTGCAACAGAATTATTGCTTGGTGGAAACTGTTCAGAAATTGCAAAACCATAGAACATACATTGGTGATTTGAGCAAGATCAACATATCATTTAAACCAAGTTCACTAACAGAAACAACAGAATTTTCCATCATAAGAAAGAACAACATAAAAATGTCATAAAATCCAATTTCACAAACACCAACAATAGTAATTATTATTACAAGACATTGCAAGATTAACAACTATGGACCAATTCGATTTGGGCATGTAGTTTTTTTATGGCCAGTTGCTTTGCATATGGAGCATTTGTTTTTCCTCGTTGCAAATGATTCCCCGATTCCACGCCTCCTCTTTGTCCTTCTTCTTCCCGGTTTGCTCGGATCAACATGCAGAGGAGGTATTTCTCTCTCTAAAATCTCCATAGGAACTTCCCAAGATTCTTCAGAAGGCACGGGATTCATTTCCTCACAGTATGCAATTATGTAATTCTCCACCCTATAATATGGAGATGAGTAGTCAAAAATCCGCCTTCCAAAGTCTTCACCATATTGGACTCGAAGCGCTGCCATAGCATGTGGACAAGGTATTTTGTCCAGGTCAAAAACTCTACAAGTACAAGATCTTCTTTGCAGATCGACTGTTGCAACTGAACCGCGGTCAACGACGCTGAACTTGTAGTTGGCAATTTGATGGGCCAATAAATTATTCCCCAAATTGACAAATTTTGATTTTTTTTTCCTATTGAGGGAACAAAGATGGTTGGTGAGTCGATGAACTCCATACGCCTCTCATGAAATTTCTCAGTAAACCTCCTGTTTATGAAATCAAATAGAGCAATAATGGAAAATTCTCTTTGAACATTGAACATTGAGTTCACCGACTCAGCAGCGTTTGTCATCATAAAATTATACCTGACAAAACAAACATATTAGTGTTGGAAAAGGTGGCTCAGCTGTTGGAAAAATCACAACAAGTAGAATATATGTTGCAACAAGTAACCTATTAGTTGCAGCAGATATGTTACTTGTTGGAAATAGAAATGTGCAAATACCTATTTTCAGGGCAGAATGCCCTGCTCCATCTGTGGAATCCAGCATGTTCAAGATGTTCGGCGGCCCCAGGAACCAAATCTTTGATTTGATTGAAACGGTTATTGAAGACATCAATATTGTACACTTTTTCTGCTTTATAAAATTGAGATATGACCACCCCATTGTGAAAGGTGGTTTTCAGATTTTCCCCTAGGTGCCTCATGCAAAAACCATAATGACACGTAGGGAAGACAATTGAAACAACCTTTTTGATACTTGGACATCTATCAGAAATTATGCACAACTCAGGGGTGTCTTATATATAGCTTCTCATTTGTTCAAAAAAATATTTGTACGACGCATCACACTCCTTGTCCACTACAAAAAATGCCACCAGAAAAATATGATTCTCCGCATCTTATGTGACTGCTGACAACAACACTCCTTCGTACTTGCTCCTCAAGAATGTCCCATCGATAGCTATGACTTTTTTCATTTGCGCAAAACCAAGAATCCAAGCCTTATTGGCTACAAAAAATTACTTCAACTTCCCATTTTCATCAACCTTCAATGTCGTCTTGCTTCCTGGATTTGTAGAACGAAGCATATAATGGTACGCATCAAGCACCGCATACCCGTGCTCATGTGTCCCTCTTGTCAAAGCCTTTGCAATCTCCATGCCCTTCCAGACCTTCCAATAACTTACCTCATAAACCAATTCTGTACGGATTGATTGACTCATATCTTTTGTAGATGGGCCTTTACCACAAGGAAACTTATCTTTGAAGTATTCACCAATGACTTTCGCTGTAGCATGTGGATTATGGCTCGTAATGTACTCAGAACCACATGTGTGATGCTTTATGTAGGTTCTGATAAAAAATCTGTCAGAACTTAAAAGCTTCACAGCACTCAGCCACCACTTGCACTCTGGATGTACACTTCTGAAGCAATACACAGTACGTGAATTAATCACCTTCTGGATTCTAAAAGTTTTCTCCAAGCAAGTAAGTTTCAACGAAGTTGCTAGTGCTTCCTTGTTCTTGAATGACATTTCTTTATAAAAACCTGTTTCATCATCTTGAACATTGCTAGGCTGTATTGATTGTGTAGTGCCCACTGTATTGCTCACAACTTCGGTTATAGGAATCTGGTCAACCTTGTTGACACCTAATTTTCACCTCATAAGACGCGTATTTTAAATTTTCAAAATTCCCAAGTCAAAGACGGAGAAAGGATGCTCCTCAAAAATTAAAATTTCAAAAATTCTGAGAAAATTGCAAAAAATTGACATTTAATTATTATTCTGTAAAAATTGATAATTGCGAGAAAATTACGAGTTATTTACTTTCATATATATATAATTCAAAAAGAAGATGTGTATCCTGCTCCATTTAGCTCAGAAATATTGTTAATTAAGATGACGTATGAATTACTGTTCATTTGGACCGTATTATTTACATTTTTTATATTCTCCGAAACTATATCAATATTAGGCTTGTTTTGAAGCTAATATTTTAAATTTACGAGTTTTAAACTTTAATCTGCCTAAATAACTACTTTTATTTAAGTTATAGGCGTATTTTAATGCTTAGTTTTATTCTAACTTAAAATAGAGGGGGGGATTGAATTTAACCTTTTTAAAAAACTAAGGGGAAACTTTAAAAAAAATAGGGGTGGAAGTTTATTTTTAATAAACTTTCCACCACCACCCCTCCCCCCCCCCCCCCCCCCCAACTCTCAGTTCCTCCCCACCCTGACTCCCTTTCTTCCTTCAGGCGATTATACGCGACTTTAGGGTTCCGCCATGGTGGCGATGCCACGACATTTCACTGCCATTTTTTGGCCAGATTTGTAAGGGCTTTCATGCCCAGTCATGAGCTCTTACGTTTTCCAGGTTCAATTTTGTATAATTTTTAATTACCAATCGCAAATTGGGTTTTCTTTAGGAGGTTACTTAGGTTTCCTCTTGTGCATGGTTGCCATGGGCGAGGCCATGAGCCTTTAGCCAGCTTGTGTGCCATGCACACTCGAATGAGGGAATCTAGGGAAATTTCCTAGAAATTCCCTCAGATTGGGTACTATTTTAGGGGTTTCTATCCTATTTAGCTGTTGAATGTACTGGGTTTTGTCCTATTAATGACTAGGTGTACTATCCTAGTATTTTGCTGATTTGTTGGATTTATATTTTGATTTTAGGATATAAATTTATTATATTGTGTGATATGTGAAATTCTGGTTGGTTGAGGTACGAATTAGTACATAAATTAGCTGTAATTTTATTGGAACTTTACTGGATTTTTGAATGAGGGATTGGGGGGAATTTGGTGGTGGATGGACTCTCCTTTCCATTTTTGTCCCTTAGACCTATTTCTAATCCTATAAATAGAAAGAATTGTCCATGAGAGAGGGTCTTCTTTCTTTTAGGTTTTTTTTTTTTTGAGAAAATCCCAAGTAAAAAATCCTTCTTAGCTCCAAATATATTAGAAATATTCAACAAATATACCACCTATATATATAGACTATATACTATACTATATCACTACTAGACATATAAAGGCACTACAAATACATATTCTATTTTAGACTACTCTAGATATACTAGTAAAAGAAAAGTTTCCAAAGAAAAGGTTGATTTCCAAGGGCTTGAGTGCTGGTGCTGAAGTTGTGATACATCTCTCTTGTTTTGATCTTTTGGTTGCCCCATCGAAAGGTATTACCCTACTCTAGCTTTTTTCATATTTATTGTTTCAATTTGTTTGATGGATTGTCTGTCTATATGTGATTCTAAAGCCACTTTAAGATTCCATTTAAAGAACTTAGTGTTTGTATCTATTTAAGATATAGAGACCTAAGGGGACCATGGAAAAGCTGTACCCTGTAACACTAGGCACTTTGAGTTTAATATGAATCTAATGATCATATCTTGTCATCCCTCTACTATCTATGATACAAAAAACTAGTCCTACGTCCTTTAAACTTAATTTATCTAATGAACTTACAATTTCTTTGTGGAGATGTCCTTAGGCCATGTTTGGAAGTTGATTGTAATTTGAAATTATGGAAATTGCTTGAGTGTAATTACTGTTTTGAAAGAAGGAATAAAATGAGTCTCATGATTCCCTAAAATTGGTTGAGTGTTCTAACAGGGTTGAAGTGAGTTAATAGCCTATAGGACCCTGAAATTACAAATTGTTGATATGAGAGTTAAAATGGAGACTTATTCTGTTAAAATGAAGCCTAATCAGTTCTTAAATGCTTATGTGTGCTTAGTTGAAATATCAAGAGTTGAAATAACAAAGATTAGAAATTTCTTGTTTGTTTAATACCTATTTCTGTTTTGAATCATCTAAGTCATGTAGAGGTTTAAAGAACCTATTTTTGACCTTGAAGTGGTAAATGGTTGCTATGTGTTATCTTGACATTTGGCACTGTCTTAAATTCATTTGGTTGTCTTAGAGGAGAACTGAGTTTGCTACTTGCTAAACAAGACTAAAATTGTAAAAAAAACAAACCTGTTGACTTAAAAATATTAGAGATTGTATTATGGCTTGCAATTTTGCTTATTTTTTCTCAAGTCTAAAAAATGGAAACCGAGTGACATTCTCCTATACCAAAGATGATCTCCATGATTCTTGTTAAGTTTTGTAATGCAATTTGAATGGGCTATTGAAGTTTGAACTATGAGTTTTATTTCTGCCCACCATTGATTACTAAGCTGGCTTAATTAACAGACTGCTAAAACTGTAAAAGTGGCTTTAAACCTCTTGTGAAAGTGTGTATGCTTTGGTTCACCTGATTGCTTGTCCTTGACTCTATATTTAAATGAAGTTCCCATGATAGTAATTAAGACTTGATTAATAAATTGGTTCTGGACAAGAAATGGGCTTGGCATAACTTATAATGCTTAGGGAATCCTGTGAGTTTCAACTTTTCATCCACTTGGATTTTTTTTAGAATCGGTGTTGCCTTGCCAAACTGGTCACTTTGGTTTGTTTCAGCTTAGCCTGATTTGTGCCTAGGGGCTTTGTGTGCAACATTGTTGAATCCTTAGTATCCCTGAATTCCTGAAAGATATGTTGAATTCAGTTTGTAAACTTTGTTGGTAGTTTGGTAATTGTTTAAGTTAGGCTAAGAAAAACCTGTGATTACAAGTTTCCTTTATAAGAGAAGTGGAGAAAAGAAAGTTTGTCAAACTGGATTGGTATTGTCCTATTCTAGTCTAATTGATCATATTTTGACTACAAAATTTACTCTTTGCATTAGTATTTTGAAGCTGGTTCATGAGTAACTTAAGTTTGGTTTGAAATTGCTTATTACCCCCCTTTCTTGTGTTGGCTGGACTGTCTCTTGATGCCTCTATTTGAAGTTATCGTTGACTGCGTATTTGCCTAATTTTTAGTTGAATATTGAGTAGCATAAACTTCGAAAAAACCCTTTGGCATTTGCTGGGAAGATTGTGACATTTAGGGGAGGAGTATATAGTGTATATCTAGTGTATATGAGGGTATGTCCCTTTGAAGGATTTTGCTCTTTATATACAAACCCATCACCCAGTATATCATGGTTTAACACTTACAAAAATTTGAGATAAAAATGCCATGGTATATCTGTGGTATATCATGTATATTACCTTTTATACTTAAGAAATTTTTAGTCTGGGCTTGTCATTTGGGCCTATTATCCGTGTGTGGTTATTGTTGGGCATGTTGCATACTTGCGCTGTTTTTTCGTTATTCTGTCGTTACTAAGTATTAAGTTGGCCTTGGCCCAGAGCTGATATAATTCATTTTTGGTATTGTAATAATCATTATAGTTTTTATTTTGTACTTAGTTAATTTGTGAATATATACTAATGTCATGTATGTCCTTTACCTCTCTGTCATCCAAAACCCGTTGGTGGGCCCCAATAGGGCCCGCTAACGTATTCAGATCGAATCAACCCCAACTTGGAGCGAAATGGAGCATACGTTGGAATTAAGATGAACCCGATTGCATAAACATTTTCTTTTTGGGCTTGGTCGGCCCAAATTCTCTATCTCCTTTAGATTACGCATTTTAAGTTATTATTTGTGCAATTATTATGTCAATTGGAACCCTTATGAGATTGTTGTATTTTAAAGTCGCCAAAATGAGTTTACTACAAAAATCAAGATTAATTTTGAGACTTTAATGCAAATTGAGACTGGTTTGATTAAAGGACCAAAACTGCCGACTTTGTAAAATGTGGGATTGGTTTGAACATTTACGAAAATATATGGACTTGGACATGTGGACTGATTTGGACAAAACTTGTGAGACTAATATGATTATTTAGACTTAGGCTAAAAAGAATAAAGTTTGATTAAAACTTGGCAAAAGATAGAACAAAAAATGGACTATATAATATTATATGGACTATAGTAGTATTCCTAAATTATTTTCTTAAAAACTATTTTCCTATACTCTAAAATATTTTTCAAAAACTATTTTTTGGGTGGACTTACGTAGATTCCTACTTAGGCTAAGAGCCTTCGGGTATTAGCACAAGTGTTCTAGTCCGACACCCTAAAACATCCAATTTTGGGTAAAATTTTACCGATTTTGATTCTTGAAACGGGGTATATTTTGCATGAATGACTAATTTCTATTTGCGGAAATAGGAAACAAAAACTGCTTTTTATCACAAATCAATTTATATTTTACAAAGGGGTACTATTAGAACCCGTAGGTCAACCGTATTTTACGGATCCTTAATACCGGGGTGCCTAACACCTTCCCCGGGGATCACCAGAACCCTTACCCATACTTTGGTTAGATTAGGATTCTTTTAAAACTTAACTGCTTTAAATGAACCCTTTTCGAATCAGTTTTCCTAATTTTTCTAAAAATTAGGTGGCGACTCTAAAATAAGTCCATTTAGAGCACCATCCACGTAGAAGTATATTTTTTCCTTTTTGCCGGTACAATTGACAACCGTACTTCCCCGGGACACTTTCCTTTTTAAATGAGGCAAGTGCAACTACGAATCGGAAAAAATAGAACCGCTACAATCCCCACTTCCATTATCTGGGATACCACATCCACCCCATCCAATTCATTATCTAACACATCTTGTTGGTCTTAAGATAAATTGTGGGTCTCTACCGGGCTTCCAACAACGTATACCCTTAAAATGGGCCTAGCTACATCATTCAAATAAGCACGCAAACAAACCTGATCAGTTATCTTAAATGGCAAGACCTTCTGATTTTGAAAAGAGTTGTGCATGTAAGTGATGGCAAGATCTTTTGGTTCATAACTTAATTCGCAATAGGTGATGATTAGTTTTACAAAATCATCAAACACAACATCTCTTTGGATAGTCATCACTATCATCTCTATCGTGTCACTACCTTTCCATCACCAAATATATCAATTGTTCTTCTCGATCCATTCACCATGACAATCAACCCCTATTGTTATTGAGTCCCCTATTAGTGGTGTTCGAGGTACCTGAAGATATTTTGTTTAACAAAAAAAATTGGTCATGAGAGTACATACCAAACTATAACAAAATCAAACATCTGCAGCAGTCGTTCCAACAGATTATTGACTTGTTGGAACAAGTGGACTACTTGTTGCAACATGTAATCAACTTGTTGCAACAAGTCACTAATCTATTAGAGTCAGCTTCAGTTTTTTGGGGTACTGTTTCAGACTGTTGAAGATGTCCAACATATTAGTGAGTTGTTGCAACAGGTGTATTACCTATTGCAACAAGTATTTCACTTGTTGCAGCAAGTCAATAATCTGTTGGAAGCAGCTTCAGTTTTTTTGGGTTCTGTTTCAGACTGTTGAAGATGTCCAACAGATTAGTGAGTTATTGCAACAGGTGTATTACCTGTTGCAACAAGTATTACACTTGTTGCAGCAAGTCAATAATCTGTTGGAAGCAGCTTCAGTTTTTTGAGTTCTATTTCAGACAAAAACTGAAGCTGACTCCAACAGATCATTGAGTTGTTGCAACAAGTGGAATACCTATTGCAACCACTCACTCAGTTGTTGCAGGTTATTTATACAATAATGTATTTAGCAATGGTTGCAACAATTACAACAACTACATAATCTATTGTAGAAGTTGCAACAACCACATTATATGTTGCAACAACCACATTATCTGTTGCAACAACTACAACAGCTACTGTAAGTTGTTGGAAAATCAGTAGATTTATCCCCAGATGAAAAATTGAAATAAAACAGTATTGTTTTACTTACCAAATGAGCGGAAAACACTTATGAAGTAATTCCCAGTGCTACACGAACAAAATCCAGTCAAAAAATTACAAAATCGGGTGGTCTCGTTTTTTTCTTTCTTGAGCAACAATGGCGGACGAAGAAGAAGAAGAAGAAGAAGAAGAAGAAGAAGAAGAAGAAGAAAGCAGAACAATGGAATGAGAGGAAAACACTTATGAAGTAATTCTCAGTGCTATACGGAAGAAATCCAGTCAAAAAATTGGAAAATCGGGTGGTCTTATTTTTTCTTTCTTGAGCAACAATGGCGGACGAAGAAGAAGAAGAAGAAGAAGAAAGCAAAACAGTGGTCGAAGAAGAAGAAACCAGCAGAATAAGAAGAAGCAAGAAGAAGGAGAAAGGAAGCAAAAAAGAAGAGCCAAAAATGGTGGAAACGGCGCAGGCAAAATGAAAAATTGGCGCGTTTTTTTTTTTTTTGCTTTGTAGGGTTTATATGGATTGGGTCAAAGTGTTAAAAATAAAACTTGGGGGCAAAGTGTTAAAAACAAAATTTGGGGGCAAAGTGTTAAAAAATAAAGCTTGGGGTCAAAGTGTTAAAAATATAACTTTGGGGCAAGTCAAAACTCCTTAATCACTAATCCACAGTTTATCACCCCTACCCAATTAAAAAAACTAGAGTTACCCAACTCAATTTTTAAACCTTTTTGTCACCTTTAATTAAAAGCCCCCAGTTACAGAGGGCTTTGCCGTTTGGGAATCGACTTTTGGAGTCCATATTAAAATATACAAAACGGTTTTTTTCTTTCTATTCCCAACTTTTTTAAGATTAAGGAGAAATTACTAAAAAAAAAAGAGAGAAATTAGATAAAAACAAATGCTGGCTTATGAGAGTGTCACATCACCGGACCTTTATCCTGCAATTATATATATAGACATATATAGATGATATCTTTTTTAATCAGCTGTTTTTTATGCTTTCTAGGTGTCTAAGTTTCTTCATTTTCCCTTTCCTTATTTGTCATTAGTTATTAGTGTTTCATATTCTTTTGTCGCAAAAAAATTCTTTCTTAACATGAGCATTGATTTGTAGTAACCCAATTTGTCGCACTCTTCTAAAGACGGACAATTGCAAATAAGTCACAGAAAGGGGGGGGGGGGGGGGGGGGGGGGGGGGGGAACAAGGAGTGAAAGGAAACTAATACATTTTGTGGATTGGTTGCAAAATTCTGCTTCTTAATAGATGATAACCGTTGTATTTTGTCATTATTATGTACAGCTAGAATATTAGTCATTATGTACAGCTAGAATATTTCCTAGAATATTATGTATAGCTAGAATATGTCCTAGAATAAGGTAAGTCTCTTGTATATATTGATGACAGAACATCATAATTAATCAAGGAATTGATTTCCTACATGGTATCAGACTAGGTTTTCCTTCTCCATCACAACCTAGCCGCCACCCTAACCCTAGCCGGCCGCACCTCCTCTCTCCTCTTCGTTCCTCTTCTTCCTCACTTATTCTCCCTCCCTTCGTCTTCAAAGCCACCATGACTGACGCAGGCGCAAAGTTTCACTCTGCCCTCTCCATAACTAATGTCAAATCTCTCGTTGCTTTCACATTGGACATTGAAAATGGTCCATATCATTCATGGGTGGCGTTATTTAAGGTGCAAGCCTGAGTGCATAACCTAATGCATCACATTATCCCTCCTACAGAGGCCGCGACTAAGGCCAAAATTGATGCCTTACGGGCAGCTGATCCTGAACTCTATGATCGTCTTGATGCGGCAGTCCTACAGTGGATATATGGTACGATCTCTCTTGAATTACTTCAAGCCATATTGGTGAAGGATGACACCGCGGCGAAAGCTTGGCAGAGGTTGGAGGCCATCTTTCAAGATAACAAGGGTTCCAGGGCAACCCATCTCGAGGAAGAACTTGCTGCTGTCTCTCTCGAAATTTTTTCAAGTGCGGATGCGTATTGCAACCACGTGAAAACCTTGGCGGACAGGCTGGCTGATGTGGATGCTCCGGTGGCAAATAGTCGCCTTGTCTTGCGGCTCATTGGTGGTCTTCCAGAGGCCTACTCTGGCACGATGGATTTTTTCCAAAATCAGGACCCATTACCACCTTTTGAAAGCGTTCGATCCCGAATAAAACTGGCGGAACGTACTCTAAAAAACCGTCTCTCCAAAGAAGCCGGCGGGAATGCTGCTTTTATTGCCTCTACTGGCGGTGCCCAACCAGGTAACATGGAACATGTTAACTCTAATTCTCAGAATAATTTTTCTTCAAGTTCCAATCATGGCAGAAACAATAACAACAAGAACAAGAAGAAAAATAATAATGGAAGGAACAATGGGCAAAACCGCAATAATGGTCGCGGTGGGGGTGGCCAGAACGGTGGCCGCGGCACCAACCAGTAGCCGACTGGCGATACCAGCCAGTGGCAGCCGCGCCACGTTCTCCTCCCTTACCCCCCCCCCCCCCCCCATATGGGCAGTGGCCGTCGCAGTGGGCTGCTCCACCGTGCCCCTACTCGACTGCTCCACGTCAACAACCCCGACCGGCGATGCAGCCCGGTATTCTCGGGCCTAGACCTCAACAGGCCTACGCGACCTCTGTAGCCCAGCCCTATATTGGCTACACTCCGACGGATATTGAGGCGGCAATGCATACATTTTCTATCGCTCCACCGGATGGAAATTGGTATATGGATATCGGTGCAACATCACATATGTGCTCGGACCAAGGTACACTCTCACCTTATTTTAATTTGAGCAATAGTAATCATCGCATTGTTGTTGGTAATGGGCATGTAATTCCAATTCATGGTTTCGGGAACACTACTCTCTCACCTCCGCGCCCCCTTCTCACCTTAAATAAAGTATTTCATGCACCCAAGCTCATTAAAAATCTTATCTCCGTCCGAAAATTTGCCACTGATAACTGGGTTTCTGTTGAATTTGACCCGTTTGGTTTTTATGTGAGGGATTTCCAGACGGGGAACAAACTAATGAGATGTAACAGTAGCGGGGACCTCTATCCACTCTCCACCGTCATCCAGGCCTCACCTTCAAAATCTCCTTCCGTCTTCACTGCTTTGTCTCCTGATTTATGGCATCCTCGCTTAGGACATCCGGGAGCCAATACTTTATGCTCTCTTCATAAAAAGCATTTTATTGAATGTAATAGGAACAAACAGTTTTTATGTTCATCTTGTACTTTGGGGAAACAAGTTAAATTACCCTTTTATGAATCGATGTCATTCACTGCTTTTCCATTTGATATAGTTCCTATTGATCTTTGGACATCGCCCGTAGCTAGCTCTAATGGGCATCGTTACTATGTACTATTTATTGATGATTTTAGTAAATTTTTGTGGACTTTTCCTATCTCTAAGAAGTCTCAAGTTTACTCTTTTTTCACCTCATTCTATGCTCTTGTCAAAACTCAATTTGAAAGGCCCATTAAAAATTTACAATGTGACAATGGGAAAGAATTTGATAACGGGCCACTTTAAGTATTTGCTCAAAAACATGTAATGCAATTCCGCCTCTCTTGCCCTCACACATCTCCTCAAAATGGAAAAGCGAAACGTCACATCCAATCCATAAATAATGTAATTCGGACCCTGCTCACCCATGCCTCGATGCCCCCCTCTTTTTGGCATCATGCACTTTCTATGGCCACATATCTTTTGAACATTCTCCCCACTAAAGTTCTCGGATCCTCTTCCCCTACTCAACTCCTCTACCAAAAAGATCCTAACTATTCCCATCTTCGGGTTTTTGGATGTCTATGTTTTCCTTTGTTTCCATCCACCGCCATTCATAAGTTACAAGCACGGTCCACTCCTTGTGTCTTTCTTAGGTACCCTTCTGATCATAGGGGATATAAGTGTTATAACATGTCAACCCGGAAAATATTTGTTGCCCGTCATGTGGTATTTGATGAGCACACATTCCCATTCTCAAAACTTCATACTCCTGCATCTCACACGTATGAATTTTTGGACAATAATGTTAATCCATACATCACTCATCATATGCAACGAAACTCTGGCAATACATCTCCCAACACTCTAAATCCCCTCCCACCTCAACTCGCGGCCACTCCTAGTCCCCAGCCGCTGCCCACCCCACCGCAGGACAGCCCTCCCGATGCTCCTGCACCGCTGCCTTCCACCCCCCTCCACCGCCTACGGCCCACTCCCTACAGCAGCCACACCCCATGACTACTCGGTCCTGTAATGGCATTTTCAAACCCAATTTGAAATATTCCTCCAACTTTAATACCGAGACCACTACCTCCATCTCTCCCTTACCTAAAAATCCCGTAAGTGCTCTCCGTGACTTAAATTGGAAGAATGCCATGATGGATGAATTTAATGCTCTAATTGAAAATAAGACATGGGAGTTAGTTCTTCGACCTGCTAATGTTAATGTGATTCGGTCAATGTGGATTTTCCGTCATAAAAAGAAATCTAATGGTTCTTTTGTGAGGCATAAAGCCCGTCTTGTAGGTGATGACAAGTCTTAACAGAAGGGTGTTGACTGTGAGGAGACCTTTAGTCCGGTGGTCAAGCCGGCATCCATTCGCACTGTGCTAAGTATTGCATTATCTTATTTTTGGCCCATACACCAGCTCGATGTCAAGAATGCTTTTCTTCATGGCAATCTCTCTGACACTGTGTATATGCATCAACCATTGGGGTTTCGGGACCCCAATTTTCCTGATCATGTCTGCCTATTGAAGAAGTCTCTCTACGGCCTGAAACAAGCTCCTCGGGCTTGGTACCAGCGGTTTGCCGATTTTGTCGCCACCATTGGCTTCTCACACAGAAGGTCTGATCACTCATTATTCATTTATCGCAGGGGTTCTGATATTGCATATATACTGCTTTATGTCGACGACATCATTCTTACGGCCTCTTCAGACGATCTCCGTAAGTCTATTATGGCACTCTTGAGTGCTGAGTTTGCCATGAAAGACCTTGGTCCACTGAGCTATTTCTTGGGTATTGTTGTTACTCGTAATGCAGATGGATTATTTTTATCACAGAAGCAGTATGCCGAAGAAATCCTGGAACGGGCAGGTATGTCACACTGTAGCCCGTCTCCTACACCTGTTGACACGAAGCCGAAGCTAAGTGCCTCAAAACATACACCATTTGATGATCCCACTAAGTATCGTCAGCTTGCTGAGGCTTTGTAGTACCTTACATTCACTAGACCAGACATCTCTTATGCCGTCCAACAGGTGTGTCTCCACATGCATGACCCTCGTAATAAACATATGGCTGCTCTTAAGCGTATTCTGCGCTACATTCAGGGGTTATCGATTTTGGTTTGCATCTCTATAAGTCTACTGTCAACAGCTTAGTCTCCCATACAGATGCAGATTGGGGTGGCTGCCCGGATACCAGACGCTCCACCTCTGGCTATTATGTCTTTCTCGGTGACAACTTGATTTCTTGGTCCTCAAAACATTAGCCTATGCTCTCTCGTTCTAGTGCCGAGGCCGAATACAGGGGAGTTGCTAATGTTGTCTCCGAATCCTGCTGGATCAGGAATTTACTCCTTGAGCTACATTTCCCGATCCAAAAGGCGACACTTGTTTATTATGACAATGTGAGTGCGATATACTTATCAGGTAACCCGGTACAACATCAGCGCACTAAACACATTGAAATGGACATACACTTTGTTCGCGAAAAAGTTGCCCGTGACGAGGTTCATGTCCTTCATGTTCCATCCCCATATCAGATTGCAGACATCTTTACAAAAGGGCTTCCGTGCGTACTGTTTGATGACTTTCGGGACAGTCTAAGCGTTCGTCCACCTCCCGCTTCGACTGCGGGGGTGTGATAACCGTTGTATTTTGTCATTATTATGTACAACTAGAATATTAGTCATTAGTATGTACAGCTAGAATATTTTCTAGAATATTATGTACAGCTAGAATATCTCCTAGAATAAGGTAAGTCTCTTATATATATTGATGACAGAACATCATAATTAATCAAGGAATTGATTTCCGACAGTAGAGTCGGACACTCTAGGCTTGTGGTATCCAAGAGTGTTGCTGTCCATAAATCACACGCCGAAAGAATGTTTTGCACAAAAGAGTATGAAAGACACTCTTCAGCATATGCAAAATTCTTCTGAACAATGGAACAACACAACCACTAGACTACACCAAAGAGTTGAACAGTCTAGTAGTGGTGCTATTCCGTTGTTCAGAGGAATTTCGCATATGCTGAAGAGTGCTGCTCTTCATCTCTTTGATGCAACACTTGGATTATGATTTGCTATAGCTGCAGTCTTGGTTGGCAGGGTTTAGGTGTTTGATTAATGAAGCACATACCCTGTAATTTATTTCTTGCCCTATGATTTTCCCGTCTCTTAAATTTATGTCAAATTTCAAACGGAATCCAAATCTCAGATGACAATTTGTGCTTTATTTCTTGGAGCAGGAGCAAGGTATATCTGTCCTCAGTAAAGCAATTGCGGCTTGCACCGAGGAAATAGAACATCATAAAGGAAAACCTACAGCCAAGGAGGCCCCTCGAGCTGTTAAAGAGATTTTTGTACATTAAAACTGTTTTTGGTTCTTATCATAGTCATGGAATTTGCTTCTGCGTAACTGTGAGAGCTCTTTATTTTGACAATTGGGATAGTTGACGAATCAAGATAGGGATCAAGGTTAGATTTAGAATTGTGAGATTTTAGCACAAACAAATAGTACTGTAATTAATTCTCTCAGCGAAAAAAAAAGTACTATAATTAATAAAGCTTGTAAATCTTTGGTATTCAAACTTCGCTGATCAAAAAATAAAGTTATTAGCATGTGAATCATCTTCTTAAAATACTAATAAGTTTCATGAAACAAATTATATGAGAAAATTTGGGGTTTAACAAGCTTTACATAAGTAATCGCACCTAATGAGATGAAGTTTCAAGTGTATAATACTAAAAAGATTTAACTAAATGTGACCTTTTAGTTGTGAAATTAGTATAGGTGACTTGTGGGGACCACATCAAATCAAAATCCAATTAAATTTGGGATTAAGAAGATTGAGTCCAAAATGTATTTTTTTTCAAATTTCTTAATCTTTTATAAAATACAAAAAGATCCCAACTTAATCCAAAAAAAGCCCACCAGCCCCCCTTCTCCTGCTCCCACCCCTCCGCAGCCCCACCCTCGCCCCCCCCCCCCCCCCCCCCGCCCAACCAAAATAAAAAACAATTTAAAGAAAAGTTTTGATATTTTTTATTTGCTTTTTCACCAGCACTCCCTCTTCTT